>NC_142034.1:28900607-29500607 GCF_982192425.1 Myodes glareolus
AGTAGAAAGGAGTTCATTACTTTCAGTATGTGTGCCTGTAAATGGTGTGCTTCATTACTTACAGTGTGTGTAAATGGTGTGTTTCGGAGCTATGTGCTGATTTTCATATGACAGTATTTTGTGAGAAAAATAATACTGCATGATAAGCAAAGGCCTGTCTGCATTTGGAGAGCAGGTTTTCATTTATATGTATTTTTGAGATTTTAAAAAAATAAAATTGTTAAAAAAATGTGGACCATCAAGCCCGAATCAAAAATTAAAATGGGGCATTTGGTTGTTCTGAGACAAAACGAGGTATCTTGAAGTGGTGCGATACTCTGTACCCAGGTGAATCTTTAAAACACGGGATGGGAGACAATGTCCCGTCTGGAAGACTCAGGAGAAGAAAGGAGTAATAATGTCACAAGGCTTTCTGCTCGGAGCAGGCTTTGGATGTGGTTTGGATGGAGCCGGACTGTTCTGATATTGTGAGTGGAGAGTAGATGTGAAGGCTTTGTCTATGGTGGTGCTGGGCACAGGGACAAGAATGCATCCTCAAAGGGTGAAGCCAGTGGGGTAGGGGTCATCACCTACATTCACTATGACCTTATAATGTCTGCAGTGTTCATAGTGCATCTCAGTTTACAAAGGCTTCATTGTACATTTAAGTAGACGAAGGGAAACTACTGCAATGTATTACCTGGAAGTCCCTGCATGTCCGACACACTATGGCATTTTGGAAGGACTCTTTCTTCTGCTCAAGTTTGGGATGTAATTTAGCCTTAACTTTTGAGTTAGCTTATGTACTTTTTTTATTCTAAAAAATTGTTCATTTTCACAATTTCATATGTATATAAAATGTACTTTGATCATATTCCTCCCGTTTTCCTTTTTTATTCTTTTCTCCCTCTCACTGAATTCCTTCTTTATCTCAACGACTACGCCTCCAACTCTGTCTTTTTGATGTGCTCAATGCTTTTAATTAGGGCTGCCAGCACAAACAGGGGTGAAGGGTTATTTACTTGAACAAGGGCAACTTCCTAGCAGCTACACGACTAAGAAAGATGACTCATCCTTCCCTGGCACCCGCCAACTTGCCTGTAGCTCCCGAGGGAGGGTTAGGACCCTATGGTCCTGTCCTTGTCCATGCTGGAATGTTGCTTTGCCCAGACTTGTGCAGGTCTTGTACAGATAGCCACAGCTGCTATGAAGTTCACAAGTATAACTAACCCCCATGCCATCTCTGGAAGTCTAGCAAATGATCTTAGAACACAATGACAGCAAGCATTTTTCTGTACACAGCACCAAGAGAAGTCTACAGAGAATTACAGGGGAGCATGGTCTGGGCTCCCTCTTTGTGAGAATGAGTAGCTGAGAATTACCTTTGGAGTGAAAGGGGGAACAAGAACTGTCTGCAAAGGCAGACAACAGAGGAACAATCTACTACTGGTGGCATCTCTTTCATCTGCTTTTCTCTCTTGTAGACATTCTGTGTTTGGGAGACATGCAGACCCATAGCTATTTCTTTTGGTAGCAGTATGCAGGATTTCCTTTGGGTTACTACCTTCCCCTCATGCTTCAGCTGTAAGATTTGAAGGAGGAGTGGGGTGGGTCGTACAATCATAAGGGGCCAACTGGACTTACTGAATTCCATTAGTCCTTATATTGGCTCACTGGTAGACACACACCTTGGATTTTGTCAGGGTTCAAGAGAAGAGCTCTCTTTCTTGCCTCTGGTTCTGACACCCCAAGTCAAGGGTTTACCTTTTATATCATTGGTTATGTGCAGCTGGAGCAGGAAGGAAAGCTGATAGGAATTTCAGGGGAAGGTCTTGTAAAGATTTTGTGACCCTCTCCCTTCTTCTCCAAGAGGGAATATTAACCGCTTCATTACTATAGACTCAGCTCTGCTGTCTACTTATGTTCATTTTGTTGTCGTGACTGCGGGCAAAGGTCTCTGCTTCAGGATGGTGTCGGTCACAGATTCAATCCAGAGGCAACAGCTGTGCTACAAGATGGAATACTCGGAAGGCACGCTTGAAGGAGGGATGTTTATAGCAGCAGGCCGTTTGGCCGTTTGTTCATTTCCCTGTCACCCAGACCCTTGAAATAATCACACAGTATATTAATTAAATCACTGCTTGGCCCATTAGCTCTAACTTCTTATGGACTAACTCTTACATATTAATTTAACCCATCTCTATTATTCTGTATATTGCCACGTGGCAGTGGCTTACCGGCAAGTTTCAGCACGTCTATCTCCGATGGTGGCTCCATTGCATCTCTTAACTCCACCTTCCTCCTCCCTTGCTATAGGCCAAGCCAGTTTTCTTTATTCATTAACCAATAAAATCAACACATAGACAGAAGGACCTCCCACATCAGATGGCATGGGGAATATTCACAGATGATGAAAGCAATGAGGAAACACAGGTATGTACCTAGTGACCACCACCAGTGGGGAGCTGTTAGCATCCTCGGACCTGCACTGGGGGAGGGTAGCAGTGTTACTAGAGACAGGTGACATTGAGCCACAAGGGAGGTCCACTGCCATCAGGGCATGCAGGCAATCAGGTATAAGGCAAAGAGGTAATGGAATGGGCTTGGAAGAAGCCAGTACTCTAACCTTCCCTGTGTGTCTTCCCGTCTCCTGCTGCTGCGTGTCATAGATGGACAAAGTCAGGTGTGAAACAGGGTAGAAAAGGATAGACAGTCAGAGATGGAGGAGACGAAAGGATAAAAAAAGCGTCAAGATGCTCTCGATGTTCTGTTAGAGTTGCTCGTTTAGAGCGTCAACAGTGCTCCTTTGTGTTCAAGCCTGCACTGAGTGATTGTTCTGTCGTTCACGCTGCCAGATGCCTATGTGATACATACATCTTACTAGCTAGCTTTCTCACTGTTTGTCATCTTCCCAACTAAGTGTGAGTTCTTTGAGAGTCAAGGCTTTTATATTTCTGTCTTCCCAGTATATGGTCTGTCACATTTCTGGCAGGTACTGTTGGGTTGCCCTGAGTTCCAGGCAAAGAGAATGGTTGGTGTGGGCATGAAATGCATGCTCCACTACAATGCTTAGTTGCGTGGTGGTGGCCATCCTGAGCTGTGCAGCTCTGTTGATTGCTAAGAAGGCTTGAGGTCCTGCAAAGGGAATTGGGACAAATATGTGGGTAGGTGGGAGGGGAGTCAGTTACCACGGGCTTTGATAGGAGGTTCACCAAGGTGAGACTTACCAGGGGAAAATGAGGCACATGTTCAGCAAGAAAACTTATGGCAGAAACTGAGGGTTAAGGGCACCATTATGAAGCAAGCTTTTGTGGTGTGTATCTGTAATCGTAGTCCTTTTGAGACTGAGGCAGGAGGATTGCTGTGAGCAACATAATGAGTTCTAAGAGTGTTCATGCATACACACACACACACACACAGAGAGAGAGAGAGAGAGAGAGAGATGAGAGAGAGAGAGAGAGAGAGAGAGAGAGAGAGAGAGAGTTATACCCCATAACCCACCCAGACAGACACACAAAATACTGTTATAAGTCAGCTAATGGGAGTTATAGTATAGGGTTCAAGTGTGAAGGTAGGATGATGGCTCTAAGCCACCATCATAAAATTTTATGATCCAGTATAATGTGCTAATACTGCAGGGGAAAAAGAAGTTGAGAGAGAGAGAAGAAGAGGGAGAGGGAGAGAGAGAGGGAGAGGGAAAGAGAGAGAGAGAGAGAGAGAGAGAGAGAGAGAGAGAGAGAGAGAGAGAGAGAGAATGCTCTGATTGGCTGGGTGGAATTTGATGCTTATCCCTCCCCCTAAAGGCCAGAAGTTTCTGCACCAGTTACAGGGAGGAAAGGTTTCCAGGGAGGCAATGCCTGTTTACTCTGTATTTGTCTATTCTGTCCAGTACAGAACCTGTGTATCTTGTTTCTCCCAGAATGCCTTGCAAAGAGTGCAAACAAGATAGGCAGACGGGGGGCTTCCTAGAGACCATAAAATGCTCCAGGCAAGAAAGAGGTGGGATATTCTTAAACAGTGGGCTGGAAAACTCAGAAGGAACACTGTTAAATTCTAAACACATTCTGGGCATTTAATCTCTCATACCTCAAGCCAGCGGTTCTCAGAGTGTGGCCTCGAGATGTGTGGGGAATTCTGAAACCCTTTTCAGAGAGTCCTCAAAATAAAACTAGTTTCATAATAAACCATGATCCGCTATTTCACTCTCATCCTTTCATGAGCATGCTAGCGGGAGAGAGGGAAGTATTTTAGGAGCTGCCCGGCATGTGGTAGCACTCCAGGCAGAATGCAGAAGTCAGCCATCAAATAAGTCTGCAAAAAGAAAAAATAGTAATAATGCTTTCTCGCCATTGAATTTTGCGTTTTTAAAGTTACTTTACATAGAAATAAATTGCTTACATTAATGTGTCATAGGCTTGCTGTTGTTAAAGAATAGTTAAATAAATATTTTAGAGATTTCATGATGTTAATTTCTGATATGTTAGCATTAATAGATTTAAGCTACATATACAAAAGCTCATTAGGATCTTAATTGATTTTTAAAAGTGTAAAGAGGTCCCAGGACTAAGTTTGGGGATTCCGTTGTAGTCACTTTAAGTCCTTGGTAATGCACAAGGAAAGGGGGTTCTTATTTTTTTCCTGCTTACATCTCCCTTCTAGTGTCCTGCTTTAATACTGAGGTTACGTGGAGTGAAGAAGAGTACTTGTCATCCTCTAGTGGTTTCCATGGAGACAGGAGAATCTGTTGGCATGAGCAGGAAGTCCTGGCCCAGACTTGTTGGCTTTAGCGGAGATGGTCATGGGCTTTCTGAGAGTCTTCTGTCTTCACCTCCTACCTCCACATGGGGTGGGTGCTGGGGTTCCAGACCCGCATGCAATAAAGTAAGGCATCTTGTAGATTCTAAGGGTTTAAATTTTGATCCCCACATCTGTGGGACAAGCACTTTATCTATCAAGATCTCTTTGTAACTCATCTTTCTTTGTAAATGTGGTGAAATAACAAAATAGAAAGCGATAGGTAGAGATCTTTAAATCCTTGATGGAGTTTTCACAGCGACCTTGTCCTTATTCCTTTGGCATCAGAATTAGCATGGAGGAGATGGAGCAAGTTCCTGTGTATGTGTGTGTGTGTTGTGTTGGTTTGGTTTTGTTTGTTTGCTTGCTTTTCCTGCTCTTCCTGGAACTCACTGTGCAGACCAGGCTGGTTTCAAACTCAGAGATCTACCCACCTTTGCCTTCCCAGTGCTGGGGCTGAAGGTAGACACCAGTATACCCAGCTATTTTGGTTGTTGTTTGTTTTTCATTTGAGAATTACCTTAGCAACTATTGGAACTCAGGTGAAATCTGCTAATTGGATTGATGCGGAATGTGGTTGGAAGGAGTTTCCTAGCAACCAGCGTTCTCCTAGACCTCACCACGTATTTGGACTGACCTCATCCTGGCTGCCTCGCAAAGGGTTTCCTCCAAGTCTGCTTACTCACCGAATGCTTCCATCCACACTGTGATGCTCTCCCTCTCTGGGGTGTTTCTCCCTTGCTTCCTTTCACTCTTTTACCATTCCAACTCACAAAGCAGGCAGGTGAAAGAGAGCTGGATTTTCCGCGAGAGAACAAGAGCTGCTTGAAAGACCTTGGTTCTGCAGCCAATCAAATCCAAGTTTCCAAACCATTCTGCCACAATGAGTCTAAGTAATTAGCCTCACTTAAGAGTCACTGTCTTCATTAATGAACTAGGAGATTAAGCACAGATAGAATTTGGTCACACAGTCCCGTCTTTAATGTCTACTTCCTCTGGGCTAGTCATCATCATCACTTACCATTTCTGAACTGCAAGTGCTCTTCGGTAAAAGACAGATTAGCAGCTACCATCTCACTGAGTTGAGCTCAGAAGGTTCCCCTGGAGTTAAGATGAAATGAAACTCAGAGTGCTTGGTCTATGTTGGTACTCATTGACGTTTCTCCTCATGCAGTACATAAATACAAACATTACATATTAATACTTATTTGTATATTTTAGACTTCCCAATCCATTGACACATGAGCAAGCAGCCTCACATTCCTGCCACCGTAGCTGTATGCCACACTTACTGCCTTGCCTTTTCCCCTTCTCTCCAACTATAAGACAAAATAAACCCTTGCTCCCTTAAGTTGTCCCTTATTAGGGCTTCATTCATAGGAACTAGAAAAGTGACCGATATAGAAAATTAGTACCGAGTAGTTGAGTTCTTGTTGCAAAAATCCTGACCCTGTGGTTCACAGAGCTGGTTTGCAGGAGGATGTGGAAGCGTTTGGGACTGCAGGCTAGAGAAACCCCAGAACGCTCTAAGGAGAGCTTGTTAGGGCACCCTAGAGAACCAGAATGCCAGTAGAAATGTGGGCAGTCATTAAAGGCTATGCTCATGAGGTTTCGGAGGAGAAAGGGAACTCAATTGGACATTGGACTTGAGGCTTTTTGTGTTACTTCCTGGCAAAGCATCTGGCTGTGGTATTTCTGTATCCTAAAAATTTGAGTGAGGATGAATTCAGAGGTAATGGACTACTTTATTTGGTGGGGTGGGGGTGTGTGTGGAATTTTAAGGTAGCCTAGCATTCAGATTGCAGCATGGTTATCACTCATTTATGAGGAGAGGGAGGGAGTGGGAGGGAGGGAGAGAGAATGAAGCAGAGAGAGGGAGAGAGGGAACAAAAATTGGAGCCATAAGATGTGAGCCATGTGCAAGCTTGGCAAGGGAAGGAGGCTGAGTGGGTTTAAACCTGCTGAAGTTATAGGTGGCTGGGAATGGAACCTATTTAATTGTTGGAGATTAATGCTACTAAAAAGACACCATGAACCTTGCAGTGTAGCAGTAGGAAGGGCTGCTGAAGGCAAGGCATCTTCACCTGGGGGCTCTAGGCTGTAGCAATGCAAATTCATTTGACAGGAGGTGGTAAGAAAGACAGAGCTCACACAGTACCCTACCAGAAAACGGCAGGTATCTTCCCACAGGAGACAGTGTGTAAACAATCGTCAGGAGCTGGCAACAGAGTGTGGCATTGTCCACATGGGGCTGGTTTCATGGGCACGCAAGATGTGAGAGTGAGTCGTAGAGGCTTTCACCAAGGTTTCAGAGAGCAGCTGAGGCCAGGCAGTGTGTAGTTAGATCAGATTCCCAGGGTGGAGCTCCTCAGTGGGCTAGACACGAAGCTGTGATGGTAACGCCCAGGTATCAAAGAGACCCCGGGATACTGCAGACACCCAGAACGTGGGGTGTCGGCCAGACATAGCCTACTCAAGACAGAGGCACATGTGCTGCAAGCAACAGAGCTGGGACGGCCTGGAGCCCAGGTAGACTCAGGGCTTGTAGCTTTGGTGTTGGCTGGGTCTTGATCTTGCTTTGGTTCAATATTTGCTTGATACTCCCCTATTCCCACTTTTTGTAATGGAAATACTTACTCTATACCACTGTATGGTAGAAGTATGTATGATTTTAAATTTTTTAGTTTTTTTTTCTTTTTACATTGGCTTATTTAAGAGCATGACTTAAGTCTCAGAAGAGATTTTAGACTTTATCCTTTTAAACAGTGTTGAAAGTATTGACCCTATAGGGACTTCCAGGGTTGAATTAAACACACTTTGCATTATGAGATGGCCATGAGCCTCTAGGCACCAGGATAGCGTGCTATGGTTTAGATTTAAAATGTCCTCACAGGTTCATGTGTTTGAACACTTGGTCTCCAACTGGGCGTGGTTTTAGGTTGTATAACTGGGAGATGGAGCTTAGCTGGAGGAAGTGGATCTCTAGGGGTGGAGCCTTGTCCTACTTCCTGTCACTGCTCTGCTTCCTGATCCACTGAGATGTGAGCAAGCAGCCTTATGCTCCTGCAGCCACCGCAAGCCATTCCTGCTGGCGTGCTTAACCATTATGATTTTGTGTACCCCTACCCTATGAACCAATATAGTATCTGTGGAGGGCCGGACCACATTCTCCATTGCTTCTAGGAACAAAGGTAGAGATTGACCTCTGTGACCCCAAGGTGTGGCGGTACACGCCTTTAGTCCCAATGCCTGGGAGACAGAGGCAGATTGACCTCTGTGACCTCAAGGCGTGGTAGTACACGCCTTTGGTCCCAATGCCTGGGAAGCAGAGACAGGCAGATCTCTGTGAGTTCAAGGTGATGTAGCACACGCCTTTAATCCCAGCGCATGTGCTTGTTAACTCTCTACCGCTGTGTCCCTGCCTACTCCCGAGGCATCATCTGGGATAATGGGCAGCGGACCAATCCAAGTGTGACACGTCAGAAGTGAGGACTGTTTCCTTTATAAGGGCTGGGTTCCCCTCATTCTGGGTCTCCGCTTTGGAAGCTGATGCTCTCCCTCTCAAGACGCATTAAAGCTTTACTGCAGAAGTATCCTAAGTGCCCCGCGTCGTTCTTGCTGGCGAGAAGGTAGCGCGGGACAAGTATCCCCTTAAAAGACATGTATTTGGGGCTGGAGAGATGGTTCAGTGTTAAAGTGCTGGCTGTGCAAATGTAAGGATTGAAGCCCAGATCTCTAGAGCCTACATATGTGCGGGGTGGGTGTGGCAGGTCTATAATTCCAGGGCTCAGAAGTCAGGGAAGGGGTGACCTCTAGGTTCACTTGAGAGACTCTCCCTCCGTGAAAAATATGGAGAGTGACTGAGCAATATTAAACCTTCACATGCATGCACAAGCATGTGCACATGCGCTTACACATGTGTGCTTGTATACATGTGTATATGCATGCACACATTTGTGCAATATAAACACATACATATTAGAAGAATTGTATTTTATTTAAAGATATTGGGAACAATTTCATCCATCAGGTCTTCAAAACTAGACATGGAAAAAGGACAAAATGTATTTGCACATTGGTGAAGATTTCTTTCTGTTTGCCATCTTGTTCATGGAAGGGGTTTTCAGATCAGACTGTTTTTATGTTGGAAATGTGAGGATTCTGTATTGAAGCAGCTCCCCAGAGATGGTCAGTTGCTAACTTCCAGGACTGATAAACATATGACTGTCTATGTAACAGAGGACAACTGTTGTGGAGGACTGAAACAGAATGATGTGGTCAAGAGACTTTTGTAGAGGCTCATGAGGGTCCTTACAAAGGAAAGAGGCAGGAGAGGGAGTGACAGGCACAGAGATGGGAGAGCAGGGGCATTTGAAGGTGCCCCATGTTGATTCTGAAGAGTCGTGAGGAATTTGGGTGGGAAATAGAAGGTGGGAAAGGCAAAAAGATCAACCTTACTGCCTTGAGAGAAGGGCAACCCAGGGGCCACATCTTGATCTTCAGCTAGGGAGATCCATTTCAGAGGTGTGATATCCAGAATCATAAAATAATAAATTGTGTCATTTTAAGCGGCAAATTTGTGATAATCTGCCATGGGAAAGGACTACAGGTGACGTTGAGAGTTTACAAGAGGTGCTTAAACACCTGGAGGCCTTCGTGTCCCATGGTGCCTTTGGCTAGCCGAGGCAGGTGAATTCTCTCCTCGCAACTCACTTTTCCGTCTGCTTATCGAAGATATTGGATTAACCTAGAATCTCTCTTGGGCCTCTTCCTGTGAAGTGTTTGTATGGCTTCCTGCCCTAGCGCTGTCTAGTGGAAACAGTGGAGTGAGTAACCAAGCATTGTGACTTACACTTCAGAGGCCTTGTGCTCATTCAACAAACTGGAGGCTTAACAGGCAGCAGGTGTTGTGCTAATTGCTGGGAGGATAAAGACAAATCCGTTGTTTCTGTCCTTGCAGAAACCTGAGTCTGGTGGGAGAACGAGGGATGATAGAACACAAGAACTGGGCTGGGGGCGGGGGTACTCAGGGGGCAGCTGGGGCAGAGTCTTGGGATTGACCCTTATGGGGGGAAAGCAAGATCCCCAGAGGAGGTAAAGGCCACGTGGCAGTTAGCAGGAGAGAGGAGTGAGGGCTATTTCTATGGCAGAGCCTGTGCGTAGGCAGGGACACATGGGACTGGCTGGCTGGGTTACAAGCAAAGAGGGAATTTGTTTGCAAGAGTCGGGGAGGGAGTGGTAGTTAAGCTACAGGCAAAGGCACAAGCCTGGGCTGGAGCAAGGTGCGCATGTCTGGTTATAAGGCACATGGAGGGAAGTGGGGCGCTCGTGATGGTTTTCCACTGAGTCCAGTAAAGTGTCCTTCATGTGTTGTAATTAGTTTTTCACTTTGTTCTTCAAACTAGTGAGGCAATGGGCTAAAGAAGCTGTCAACTGATGGCTGTTATATTGAGGCTATTAAGCAGTGGGAGAACCTTGAGGAAGGTTTGTTGCTATATTAACTCTGGAGGCACACTACCTGGCATTCAGTCTTGGCCCTACCCCTTGTCAATGGTATGAACTTGAATGAATCAGCCAACCGGTGGCTGCCTCAGTTTCCGCCTTTATAGAACAGAAGGCAGGGGTAGCAGTACCCCAGAGAACTGAGTGAGCGTAACTTGAACACTGCTTAGACTATGGTTGGTATTGTGTCTTTGTTTGCTGTTGGAGTTTCTGATAATATCCATCCGACTCTGACCCTGAATGACACACTTTTGGGTAAGAGAGGGGGTTCTTTCAGGATGTGTTCAAGGGACCTCATTACTGCACAAAGCCAGGTGCCAGGGCGAGCCTTGTTAAAACAGCAACTCTGCTTGGCAGCAAAGACTCCAAGGAGACCATTAAGGTGACACTGAGGATTTTCAGGGATGGTCTATGTATCCTAGTGTCCCCCAGTCGGTGAGGCCTGGCAGGTGACCCAAGGCAAACTTGGCTGCAGGCCAAGATGACTGTTGGCTTCCTCTACTTTCTCTGGAGAGAGTCTGCCAGTCTATCTGACCTTAGCGAAGACTCTTATCTCTTTGAGGCTTAACTTTCTTGTTCGTAGACAGGGGACAATGATAGTTTCATTTTTACCTAACTCTAAGAATGAGGACTCATGACGTTGAAGCTATGGCTATGTTACTACACTAAAGTTAGCACCTACAACAAATGCTTTATTGTGTTCCTGTTTCTCCTGATCAGGAGCGTGGGCAGGGCTTAGTCGAGTATCGCTGGCCTTGGGTCTCCCAGGGGCCTGCACACAAGCTGTAGCCAAGACGTAGTCCTTTTAAGGCTCAACGATACTGTAAGGCTTCAACCACCTTCACGTTCACTTCCATGCCCCTGCTCCCTCGAGTATTCTGCAAGTGTGACCGTGTGGACTTAGAGACTTAAACTACAGGAAACTGTCTTATCACAGGCCTGGGGTCTTGAAATCCAAGACAAAGGCACTAGCAGGGTTGGTTTCTCCTGAGGCTGCTCTGCCTTCTTGGATGGTGGCTTCTTGCTATGTTCTCCCATGGCCTTTTTATCTGTGCCTGAGCACACCCAGTGTCTCTTCTCTGTGTTAAGTTCCCAGTTTTATTGTATTAGACTTGGATTGTTCCCATGCCTTCATTTAACTTGTTTACCTCTTTAGAGGACTCATCTACAAATACAGCCACATTGTGGGGGTAGGCTTTCAATGGATGGATTCTAGAGGACCATAATTTGGTTAGGAGGTTTCTTGGCACAGGGGAGAGGAAGTATGTGCTCTCTACATGCTGACTGAATGTCCTCAGCTGGTGACCTAAGAGTCTGCAAGAACACCCAAATACTCGTTTGGTAAATTAATCTTGTAAGTTAGAGCCCATCTCTTTCACAGTGACCTATTCATCAGACTCTCTGACCCATTTACATCCAAGGAGAGAAACTACGTGAGGTTAGATATTCTAGGAAAGAACATTGGGGGACCATCATAAGGGTGCCATTCACAATCCCTCATACAACAGAAACTTGCTAAGTGCCCTCTTAAACAATTTTCATGTGTATGGGTGTTTTGCCTACATGTTTGTCTGTGTACCATATGCCTGACTGGTGACATATGCGAGTGCCAAATCAGGAGCTGGAGTAACAGATGATTGTGAGCTGACATGTGGGTGCCTGGGACTCTGAGCAACAAGTGCTCTTAACCACTGCATCTTCTCTCCTGTTCCAAGTGCCTTTCATATCAATTAGGACAAATACAATTCTGTACTTCTAGCACCTGCCCTTTGCCAGAGGGATTCACCACACATTTACAGCTCTCTCTCTCTCTCTCTTCAGTATACAAAATGGAGTCATTTTTTCATACCGACTGAAATGGTTAACCTTGATTATTAACTTACTGGTTATATAATTACCATGGAAACAAACCCCAGGGCCTGTCAGTGAGGGACGTTCTAGGTTGAGTTAACTGAGGTGGGAAGACTCACCTTAAATATAGGTGGCACCATTCCAAGAGCTGGGCTCACAGACTGAGTAAAAACAAAAGAGAAAATTGGCTGAGTCCCAGCATTCATCATTCTCTGTTTCCTGACTGTGGAGACAGAGTGACCAGTTACCTCCTGTTGATGCTGCCAAGATGTCCCCACTCCCCATGAGGGATTGAATTCCTCAAACCATTGGGCAAAATAAACCCTTATTTTCTTAAGCTGGTTTTGCGAGGCATTTTGTCACAACACTGGGAGAAGTAACTATTACACGCACTAATAGCATTGTGGGTCACGAGAGAGAAAAGGAAATCCTTGTGTCATGGCTGCCTGCCCAAACATACAGCTACTTTCCGTGTGAGTGTGTGTGCACATGAGTGCAGATTCCTGCAGAGGCCAGAAGATAGTGTGCATTTCCGGTAGCTGGAGATCCAGGAAGTTTTGAGCCGCCAAACCTGGAAACTGAACTTGGGTTCTCTGCAAGAGCAGTGTGCACTGTTGACCACTGAGCCTTGTCTCCAGCCCCCAGCTAGTCTATCTTTCAGACTCCCTAGCATGTTATGATGGACAGGCTAGCTCTCACCTTAAGACTAGCTTTGTGTAGGAACTGCCGCTGCTTTCTGATCAGAGATCTTTAGCTCCCACAGCACCAAAGTGCCAAGAAACCATCATTCAAAATAACTTTATAGATTTCTCTGTCCTAATAAAAGTCCCACCTTCTCTTTGTGGTCCAGACATACTATACCCTCCCCTGAGTATGGTTATCTTGGGTCCTATTTATTTATCCTAAAATGAGAGACCATTTATTGGAGATTCATCCCTTTGTTTTTAACTTTGTCAAAAGAGATACCTATGTTTCTGTATACATTCTTCTACAGGCTACTTCTATGGAAGTAGATAAGCCACACAACAGTATATATTTCCTCAGAGATAGACGTAGCTGTAGATATGTATATGTTCAGGGTCGGACAAGAATCAGTGTTCCATCTCAGGTCAGGATAGGGCTTGGTGTAACGGAGAGAGATGTGTGTTGGAGAGGGGTGGCTGAGAGTTCATGGGGGCAGTGGGTAAAGTGTCTGGGGTAGGGGAAGTCTGTGCTGCACTGCTGAAAAATTTTACCAGAACCACATTTGTGAAAGCGCCTGTAAATGGAGAAATGTGTGTGTCTGCCAAGTGATATAATCATCAGTGTTGGCAGTTTGTGTTGCCCTACACTCTGATACCCCTTATCCGTCCTGTTTAGTTGAGAGATCAGCCGACAGCGTTGATTGTATGGACACCAACTTTCATGGCGTGTCCTTTCTCTCACTTAGAGCCCACCTTCTTTTTTTTTCTTTCTCTTTTTTTTTTATTTAAAAA
Organism: Myodes glareolus; assembly: GCF_982192425.1. Taxonomy (NCBI): domain Eukaryota; kingdom Metazoa; phylum Chordata; class Mammalia; order Rodentia; family Cricetidae; genus Myodes; species Myodes glareolus. Next base: position 28,914,209 of record NC_142034.1, read on the forward strand.
AAAAAACTAGAGCCCACCTTCTTAAACTGTGGCTCACAACTCCACGCGGGATTGTGTAAATGAGTGTGACGTCATGAAAAAATTGGCAGCAGCCGAAGGTTTTTGAATGTGCCATGGCCAAAACCACATTCAGAATCAAAGATGTGATGCATTGAGGTGTTTTCGACCGAGGTCGCTTGTGTCGGGTCACGTGACTTCGCTGCATTCTTGAGCCTGGGTGTATCTTGTGCCCACTTTTCACTGTGCTGTTGTCATGCCCCATGATGCCAGTGAATGCTTCCTGAAGCATCTTGGCTCAGACTTGAGACTGTTCTATGTTACAAAAGTTGCAGTGTTTTTATTGTACACACAATGTTTTCTGAACCTCTGCAAACATAATGTTTTAATTAGGGAAAATCAAAGACTTTTAATGTTTCCTTCCTGTCATTTTTTAACATGTAAATATCAAATTACTATGGCTGTGGGGTGTGTCATGCTAGAATGTCTGATTTTAAAAATTGCTGTTTGAGTTGCTGACTTGTGTTTCACAAAATAACATTAAATGGATTTTGGTTTAGGATTAAGACAGAATGTCCGAGAGTGTTTGAAATGACCCTAAATGTACTTCTGCCATTTTATAATATGTATTTATGCAAAGGGATGTTTTCAGTATTGCTGATTGCAAAGTTAAAATATTGATCAACTCTGAAAACTACTGAAGATGCTCTATGTTCTACAGCATCAAATATTAGTCAATATTTAATTCAAAAAATTGTATATGTACATATATCAAAGAGCTTTTTAAAAATAAAGTTGCTTATGATTTATTATCATTAAATAGTTGATTTGTATACTTGTTTTATATCACTGGGGCTGAAGCATGCATGGGTAGCCCATATATGGCAGCTCTGTTGAACTTGTCCATGTTGGATTTCATGTTCTAAGTTGATGAGGACGACTGACCAGGTCTCTTCTTCTGTCTTATATCCTTATATAACCTTAATTTTTTCCCTCAGAATAAATTTCTGAGTCAAAAAGTTTAAGAAGCCGTGATGTAGCATATCTTTTTTTAATTTGCATTATAAAAATTATCATTTGTTTATTTGCTTGTTTTTGAGACGAGGTCTCATTTAGACCAGGCTGGTCTCGTTTGCTATATAGTAAAGGATGATCTTGAATTCTTGGTCCCCTTGTCCGACCTTCTGAGTGCTAGGATTACAGGCACATCCCACTACACCAGGCGCTAGAATACTCTTCTTTAAGATGTCTACAGTTTTAGTCTCCATTCTGCCTTTTGCCTTTGGTGTCTCCATCCCTACCTCTTTTTGTTTGCATTTTTTCTAATGTGTACTTGTTTTTAAATTAAGTTCTCAACTTACTGATGTCATTTTGTGTTCCTACTTTCAAGTAGCATGTAATTAACTGCACCTTTCTTTTTAAAACCCATTCTAAGGATCTTTGTCTTTCTTGGAATTTGTCCCTCTCATGTGTGCTAGTATCCAGGATGTTAGGGTTGTCTCTGTTTTTTAATTATTTATGTTCTATTTATTGCATTAACTCTCAAATCCCCACTTTCTTCATTGCCCTTTCCCCACTTCCAATGTACTGGTAGTCAATTCGAATTTATGTTCATCCCATGTTTACATTTAACATGCAATATGCATACTTTAACATATTCCTATTTCAAAAATTAAATAATGGCTATGCCTATTCACTTCCATTGAAAGATTGGTATTTTAGGTTTATGTTATTAACATACTTTTATTTTTATTTTTTATTGAAAAATTTTATATAACATATTTTGATCAGTTTCTCCTCCACTAAGTCCTCAAAGATCCTCCCCACCTCTCCACCCACACTTTTAGATAATGCTTTTTATATTTGAAGAACCCATTAAAATTTGCATTGAAATTTCAAGAGCATTTTCTTACCATAATTGACTTAGATTTAATTAGTTTTAAATTTGTATTTCAGTGACTTGTACGAGAAAATTTTGATCTCTTCATTTGAGTATAGAGACCATTAAAAAAGTAATTTCTTGCTGGGCAGAGGTGTCATGGCTTGTGATCCCAACATTCTGGAAGCTGAAACTGTGAGGTGAAAGTTAGCTTTGGTCAGGGAGCAAAACCTTTCTCTCACTGAAACAAAACAAATTCCCCAGGCCTTTGCTATATTTACCCAGCACTTTACCCATGTGGCAAACCATCCTCTAACAAGGAAAGGGAGATATCACCTGCCTTGAAGTGGGACCAATGTGGTGCGGGAGAATTGTCTGTATTCTGTCAATCATGTTTTAAATAAATGCTGATTGGCCAGGCAGGAAGTATAGGTGGGAAAACCAGACAGGAAGTAGAGGTGGAGCAAAGTTAACAGGAGTATTCTGGGAAGCAGAAAGCTCCCTCCGCCAGTTCTGCCCAGATCACTGAAGAAGCAAAATGTGAGCTGCCCGGCTGAGAAAGGTACCGGGCCATGTGGCTAACATAGATAAGAATAATGGGTTACTATAAGCTACAAGAGCTAATAAGTAGCCTGAGCTAATGGGCCAACTAGTTTTATAACTTATGGTGATCTCTGTGTGATTTTCTTTGGGGCTTGCCAGCTGTGGGGAACTGGGCAGGACATAAATCCCAACAAGCAGGCCCCTTTGTGTTACACCAATGCTTGGGCAAGCTTAACTGACATTACTCAAGCCTAGCTTCCTCAACTCTGGAACAGGAAGGATATAAACTCTTAGCTATTGCTCTGGTGCCACACTCACCTTCCTGCAGCCATGCTCCTAGCCATGATGATTAGACTACTTCCAGGAACCATGACTTCTAAATTAAATGTATTCACCTATAAATTGCCTTGGTTATAATGTAGTGGTTGTCACAGCAATTGAAACATAACTAAGACACACCCTCCAACCTTGCTCACTGACTTTGAGGTCTCATAAGCTCATGCCATTCCTAGTCTCTCTCTGCCACCAACTTGTAGGTAAGATGTAAGCTCTCAGCTATTGCTCCAGCCCCATGCCTGCCTGCCTGCCTGCTTCCCAGCTCCCTGCTGTGATGGTTATGGGCTCATGCCTGAAAATGTAAGCAAGCCCCCATTTAAATTGTTTTGGTCATGGTGTTTCTCACAGCAATTGAACAGTGACTAAGACACATGATAAACAAACATAAGTATGTAAGTGTAACATGCTGGAGAGGCTGGAGAAAGCTCTGTCTACATTCTGACTGGCATAGGCTCATGGTGAGAGTTTAAGTAATTTACTTTCTAGTTTCTGTGTTTGTGGAAAGAAAAGGAGGAGGGTGCATGGGGCAATTCCATGGCTCAATTCAAACTCTAAGAAATTAATATTTCACTCAGTAATGCACAAAGAAACATGTTCTAAGGGAAGGGCAGGGAAGACAGGACAGATTGACCAGCATCAAACACACTGCTGAAGACGTGTGTTTACTCTCTGAATGTGGCTTGTCTCACTTCTCACCACAGGACTCCTTTCTAGTGTGTGTGTCTGTGTGTGTGCATGCGTGTGTGTGTGTAACTTGGAAAGACTCCTAGTAGTGGTGAATGTCCTCTGGGTCTATCCAGCCCCCAATTCTTCCTAACAGCACCCTAAGACCATCTTGGGGATGAGAAGTATCTCCTTCTCAGCCAGGGCAAATCTGATAATGTCCTGAACTCCCATAAATAAGGAGTTGATTGGTGACCCAAACCAAGTGGTTCCTGCTTTCCTGTAATCTGAGAAAATAAAAAATGGCTCCAAGTGTCTGGTGATGCCCCAAACTAAGGATGGGCTCTTGACCCAACTGGTCTTTCGAAAGTGGGACCATTCAAAGTGGGTTTTCTTCTCTTAGGAACTATTTGTACCCCTAAACATGGTTCAGGCATGGGGGGGTCAGACTTCCAGTTGATTGTGAGAGCATCAATATCTTCCCATGGGTATTTCCTTTAGCTTCTGGTAGGGAAATAAATTTGTACTGTATGCAACAACAAGTCTCTACATATTGAGCAATTTCCTCCTAAACTTAAATGTAAGTTTGAGACAGGAGTTTTTTTTCTTTGATTTTTCTCTCATCATCTTTCTAGATGGTCCTGACATCCTCTGATAGTTAGGCTTTGGAGTGGACATGTTTAAGTCAAATCAGATATGTTGTCAATTGTCCCTTTTGTTTATTGGTATCCTTGAGTAACTTCCCCAAACTCCTTAAGCCTCTTTTTCTAGTCTATAATGTGAAGAAAACAAGAACAGCTACAGAGAATAGCTCTAACGGTGGAAGACAACACACCGTAAGTTCTCTCTAAGCATCCGTTTTGACTGCATTTGCCATCCCAAAAGCTCAGATTATGGAGCTGTGCTGGGTTTCATCTGTCTCTAGGGGCCAGAAGTTACTAGAAGCAGAAACTGAGAATGATAGTAATAGCAGGGGAGTATGCTTGCCCAATGCTTACTCTAGCTTAGGAGCTGTCCTCAGTGATTTACATAGTAACTTCCTGATTCCTCACAACCCTCTTACACGGCACAGCTCTTTTATTACTCTGCTTATAGCATGAACGATCGAGGCAGAAAGCGGTTGAAGAATTCGTCTCCCGAAGTGCTGGCTCGGCTCTGATGTTTTCTGTCTGATTCTGACGAGGGAAGGCTGAGCAGACAGGCCAGTATCACACACACCCTGTGAAATTTCCGTGCTTCCTCTGCATGCCTCTCTTCATCTCTGGGAAGGCCCTGTTGCTGCAAGGCAGGGAAGGAGGCCCTTGCTTCATCAGTAGGCGTGATGCATAGCCCGGCTGTGTTTTTAGACTTCTTCTTGAAGTGAGACTTCATTGTGTTGATCACAAATAGACAGGCAGCCCCATATCCTGTTGCTGGGCCTTCCGTTCTGTTCTGAACTGCAAGGGTCTGGGAGGGCTGGTGGGAATGGAGAGGCAGCAAGTTTGAAAAGAGGACTGAGTAGGTAATGAATTCCCAGGGGGTGGTTCCCGCTTCGTTGGCTGTGTTGAGCTGATGTGAAGATGGACTTAATTGCTCCACCTTGGCTGCAGCTCTGAAGATGAGAGTCCTAATTTGGATTACTGTTGCTGAGATGAAATGACATAACCAAAGGCAGGCTGGGAAAGAAAGGGCCTGTTTGGCTTACACTTTCACACTGTAGTCTGTTACTGAAGAATTCAGGACAGGAACTCAAGCAAGGATGGACACTGAGACAGGAGCCGATGAAGAGACCATGGAGAGGTATTCCTTATTGGCTGACTCATCATGGCTTGTTCAGTCTGCTTTCTTATAGATTCCAGGATCACCAGCTGAAGGTGGATGCTTAAAAGAAGTCCCACACTAGCTCAGAATTGAGAATCATAGATGGTTATTTATTTAGGGCTAGACTCACAGATCACAATCCTCTGCTGAAACGGGGAACAGCAACCAAATCCCGTAGCTGGAAAAGAGGCTGGACACACACTTTACAATGGCATATATGGTATGAGGCCATGCCCAAGTGGGCGGGTAACTTAAAGGCTACTGGCGGTAGGAATTCCTACAACAACTAGCCTAGGGATGACACCACCCACAATGATGAGCACCTCTAACAGTTACTAATTAAGACAATGCTTAATGTAAGCCAGACATTACGGAGGCATTTTCTCAGTTGAGGCTGCCTCCTTTCAGATGACCCTAGCTTGTGTCAAGCTGACATAGAACTAGCATCACAATGCATAGGGCTTCTTGGGAAGCTTGCCCACAGAGTAGGTATCTACGACCGAGGCAGAGGGAGACTGATTAGCGCCTAAGGCTGCAGATAGGTGCAGCCGGTAGAGATGAGGCAGACAGGGAATGCAGTCAGGTTGGAATGAGGAGGCAGGCAAGGGAGTTGGAGGACAGCCTGCATTGAGATCCTCCCCACAGACACGTGTGAGCAATGGTGGAGGGTGAGCATGTACCAGAGTACAGAGCTCTTACTTTTCCGTGAGGGGCTGTGACAGGTTGAATTCGGTCCTTCCACTGGTCACTGTTTTCTGTTCTCAAGCCCTCAGAATCGCTCAGTTTTAAACAACAGGTTCTTTAAGACGGTGCTCAGCCACTGTCCCTGAGTCAGTGTCACAAGGGAATTCATCTTACTTCTGGCACTTCTGTGGGAGCAATCACTGTCTCCCCGCAAACTGGATTTGAGGCTCGTGAGGGCTGTAGGCTTGTCCTGAGGATAGAGAGGCTAGTTTTATTTTTCACTAGGACTGCCTGGCTTACCTCATGGAATAGGCTTCTGCTTCCCTTCCCTACACCAGGGAGTCATCCGATAGGCTCTGTTAACAGCTAATTCTTAGGCCAACCCTGTGAAGGGATCCCACAAGACATCTAGAAGAGCCAGGATTCTGCTTCAGACTTGCTGGACCCCGCCACCATCCCTTCCTCTGGGTCTCGTGACATGAGTGCTGTTTTTGATTACTGATGATACTTGACAACACAAAGAAGGATCCAGCCAGCCAGCACTGGGCACCTCTGGTAGAGCGGAGCTAGTGGGACAGCATGGGAAGTTGGTACTGAGGATGTGGGGCTGGGGTTAGAGAAGCTGAAGTGGGCTAGAGGCCCTTAGGAATCAGCTTGGTTAGTGCCCTTTACTGAGGGCTTTCTGGTTGTCATAACAAGGTGAGGACATGCTGCTGGCTTCTAGTGGGTGCAGCCGGGGCAACACTATACACATTCTCCTAATAGTCACCTGACATAGAAGGCCAACAGGGCCTAGACTGAGAAAGCCTGACCCCAGAAATCCCTTATTTTACAGGTACGGGGATTGAGTTCCTGCAAGGTGAGTGCTTCCTCCGGAAAACATGGCTTCGGTGAGGCAAAGGCCAGATTAGAGCTCAGATTTGCTTTGCTCCAAAAGAACAAGGTTTTCACCATGTGGAGTGGCCTGCATTGAGGCAGGGAGGAGCAGCTTCTCCGCTATGAGAACTCGGGCTGTGCATCTCTGCTGTCCAGTCTAGGGAAGGATCTGCTGGGTCTTGCTTTACGGGAAAATGCTTCAAGTTGACTGAATCTCTGAGGCTCAGGACCCAGCGAGGCAGGGGCACTGTGGGTTCTTTGGGGTCAGCGTGAGTTGGGTGCTACTGAGAGAGGTTGACTGGTCTCAGGCAGCTCTGTCTTCTCTTATGGCCCTGCTGGGCTCTCCATGACCATCTGATTGGAATCATGAGCACTCTGGTAGCTCCTGGCTTTTGAGTAGCCTTTGAGGGTGTGGAATTCCCTGTTTCCATGGAGGTCTGCAAACCTCACCAGGAGTTAACAAGGTGGGCGGAGTAGATGAGACTGTTCTCATTTTAGAGAGTAGGGAAGCGAGGCTCCAGAACTTAGCTTGCTGACTGCACCTCTTGCGAGGTGCCCAGCTTAGCCAGGGACCCTGACTTACACCTGCTGCTTTGTCCACCTGTGCTTCCACTAGCTTCTGAATGAGAGGGGAGCCCCTTGGTGAGGCTGCTTTGCTGCTCTTGCTCGCTCCTGACCTCTCTCCTGCTCTCCTGCAGTGTGCTACGCTCCATTCTTACACCCCAGTGAACATATATGGTTAGTATCTGAATTTCCCCTTAGTACGCGAGTGTCTGGAGGAGGCGGCGGGTTTGCATGGTGTTGACCGAGCTCAGAGTCCAGGAAGGAAGACAGAAGGGTCATTGATTGTACAGTAGGCAGAGCGCTCCCTAAGCCACTGGCCTGGCATCACGGTGTGGTCATTTGCATTGCATAGCTCTCTCCAGGAGACTTTATGCTTGTGTCTGCCCAGCTTTAACAGAGTTTTCCATACATGGCAGCTGCGTTCTGTTTCTGCTAAGGAAGTGGCAATGCAGAGGAATGGTTAAAAGTATTGATCTAGGAACTGAGGATATGGCTCAGTTAAGACAGGGCTTGACTGGTATGCATGAAGCCCCGGGTTCTGTCCCAGGCACAGCATAAATTAGGTGTGGTAGTACATTACATCCCTACAGTCCTAGCCCTTTAAGGCAGAGGCAGGAGCATCAGAAATGCAAGGACATCTTTGGCTACATATCAAGTTTAAGATCAGCCTGGGCTGCATGAGACCCTGTCTTGAAAAATATAAAAACAGTATAGCTTTTGGAGTCTCATTTCCTTAAGGTATTTACTGTGTGACTTCAGGCTCCTGATTTGGACAATAGGGATTAGAACAATGGCTGCCTCCTGTGAGGAGTGTTGCAGGCCATCTGAGTTACCTATGCAGCTCTGTGTGTGATGCAGCTCTGACATATTGATATGATCCAAGTGTTGCCATCCCAGTGCTGCCTGGATCCTTGCTGAACTTGGTTCAGCTTGAATGGTTTGGGTGTTAGTGTTCCGAGTGTGTGGGTTTCAATGGTTTTTTGCCTGAGGGTGGGAGCGAGGTCACCTGGCCACACTCTACATAGCTTTAATGCCCCACAAAGCGAACTGGGAACTATTGCTGCACCGTGACAGCGGCAAGCCTGCCGCCACTGAAGATGTGTGGGGAGGACAATCTGGGTTTGAATGCCACAAATTTCTTCCCAGCTTCCGTGACTTCTACCTGAGTCCCTTGATGCCCACCTGTCACCATGTTCCTGCATGTTCCCTGCTTCCAAAGGAAGCCCTGAGGAATGATTAAGAACACTCTTCTGTGGGGATGGAGAGACGTTTTCCATGGCTAAGAGTGCTTTTTGCCCTTCCAGAGGACCCAAGTTTGGATCCTAAAACCCATGGCCAGTGGTTCACAATAGATTGTAACCCCAGCTCCAGGGAATCTGAAATCCTCCTCTTCTGGCCTCGGCAGGCACCAGGTACACAGGTCTCTCTCACACACACACACACACACACACACACACGCACGCACGCACGCACGCACGCACGCACACGCACATACACATATACATATACACATACACACATAAACACATCACACATATACACACATGCACAATACACATACAAACACACATATATACCTATACACATACATACATATGCACACATACAAACACATATACAGAGACGTACATATATACACATATATATGCACATATACATATACACATACACACATACACAATACACACATACATAGACATATACACACATAGACACATACCTAAACATATACACATGTATATACATATATACATATATACCCACACTCATACACACATAACATAGAAAAACGAAATCTTTAAAACACTTGTGACTAAGAACATTTTATGAGTGACAGGAAAAGCCAGGGAACACAGTCTTTTATCTGGAGGAAAGAGAAAGCTGCATCGAATGGCTTGTTCTGGTTGCCAGGGCTGCAGATGCTTAATTGGTAGTCCCCATTCTAGAGTGCCCAGATTCCATGGCCAAGGGTGCCTGCTGGCAGCTGTCAGGAACCCCAAGTCTCCAAAGCCTGACTTGCTGACAATCTTAACTCCTTCTGGAATCTGCTGGGTGCCTTCTCCTTGCTGAGCCTAGAGCTGCTTTGTTTCCATCTCATTAGTGGGACACTGACCACCGCTCACCTATGCTGAGAATTCTTAGGCAGGGGTTGATCCCAAGTTTCTGAACCCTGAGTGTCAGGGCCCTAACCCCAGAGGTCAGACATTGTCCCTGAAACCATCTCTGGGGCTGGCTTGGAGTTCCTGTGCTGTCTCCAGGGTACAGATGGAAGATTGCTTTCCGTATCTGCCGCACACAGTCAAAACCCCAGGGTCTAAATCCCAGATTCTCTCTGCATTTCCAGCTCTCTCTCTCTCTCTCTCTCTCTCTCTCTCTCTCTCTCTGTAGGTGTGTGTGTGTGTGTGTGGTATGGTGTGGTGTGAGGTGTATGCGTGTGTCTGTGCATGTCTGTGTCTGTGCTCTTAGGCAGTTGACCATGGGGACCAAGGTATTTGAAGCTTGAGGCAGCCGTGAGCTTCTAAAGCAGGCACCTGGAGACTCACTGTCAGTCTGTGTTGCTTTGCCTCAGGGCCCTGCCAGTGAACAGCATTTTTAGAGCATGTCTTACCATACGGTACAATGTTGCCTTTCTTGAGAGATTGCCCCTGTGTCTAGTAGCTCCTGCCAGGGAATTCACCACATTCTCATTTCCTCCTGGGTCTTCTCATCTTCTCTGCTCGGGCTTTTGCCTGGTTGGGAGCTTGATAGGGATTTCCCAACAGTTTTTAAGAAACGTTCTGCTTCTAGATTTTGATTTTTTTTTTTTTTTTTGGAGAAAAGATCCTTCTACCTCCCTCTCTGCATCTCAGGTGTCCTTGAAGGTCAGAGACGCCAGATTCTCCTTGAGCTGGAGTTATAGGCAGTTATGAGTGGTCCAACATTAATGCTGGGAACTGAACTCAAGTCCTCTACAAAAGCAGCAAGTGCTCTTACCTGCTGAGCCATCTTTCCAGCCCCTCAGATGCTGATTTTTATGACCAACTCCCAGGGACTGCTTTTACTTGCTCTCTGAACTTCATATTGTATGTGTGGCTCTTTGTGTCTAGCAACCCTTCAGTATCCCCAGGGATACCTTCCAGTACCCTTCTCATCCCCTTGGGGACCCAAATTCATGGATGCTCAAATCCCTTGCATAAATTGTCATGGTGTTTGCATACAGACTATGTACGCCCTGTGTTGATGCTGGGGATGCCATCTTTTGTGAGAGGTCCTGATGCTCAAGAAGCAGAAGGGAAAACACATTTGGAGTTGAAGAGAGCAGAGAGAGAACAAGAGTTCCAAGGGAAGGCAGAGAGGCATGAGTAGGTGAGAGTCAACAGGAAGAACGTGTCTCTGGTTCCGGTGATGCTCACCCCTGGCCAAGTGTCCCAGTCCCCTGGCCTGAGAGGCAACCTGGGCATCAGTGTTCTTGAGTATATGCATTCTTTTAAAAAATATTTATGAGGCAGGAGAGATAGCTCAGCTGGTGTAAGAGGTCCTTCTGTGTAGTTGGGAGCGGGGCCCCTTTGTTCCGTCCCGCCCTGCTAGCTTATACCCGAAATAGCCACACAGAAATTGTATTAATTAAATCACTGCCTGGACCATTATTTCTAGCCTCTTATTGGCTAACTCTCACATATTAGTTTAACCCATCTCTATTAACATGTATTGCCACTTGACTGTGGCTTACCCTCATGAGCCTAACCAACGTCTGTCTCAGGCAGGAGAACCATGACGTCTGCCTGACTCTGCTCTTCTTCCCAGAATTCTGTTCTGTCTTCACCACCTACCTGAGTTCTGCCCTATCAACTAGGCCAAGGCAGTTTCTTTAATGATCAATGAAAGCAACACAAATACAGAAGGACCTCCTACACCACTTCTGTCCATGTGTTGCTTTCATTGGTTGAATAAACAAACTGCCTTGGCCTTTTGATAGGGCAGAACTTAGGTAGGCAGAGAAGACAGAACCGAATTCTGGGAGAGAGAAATCAGAGAGGGAGAGCCACCATGGAGATGCCAGGTCAGACATGCTGAATCTTTCCCGGTAAGCTATGACCTCGTGATGACATACAGATTATTAGAAATGGGTCAAATCAAGATGTGGTGTGGGAGAATTGTCTGTATTCTGTCAATCATGTTTTAAATAAATGCTGATTGACCAGGCAGGAAGTATAGGCGGGAAAACCAGACAGGAAGTAGAGGTGATGCAATGAGAATAGAAGAATTCTGGGAAGGAGGAAGCTGATTCCTCCCAGGCCTGCCCAGACCACTGAGGAAGCAGGATATGACCTGCCTGTTGAAAAAGGTACTGAGCCATATGGCTAAAATAGATTAGAATAATGGATTAATATAAGTCATAAGAGCTAATAAGAAGCCTGAGATAATGGGCCAAATCAGCTTATAACTTATGGAGACCTCTGTGTGATTTTCTTTGGGGCTAAACAGCTGTGGGAACCGGACAGGAGAGAAAACCCCAACAAACCAGCCCATCATGTTACAAAGATGTGAGAGTTTTAGCCAATAAGAGGCTAGAACTAATGGGCCACGCAGTGTTTAAATGAATACAGTTTCTGTGTGATTATTTCAGGTGTAAATTAGCCGGGTGGGATGAACAAAGGGCCTGCGCTCCCTACAACACTCAGCAGCTAAGAACACTTGTTGCTCTTGCAGAGGACCTGGGTTAGGGTTCCAGCACCCATGTGGTGGTTCACTACCATCCCTCACTCCAGTTCTGGAGACCCAATGCCTTATTCTGGATTCCAAGGGCACTGCCTGAATGTGGTGCACATACATACATGCAGGGAAAGCATTTGTACACAAAATAAATACATCGACATCGTGACATTTTATTTAGATATTAGAATTTTAGAAAATCTCCCCCTGGTAATAACACTCTGTGGTTATGGAGCAGAGCAGGTAATTTAAGAGGCAACCAGAGAGGGCTGTGAGTGAGAAATGAGGTGCTTTCTCTGGTTTATAGTACTTTTGAATGCCTAATAATCAAAGCTGACATCCATTGGAAGCTGTGCTGGATCGGACTGGGCGCTTTCCAGACATTGTTTTATTGAGTGCTTATACGACACTATGAAGAAGACACTTTACAGTTTTAAAATTGAAACATAATAGCTGTATGTATTTATGAGATGCAGCATTCTATTTTGATATATGTATATAATATATAATGATCAAGTCAAGCAAATTCATATCTTTTGTTCAATATGTATATTTTTAAATTTTATGTTTATCAGTGTTTGCTGAATGTATGGATGTGTGCTGCTAGGTGTGCCTAGTAACCATGAATGCCAGAAGAGGGTGTCAGATTCCCTGGGATTGGAGTTATAGGTGGTTGCAAGCTGATATACAGGAACCAAATACACATCCTCCCAAGGGTAGCAAATGCTCTTAACCTCTGAGCCATCTCTCTTGCCCCCATTTCACATTTCTGCTACTTCAAATCTCTCTCTCTCTCTCTCTCTCTCTCTCTCTCTCTCTCTCTCTCTCTGTAAGAGGTCAATCTTGGGATTTGTTCTTAAGACACGCCCATCTTGGTTTTCAAGACAGGGTTTCTCACAGGCCTGGAGCTTGTTGAGGTCTAGGCCAGCTGACCAGTGAACCCAGAGATGTGTCTGTCTTTTCTCTCCCTCTCAAACACTGGGATTTCAAGTGCACATCACCATGCCTGGCATTTTTGTGTGGGTTCTGGGGATGGAAGTCATATCCTTATACCTGCAGGGAGAGCACTTTACTAACTGAGCTATCTCTGAAGCCTGACCATGGACATTTTTGAGAGGATGCTCCCTCATGCCCCACAGCCTTTGAGCAAGTGAAGATGCAAAAACTCCTCCACTGATGGGCATCTTGTTTGCTGCTTTGACTTTAAAGCTTCCTTAGAACAAGGGTTGCAATTGCTAAGAAGGGGCTGCAAGTCTGAGTCACACAGAACCCTACATAGACAGAGCAGACGGCTGGGCTCAGATGGTGCCCAGTGCTCTAAAAGGAAATGCATTTAAATACAGCTTGACATTTTTGGGAGGGCATCTCCTAAGTCAATGTAAATTTACTGCATCTGGAGGGAGAAAGGGCACATTTAGGCTTTCAGAGATGAGAAGCTAAGAGTGGGCATCTGTCAGGGTGTCACCACCTTATATATCATAGCCGAGACTGCGCCGGTGCTGTCCCCGACGACATGAGTCAGTACATAATAAGCTCCCAAATTGCCAGACCAAAGGCTGCTGCTCACGCCCGTGATTTATGACAGAAATCACGAGCTGCTACATTAACTTCTCCACTTCCCATTTACGTCTGCATGAACTTCAGGGAGGAAGGAAAGGCTTAACTCTTTGAGTGACACGGTCACCTCCACCACGGTCTCAGGAAACCGTGTTTGCTATGTACCTTTTCAGGGACACCTGGGTGTTTGCTGCTACCTAGAAGGATGCCCGTACATTCACCAGCTCTCCTCTCACTCCGTCTTTGAGCCTGCTCATGGGACTCAGCTCATCAACAGGTTTAATTGCTCTTCCGGCGAAGTCAGGTAGTCGAAAACTCTTTATTTGAATGCAATAGCCAAATCAATTAAGGACACGATTACTGGTCAACTGTACAATTTCATACAAGTGGCTCTTACAATTTGCAGGCTTTTAAAAACATTAAACTTAACATTCCCGAAATAATTCAGGGTTGAGAGCAGAGCTTAGACATTCAGCATCAAGATGGTGGAAAGTGAGAGAAAATGCTGATACTTCCTCTGACCCTCTTCAGATTGCTGTAGACTGGGGAGCCACGAACAACACATATTTGTTTCTCACAGTTCTGGAGGCTGAGGGGTCCAAGACCAAGGCATTGGAAGACTTGGGGGCTGGTAAGGACCTATTTCCCACACCAGTAATTTTCACTGTGATCTTGCAAGGTTTAAGGGGAGAACATGTTCCATTAGACCTGTATTATAAGAGTAGCGATCCTCTTACAAGGGCTCTGTCTACATGATCTAATTACTGCCCCACCACTCACACCCTCTTTTATACCACCATCTTGGGGGCTGAGATTTCCGTGTATAAAACTGGGGAGGGAGCTCAAAAATGTTGTGGAATATTTGTACACTGTGTGAAAATGTATTGCTGTGATTGGTGTAAGAAAAAGCTGAATAGCCACCAGCTAGACAGGAGGTATAAGTGGAACTTCCAGGCAGAGAGAGGAAGTAGGAGATAATTGAGGTGCACATCAGTTGCCAATGAGACACAAAGGGAGTCAGACATATAGAATGAAAAAAAGGTAAACAATGTTGATTAATATAAATGGGTTAATTTAAGTTATAAGAGCTAGTGAATGGGATAAGTCTAAGATAAGGTTAAGTGTTCATAATTAATAATAAGTCTCTCTATCTTTATTTGGGAATTGGTTGATGACCCAAAGAAAATTCCAACTACAAATGACCCCCATTTGTAGTGAGTCTTTCTCTGTCCCATCAGCCATCTCCAAAATAATGACACAGAGACTTATTATTAAATATGGAAGCTTGGCCTTAGCTTAGACTTGTCCCACTAGCTCTTTTAACTTAATTTATCTTGTTTCTATTCATCTATGTTTTGCTTCAGGGATTTTTAAGTTTCCTTCATCCTGTGTGTCCTGCTTTCCTGTTTCCTCCATGTCTGACTGCCTGGTACCTGGTGTCTCTTTGTTGTGTCTTTCTTTTCTTCCTAAGCCTAAATTCCTCCTCCTACTTACTCTCCCTGAGGAGTTCTGCTGATATCTCCTTTGTCACTATGGGCCATTCAGCTTTTTATTAGACCAATCAAGTGCCTTAGGCAGGCAAGGTGAAACAGCAACACATCTTTATATAAGTAAACAAAAGCAACACATCTTTGCATAGTTAAACAAATATTCTGTAACATATAGGAACTAGTAATTCTTCAAAACTGTCCATTTCAAAATAAATGTTGAAATCAGTGGGTCCTTTATGCCAAAAAAGAACTTATAACAGAAATAAGTACCACTCACAGTAGAAAATTCTGTATATCTGTGAACAAATGAGGAATGAAAAAGTTTCAAAAAGAAATTAAAATCCTCAAAAGAAACTTGAATAAGGAAATATATCAAATTCATGGGCAGACAGACATAATCCCACATAGGTTGCTAAGTAATCCAAAATCTTATGGCAGTGATATCTCTACAGAGCGTATACAAAGGGCAAAGAAAGAGAAGGAAGTAAAATCAGTTACAGAATGCCACGATCTGAGTGTGAGACAGCCACTCCAACCCTGAACCTCATGCAACTCTGCCTGCCTGCACGGGGTCTACATAAGAGTGAGCTTGTCAACAGTCAACTGTGGATAGGGGAGGAGGGTCTTGGGGCTCTGCTATCCTCCTACTGAACTTGTAGCCACTGATAGATTCTAGAAAACACGGTCATTGTCATTACTGAGTAATCACTGATGAGTCTGCTGCCAGTATCTCATGGAGAGTTCCGAACCCACAGTCACATTGGTGACCCTGGCTAAATCCACTGGATCTCAAAACTTTCTGGTTGCAGACGGTCACCTTTTCATCATATCCTTACATAGTAAAGATCTGAGAAAATAAACAAGCTCATGAATCTTTTTTTTTCAAGATAGGATTTCTCTGTGTAGCTTTGGTGACTGTCTTGGAACTAGTTCTTATAGACCAGGCTGGCCTTGAACTCACAGAGTTCAATGAAATCTCTTCCAGGAGATCTGCCTGCCTCTGCCTCCCGAGTGCTGGAACTAAAGGTATGTGCCACCACTGCCCGGCTAAGCTCACTAATCATTATAGAAGGCCATGAATCCCACTTATGACATCACCACACTGATGCGGGAGAATTATCTGTATTCTGTCAGTCATGTATTTTAATAAAACGCTGATTGGCCAGGCAGGAAGTATAGGTGGGTCAAGCAGACAGGAAGTAGAGGCGGGGCAATGAGAATAGGATAAGGCTAGGGAGGAGGAAACTCCCTCAGCCATTCCTGCGCAGACCACTGAAGAGGCAACATGTAAGCTGTAACACTGAGAAAGGTACTGAGTCCATGTGGCTAACATAGATAAGGATAATGGGGTAATATATGTTATAAGAGTTAACAAGAAGCCTGACCTAACGGGCCAATCAGTTTATAATCTTATGGAGTCTTGTGTGTGATTTTCTCTTTGGGATTTGCTGACTGTGGGGTACCGGGCAGGACAGAAACACCAACAAGCCGGCTGTCATGTTACACCACCCCTCAAAGTTCAACCTTCACACTGGGTTGGACACCATTTCAGCACATGAAATTGATAGAGACATAAACTTTCAACCCACTACCCAGCCTAGTCCTCAGAGGTACCAAGATTGTTCTCTCTCTCTCCCTCTCCCTACTTCCCTCTTTCCCTCCTCTTCTGTTTCAAGAACTGTCTATAGGTTTCACTTACCATTCAATCCTCAACACATGCAATCAATGTCTTCATTGAGAATGACACTAGTAAGGTCTATTTTCAGAAAACATTTTTTTCCCTGTTCCCCACAATGACAGCATCCGGGACCCTCGAAGAGCTACATTTATGGACTATTTTCCTCCGATATAAACTTCCTGAGGGTGGAGACATTCTCTTATCCACTTCAGGACACCTATGGTCTCTAGCTTAGCGTATGATCTGCAGTTGACATTCAGTGATTTATTGTTAGGAAAACAGGTGTTCAGAGCAATTTTTACCACCCTGACTCTCCTGGTGAAACTCCATTAGTATTTATATTACTCCCTTAAGTCTTTCTCTCACTTTGTCATCAATTGTGTCCATCTGATCAAGTTTAATTTACTCTATGATCTGTATGTTTATGTGTTGTTTTGATTTTTGGCAAAGTGGCTACGCCTTAGTCTATTGCTATTTCAGTCAGCAATTGCATCCCCTCAGTTTCTGGTTTGCTTCTCCAGCAGCCTGGCGGAATTCTGTTCCCGTAGGTACTGGTCCTGTCGCTATTTTAACTAAATCTCTATTGTTCTATTTTTAAATAAGACTCAAGATTCAAAGTCCGGGGTTTTCGCTCTGCCAAAGCATAAAGAGCCGTGCCACTCCTAGTCCCTCCCGTCCACTTCCTGTGCATCTCTCTATCTCTTCCGGATGCCCTCTGACGCTCTGTGATTACTTTCTGTCAACTAGTTGCTAGTTGACCCAAGGTTAATTTTATTACATTAGTGTAGGCTGCGGGAAGGTTACAGCTAATACCTACTCGCCTACTGGGGCATGGCCTCATGGACTATTTACTCAGATGTGGAAGCGTGTCTGGCCCCTTTCTTCCTCTCTCTGATTGCCCCTGGGTCCTGTTCAGTTTGCTTTGGCAGAACATCCTGACTTTGTAAGTCTACCCCTTAGTCTGAGCTAGTTTGGGATTCCTTTGATTAAGCACCTGATCTCTCTGCCTTCACTTGGCACCCAACATGGGGCTCGAATCCACGACCCTGAGATTAATAAGAGTCTCATGCTCTACCGACTGAGCTAGCTGGGCAGCCAGGATGACAAGCAGCCTGTCCCTCCTGTTACAAGTGCAAATGCAAACAATTGCTATTAGAAAGCTGCTGTCTCTTGGATCCTGAGTTTCTGTGCTCTACACTTGTGATCTTGGGACTGGGACTCTGAACAATTTTGTTTGTCACTTGGCTCCACCAGCAGACGGTATTACAATGTTGGGAGAGGAAGAGGGGGTGGTCCTTCCTGGCTGCCTCCTTGTCTGTCTGTATCTCAAGCCACGCTTCTGCAGCAACAATGTTTCCTTGTGTTGCAGAAGAATCCACTTTGTACTTTTTTTTCAGCATTGCATAATCAGATTTTTCCTGTACATGTAGAGCAACACCAATCAAACGATATCTCATTCACATGGATCCAAGTTTCAGATCTGTGGAACATTCCTTCTTCAAGTCTTTAAGTACTTGTAATTGCACCAGAGATTTGTTCTCTGGGCCCCAGGACTTTCCCCTGCTCAGGGCTTCCATGGTACTTTAGGGTTCTCTTGGCATCTATAGTTACCTATAGTTCTCTTCCCTTCTGTCCAAGTGACTTGTATCGTTTCTGCTCCTTGTCTGGACGGTGCTCAATATACTAATAGTCTCTTCAGTGTATTTTTAAAGGGAATTTTAGGCTTGGTCCTGGCTGGAGCTGGAGATCTCTGGGGTCTGAAGAAGGATATGCTTCAAGTTTTCCACTTTAGGGTTGTTTGACATCTTGCCATGAAAATTTATGTTTAAGTCTGTTGTTCTTATGGTATTGAAATACCTGAGGCAGGTTAATCTTTATAAAGAAAAGAGGTCCATGCATCTCTTAGTTTTGGAGACAGAGGTGTAATGACATGGTGTTGCTCCAGGGAGGCTTTCTCACCAGATGGAAGAGCACACATGGGAGAAAGGATCATATTTCAAACACAAGAGCAGATATAATTATCCCTTCCAATAGCACAACCCTAACGGTTCTAAGAGCTTCCATCTCTTAAGGTTTTGCTATCTCTGAAAGCCCTCACTCTTCGGACCATGCCTCTAACACGTCATGTAGGCTTCTGGGAATGTCCTTAACATATCTGAACCATAGTAAGTGTCAGCCAAATATTCACCTTCTGTGTTCCCTACAATGGATGTTGGGGACCTTCTGGGTCTCTCTGTTTTTAAAGACAGGGTCTTACTATGTAGCTCTGGCTGGCCTGGAGCTCATTATGGAGACCAGACTGTCCTTGAACTCACAGAAATCCACTTGCCTCTGCTTCCCACGTGCTGGGATTAAAGGCGTGCGCCACCACAGTTGACAGTGTTCTGTGTCTCTTGATTGTCCTCTGTGTCATTGTCCTGTGTTGTGTGTGGCAGCAGTGAGGTTCCCCTTCCTATGTTATTTAAGACACAGCAGAAAACTCACTCATTTAACCCAAACTCCTGGGGAAATATCCTTACGTTCTCCTTCCTCTTCATCATCCGCAGGACTCTCAGCCACTACCATTTTCCTAACCTGCTTTATCTTCTGCTAACTCGATGTTAAAAAGATTTCAGTGCAGGGGCTCAGACCCAGGGCTTCACACACCAGATCAATGCTCTCCCACTGAGTTATTCCTCCATTTCTTATCTTGTCTCCTAACTCTGGACTTCTTCATCTTGTTTCTAGGAGAAGAAAAGGAAAATCAATTATTTTACCTCACACTCTCTTTCCTGTAATTTGTCTTGCCTGGCCTATGAGTTCATTTTACTTTCCAGTTTGGAACCTGCTTCCCTTCTTAATTTTGGAAGGTTCTGTGGAGGGATTTCCTATAAAGATAGAACTTGTTTTTTTAAATAACTGGTTGTCTACCGATGAACATGGCACATCTCTCCTTTTATTACATTTTTGTCTCCAGTGGTAGTGAGGAAGACACACCGTTGAAAGGTGGTGTGAGGCCAAGAAGCCGAGAGCCTGTTGTGTGGCCCTGATGTAAGGGATTCCCCTAGACTGCTTTGCAAAATCTCATCTCACTGGGGAGATGAAAGCCCCCAAGGAGAGTTGCAGAATCAGCTCCCTTAAGCACCATCGCCAAATCTGAACTCTTCCAATCCACCCAAAATGCACCTAGCTCAGTCTCTTTCCCAGAGTGCCTTTCTGCCCCAGATGCTAATTGCATTTAACTAATCCACCAGCAAAATGTCCACACAGAATTCCATTTTAATTAGCATACCACACTCTTTGTGCAAATTTGCTCTCAGAGGAGTCCCATTGCAGCTGCATGCAGACGCTAATGACGATGCCCCTTGATGTTTTCCCGATAGCTTTCAGCTGCAAAAGCACTTAGGCAGAGTGCCACGAGCATCCTGCCCAACTGTATTACTGCGGGCCGCCCGATTGGCTAGAAGTTGATCCTCCGGTAACTTTCCTGTTTCTTTATTTTTCCTCTTGAACCCCAAATGGACCATTTCTTATCAGGATGCCATGAAAGGTTGCAGTGTTCAGGATGGAAGAAGAATTAGGCTATGGGTTATTTTCTCCCCTCGGTGGTCTTGAAATTTCAACACTGAAAGGGATTTTAGAATTGTTTCTTCCACCTGGTTCATTTTATAGTTGGGAAAACTGTGGAGCACATACTTGTAACTTGAATTGGGATGAAAATCTTCACTGAGAGTCCCCTTTGGGCTCTTGAAAATATTTATTAATTTATTTGTATGAACATTTGCCTGCATGCGTGAAAGTGCACCATGTTTGTACCCGGTGCCCTTGGAGGCCAGAAGAGGGGATCGGAGCCTCTGGATCCAGAGTTACAGATGGTTGTGAGCTGCCGTGAAGGTTCTGAGAATCGAACCCGGGTCCTCTGCATGACCAACCGGTGTTCTTAACTACAGAGCCCTCACTCCAGCCCCTCCCTCATGGTTCTTAATGTTGGACACACACTGGAATCACCTGGGGGATTTCTCAGTTTTGTACACTTGTTTATTTATTTAATCTGTATGGGTCTCCATAGATATCTGTGCCACAGCACGAATGTGGAGGTCAGAGGTCAACTTGTATGGTTGGTCCTCTTCTACTCTGTGGGTCCTGGGTATTGAACTCAGACTTGGTGCCAAATGCGGTTTCTTCTTGAACCTTCTCTCTGGCCTACCTGGGAGCCTTTTAAAAGAAATTCCAAAGCCAGGAGGTGGTGGTGCACGCTCTTAGTCTAAACACTCAGGAGGCAGAGGTAGGCAGGTCTCCAAGCTCAAGGCCAGCATGATCTTTAGAGTGATTTCAAATTCAGCCAGAGCTATAAAGAGGAACCCTATCTCAAGAGAAAAAAGAAAAATGAAAAAAAGAAAGAATAAAAAAGGAAAAGAAAGAAAAAAGAGAGAAAGAAAAAAGAAAGAAAGAAATTCCAATACCAGACTTATCTAGGTCAGGATTTTTTATTAGACAGAATTGTTAGTTTTTATCATGTTCCCAGATTCATATACTGAAGTTCTTGCACTTAACCTGTTAGAATGTGAGGGTAGAAGGAAGTCATGTCTGGGACCACAGGCTAATGTTGTCTTCATTGATGGAGGAGGGTTATCTGTCTATTGTGTTACTTTCATTGGTTAATAAAGAAACTGCCTTGGCTTGATAGGACAGAAAATTAGGTAGGTAGAGTAGACAGAACAGAATTGTGGGAGAAAGAAAGCAGAGGCAGGCAGATGCCATGACTCTCCTCTCCGAGACAGCTGCAGGTTAGAATCCTCCTGGTAAGCCACCACCTTGTGGTGCTACACAGATTATTAGAAATGCATTAGATCAATATGTAAGAGTTAGCCAATAAGAGGCTACAGATAATGGGTCAAGCAGTGTTTAAATGAATACAGTTTCTGTGTAATTATTTCGGGTATAAACTAGCCGGGGAGCCGGGATCCAGGCGGGAACACAGCCCGCCATTCCTTTTACACTTCATCAAAAGAAGTGGCTCGGACACAGACATGAAGCAGAGATTATGTGGAAAGACTGAACAAGGACAGCCATCACAAACCACAGAGACACAGGCCCTCAGAGGAAACAGCGCAGCCGGTGAGAAAATATTTGTTATGCAAGCTACCTACTCCGGGGTACTTCACTATACAGACTGAGCTGACTAATAACGTCCTCGTCTGATTCTAACGGGTAGCTGAGACAGATCATAGCGGGCCAGTTCAGAACTGGAATTTAATAAAAGCTGATAGATTGTCTCTACAAGTGAAGGGTAGAGTATTTAAAACAGCCCCAGTGTTCACAATGCCTGACTTTAAGCATCCACATCTCCCCAAAAGACTTACAAGTAATAATTGTAATCTCAGAGGGAAAGCACACTCTAGCAGAGCGCTTTCAAGCTCGAAGTTCCGGGCTATCACATATATTCTTATAATACTTCTTGGAATTTATGGACATTCTCTACAAGGCTCCGTAAAGAAGGCATTTGTGCTTCAGTGAAAAATTTTATGCACTGTTTAGAATATACACTTTCAGATGGTTTTATTCAGATTCTCTGGGTTTTTTTTTTTTTAGCGATTACAAATTGAATTGTGCTTCCCCTGTATTTCTGTGTTAGAGTTCTGACTATTTCCCCCTTAGAATGTGACTTGGTCTGGAAACAGCATCATTGCAGATGTAATTAGAGATGAGGTTATATTGGCATAGGAAGTGCCCTTAATTCAACATGGCTGGTGTTTCCATGAAGGTGGGAAATTTGGACACAGACACACATAGGGAGAAAGTTTTTAAATAAAAACGAAGGCACAAGTCAGATGCTGTGAGGGCAAAGGTTGCCAGGAGTCGGTGGAGAGGCAAGAACACAGACTCCCACAGACTTCATGAGTCCCCTTTGACTATGGACTCTGACCCTTCACAGCTGAGCAGCAATAGGGTTCTGCCTATGTCACCAGATCATGGCATTATAAGGCAGTGTGGGCAAGCAAACCTTGTAAATCTAAGTACCTGAAAGCAATGCAAAGTGATCTGCATCTTGTCCTGTCTGCATGAACGTTGGTTTGGCTCCTCTCCCACTACAAAAGAGCTAACTTTGTTCTGTCTGCACATTAGTTCAATATTTTTTATTTGGAAATGTATCTGTTCTTTCATTTTGTCCTTTGAAGCAGCGGTAACATCGGATTTGTCCCCTCATTTGGTGGTGAGTTAAGTAAAACTTCTAACATGTTCAGATATATTTATCCATGTAATAGCTAGTTTTATGTCAACTTGTCACAAGTTGGAGTCCTCAGAAAGGAGAGAGCCTCAGCTGAGAAAATGCCTCTATAAGATCAGGCTGTAGGCAAGTCTTAATTAGGGCATTTTCTTAATTAGTGATTGATGAGGGAGGGACCAGCCAAGTATGCATGGTGTCATCCTTAGACTGGTGGCCTTGGGTGCTATAAGGAAGCAGGCTGAGCAGGCCATGAAGAGCAAGCCAGTAAGTAAGCAGCATTCCTTCATGGTTTCTACATTGGTTCCTGCTCTAGATCGCTTCCTATGCTTGAGTTCCCGTCCTGACTTCCTCTGATGATGAACTATGATGTAGAAGCATAAACCAAATAAACACTTTCCTCTCCAAGTTGCTTTGGTCATGGTGTTTCATCATAGCAATAGTAAGCTTAGTGAAGACAATTCATTTATGTATTTTATACACTAATTGTCTAAACAAATTCTAATATGTAAAAATGTTTTTACTTGAATAGTGGCCACTGGGGACATTCTGAAAGACAGAAGCTGGAGTGAAGGGTAGATAACAGATTCACTAGAGGATGAACTCTGATGTATTCCCCCAAATAGTTGTGGTATTCTGTAGCACAGTAGGGAAATAATGGCCTACGACAATTTATGACACATTTCGAAACAGCTATATAAGTGGGGTATATTGATCCCCATCATGTAGAAATGGTAGATAGAGAGGTGGCTCAGTGCATAAGAGCACTGGCTGCCCTTCCAGAAGACCCAGGCTTGATTCCCAGCATCCACGCGGTGTCTCACAACTGTCTGTAATCCCAGTGCCCGGGAATCTGTGGCCTCTTCTGGCCTCCATAGGCAGTAGGCACTCAGACGGTGCATAGGCATGCACGTAGGCAAAACACTCAAACACATGAAGTAGAAATGATAACTGTCTGGGGCTGGGAGATGACTTAGTGAGTAGAAGTGCTTACTATTAAATCAAGATGACTTAGTGTTCAAATTTCTAGCACTCGTGGAAAAAGTCAAGCGTGGCTTCATATGTTTGTGACCCCACTGGTTGTAGAGACAAATGGATCCCACTCAGGAGCTGCCTGGCTGCAAATAGTGAGCTTCAGGTTGAGAGAGATACCTTGTCTCAAAAAACGAAGTGGAGAGCGGTAGAGGAAGACTCTCAGCATTTTTCTCTGGTCTCTTCCTGCTCACACTGAAAGTGCTGTGCCTTGGTTTGATCTTGACACACTGCACATATATATATATCTCATTATTGTACAGTATCTTATACATATGTAAAACTATTGCTAGATAATGAGATTTCAGTGGGTCAGGGACAGATCTAGTCTGCCTTGAGGAAATGTGACTTGTGGATATGGCGACATATCAAACACTTTACAGGCTGTCACTAGGAGGAGAGGGTAAGATTCCCTGTTTCCTCTAGCGTCTGTCAGTCATGAGGAGACAGACCTCAGCTCAATAGGAAAATGGATTTGTTAATCATCAGTGCTGTCCAACCCAGGATAGGCTGCTATGGAAGCCGTCTGCTTCTGCTTGTGTGCAGGAAGGGAGTGGGGAGTCTGGGTCCTTTTGGTGGGATGTCACATCAACTCTAACGTCAAAGCTGTGAAACTTTTATTTGCTCCTGGGCACGACAGCTAATGATTCAAAGATGAAAACGCAGACACGACCACCCCATCTCCCACACCTTCTAATTCATTTCTCTCTCTAGCATTTTCTTGTCTTAGCAAAATAAAAAGCCAAAAACCAAAACCAAACGAAACGAAACCAAACCAAACCAAAACAAAAAACAAAAAATCCCAAACACCCAAAAACCCTTAAAACTCCTTTCTGGTTCTATTTTAGCCTTTAAGTTTTCCTCTATTTCCCCTTCAATCTTGAGATGCTGGTTTCTTTGAGGGAGGGGGAAGCGTTCCCGCTCACTCATAATTACGTTCGGTCACCTAGCTGCCCACCAAACTGAAGCAAGACAGAACACTTAGTGTCTCTGTCCTTGGGGTCTGGGGCTTTCTAGTGCTGCAAGATGCCTGTGACAAAGATGTCACTGGTTAGTGGCTATGTGTCATTGTGGATGGGATGTACTGCCTGACACCTTGTCTGGGGCTGCAATCCAGCAAAACTAGGAGGGTATAATTAATGCCATCTGCATGTTATCTAATGTCATAATAAATCTGCCTGTGATGGCTTCTCGTGGGCATTCTCTGACTCTCGGTGATAAGCTTCATGAGTCCCCGTCACTGTTTCCATTTTTCAGGTTATAATTTGCAAGTCGACAGTGACTCCTATTAGCATGGAGCCAGTTAAGGTTGGAGCAGTCACTTCATTACACACCATCCTTCTGTGGGTTTGTAATTATGTGGTTAAAAAATTGCCAACGGCAGCTGTTTGCCATACATGTATACATGCATTTCCAGCCCACAAGAATCATTGATACACACACACACACACACACACACACACACACATCTTGTTTTGTATTTTCTTTTTTTGAGACAAGGTCTCATATATCCTGGATGACCTTAAACTCATTATGTCACTGAGACTGACCTTGAACTCCATTCTCCTGTCTCCACTTCTCAAGTGCTGGGATTATAGTAATTTAACATCATGCTTGTCTTTGTCTTTCTTTTTAAGTTGAATAAAGTAGATGAAAAATTAGGGACTGGAGTGATGGCTCAGTGGGTGAGAGCACTGGCTATGCAAGACTGAGTTTGGATCCTAGCACACATGTAAAAGGCTGAGCATGGACATTTGTGTGCTTTAAATCCCCGCCAGCTATTGAGAAAATAGGAGGCTTGCTGGGGCTGCTGACACTCACCCAGCTTGAGGTTCCGTATGATACCCCATCTTAAGGAAACAAGGCTGAGGGTGATAGAGTAGAATACACGGTGTCTTCTTCTGGCCTTTACACGTGTGCACACACTTGTATGTACATGCAATATCCTGCACACATATGTATCATATACATAGAATCAAGTTGCATGTGTTGTCATGCCTGGGAATCTGATACAAGAGTATCACAAATTTAAGACCAACCAGAGCTGTATAGTGAGATTAAAAACAGCCTGTGCTCCATGGGCTGGTTAGTTTTATATCAACTTGACACAAGAAAGGAAACTTTAACTGAGAAAATGCCTCTATCAGATCAGCCTGTTTGCGAGTCTGTGGGGGCATTTTATTGACCATTGATTGATATGGGAGGGCCTATCCTACTGTGAATAGTGCCACCCCTGGGAAGGTGGTTCTAGGTTGTATAAAAAGATGAACTGAATAAGCCACGAGGAACGAGCCACTAAGCTCATGAACACGAAGCAGTGTTCCTCCATGGGTTTTGCTTTGGTTCTGCCTCCAGGTTCTTGCCTCAAGCTTCTTCCCTGGCTTCCCATGGTGATGGACTGTAAATTATAAGATGAGATAACCCTTTCCTTCATGGTCTTTGGCACAGTAATAGAAACCAGACTAGGACAGTATATAGTAAGATGATATCTAAAAATAACCAGTGAGTCTTTTCAACGTAAATCCACAGGGATCCCAATGCAGTCTCAATGCCCGTAGTTACTAAGTATAATATTGGTTGAACCCTGGATCTTATAAAATGTTAATTTTTGAGACATAAGGTCACTTTTGCTATAATGGAAGGGAGGATTCCTGTTCACTTATTGTTGGGATTCTCTCACCCTTCCAGGACGCTGCTACTGCAGCCCATACATCGATTCAAAGGTGTTACTTATGAGCAGCAGGCAGATGGTCTGGGTCTTCACTATAGCAAGTGTGAAGAGCCTGCTATCCAGATCCTGGCCTGTAAGCTCGAGTCAACTAGCACAAGCTGCAGATCATTAGAGCTCGTAGCATATTATTGAAAGAAGACAGTCAGAGAGCAGACCCACAGGCAGCTGTCATCTCTGGTCACCACTGCATGAAGAACTTCCATTCATCCCATCTAACAACCTTGGCCTCACGGGCCAGGGTCCTGTAGCCACTGCCACTCTCCCGAGCATGGCGATCAACCATAGTGTACTCCACTGAGCCCAGGGCCGGACTCCCTTCCTTCCCTGTTTTTTCGGGCTCCTTCCTTGGCTACTCACAGCTATCGAGCTCTACGGTCCCGGGTTCAGTCTGTATTTCCTCACACCTCACGATCCCTTCAGTCATAATCAGAAGAGCAGTTTTCGAATTTCACTTTCGTTGCTGTGACAAATACCCTGACAAAGGCCACTGAATGGGGAAAGTATGTATTCAAATGACAATGCCAGGTTATAGTCCCTCACCAGGGAGAGTCCAGACGGGAACCCAGGCAGCTAGTCACATCCTGTCATAGTCAAAACAGAAAGAACTAGATGCACGTAGGCATACTTGCTTCCTTGCTGGCTTGCCGTCTCAGCTAGCTTTCCCTTATACTATTCAGGGACCCTTGCCTAGGGACTGGTGTTGCCCACATTTAGGGTGAATTCTTGGGGCAATGAAGGTACAAGACCCTCCCCTCATAGACAGGCGTACTAGTCAAGCCAATGTCTACAGTCCTTGTTGAAACTCTCTTCCCAGGTGGGTCTAGGCTATGTCAAGTTGATGAAGTTATTTGTCACATGTAACTTGGGAGTTTCTTCTCCCAGAAGATGGGTGCTTGTCTCTTTCATGGGGTATCTGGGTGGTCTACCGACTTGAACAACATTGCTGCTTCCACAACATCGCACAGTACATTTCTCCTCTTTATTTTCAAATGAATATTTAAGCATAAATCATACACACACACACACACACACACACACACATACATACCGAGGAGAAGCATTTTCAATTCTTACAAAGACAACCAAAGATAAAGTATTACCTCTTTTTTTTTTTTATCCTTTGCAACTTGGGTATAAGTTTATTTCCTCAGGACTCATAGTTTGAACAGCTCAGGGTGAATGGAATTCTTATAAACTGGGTCTCATTTTACCATTCATGTATATGACCATATCCAAGCTTAGGTTTTAGATTGGTTTCTCTCTGATGATCATTTGGTATGTGCTTCTAATGACTGACCAGGTTACATTGGCAGGTAGCCAATGAGCTCCAAGGCAGCCATTTAACTTACTAATAACTCAGTGCTTTTTTCCATGTAAAATCATTGCAAGACAGGGTTAGGGAACCTGGGTTTTTGCCTCAGTTTTGTTGCAGATATTCAATAGAATCACTGTGTACTGGCATACATCTTGGTGCCCTCTGTCCACTGCAGACATTTGTAATAGATCAAGATAGGGTATATTGTTTTTCTTTCTTTCTTTTTTTAGAAACTTACGTTCTAATTTTTGGGTGTGTGGTTTATGTGCCTATGTGTACATGGGTGTCTTAGTCAAAGTTCTATGGCTGTGAAGAGAAACTGTGGCTACAGCAGCTCTTATACAGGAAAGCATTTAAGTTGAACTCGCTTACAGTCTCAGGTTTAGCATAGTATCAGCATGGCAGGAAGCATGGTGGCAACAGGCAGACATAGTGCTGGAGAAGGAGCTGAGAGTTCTACATCCAGATTTGCTGGCGGCAGGAAGGGACACACACAGAGAGACACTGGACTTGGCTTGAACATTTGAAACCCCAAAGTCCACCCTCAGTGTCACATTTCCTCCAACAAGGCCACACCTCCTAACAGTGCCACTCCCTGGTGACCAAGCATTCAAATCTTTGAGCCTATGGGGTCATTCTTCCTCAAGCCACCACAGAGAGTGTATGTGCCTAGGAATGTGGAGACCAGAGGAGGGCATTGGGCTTCTTCCTCTGTTACTCTCTCTCTATCTTGCTTTTTTGAAGCAGGATCATTTCCTGAACCTGAAATTCATGTTTACCAGGTAGGCTGGAAGCCAGCCAGCCCCAGCAATCCTCCCATTTCTGCCCATTGATAGCACTTGGGTTATAGACACATTTGAAACCAATCACTCAGCTTGTTATGTAGGTGCTGGGATCTGAATTCAGATCCTCATACCTGTGTAGCATGTACTCCTAATGAGTGAGCCATCTCTGCAGCCTCCAAGATTTCTAACTAGGTTCATACCCGGTCTTGGAAATCTTCTCCACATGGCTCTCTAGACAGTCCCTGCTAATTGCTTAGAATTACTGGAGATAAGAACTACTTGCCACGCTAGGGCTAAGAATGCTATTGTTTACTATTTGTGTAATTAATGTTCATCTTTTGGGAAGAAGGTGTAGTAATAGGATAATACAATATCTCTTTGTAGCTAAAGAATTAGGGATTTCCACACATCAGAACTCTTTATGGTATGTACTAGAATTTAGGAACTTGGGTCCTGGGCACGAGCAGTAAAGTCAGGATCCAGTAAGACAGTGGTTGGAGATGATGACACAGCCACGGTGAGTAGACTCATTGGCGGTGGTTTAGAAATACAGTACTTAATGCAGAATGCTGAACTATCTCGAACAATTTAAACTTATTTCTGCCAGTGTTGGAGTTCAGGGAGCCTCGCTGGGGGCGGGAAATGGATGCATAAGCAAAAGACCACAAATACTCAAGAGTTTAAGGTGCCTGCTTTTACATTCATTCACAGCCAATTCTCAGCTAGTGAGCAGAGGTGGGCTCAGTGAGCGGCCTTGACTATCAGGAGAAAGGGAACTTGCAGATGCAAGGTAGTTTTGGTCCTTAGTCAAGAGGGTGGTTTGAGTGACCGCTAGAGTTGAGATGGGAAATGCAAGGAGACCAGCAGTCATTGGTCAACAAAGGAAATCTTGGCTGGCTGCTAGTCCAACATAAATCCAGGGCAGGGATGTTAAATCTGCTGTTAGAATTTAAAGGACCGTGTCCAGGGAAAGCTGGGGCTGAGGCCAATTTGGCAAGTGTTTTAACTTCACGGCACTCCTGTCTCAGAGTTGCACATGTGTATAGCCAAGGAGGTCCTGCCTGCCTTTTAAACCCTTCCTGCTTTGTAGCTAGCAGTCCAAGCGTCAGACTTAATAGGAAGTGTCCAGAGTTTGGGACTCAGGTGTCGCTCACAGGCTATTTCAGAGCTGCCGAAGAATGAAGGCGCGGAGCTCTTATAAAGCTTGTGGGAAAAATTTTTTGATTGAATTGGGTCTGAAGATTGAGTCCAATAGCAAGTCTTGATTATAGGTTCCTTCTCCGGACTGCCTGTTGATGGACTTCAGGGACTGGGCTCAATTAAAGTCCTAGTGTTGGAGATAAAACTGACCTGAGCCCTAAGTAGCTTGATGTGCTCTGATGTGCTCTTTTGTAAGCATTGTCACAAAACAAAAGGAAGACCAGCCGTTGCCCTTGGTCACACACTGATCTCTGAGAATAGGAACTCTATCTCTCTGCCCCGCCCCCTGCAGTCAGATCAGGATTAGGCTATAGTGTGCCCCTGTGCTCACTTGCAAGTGGAGTGGGCCTCAATCTCAGCTACCTATGGGAATTCTAGGAGGAACTTTAGAAAATAATCCTATGTCTGGACCAGCACCAAGGATTCTGATGGATCCTGGGCATTTGGTACTGTAGTCAATTGTGTACTGGGGCTGAGGGACTCACTAAGAATTTCTGGTTTATTTACCGTGCTCTGAAATTAGGGCCGTCGGACAATGACAACAGTTAATTATAGGTCACAGGGAAGGTGTTGAAAAGGGCCATCTTGGGACCCACTTGAAACGTTGCTAACCTCTTCAGTATAAGTAGTTTATTTGTTCTCCTGTCAGTAGGCTGAGAGGTAGGAAGAGAGGCTGTGTGCAGCAAAGCCATCCCGGGCCAGGGTACGGAGGAGCCTGTAGCGCTATGACTAATTATCCTCAATCTTTCCTTGTTCCAGACCTCCACCTGACCACCCGCGCTTTTAAATTATTGAGAGAGAAAAATCCGCATTTAAAAGAGGCACGCATTTTGGGTGAGCGGCTAGATGAATTTCTATCGAGGGAGCGCCACTCAGACAGATACAATTTTAGAAATTGCTCTGTGTCCATCCGACTTTTCTTTGTTGTGGTGACCAAATGCCTGGGAGAACACGTTGAGAGTGGGCAGAATTACTTTAATTCACAATTTCGGGTGTACAGTTTGTGATTACCTGGCTTCATGGACTAAGGCAGACTATCAAGCAGTGAGAGTGTGGTGAGGGAGATTTTCCATATCATGTTGGCCGTGGAGAGAAGTGGGAGGGGTTCTTCATCTTCATCCCACCTCCGAAAGTTTCCGCCATTTCCAGAGAGCACTGCCGGCTGAGGTCGTTCAGCACACAAGCCGTTCCGTACTGTCCAGAGAAGGCCCTAGCATTACGTCTGGCTTTGAACGAATGAGTTTATTAAGTATATATCAAGCAAAAGTAGAGGAACAAGTAACAAGAGAGAAGCCATGGATAGGTGGCAAAGCGTCATCAAATCTGGTGCTCACGACACCCAGCAGAGATGACTGGAGGAGCCAAATCGAGATGGGGAACAGAAGGAGCATCATTACATCAGTGCTCAACACTGAAGTCCGCTGGGGCAGCAAAGAGCTCTGCTGGAGTTTCTTTTTTTTTTTTTTAAAGTTTATTAAATTATGAAAGTTTTCATTTCCGCCCCTCCTCCCAACACCCTCCCACTCCCCCCTCCCCCTCCTCCTCCCTCTTCATCCCTAAGAGCAGTCAGGGCTTCCAGCCCTGTGGGAAGTTCAAGCTCCTCCCCACTCCTTCCAGGTCCCTGAAGGTGAGTATCCGAACAGACCGGATCCCAAAAATCCAGCATATGCAGAGGAAACAAGTCCCAGTGTCATTGTCAGTGGCTTTTCAGAAAGGCTCCGGACCAGCCACATTCAGAGATTCGGCCACATTCAGAAAATCTGGTTGGATTACATGCTCGTTCAGTCCCAGTCCAACTGACCTTGGTGAACTCTCATTAGATCAGTCCCCTTGTATCAGTGGGTGATCGCACCCCTCGCGGTCCTGAGTTTTTTTCATGTTCTTCCTTTTTCTGTCCCTCATTTGGACCATGGTGGGGCTCAGTCCGGTGCTCCAATGTGGGTCTCCATCTGTATCGCCATCCATCGTCAGATGAAGGATCTATGGTGATAAGCAAAATCTTCCCAAAAAGAGGAATATGGTATGTATTCACTCATATGTGGATTCTAACCATAATTAAAGGTCTTTGAGCCTATTATTCGTGATCCTAGAGAAGCTAAATAAGAAGGTGAACCTGTTGAAAATCATGTAGCTATCTGCCTGGAGATTGGAAATAGACAAGAGTCCCAGGTAACCTCGGGTGCATGGGGGGGTGGGAGGGTTGTTGGAAGGGAAGAGGGTTAGAGAGAAGGGAGTAGGGGAGGAATAGGGAAAGCTAGGTGGATTGGGATGGGGGGAGGGAGGAAGGATGGATATGAGATCAGGGAAGAATATATCTCAACTAAGGGAGTCATTTTAGGGTTTACAGGAGACTTGATTATAAAAGGGATCCCAGGTCCAAGGAGAGATCCCCAGACTGTTCTCTAGACAGAGGAGAAGGTGCCTGAACCGGCCTTGGCCTATAACCATACTGATGAAGATTTTGCTTATCACCATAGATCCTTCATCTGATGATGGATGGCGATACAGATGGAGACCCACATTGGAGCATCTGCTGGAGTTTCTGACTGTACTTTCCACAAATTGGCTTCTGCCTTCTCATTTCCATGGTGGGCATTTCATACTATGAGACAAACATCAGACACCTCAGCTGTAAATGGCTTACTTGTTACTGTTACTGGTTCTCAGGGACACCATGTTTTAAAATTATCTTTAGCTCCTTGTGATTTTTTTGTTTGTTTTTCATTGTCACAGGGCCACTTGACTAAGGTGATTACAGCTGTCTGAGCTCCCTGGTGGTGCTTTTGGGGTCGCGTATGTGTACTGTCATATCATCTGTGAATAATGAGACTCTGACCTCTTCCTTTCCAGTTTGTATCCTCTTGGTTTCCTTTAGTTGTCTTATTGCTCCTGCTAGAACATCAAGTACAATATTGAATAGGTATGAAGAGAGTGGACAGCCTTGTCTGGTTCCTAATTTTAGTGGAATTTCCTTGAGTTTCTCTCCATTTAATTTGGTGTTGCTAATTTGCCAGCTGTACATTGCTTTTATTATGTTTAGGTATTTCCCTTGTATCCCTGATCTCTCCAAGACTTTTATCATGAAGGGGTGATGAAATGGGAATGTGAGTGACCAGGTTGAGGGGCACAGAGTACTGAAAGAGACTATTGGAAAGGGGGTGCATTTTGGTTTCTACCTGACCCAAGGGAATTTCCCAGGAATCTACAAGGATTACCCAGTCCTGAGATAATATAGATTTGGGAGGGACATAAAGGCAACTTAAAAGTTTCAATCTATTATTTCCTACTCTTTTGTGGTATTTTATTTATTTAGTGCTCTTATGCTATCATTATTTTATATTTTATTGGCATGATTTAACATACATGAAATTCAGTAGAAGAAATGGGTTCTTATCTGCAATTCTCTGGCATCATTTTTATTGTTAATGAAAGTGGGTTTGTTATATAAAGGAAGGGTAAGTGTATAAAACTACTCAGGAGCCAAATGAGCTAAGCTCCCTTTGCATCAAGGGCCAAGCAGCTTCCCCCAAGCCCATGATGACAAGGAGGAGGGAAGACTGTGGCAGGAGATGGGTGGTGCTGTGTGGAGGGTCACACCTTGGTTAGGTCCACCAACCTTAAAGATTTCACCCTCTGCAGGAATATTGCATGTGTATATAGCCAAACGACTGTGGCTCAGGTTACAGAGAGGTGTGTTTCTCAAGATGATGAAAAGTCATGCTGTTTATTTTTGAAGGACCTACTAGAAAAAGAAAAAAATGACTAGCCAGTAAATAAACACAACAGTTGTACTCACTGGTTAGTCTTGGATACTTTCTAGTCTTTCAATGTTGCCATCACACAGACACAGAAGGGAGCTGCTTGCAGAGACTCTGCCCACTCAGGACTGCCACATGTGCTGCCTGTGTATGTGGAGGTTGACCATGGACAGGGAGATGCGAACGCAAAGCCCTTGGGTTGGAGAGAGAGAGAAAGAGCCATAACCTCATAGACATGGCTGGGGAAAGAAAATTGCTGCCAGTGGCCAGTGGATAAAGACCTAACAGGATAGACAGTTGAGTAATGCCTTTCTGAGTCCCGGGATGTCTCTAGAGCAATGGGAATTTCTACCATGAAAAATAATGCCTTTCCCCATCAGTGTAACTGAAAAATGTAAGAGACTCTTACAAAAATGACTTATTGTTCACTTAATGAGCAGTTTTTATTTCACAAGGGCTATAAAATGTCCTGAAACAGTCTTACAAATTACCTTTATTGTTTTGATATTGAATACATGGTGCAGTCTCCTAGAATATAGATGTGGCTAGCTTTGACATTCCCTCTGACTGTAGTCAGCACTGAGCCCCCTTAGCTGGAACCTTGACTCCCCAGATGTCTTAGGCAGAACCATGACTCCCCCAGATGTGTTTGCTGGTCTTTCATGTTTGTTATTGTCACCTGAAGCGTCTGAGAGTCACCTTGCGTACAGAAACACAGCTGCAGTCATTTTGCAAAAGTAACAACACACAGGACAGCAAGTGATGGAATCACGTTGAAATGCAAATTTGAGGATTTTGGGGAAGTTTATCCACTAGTCAAGGTGATGACTTAGGCTACAGGTGCTGTGGAAAATTGGATGAGATTTGTTTTCCAAGGAACTGAAAAATTGTATCATTTAGTCATGCTCAGAACTGACTGTGAAATCTGAAAGGCCTCATAGATGACAAATCTTCTGTACTTAAAAATCAAATATCAAGTGGCAGCAGAAGCAAAAAGTAGGTAAGAAACAGCATTTGCCCAAACCAATACAAACAGAAAGATTTGGGAAGATTTGTTTGACAACTTCCACTGGTTTCGTGCACTGTGTAGGAAATGAGTCCCCTACATGTTCTTTGTTGTTTTCTGTGTTGACAGAATAGTCCACTTTATAGTCCCACATAGAGGAAAGAGCTTAGGCATTCTTAGCAAATTATTTTGTTGTCTTCGCTAAGTTTCACATTAAAAAATATTGGTCCAAAGAAACTCAGTTTCTGTTAGAATATATTTCAGTGGTCCATTGATAGCATGGTGATGACTGTTAAGATAATGTATTGATATTCAAAATTTCTAAGATAGTAGAACATCAACAACAACCACCCAAGTAGGTGATGAAGGGGTATGGAATTGTAATACTGATTTAATCATTATGCAATGTATACATAAATCAAAATATCATATCACATCTCATAAATATGCACAAATAATTTCCATTCAACAGTAGTATCTATCATCTACCTCATTTGTCATTGTCTACCTCTATGTGTCTATTATCTATCTATATCTCTATCATCTTATTCGTCTTTGTCATCTATCTCATTTGTCTGCCTATTATCATCTATCTATCTATATCTATCTATCTATCTATCTATCTATCTATCTATCTATCTATCTATCTATCTATCATATCTATCTATCTATCTATCTATCTATCTATCTATCTATCTATCTATCTATCTATCTATGTATCTTCTATCATTATCTATTACCTATTATCTATCTATTTATCTATCTATCATCTATCTATCTATGTATCTTCTATCATTATCTATTATCTATCTATCCTATCTATCTATCTATCTATCTATCTATCTATCTATCTATCTATCTATCATCTATCTATCTATCTATCATCTATCTATCTATCTATCTATCTATCTATCTATCTATCTCTTCAGGTATTTTATGCAGGTAGCACATTAGAGCCAAGAATTGGTCCTCAAAAGCTCAAACAAGAGGTTCTCCTTCCCCTTGCAGTTCTGCTTTGTGTGATTTCACCCTCCTTCTTTCTGGACAGTGCACCTGTTCTATATGACTTTCAGCATCAGGCAGGGCACAGCTGTCCTTCCTATGTGTGCACTTGCTTGACTCGCTTCAAGAAGTTCGAATCCTCAGATGTTTAAAGTTGTGCTGCAGCGCACGTTTGTAGCATAAGAAGCTTCTCTACAAATCAACACATTATCGTGTGAATATGAAAAAATATTTTGTTGACCCCAAATCAATTTTCAACTTTTATTTTCTTTCAGAAAAAAAAGCCTTGCCTGTCAACTCTAGCACACACCCCTCACGGCCTTGAGCTCACCCTGCTTCACAGGCTGGTGCCTTGCTGTGGACCAGATAGGCTCAGGCCCTCAGTCATTTTAGCGATGACGATGCTAGCTGCTGCTTCAGAGACTCCCCCAGAGTCCAGAGAGACTCCGAACCCTTAGTGGTACTTGTCCCTTTAACAATGGGACCCCAGGGGCTCTGCCTTATCTCGGCTCTGCCTCCTTAGCTTGCTTTTCTCTCTGGCCTGTGTCTGGGTGAAGACCTCCAGCGATGGCCTGGTCCTGGCCTCTCCCTGCTTGCTTAGACGCCAAAACCTAGAAGGTTCCTTTTTTTCTGAGTGTTAGCTGCCACTGATAACCCACCCTCCCCGTGGCATTTTGTTACAGACTAGGGCAACAGTTCTTTATTTTTGTTTCTGCTTCCACTGATGGGCCCACCTTACCATAACACTCACTCAACACCTCCGGAAGCCCAGTCAAGTGCCCTCCTGTTTAGAGGAACAAACCCCTCGTGCTTTGTGGTTTCCAATGAAGTCGACTCTCCTCAAGGCAACACAGTGTGGAATGGGTGATGTAGTCTCTCATCTGGATTCTCCTCAGAGCACTGCCCTGGCAGCTCACACTTCTTTTTAAATCAGAGGCCCACAGTGCCTGCTGCAATGACTACCCTTCAGACTTTGGCTCAATTGAAAGGTCAGCTGCGCTGTCCTCAGGCCAATGGATACTGCAGAAGGAACTGAGTGGTTTGTAGAACTATGGGGATGCTGAAAAGACTTTATTTTGCTGGAACATTTGTTGACACAGAAGCGAAAAAAGCACAAAGCTCCTCATTTGAGACTTAAAACCCTCAGTCTACCTGAAGGAGACAGTTAATACACAAGTTGTGTAGCGAGCTAGATGGCTTTGGATACTCTGGAGAACCATAAGGCAGAGTACAGGGACCAGGGGAGTGCTTAGGAGTAGAATTCAAATAGGGTGATTAAGGCGGACCTCATCTAAGCCCTGGATAAAGAGGAGTGGCGTGGCATATGGATTTCTGAGAGAAGATGTCCTAGAGAGAGGCCCCTGCTAGTACGGGGGCAGCGGGAGTAGTGGAAGTGTGCCAGGTTTGAGAAGCTATGACGACAGTGGTTAGGACATAAGGAGTATTGAGGGTAGGCTCGTGGGGAGGGGCTTGGCAGTGCAATGTGGAGCCCTTGGACGACTTGTGCCCAGGAAAGCCATGCCCATAACTGTGGTGCATACATTTCCTTCCAGGTTTTGTCTGTACTTCTTAATACACTAGTTTGTGTGTGGGGGGACCTAGGTTCACAACAATAATAATAAAACTCACTTTCTGGGATTCTGCCCTTATCTTGTAAAAGTTATACATCTTATCTATTCTAAAAGCTATCTCAGTGAGTTCAGAAAGACTCACTAGCACGTGTGCATGTGTGTATGTGTGTGTGGGAGCGTGTGTGCGTGTATACATATGTTCATGTGGAGGCATGTGTGCACGTGTATATGTGGAGGCCAGAAGTGCCCATCGTCCTGGCTTCCCAGGGTCTCTCACTGGTCTGGCTTGCAGTTTTGACTGGGGTGGCTAGCTTGTGAACCCCAGGGACCCGCCTGTCTCTGTCTCTCACTGCTGGGATTGCCCTGCTTTGTTTTCACAGAGGTCCTGGTGATTGACCTCAGATCCTCATGAACCGTTTATTGACAGAGTCTCCTCCCAGGCAGAGTCAGGAAGGCTATTTATGGCACCTTCAAGAGTTCATTCGTCTCGTCCCTCATTTATCCTACTCATGAAATCTTTCCCTTCCTTCCAATCAGGCTGAAGCAAAGATATTTCCTCTGGATTTTGACATTCCCAAATTATTTGTTTCTCCTCTAAATCCTCTTTCTGGGAAATGCTGCCCTTTTCATATCTGTCAACAATTCTCATTGTAAACAACACGTATCCTTGCTGACTTAAGCAGAAAAGCAATTTATGAAAGGATTGTAGCTTGTATAAAGAAAGACACACAGAAGCTGGGATAGGCCTCGGGCAACACAATCAGAGACAGAGCCCAGCCTTTTGGCTTGCAGGCTTTCCTTCCCTGCTGCCCATGCGCAGTGTGGCTAACAGTGCGGTTGCTGCCCTGGTCTGCAGAAGGAAGAAGTCTTTGCTGCCTCTGATTGGCCGTCATCAGCTGGCATGGGTTAGCACTATGCCTCGTGCTCCTGGCCGCAGGGAAGACTGGCACACTCCAGTTCTGATTCCTATAGGGCAAACAACTGTACTCTCGAGTATTTTAAACTGGGGCAGGGTATTCAAACTGTCCTGGGCACCAGAAATTAGGAAAAATAGCCACTTGCTCCCTGTTCAGGCTGCTGGGTTTATTTTGTCTTCAGCATTGGCTTTGCGGTGGCGATAATGACTTTCACCTCTCATTGATACCTCAGGCTCCCGTCATCTAACACAGATTTATTATTATTATAATTAAAAATTACTTGATGGTAGAAAAAGAGTCTATGAAGAAGCCTGACTTTTAAAGAGTATTTTTACATTTGTGAAAGAGGTACGTTTATATACTTTTAAAAAAAGTCCAGCAGTGCTGGAAGACTGACTTAAAAATGCCCAGTCTGCCCTTGCTTCATTGGCCTCCTCCATCTCCCCAGAAACACTCTATTTCTGATTGTTTTCTCTTTGTATTTACTTCGGGTTTCTAAGAAATATGGCCACCACGCTCTCTCTGCATTGATCATTTTTACACAGGACTTATTACAAGGAGATGAGAATTCTAAATCTCTTGCACCCTCTTGATATAATTCTAGCAGTATATAACTGTATAAAAACTCAGTTTGCTGTTTTTGGCACACACTTTAGTGTTTTTCATTCCTGGACCGAGAGTGTATTGCTTTATTTTCTTTTGGAACAAGCTGTTTTCCCTAAAATTCATATTTTCCCCATTTGTTTTCACTTCTTTTGGCTTCTAGAAACTCTGGATAACTCCACATCTGGCCACAGTTCTTCAGCTCTTCAGGGGGTGGAGAGGAATAAGCAAGGACATGGTTGGCCATTCTTCACCCACGGGTTTAGCTTCAGTCTATGGCGGTGGTCAGGCCACCGGAGCCTCCTGAGTGAGCATCTCCTGGTTTCTCACTTCCTCTATCTGCACTCTGCTGCATCTCCTGGTTTCTCACTTCCTCTATCTGCACTCTGCTGCATCTCCTGGTTTCTCACTTCCTCTATCTGCACTCTGCTGCATCTCCTGGTTTCTCACTTCCTCTATCTGCACTCTGCTGCATCTCCTGGTTTCTCACTTCCTCTATCTGCACTCTGCTGCATCTCCTTCACGTCTCACTCCTCATCCAGGCTGGCTTCAGGGATGAGGCTCTGGTCTATGCCTTTTCACTGTGGTTCAACAGTGTGATAATAGTTTCCCAACTTCTTCTGTGAGCAGTGTCTCTCTGCCATAATGGGGTGGGGGATAATTTTTTTCTGTTTCTTCCCTACAATATAATATTTTTATAATTATTTGGGAATTTTGTTCTGCAGTAAGAGAGGCTGCTTGTGCTTTCCCTGGCTGCCCAGATTCCTGAAATAATCACACAGAAACTATATTATTTGCAGTACTGTTTGGCCAATAGCTTAAGTGTATTTCTAGCTAACTCTTATATCCTAAACTAACCCATTTCTATTCATCTGCGTATTGTCATGTGGCTGTGTCTTACGGGCAAGGTTCCGGCTCATCTGTCCTGGGTGGCGGCTACATGATGTCCCGTGACTCCGCCTTCTTTCTCCCCACATTCAGTTTAGTATTGTTCCCCCCCCCCCCCACACCACCACCACCATACCTAGCTCTACTGTGCCCTATCATAGGCTAAGGCAGCTTCTTTATTCATTAACCAATAAAAGCAACACATATACAGAAGGACTTCCCACACCATCATTCTCTCCCCATTTTTTTTTTCTTTTGAGGCATGGTTTCTCTGTGTAGCTTTGACTGTCCTGGAAATTATTCTGTAGATGAGGCTGGCCTCGAACTCACAGAGATCTGCCTGCCTCTGCCTTCCAAGTGCTGAGATTAAAAGTGTGTGCCCCCATTGCTCTT
Source organism: Myodes glareolus (assembly GCF_982192425.1). Classification (NCBI taxonomy): domain Eukaryota; kingdom Metazoa; phylum Chordata; class Mammalia; order Rodentia; family Cricetidae; genus Myodes; species Myodes glareolus. Next base: position 28,954,374 of record NC_142034.1, read on the forward strand.
ATTTGGAAATTTCATACAACATACCCTAATCACACTTGCTTCTCATTCCCTCAGGTTCACCCACCCTCCCATCCTTGTGTCCCTGCCCCACCCCCCAAAAAAAACCAAGACCAAGTCCAGTTCGTGTTGCCGTATACTCATTGGAACATGGTCAAACTTTCAGTGTCCAGCCTCTTAAATAGGAAATGGAGTAGGAGACTTTTAAGGGCTTTGGAGTTCCCAGATAACCCTTCTTGGGCACTGCCCTTGGTAGACTATAGACACCAAGAGAATCATGAACAGCAAGGTCCCTGTTCTTAGCTCATTCTCCCCTTTCCAGCTCACAGCCTGTATTTTGGCCTGGCTGCCCTTATAGTACTCAGGGACTATGAGCTGCCTTCTGATGGGCACCTGTGAGCACCTGTACTTTCTGGCAAACATCTTTGTATGAACAGCTTGAGTGTGATCTGTGATATCAGGGTTTGGATTTTCAAAGTGCATCCTAAATATTTACTATCCTTGGTTCACTATATTTTGCAAAACTGGAACCCTACCCTCCTGTCAATATACCTCTTTCGTTGGGTCTTTTACATAATAAAAAGCTTGGGTCTCAGCATTAATCATTGTGATTAATGTGATTCCACTAATAACCTTTTTCTACTTGGGAAGGCTCCAATTATGGCTGTATTTTGTATTTGGCCTTGGGCCAGTTTCTAACTCACTGTGGCTGGTTTCACGAAGCCTCAGCATGAACATTAACCTCTCCTGTCTTCACATTCTCCTGCAGACTTCAGGCAGAGCCCGTCCTTGGGACCTTCTGCTGACCCACCCTTGGATAAATAAGCCTGGCTTCCTGGGGAGTGAAGGTCTGCTTTGCTCCCTTTCAGAATGGCTCAGACCCAAGATTATTCAAGGACTCTTGATGGCTCCCCCAAAGGTGATGTCAAGCCACGTTCAGCCGTTCAGCCTCCATAATCCTTTGGCTCACCAGTCACCCTTATAATTAATAATGGAAGCTTGCCAGAAGTACTGATCTTTCAGAATGCTCTGGAAGGAGGATACTCAGAGGGATCCATAGTATAAACTTTTCACAAGATCTAGGCTCTTTTTTTTTTTTTTGATGTAGTAGAGGAAGCAGGCTGGCTCTTCAGAGAGGTAATAAGAGATAAAAGAAAGTGACCTTCAAGGTCAGACAGCATGAGATGTGTGACCTTGAGAAAATTGCTTAACTTCTTTGAGTCTTAGCTGACTCCTTTGTGAAATGGGAGTATGGTTTCCTTTGGGGTTGGAAGGACAAAAGGAATGACGCCTATAATGGGACCAGTGGCCCATTTCTACTGCCACAGTAATCCAATATGCTAGAAAATACCCAGAGATGCTAAATAGACCATATCTATGAACAGTCTTGTATTTTGTTTGTTTTTTTCATCAACAGATTTTATTCTTGATTTTTGCACCTGTTCTCACAATAGCATGGAAAAAGTGTTCAGTAGCCATACCTTATGGATAAACTCAAATGAATGCTATAATATTCAGCAACCATAACATACAGTGCTTATTTATCACATACCAATATCGGTTCACTGGCAGTTTTCATAGGATATTATCTACTAATGTCATTCATAATTTTTATGCATTATCATATGAAATAACAAAATAGAACCAGAACAAATATCCCTTTAAATGCATAGACATTAGAGGGGGAAATTCCAGGTGTCATCAAAGGGAACAGAAAGGCAGAGATAATGGTACAGTAAGCTCACAGAAGTTAGAATTTCTTGATAATATGAGATATGAGATTTTGGTTTTCAGTTCACATAGAGGAAGGTGGATCTTAGGTCTTTGTGTGGCAGGATGCTGAAGCTGGGACCTCTGAGAAAAGCTGGGTCACTATGCTTTTGAAGAAGGTATGATGGGAAGAGCCTACATACTGGCTGGGATGCTGTAGACGGATTTATGTGTCCCTTTCTGAGCTCTATGTGGGACAAATTTGCCTTCCAGCACACAGAATCATATCCTTTTATATTCTTCTCTCTATACATGCTCGGGATCCCAAACTGTGCTACCTGTATAGTCTTAGGGCCTCCTAAGATGAAAAATAAATATACCATGGATTCTAGGCCAGTGTAGAAACAACAAACTACTTTTGAGAGTTAAATAGACCCTTAACTCATCAGAAGAGCCAAAGTGAGCTTGTAGAAAAGAGAATGCAATCATTGGAACATAAACTAAGGGGTCAGGGCAAAAGCACAATAGGGAGATGCCCAGTAACCCAGGCAACCTCAAATGCTTGCCATAAATAGATGCTCAGAATTCCCAGGGACTTTTCTTTCCTTTTTCTTTTTTAAAATTTATTCATCTCTCATATCTTACTTCTCATCTGCAGTTTCCTCTCTCTCCTCTCCTCCCAGGCCCCCCCCAATCTCCCTGCCCTCTGCTCCTTCTCCATTTCCCTTCAGAAAAGGACAAGACTCCCAGGGATATCAACCAAATATGGCGTATCGAGTTGCAGTCAGACTAGGCACCTCCCTCATATTAAAGCTGAGTGAGGCAACCCAGTAGGAGGAAAAGGGTCCTAAAACCAGGCAAAAGAGTCAGAGACAGTCCCCACTCCCACTGTTAGGAGTCCCTCAAGAGGACAAGCTACACAGCTGTCCCATACAGGCTCCCTGATCGTCAGTTCAGCCTCTGTAAGCCTCTATGAACCCAGGTTAGTTGATTCTATGGTTTTCCTTGTGGTGTCCTTTAACCCCTCTGGCTCCTACAGACCTTTTTTCTTCCATCTCTTCTGCGGAATTCCCCAAACTCTGCCTAATGTTTGGCTGTGGTTCTCTGCATCAGTTACTGGATGAAACCTCTCTGATGAAGATTATGCTAGGCTCCTGTCTATGAGTATAGCAGAATATCGTTAGAAATCATTTCATTGACTTTGTTTGTTTGCCCGTCGTGATTACTGCTATCCTAGGACTCTGGACTATTCAGCTTCTAGCTGGTTCCTGGCCCTCCAGGCAGTGTCAGGGGTGGGCTCCCTCTTGTGGCATCAGTCTCAAGCTGGACCAGTCACTGGTTGACCACTCCCCCAGTTTCTGTGCCACCTTTACCCCAACACATCTTGTAGGCAGGACAGATTGTAGGTTAAATGTGTCCCAATCCCTCCACTGGAAGTCTTGCCAGGCCTCTTTAAATAAAACTTAGACGTTCAGGATAGAGAAGTACAGAAATAAATCTAGATGTTTCTAGATTTATCTGTAGCTCAGTAAATTATTTTAAACGAATAAATTTTAGATTTGTGGAGCAGTTTAAGTTCACAGTGTATGGAGTTCCCATCCCCACCCCCACCCCTTCGCACTCCCACAGCACCACATCAGCAATGGCCCTGTTACGGTTGTCTGGTACTGGAGCTTTACCTTTGGTTTCAGAGAGACCTCCACTGACACATCAGCACTCTGAGTCCATCCTTTGCATTAGGGGGCTGGAGAGTTTAATGTCAACTTGACACAAGCTAAAGTCATCTAAGAGGAGAGAGCCTCAGTTAAGAGAATGCCTCCAGAAGATCCAGCTGTAGTCAAGACGGCAGAACATTTTCTTAATTGGTGGTTGATGGGGAGGGCCCAGTCTATCAGGGGTGGTGCTCGCTTTGGGCTGGTAGTCCTGGGTTCTGCAAGAAAGCAGATGGAGCCAGTCGTGGGGAGCAAGCCAGAAAGCAGCTCTCCTCTGTAGCCTCTGTAGCAGCTCCTGCCTCCAGGCTCCAGCCCTGTTTGAGTTCTTGTCCTGACTTTCCTCAATAATGACTGTCACCTGGAAGTGTAAGCTGAAATAAACCCCTTCCTTCCCAAGTTGTCTTGGTTGTGGTGTTTCACCATAGCAACAGAAACTTTAACTGAGACAGGGTATTTCTCTTTAACATATTCTGTGAGATTAACAAACACATGATAACACGTATCCACCATTGTAGTATCAGAATAGCTTCATTGTTCTAAAAGCCCTATGTGTGTTCTTCCTATTCACTCTCCTGGTAACCATCAATATGTATCTCTCTCTCTCTCTCTCTCTCTCTCTCTCTCTCTCTCTCTCTCTCTCTCTATCTATCTATCTAATCTATCTATATTTTATTATCACCACAGGTTTTTTTTCAACAACAACAAAGATAGGCTTCTATGACAACTCCCCTGTTTTTTTTTTTCATTCAACAGCATGGAATGGTGGTTCCTCCATGCCTTCTTGGCTTGCTGACTTATTTCATTTTATATATATATATATATATATATATATATATATATATATATATATTGAAACAAGATTTCTCTGTGTATCCCTGGCTATATTGGAACTTGCTCTGTAGACCAGGCTGGCCTCGAACTCAGAGATCTACCTGCCTCTACCTCCCAAGTACTGGGATTAAAGTATATGCCATCACCTCCAGGCTCCTTTTAGGTTTTTTTTCCCCCCAATACATTCTAACTGCGGTTTCCTCTCTCCCCTCCTTCCAACCCCCTGCCTCCAGATCCACTTCTTCACCTGTTCCCTTCAGAAAAAAAGCAGGCCATTCAGGATTCACTGAAACAAGGCATAAACCCTCATATCAAGGTCAGAGGAGGCAAGGATTCTACAAGGGTTACCCTAGTGAGGATTCCTAGTAATGAAGATCCAGAGCCTGAACCAGCCATCCTCTGTAACTAGGTAAGGCTTCCAGAGATGGGTCTGGGACACCAACCCAGCTACAAAACCTTCTATTTATAATATATCCCATCTGTAAGATGAACTAGGGCAATGGAGGTGCAGAACACATGGGAGTGGCCAATTAATGATGGTCTCATTTGAGGTCGTCACCACTAGGGAGCCGTCTAGGTCTTAATAACACAGCTCTGACTGCATTTACTACAATATTCATTCACTGACATACTGAAGGACATCTTGGTTGCTTTTGATCTCATTAGCTGTTAAAAATGTGCAAGCACAGGTGTGTGTGTGTTTGAGTGTGTGTGTGTGTGTGTGTGTGTGTGTGTGTGTGTGTGTGTGGTGTGTTTTCAATTCATTTGGAGGAATAGCGAAGACTGTGCTTGCTGGATCATTTGTAGGAATGTGTTTTGTTTCATAAGAACCTGCCAAACTGTTTTCCAAAGTGGCTGTGCATTTCATGTTCCCATCAGTAGGAAATGAGAGTTCCCATCATTCCATATCCATGCCAACACTTCTCAGTGTTGATGTAGTGAATTTTGGCCGTACTAAATGTGTATATAGATGCATCTCTATTTTTTTTAGCTTCTAAATTAAAAGCATTAAAATTAAATACATGTTAAATGTAATTTCTACATTTAATGTCTTTAGTTTTCTTGACTATTCTTGTATAGCAGTGTGGTTTTTGTTTTTTTTTTTTTTACTTACCATTTCATTTTATTGCAACACTCTCTTGCTTTGATGCCTTCATTCTCTTATTCTGCTCCTCTACCAGAATGCTGCCTTAAGACTATGTGCAGCCTAGGACTCTGGTACAATGTTTAGGTTTTGGGTTTTAAAAATCTGAACTTGATTAATGAAATATGCATCTATAAAACCTGAATCACATTCCCTTTTATTTTAAGAGCTATTGACAAGATTAAGCATATCTTTGTCACAGTATCTTGTAAGTGGCAGAACTCAGTATGAGGCTATGAGATTGCTATTATGATTTATCTATATAAGGTTACAACTAATTACAGACTTGCAGGATTATTTCTCACACATTGATTTGTTTTTTTCTTGGCGAGTCTCTAAGTCAGATGAACAGCTCTCTAATAGCAAACATTTTTTGACCTTCTTTAAAATCTGGCCAAATGGTACTTAAAGTCCCTCTACAGTTTTCTTGTGTACGTATTATATGTGTGTTGTATGCATATGCATGTTTGTGTCTGTACACATGTGTGTGTGTATGCACATGTCTATTTGTGTGTGAAGACTAGAGGTTGATGTGGGATGTCTTTCTCTATTGCTCTCTATCTTATTCTTGACCCAGGGTCTCTCACTGACCCTGGAACTCACCAATTCAGCAATATGAGATGGCCAGTGATCTACAGGGATCCTCCTGCTTATACTTCCCCTGCACTAAGATTACAGGCGAGAAATACAACACTTAGCTTTTTATGTGGATATTGGGAATCTGAACTCAGTTTCTCATGCTTGTGTAGCAAGTACTTTACCAACGGAGCCATCTGTTTTATATTCGTGTATGTGATTCGGGGCAAGGTGATGTGATGTGGGATCCCTCTCTGTATGCTATGAATATGTTTTATTACCATTGGTTATTAAAGAAGCCATTTTGGCCAATGACTTATTAGAGTAAAGTTGGGCAGGAAATCCAAACAGAGATAAAGAGAAGAGGTAGGTGGAGTCAGAGAGATGCCACGTAGCTGCCGAAGGAGAAACATGCCAGCTGCCAGTCAGAACCGTACTGGTGGGTCACAGCCTCGTGATGATTCACAGATAAATAAATAAATAAATAAATAAATAAATAAATAAATAAATAAATTTTAAAAAATGATGTAAGAGTTAGCTAGAAATATGCATAAGCTATTGGCCAAACAGTGCTGTAATTAATATAGCATCTGTGTGATTGTTTGTGTCTGAGCAGTCGGAAAATGAATGAGCAGCCTCTGCCTACTGATGTAAGGTAGAATTTTCTATAAAATGATAGTGTGTCAAAATGGATTTTCTGAAATCACAGTTGGGCCGAGGGAAGGAAAAGTGCATGTCTCTGCATTCTCAGAACCTCTGGGATGTGCATATTTGAGGGCTCTCATGTTTGTTGCATATTTGCATTGTCAAATAAGTCCTTCAGTCAGAAGTGACCAATTTTTGTCTTTTATGTTAGACTACTGGTCTTTTCTTTTTGAATATGTTCTTTACATATTCAATGATTATGTCTATCTGTGGTATAATTAAATTTTTTCCAAGATTGTAACTCTTCTTTCACCTTACTATTTCAAAGATTTGGAGACTTTAAAGAATGTGGTTAATATTAGAGGCAAGCGTCTCATGTTGCCTGATTATGGTGGTGTATACTTTTAATTCTAGCATTCTGAAGACAGAGAAATGCAGATCTCTGTGAGTTCCAGACCAGCCTGGTCTGTGTACAAATTCTAGGCTATCTGTAGTTACATGATGAGACCCTGTCTCAAAGAAAAATAAAACAAAAACCTACCATCAGATTTTTATGGCAAATGGAAACAATATTACTATTACTATCATTCTAAGTGATTATCAAATAGATTATGAGTATTTTATGCATAAAAGTAATTAATGCACAGAGGCTATGCTTTATTGTTATAAATACAAATAATTTAAGAAATAGATACCTTATCTCTTTGCTAATTATCTCATAGCTAAATTTATTTGACATGATACTTATTAATTAGAATGACAGACTGGAATTAAATACATATGCACATACACAAACCTCTCTGGTTTTAGTGCCGTTATTATTTTCTCACACATATTCTCATGAAATTCTCATGGCTTTATTTTGGTGAAAAATATGAACTCTGCATCCTCTTTGCTTTGTTAGCCTTTTTTGAATCCGGCTGAATTTCTTTTGTTTCTTCTTCTCTGGTGTGTCCCTGTAGGTCTCTGACACCTCGCTCTCTTTTCTTTCCAGAAACCTCGGTGATCTCTCAGACTCCTCCATGGACCCAGTTCGAGCCTGTGGGATGGACATGGGGAAGGGGCACAAAGTGTTCATCTATCTGCAGCATCTTCTTGCAAATCTTTCCCAAGAGACCAAGTACCTCTGTTAATGCATCAGAAGGATAAGTGATAATAGAGTCATAGATGCATTTCAAAGCCCAACTTATTAGCTAACCAGAGGCAGCTCCTGAAAGTGTCTATTCTCAGGTTTCACAGGGTTTGCCACAATATTGTCACTAATTAAACAGGTCCAGGTTGTAAAGCATAACCGGTCCCTCTCATACTGTGACTCTCACAGTGTGATCTGAGCGAGCATTCCTGGCTCGCTTTTCTAGCCCCCTTCGCTCCATGTGTTTTCACTCCTTTCATTCCCAGAGTTTTCTTGGAAGTTTGGATTCAGTCATGGTTGCAGAAGCTACTGCTCCCTGGAGACAACTGTTGGGTGTCTCACCCTTAATAGATCATGTTACCTTTGACTTCCGTGGGTGATCTCTCACCTTGAGAACACACAGACATACTGATCTTGAATAGCCCAGGGACCTTGTTGAATTGGATCAGGCATATCAACTAAGAACTACCATTGCCTCCCAACCATTTTTTTTTTAACATGGGAGAAGGAACTATTTTTATTTTATTTAACGAGTTAACAAGATTCCCAAAGTGGTCACTCCAACAATGTTCCCTGTCTACCAGGAACAAAAGCGTAGGGCCCAGGCCCAGGAGCGCAGCACAATAGAGCTTGGATATCTACTAGGTTCTAAAATAAACCTTTACAATGATTGCTTTAAACTCTCTCATTTTGCTGATTAGAAACAGAAGTAGAAGATTTACCTGCTGGAGGTCACAGAGCAAGTGGCCGAGGCACAGCTGGATCTCAGCTCTTTTGACTTGAGTTTCTTTGTTCTAATGATAGATCATGCATGGATTGTTTCTTGAAAGCCTAGATTGAAGGCTGTCTAGTGGTTAACACACAAAAAAAATACCAGACACGTGTAGGTTGGATGGAGAGAGGATGAAGGTGGCTTCTCTTCTTTATTATTAACAGAACTCCAGCTATGTGATCATGATGGAGCTAGCCATTAACATGCCAAAGATTTCTTTGCAGATAATCTGACCTTTGCGATGTGAGTCTGTCTAGGGCGATGAAAGCAGATGTTGCTATGCAGAGCTACTGAGAAGATTTCTGACTTAGTTTCTTTTCCTGTCATCCTGCTAAAACATGGTGGCAAAAACAACCTAAAGAAGTAAGGGTTCATTTGGCTCACACTTCTAGCTGCAGTCCATCATGGGAGAGAAAACATAGCAGCAGGAACGTGAGAGATTTGATCGCACTGCATCTACAGTCCAGGGCAGAGAGAAATGGAATAGTGCGTTTCAGGGCTTGGCTAGCATTATCCTTTTTATTCAGTCCAGGATCCTAAGCCCAGGGAGCAGTGCCCCCACATTATTAATTAGGATAATCTCTCACAGATGGTCTCAGAGGCCCATCTCACAGGGTTGTAGGGTGTGTCCGTTGACAACTACACACCAACCATAACAGTTACCTTACAGCCGAGACCCAGCGAACGTGGTGTTTTCTCATGCACTCCTTTTGCTAGAATTCGGATGCCATGTGACCCAGGGAGCTGACCAAATTCCAACTTACATGTGTGACCTGATGAATTGTCATGAACCTTCTCTTTTATGACTAGATTAAATTGTTAGGATTTGGGCTTTCTCTTACCTGTAGCCGTATTCCTGTGATATAATAAACAAATCTGTATGGACATGTTCTGGGAAGCCCACCTTTACACTAGTAAAGAGTATGAAATACATTAGTGAGTGTATCAGAGGGCAGAATTATTGCCATTACCTAAGGAGTTTTCATATCAAGAAAAAAACTGTAGGACCCGGTCAGCTGTGTCTTTTCAATCATTTGTTTATGGATCACTTCATTCTTAACATCAAAGAAACTAAAAGCCGAGTTGTTCCATGTTTTGCTGATTTAGAACCAAGGACAAAACAAATCTGAAAGTATCATGTTATCAATATTGCTAGTTAATACCTTTCAACCAGACATGGAAGTCAAATGTTATGTGACCTGTCAAATGCCAGGCATCCTACCCTAACCAAGGAGACTTGAATAGATTCATTTCTGACCTTGTACATTTTTTTCCATGGAACACCATATATTTTCTTCTCATTTCAGCTAAAAGTCCTTCTAGATTTCTACTTTTTAAAATTCTCAGGAATCTACAAAGATCACCCCAGCTAAGACCCTAAGCAATAGAGGAGAGGGTGCCCGAACTGGTCTTGCCCTGTAATCAGACTGATGATTATCCTAAATATCACCATAGAACCTTCGTCCAACAACAGATGGAAACAGAGGCAGCGACCCACATTGGAACACTGAACTGAGCTCCTAAATCCAGTTGAAGAGTAGAAGGAGGGGCTGGAGAGATGGCTCAGAGGTTAAGAGCATTGCCTATTCTTCCAAAGGTCCTGAGTTCAATTCCCAGCAACCACATTGTGGCCTATAGCCATCTGTAATGGGGTCTGGTGTCCTCTTCTGGCCTGCAGGCATACACACAGGCAGAATATTGTATACATAATAAATAAATAAATATTCTAAAAAAAGAGTAGAAGAAATGAGAATATGAGCAAAGAGGTCAAGACCATGAAGGGTTCATCTACTGAAACAGTTTCCCTGAGCTAATGGGAACTCACCAACTCACCTGGGAAGGAACAAGCATAGGACCAAACTAGTTCCTCTGAATGTGGTTGACAGTTGTACGGCTTGGGGCAGATTGAGGGGCCACTGGAAATGGCACTGGGATTTATCTCTACTGCATGTAATGGCTTTTTGGGATCCTGTTCTCTTTGAATGTATACCTAGCTCAGCCTAGATGTAGTAGGTAGGGTCTTGGACCTTCCACAAAGCAAAGTGCCTTACCCTCACTTAGGGTTAGAGGGAGGCGGGGTGGGGGGTTATGTGGAGGGAATGGGAGGAGGGGAGGGAGTGGGAATTTGAATTGGTATTTTTTAATTGAATAAATAAAAAATAATAAGTTAGAACTTTAAAAATAAAAATATTTTTTTTAAAAAATAAATTTCCATTTTAAAATTCTTTTGTTGGCAAGAGGGGAAACTGGAGATTGAACCTAGGGCCTTTACATGCCAGACAACACTCAACTCCTGAGCCGCATCCCCAGTCCTGAAAGTCCCTCTATCCTCTTGGATACTTAGCTTCCTATTTCTAGCCTTCTTCTTCCTCCAACTCCAGCGTTCAACCAGTTGTCAAATCTGTGGATGGGACACGTCGAGAAGTGTCCAAGAGTGGACTTACCCAGTTGTTCTCGGCGGCCTCCATTGCATGTGCTCTTTGCTCTTGACCACTCATTAGTTGCTTGTGTGGAAAATGTCAATTTGTACGATGGTGACATTTGAGGCTTATACGATTGCTTTGATGTATTAGTTTTGGAGACCAAGCAGCCAATTACAGCCAACAGACCACTTTTAATTGGGACACAGAGGTAATAGGACTTTCTGTTGCCATAGTTTCAGAGGCACACATGTGGTCAGCTGCCTAATGTTGGATTTATCTTTCAGATGTTAGATACTTCCGACAGTGAGCCCTGGTGACTCAGGGACATCTGCTGTTCTGGAAGGAATGGAGCGCAGTTCACGGCTCAGCAGAAGCCGCTTCTTAAGCAGAGCGTGTTCTGGAATGGTGGTGTTTCTCATGTGTTTACTCCCATATTCTTGAATTATGAGTGTCCAACTAAAGAGGAAATATTAACCTGCCCCTTAATGGATGCTTTAGCAGTAGATTGTTGTTCTGAGTGGCAGGGGAGAAAAAAAGAAAGATAGATGATGTGGGAGTCCCCTCCCCTCTGCGTGCTGTGATTACCATTAATGAATAAAGAAACTGCCTTGGCCTGTTGATAGGGCAGAACTTAGGTATGTGGAGAGGGCTAAGCTAAGTGCTGGGAGGAAGAAGATAAAGTCAGAGAGACGCCATGGAGTTGCTGGAGACAGATGCTGGGAATTTTACCCGGTAAGTCACAGCCTCATGGTGATACACAGATTACTAGAAATGGGTTAAACTAAGATGTAAAAGTTACCCAATAAAAAGTTACAGCGAATAGGCCAAGCAATGACTTAATTAGTACAGTTTCTGTGTGGTTATTTCGGGGCTAAACTAGCCGACTGCACAAGTGGCCAGCCTCTTCCTACGGATAGAGGCACAGGGGACTTAAAAGCAAGTGAGTGATTTCAGCACCTGGCTCCACTGAGCAATCTCATAGAAATGACCAAAGGCACAAAAGGGGGGAGAAGTCTGTGCTAGACACTAGGAATGATGATAGCCGTGGAAATGCCAGCTGCGAGAGTGCCTAATAATGCAGTTCAAAAGGACCAATCATATTCATTATTCATTTTATGTTTAGCTCCAGTTCACCGGGGAGGTGAGTACGAGAAACTTTGTCTGAATTCAGTGATTCTTTTCCTTCTGAGAAGGGAAGGAGTGGTGTTGTGGGAACTCTTTCAGTCAATAGCCTTTAAGATTGCCATTTTTATTATGTTAATTTTACATACCAAAGAGCATGGGAGATCTTTCCATTTTCTGGTGTCTTCTTCTATTTCTTCCTTCAAAGATTTAAAGTTCTTGTCATACAGGTCTTCCACTTGTTTGGTCAGAGTTACTCAGAGATGTTTTATGCTACATGAAGCAATCCAGGAGGAGGAATGGGTCCCTAAACCAGGCAACACTGTCAGAGGCAGCCCCTGCTCTCACCGTTAGGAGTCTACACAGAGACTAAGTTACACAACTGTAATGTATAAGCAGAGGGCCTAGGTCAATCCCATGCAGGTTCCCTGATGGTCAGTTCAGTTTCTGTGAGCCTCTGTGAGCCCAAATTAGATGGCTTTGTGGGTTTTCTTGTGGTGCCCTTTCTTGTGGGTCCTGTGATCCTTTCTCCTCCTCTTTTGCAAGATTCCCCAAGCTCCTCCTGATGTTTGGCTGTGGATCTTTGCTTTTGTTTCCATCAGTTGCGGGGTGAAGACTCTTTGATGACAGTTGGACTATGAGGATAGCAGAATATAATTTGGATTTATTTAATTGACTTTCTATACCTATTATTCTTAGGTTTGGCCTTTTCATGGTGTCCCATATTTCCGATATTTTGGATTAAGCTTTTGTTAGATTTAATGTTTTCTTTGACTAATGAGTCTGTTTCCTCTATTGTATCTTCAGCACTTGAGAGTCTCTCTTCCATCTCTTGTATTCTGCTGTTCATGCTTGCATTTGTGGTTCCTGATCATTCTCTCATGATTTCTGTTTCTATAATTTCCTCGGCTTGTGTTTTTTTTTTATTGTCTCTATTTCAGTTTTAAAGTCATGAATAGTTTCTTTCATATGTTTGATTTCTTTTTCTTGGCTTTCTTTAAGTGATTTGCTAATGTCTTCCAGTTTTTTGTTTGTCTTTTCCTCCATTTCTTTGAAGGAATTTCTCATTTCCTCTTTTAAGAGTTTCAACCATTCTCTTGAAGTTTTTTTTTTTTTTCTTTTAGGTCATTTTCTTCTGATTCATCTATATTTGGTTGTTCACGTCTTGCTGTTGTAGGGTTTTTAGGTTTTACTGGTGTCATGTTGCTCTTTGTGGTGTTGCCTGTGTTCTTACTTTTTCTACTCATCTTTTCCTCTAATAGGTGTGTTTAGGGCTGTTGGTGATTTTGTTGATTAATCTTCTAGGTGCCAGTGAATCCAAGGCTCAGATGTTTGTTCCTTGTGGTACAGTTAGTGCCAGGGTTCTCGTTACCCCTTTGGTCACTCCGTGTTCCTGGAGGTCGTTCAGCACTCCCGGGCTTTGCTCTACTCCCTTGAAGTTTGTCTCAGGCCTACTCTAGCCTAGGTTGTTGGCTTTGACCTGTTTCTGTAAATCCTGGTCTGGATCCACTCCTGCAGAGGTCCCTGTCTTGGAGTTGGTCCTGCAAAGGTCTCTGACTTCGGTATACTCCCTTGGAGTTCCCAGGCTCGGGTGTGCCCAGATCTACAGAGGATCTGGCTCAGACTTACTCCTCAGAGGTCCCAGACTCACTCTTGCTCAAACCTGGACCCGCAGAGGTTTTTGGTTCCCTTTGATGTACCAGACCAATGCCTGGACCCACAGAGGTCCTGGCTCAAGCCTACTCCCTCTGAGGTCCCAGACTCACACCTGGACCCACAGAGATCTCTGGTTCCTGTCTACTCACTCGGAGGTCTCATATTCATGCCCAGACCTGCAGGGGACCTGGCTCAGACCTAGTTCCTTAGAAGTCCTAGGTTCATGCCCAGGCTCACAGGGATTCTGGCTTAGGTCTACCCCCTTGAAGGTCCCAGATTCACGTCAAACCCTCAGGGGTCTCTGGCTCTGGTTCACTCACTCAGTAGTTGCTTCCCTGTACCTATGGAGTTCCCTGTTTCAGGTCCAAAGAAACTTTTAAAAAACATGATCACACTGGAAATTGATGGGTGACTCTTGTGAGCTTCCATTTGTTGGATGTGTGCAGTCAAATAGAACAGACAATCCTTTTCTTTGTGGTAATTGTCTACTTTCTCTCTTGTTTTAAATTTATTCTAAATAGCTGGAGGTTAGGGAACAAGCCATCTAAGAGACACAATCTATAAATAGTCTCTTAACGAAGGAAAGTAAACTAATACTTATTAAAGATTTATATTTCCAGTATTTTTTTAATGCAATTTGAACTAAACTGCACTTTTCCATTTATTTTAAGATCTAGACTCAGCTGATCCAAAATACTATTCTGTGAACTATTCAAAGTCCAAATTGCCTCCAAACACTTACAAATTTCCTTAGGACTTAAGTACTATTAACACTTTAAAAAAATGCTGAAGATGTTTGAGTGTTTGAACCACCATGTTCCTTTTTTGGGCACTATTCAAATAGATTTGAGATAGCTCTGCATAGTCTGACCCAAATCCCAATCTCATGTTAGGAAGAGCTTCCATGTATATGCCTCAGACTTCATTCGCTGCAGGCTAAAATATTATTCAGTGTTATTCAGAGAAACAGAACTATACATAGAAAAAACATAGATAAACAAGAAGATGTTTATTATGAGGCATTGGTTCACATGGACCCCAAAGTCAAAATGACCCATGACATTCCATTATCCATCTGCAGCTACAGGAAATTCATTTGTTATAGTTTTCAGCCCAAATCTCAAATTTCTAGAGCTAGGGGAGCCAAGGTCATAGGTACCAGTATGAATCTAAAGTTCAGAGAACTGGAGTCTGGAACTTTAAAGGTCTAAGAGCCACAAATGCCTCTCACTAGGTGTTGAACTGTGTGATATACATCAGATACCTCAAACACTCCAGAGATAGGACTGGAGAGAAGGTGTTCATGGGTGGGACAGTTGGCTCTGGTACGTCAGGTTCTTCTGACCACCAGGAAATCAACTCACTGAATCTCCTGTTTATGTAAGACTGTCATAACCAAAACAGAACATGTGTGAGAAGAACTCCATCTTTAGCATTTTAGTTATGCTTCTCCAGATCAGGTACAACGAGACAGCTGAGAAGTTGACTCAGATAGACTGACAAATCTGGAAACTCTGAATGGAGCTGCACCTAAATTCTTGGGTCAACCTATGGAGGAGGGTCTCTCAATATCAACCCCCTATCTTTCCTTCTTTCTTCTGTATATTATAATCCTTGCCAGCTGGGTGTTGCTAACTGAAGTTCTGAATGCTTGTGATATTCTGTACACTAACCCATAATCCCTATCATGCAGTGGAAATAAAAATGAATGAGTTCATGGGCACCTGGACGATGGGAGACTTAAAGCTGAAAACACAGTTCCTAAGCTTGGTGTAGTGGCACATACCTTTAGTCCCTGCACTGGGAGATAAAGACAGGAAGATCTCCGAGTTCAAGGCCAGCTTGATCTACAGAGCTAGTTTCAGGACAGCCAAGGCTACACAGAGAAATCCAATCTTGAAAAATTGAGAGAGAGAGAGAGAGAGAGAGAGAGAGAGAGAGAGAGAGAGAGAGAATTCCTAGCCAACTTCAGGACAACTCCCACAAGGAAACTTGTAAGAAATAAGGTTGTTTGGCCTGAGTAAGAACATGGTTTCTTGGGGGCTCAGTTCAGTGCTCCAATGTGGGTCTCTGTCTCAATCTCCATCCATCGTCGGATGAAGGTTCCCTCTGGTCCTGCCTTCCTTGCTCACGTTCTCCTTTCTTCTGCTTCTCATTTGGACCTAGGGAGTTAAGTCCAGTGTTCCAATGTGTGTCTCTGTCTCTATCTCCATCCATCGCCAGATGAAGGTTCTATGGCGATATGCAAAATATTCATCAGTATGGTTATGGGCCAAGGCCAGTTCAGGCACCCTCTCCTCTGCTGTCCAGGGAACAATCTGGGGATCTCTCCTTGGACCTGGGGACCCCTCTAGAATCAAGTCTCTTGTAAACCCTAAAATGGCTCCCTTAGTTGAGATATATACTTCCCTGCTCCCATATCCATCCTTCCTCCCTCCCCCACAGGCCAGCTGGACTGGGACTGAACGAGCACGTGATCAAGCCGGATTCTCTGATTGTGGCCGGATTCTCTGAATGTGGCTGGCACGGGGACTATTTGAGAAGCCATTGATAATGGCACTGGGACTTGTTTTCTCTGCATGTACTGGATTTTTGGGATCCTAGTCTGTTTGGATGTTCACTTTCCTCGACCTGGAGGGAGGGGGGAGGAACTAGAACTTCCCACAGGGCAGGAAACCCTGACTGCTCTTAGGGCTGGAGAGGGAGGAGGAGAGGAAGTGGGGGGAATGAGAGGGTATTGGGAGGAGGGGCAGAAGTGGAAACTTTTATAAATTAATAAAAAAAATAAAAAAGGAACATGGTTTCTTCCCTAGCTGTTTACTCAATATATTTAGCCAGAGTCTTGAACTTAAGCTGGGCATGATAACACACATCTGTAATCCTGACATTCAGGAGACTCATGAATTAGAGACCAGCCAGGGACACACAATGAGTTCCAGTTAAGTACGGGTTGAAAAGCAAGACTTGGTCTCAAACATACCCACATTCTTGCTCTCAGTCTCAGTTTATTTGCAATTCATAAGGGATTCCTGGGCTCTGCCTGATTTGGCAGTTTCTAATTCTCCTACACGTTTTGGAGACCAAGATCCTTGCTCACTGTTGGCTTGACTAGGAAGGCTTGATACTGTGGTATTACAAAGGCACATTTATTTTTCTTTCTGATTAGTTCTTAGTTCTGGCGTCCTCCCCCTCCCCCCGCTGCTGATGGACTTGTCTCTCTGTTGGAATCACCTTCCATTTATTCCTCCCTGGGTTCTTTCTTCTTTGTCCTCCTATTGACAAATGATGTAGAAACAGACCCATGGCAAGAAACAGAGTTGCTTGTGGCTAATGGAGTATCTGTTAAATCGCTATGTCATCCTTAAGTTGTGTGCCTATGGGAATATTGATTTTGATTTTATTTTCTCCTTTTGGTTAAGAATTTTAATTAAACTGCAGGGTAGCCATGATTACCACAGGCTCACCCCTATTAAGTCCCAAACACAGTTTCCTGAAATTTCTACTCAATCAATACTACCTAATTTCAATGAGAAGAGAAAGGTTACAAATTTTATATATATAAGTGGGTATTGAAAAATTCCTCTGGTCAGCTTTGGGTCAGCATTCAATTCTCAGTACTTTATGAGAGTAATTCTTTCCAAGTGAGATTTTTTTTTTTCCAGCCATGAGGTGACTTTCAGAAGCTATGGGGGCAAGTGTGATGTCTTTTGGGAAATTCTTCTTTGTGTAAAACCTGGTGTGGGTGGGAAGAGGCAGCCGGACCTGCCCGTGTCTAGCTGGGTTTGGAGGGAAGAAGTGTCTGATAGTGATGTGGTCTTATGAACATTTAGGAGGAACTGCTAGATACCTGGAGGAACCAGCTCAATGCTCCTTCCTTGGTTCTTTATAAACTACTAGTCTCTATACTGGTTATAAAAATTTTATTTTATTCTGTTTATAAAGGAACTACTACATGCATACCACAAGCCAGGGCGGCCAGTGATTTTCCATTGTCAGGGAGTTAAATTCCTACAGCTTTAATGTTAGTTAGTACCTCTTCATCATCTCCAAGACTCAGGTTGCTCTCCTGGTGTTACACCTGGGAGCACTTTATTTTTTCAGGAAAATGTGCTAATCAGGGCCCTTCAGGAAGCAGGAACCAAGAAGAGTTCACTGGAGCAAAGAGCAATGGGAGGAAATGGGAAAGCTAAGTGAGTCGTCAGACTGGGGCAACGCTCTGGCCCCGAGATGAAGTCCCAAGCAGGAAGGAAGGAAGGGAGAGAGGGAGGGAGGGAGGGAGAGAGAAAGAAAGAATGGAAGGAAGGAAGGGTCAGAGAAAAGGAGGGACAGAAGGAAACAAGGAAGGGTGCCATGTCTAAAAAGAACCATGCCAGTAAGGAATCGAGAACCAAAGTTTTCCTCACTGTGAGCCCCGCATCAACGGTAAATGGGCCCCATGCTATGCTCAGTTAGAGTGGGAGATGCCCACAGGACTGAGAAACATCCCGGTGGATTTCAGAGTGTAGCATCAGGGTCAATTACCCTCCCAGCAGGAGAGGAGAGAGAACAGGCAAATGTCTGTTTTGCCTATGATCTAGGCCACTATAAGCAAGCTAAGTTATTTCTCTTAGTCTTCTTTCTTCTCATTTTTAAAGAAAGATAATTCATACCTCATGAGACCAGACAGAGGGACAAGTGGTGTGATGCTCAGACAGACTGCTTTGTTCAGTACTTGGCACATAGTGAGCTCGCAGTGAATACTAATTTGTACTAGGTTCATTGCATCAGTGGTTCAAGATTTAATTTTTCGTATCTACTATTTCTTAAATTTATTTTTGAAAAGCAGAGGAGAGTGGAGCTTTCTAGCTTAAGGGGAACAGGAAGCCCTGTTTGGTTCCCATACATCTACCACAACACCTAGGGGCATTTCTGGGGGTAACCTAGGAACTGAATGAAGCATAAGGAGGATTTACAGCACATGTATTTTGTGTTTGTGTATATTTGGATTTTTATGATAAATGAAAATTCATTTTAAAAATTAATGTTCAGAAAGACAGTTTAAGGATATATAGTTTTATATGTTTAATATATATATAGGGTTGTTTGAGTTTCTGAGACAGGATATTACTATGTTGCCCAGGCTAGCCTCAAACTTGTAGGCTCAAGAGATTCTCCTGCTTCAGGTTCCAGAATAGCTGAGATTATAGGTGCATAATACTGCACCTCATTTTGAATTTGTGTAACCACTACTATAATGGAAATATATATATATAATTTAATCAATTATTCTCGTATGATCAAACCTTCTCCTTTCCTGCCCATGGCAACAGCTGTAGATGGACATGGTAAAGTAATCCCACACTAGCTCAGAATGGGGTATAATAATGGGTTCTTTATGTAGTGGTAGACTCACAGATCAACAGTCCTCTGCACCAGTGGGAAACAGGAACCGAATCCAACAACCGAGAGAAAGAGAGACTGCGCAATTACATCTGCATTTATAGTATAAGAGACCACACCCAAGTGGGCTGGTATCTTAAAGACTATTGGCTAAAGGAGTTCCCACAGCAAACAACTGATCCATTCTTATCACCACAATTTTGTCTTTCTGAAATTATCAAATAAATGGAGCCATCTAGTCTTCTGGGACTGGCTTCTTTCATTCAGCATAATGCCTTTATAGTCTTATCCAAGTTCATATATCAAAAGCTGGTTCTTTTAATCACCAAACACTGTTTCACTGACTGGATGCACCATAGTTTGTTTAAGTAACATTAGGCTATTTCCATTCTAGAAGGTCACCTGTCACATAGTTGAGGGTGATCAATAAACACAAGCAGCTAGTATAGTTGGTGTCTTCTAGAAGGTTCTTACATATCCCCTCCTCCTTTTCCTTCTCCTTCTTTTTACGCTATACTTTGACTTTCTGTTACATTTTTTCTTATAAGTCATCAATTGCAATGAGTCAAGTCCCTTTTCTTTGGGCCTCAGTAACTAGTTATGGGAGGCAATCACCTACTATGGCTCTTCCTTGTCAGTTTCTTGCTCTCTGAACAATTATTTCTCCCCTGTGTCAGCCCCCAACTCCCAAGTCAAAAGCAATGGCTTCAGATCAAACCTGTATAATTGGCTGTCATTGAATGTGGTCTCAGGACTATAGCTTCCCAACAAGTTTCTCTCAGGTTCTTGTACTTAGTATTCCTCGTCACTAATCCCTGCTGATACTTCTCTAGCATTTATGTGACATTGATCTCAGTATTTATTTAGCAAACTCCTGATTCCAGTCCCAAGCTGTTTAATATTCACTCTCACTAATATCAACATCATTAGGATCCATTTGAATAACGAAAGGACAACTGCTAATGACAATGCAACTTGCCTTGAAGGATAGTGGAGTTGCTTAACGTGAAGGCTCTGCATTCCACTGAGCCCCAACAGGAGTGGTGTGGCGATTGCATGGTAGCCTGAAAATAAGGTTTGTGCTTAGGGAGCTGGAGAAGCTGAAAGATTGCGTGACAAGCGAGAAGAATGGCGAGTTCCTGGGGGACGTTCCTAGAGAACCAGGGGGAACAAAGGAAGGAGAGTAAGAAAGAAGATCCCATGATGAGGCGCTAGGCTAGGGACCACAAAGATCGCGTTGTCAGAGGAAGATGCGCAGGGAAGTATCTCTACTGCGGTCCCAGTGTTCTCTAATTTAGGATCTTTAACACTGAGACACTCCTTCAGTGATGTGAGAGGCCAGCTGGAATGGCAGTTCGTTACTTACAGGTCCTTTGGTGTACACAGTACACCTGAGACCTTACACAGAAGGTCAAGGAGCCCAGGCAGGGCAAAGAGAAAGATAGAAGAGAGGAGCTAGGGTCCTAGGCCCTGTTTGAGTAAGGAACTGCATTCCAACTTTCCTACAGAGTTCAAAGCAAGCAGGCAGGCATGAACTCCAGGTTGTACTCCATGTGGGGAGTGTGGGGGTCAGCAGAGCCGTTCAGATAGGTTTCATCCAGTTGCCTATGGGAGGTAGTCATGGAGGCAGCTGTACCTATTTTTTTTTATGGTGCTGAAAATATGAACTATGAGGTACCATTTGGTCTGCCCTCGGGGCTCTAAGTGGTTGAGAATAGATAGTCAGAGTCAAATGCGCTAAAACTGCTCTCCTGGGAAAAAGAATGTCTTAGCTTGCTCATCTAGACTCCTCTTCTGTGCTTTCTGACCTCAGACCTCTTAGTAGAATCCACTACGTACTCTCTTGGCATCTGAGAATGATTTCACCCTGGGAGATGCACAGGTTGGTTCTCATTTCTATGCTGACAGAAGTAGGGAAAAGAGAGTAGGTACTGGAAGGGAATGAGCATAATAAAGTGAATTCAGTGAAAACAGAACTGCTCCTCTACACTTCTTACCCCTTCCCCACCATCAAGGTGATGCTCTTTCCTCACATGGAGGAAAGATGTGGGATTTTGTAGACTGAACTGTGGTTTTTAGAAGGCATGTATTGTAGCCCCGATCTCTCATCTTTAAATTGTGACTGCCTTGGAGATAAGACCTTAAGGAGGTAATTCAGACTAAATAAGATCAAAGGGTGGGGCACTACTGAGTAGGATCAGTATCCTTATAGGAAAAGGAAGTAGAACCAGGGGCACATGGACACTAAGAAAGAAAAGGCCCTCCGGCCATGAGAAACCAGTCCTACTGGTATCTTGACATTGGACTTCTAATCTAGGTGACAGTGGGAAGCATGTTCTGCTGGTTAATCCACTCAGTCTGTGACATTTCATTATGTATTTCCTGGACAATGACTCTACATGGTTAGGTGCCCTCAAGAGGTGGGGAGAACTCAGCAGATACTGGAGTATATTTAAGAACAAATGATATCTCCATTACATACTAAATAGAGCATGGCGAAGAAAGGGCAGCTGAGGTTCAAAGACAAAGTACTAAGTTGTGGTCGATGACTCAGCCTGGGACTTCTGGGTTTGTGACCTTGTACAGATATATCCCTGAATACCAGTGTCCTCCAGCAGTGACAAGAACATGGTAAGCCTTTATAGAACTCTCTGGATATGAAGAACACATGCAGACTTTTTATTCCTTGGAAGGCGTGATTGATAGACTGATAACTTTGCAAACTCCAGTTATCTCCTACCCAGGATCTGTTGGAGTCCCTCGAAACACATGACGATCACATTGAATATGACCAACTTGGGAAGTACCACCATCACTTCTAATAGAGGAAATATGCACTCTGCATGCAAGCTGAAAAACAGAAATCCCTCTTCTAAACTGTGCGTGAGGCGACCTGTCTGTTGTCACCAGGGATGGGTGTTTTGTTTGCTTTCATAAATAATTATGACTTCTTTGGGGAAAAACTTTTCCAAGAAGCAGTTTGGAGAAAAGCAAGTGTATCGAGATGTTTAAAAATAGTTGTGTTGTTCTACACAGCAGCTCCATTTATAACAGTTTATTCTAGGAAGATAATTTGAAATGCAGAAGGCTGCAGGCTTAACATGAGATGTTCCCTTGCAGCTTAACTAACTATGTATGGTATGAATTTAGAAAGCCAAACCCAGTATGTCAGGAGTGTGGTTAAATAAGTTGTGGCACATTCATATGACAAAAGATTATGTAATCACTAAACTATGTAAGCAAACTCTCTATCAGGATATGAAAACAACAGAACACAAACAAACTGGAAGTGAATACAACGTAATGGCTGCTTGAGACTGGGATTTCTGATTTTCTTTGCCTTCTGCTTTAAACTTCTGATTTTGATAAATTTTCTATGGTGAATATGCGTTGTATTTATAAGCTGGAGGGGGACATGCGAAATAATGGTCAAGTAGGAAGATAAAGATGGTAATGTATTACCAAAGTCCTCATTTGTGGCCAGGAGACAATTTTGCCTACCACATGCCATATAGGAAATATGAAATGTAGTACAAATGAAATAATGTATAAAATATTGATTATACCACTATACTCTGATTTGAGTAAAGGTTGTGTGGCTCCTCGGACACTTTCACGAGGTTCCAATGACTTTCTGGTGTGGCTCACCTTCACCAGGGGACACTTGACTTAGTTTATACATTGATGGCAAAGGACACAGGAGAGGACATAAGCAGGATGGAAAGGAGGGGTAGGGCAAGCCAAGTGGGAGGGGTGATGGAGGTCCCATACCCCACTGTGCTTCCCACCCTCCAGGAACCCCCACAAAATCAGTTATTTGGAAGTTTCCTGATCCAGTCCTTTGGGTTTCTGACTGAAGTTTCATGGTATGGGTAAGATTAGCAGAATCACTTTTAATTGACCAATCATTAATTGGGATCAAATTAGCATTAAGCTCTTTCCCACTCCTTAGATGCCAAAAATGAGGGTGCGTCACTGGAGGTTTCTCTCCGGCTTGCTTGTTCCCGGATAATCACTCTGAGGCTTAATATTAATTGCAAACCGTTTGACCTATTAGCTCAGGCTTGTTATTAACTAACTCTTATAACTTAAATTAACCCATTTCCATTAGTTAATATTTTACTGCAAGGTTCGTGACTGGTTACCTCACATCTTCCTTAGCCAGCAGCTGCTGGCACTTCTCAGACTCCACCTTCTTTTTCCCTTTATCTTTGCTTGGATTTCCTGCCTGGCCCTATTCTGCCTGGCTGTTGGCCAAATGAGCTTGTTTATGAACCAATGGTAATAAAACATATTCACAGCATACAGAAGGGCATTCCACATCAAGGGTGGGATGTGGACACATAAGCAGTGAAAATAGACTCAGCAGGTTGTATTTATGTATCTGTATATATGAAAAATATATATTTATGTATCTGTATATATATGTAATGATAATAACCAAAGAAAAGGCTATCAATTTGAGAGTGTTGAAGCATGGAAGAGGTTGGACTGAGGAAAGGTGAGGAGGACATCATGGATGTTATTACATCTTAATTAAAAACATAAAAAAAACAAGCAAGCAAAGATGCTGTTGAATATCTAAAGGGGGAAAAAAGAGAAGAATGGGGTAGGGCCCTAGGCTGCAGCCTTCTAGGTGCACGGCATGGCTACCTTTCCTCACCACAAGCTCTGCTGTAATACTACCGGGAACCCATCAAAGCGTCAGATCCAGAGCAAAAGGGTCTAGAACAAGAGAAAATTCCAAGTGATTTAGGACCATTGTCAGAAATTTGGGTCAAAGACCAAATATTCAAGCAAAAGATTGTTCTACCACCCCTATCAGTAAGGTTTCAGCATGGGTACCAGATTGTGTATCTGTTATCTACCCACCTACCTGTCATCTGCCTGTCTGTAGCTATGTCTACTGACATTTTTTTCATATAAGTACCGATATTACAGACAGAACGTAGCAGTCATGTGACTCTAGAATAGGCTATATGAGACTATAAAAGTCTACCGGGGTCCTGAGTGCCGTGCTATTAACTCCGAATTCTGGCCTGAAAAAAAAAATCTTACAACCCTTAGGAAACTGTATACAGAGACCACACCTACAGTTCAGAGTCTGGAGGGAGACGCAGGTGCCTGTATTCTTTGTGAGTGCTCAGCCTGTTGGCTGTGCGACCCCAGGCAGCTCTGCGACCAAGCCTTTTCATCCATTGCCCGCTTTCTCCTACGTGAGAATTCTCTTTCATCTCTAAGGCTCTTTGTTCCCCGTTCTTTTTACAGTAATTTAAGAAGAAAAACAAACCTTCACAAGCAGAGCACCTTGCAAGGCTGACTCTAGGCACACCTGTCAAGTGGACATCTTCAGCTTTCTCCTGCCTTGTCACACGTGGGGGCTCCTCTGCCTGCTCCTCATCCTTTGAGGGAACGACCGTCCTTTCCACCAGGACAGAATCTGTGTCACAGCGGAAAGTCTTGTTCCTTCTAGATGAATGTGTCTTCCCAACAGAACAAAAGCAATAATAAAACAAAACTTAAGCCTTAAGGTAGTCTAGGGAGTCAGGCCTGATGGCCAGGCTTTAGCTGGTCGGTGAAAGAGAATCTTAGCCAGGCAGGAAACATTACCAAAGTTTCTAAAATCGCAATCCGGGACGCTGTCTATGCCACTGCTGCCTGATGGATCCTCACAATGGTGTGAATGAGCAGACATGCACATAGACAGTGTGAGCGTGTGAGGTCCATAAGCAGAACCTCTAGTCAGAGATTTCTGTGATGTAACTGTCTATCTTGAGTGGTGAGAGACGGTGGCTTTTTAGACCCAATGAACACCAAGAATGAGGAGGTCCAAGGGATGACTCTCTCTTCTTCCTCCTTCCCTTCTTCCTCTCCCCTCTCTTCCTTTCTCTGAGCAAATGCCTTTGAACTGTTATTGGAGAAGCAAATGCTCATAGAAAGGAGACAGCAACACAAATGTACCTTTTGAGCTATTGTTTTTGGAACACAACCTTATTTGTGCCGATCGCATACACTTCCCGTCTCTACTGTCACAGCTTCACAAAAGCAAAAACGTGCTGAGTAGCTACCAAGTTCATGGAGATATGCTAGATACTTAGGATACAAGGATAAATAATCTCAACACAAAGCCTGTCAAGGTGATCTCATTCAAGGTGATGACATGATCTTTAAGTAGGCCCAGGGCCCAGGAGCATAGAGAAGGATCATTTTCCAAAAAGTTCCTTAGTTTTGGAAGTCTGGAGGTCGTTGGTGACTCGGGAGGAGCAATGTCTGCAGAATGAGAAGAGGAGGTGTGTCCAACGGTTGAAATGAGAATGGGAAGAGTGGATATGGAGGGAAATTGTAAATGACTCTTGAGAGCTTCGTCTGAACAAGTGTAGTGAGACTGATTATTATCTGGAGGGCGCTGCTTGCCTTGTGCATTTTAATTTAAGCTCTTTAGAACCCAGGGAACTGTATCAATGATGGGAGATTGCTAGATGATGGGAGAGACGACAGCGAGAAGTAGATTTTACAACATCTGAGGCCACATACACAGAGTGGAGGACTCAGGTAGGGAGAGAGAGGAGAGAGCAGTGAGCCAAGACCTTGCCTGAGTCTGAATCCTTATTTCAGCAGATTTCTTTCATTGTGGGCTTATAGCAAGCAGGCTTAAGTTTCCAGTTACACCGTGACTGAGAAATGTCACCACAGTCTATCTGCATTGTCCATGTGGGATGTGAAGGGCTGCAGGGCCAGCCACCTAGGCATCATCTAGCTTCCTATAGGGAGGTAAGTAGTCACTGGAGATAATTGTGCTCGCCCTTTATGGTGTTACAAACACAAGCTACAATATACCACTTTGTCGTGGCCATGCAAATTGATGAACATATTATTTCCATTTTTGGTATTGTGAATGATCTATTAAAACATTGATGTGCAAGTCTGCATGTGTGTATGCTTTACTTTTTCTTTACACAGTTAAACGTGGAATGGCTAGCTCACTGGCAAATTCATGTGTTCCTTTTGAAGGAGCTTCCAAGTTGTCTGCTAATTGTGCCATTTTATACCCTAACAGCAATGCATGAGGGACTCTGGGTTTTCACATCTTCCCAACATTCATTATTGCCTGTCTTTTTTTATTATGGCCATTAGTGGGCATGAAATGCTGTCTCATTGTGTTTTTAATTTGCATTCCCCAGATGACTAATGCTTTTGAGCATTTTTATGTGCTTTACATTTTTAAAATTAAAGTTATTCATTGCAGAAAATTAAAAATATCCAGAAAAAGTAAAGGAAAAAAATCCCCTCGTGTTTCCACAATCTAAATATAAATACTGTTATGCTTTGATGTAGTTATTTTTCATATGTGAGTATGGGCATGCTTTGTGAATACATATTTGTAGATGTGTTTGCATGTGTGGGTGTCTGTGACAAGTATGTTTAGGCCATAGATTGAGGTCAGATGTTTTTCTCAGTCACCATTCACCTTTTCTATTTAGGTAGGAACTTGTTCTTGAACCCAGAGCTTAAGGATTCAATTCAGCTAGACTGACCAGTCAACTTGTTATGGGGAACCCCTGTCTTTGCTTCCTACCATGCTGGGACTACAGGCATGTTCCCCACACCCACTTGGTATTTACAAGGGTGCTAGGGATCTGGACTCTAGTTCCTAGACTTGTATTGCAAGTGTTTTACCAGTTGTGCCCTCTTCTCAGTCCTGGTGATATGTGTTGTTTTAAATGCCACATATGGGCGGGAGAGATGGCTCAGTGGTTGTGAACACTTTGCAGAGAAACGGAGTTGGATTCCCGGCACATATATAGCTCACAACCATTTGTAACTCCGGTCTCAGGGGATCTGACCCTCTCTTCTGGCATCCCTGGGTGCCGAGCACATTGGCAGACACGGTACACATATGTACTTACAGGCAAAACACACTTTGAGACTGATTCAGTCTCGTGTAGTCCAGGGTGGTCTCGAACTGCTGATCTTTTCTGCTTTGTCCTCCCATGTCCTGGGATTAAAAGTGTGTGCCACTACTGCCTGGCCTCTGTGGTTAACTAGTGGCAAGTTCCGCCTTCTGATCTCTAGGCAACCATTATTTATCAGAAACAGACAAAATATCACCACATTCAGTCTAAGGTTTCAAAGAGAAGGCTTTTAGTCTGAGGGATTGTAGAGACAGGATACCCCATTTGGTCTGAAGATTTTGTAGAGCTAAGAACTAGTGGCTGGCTGCTCTGCTTCTCTGATCTTTCAGCATTTGCCCCCTAGAAATGAAAAGGAGACAGGAGTTCACTGGATTCAGTCTGAGGAGTCACAGAGACAGGATCTTGTTCCCTTGGTTCTGAGGATTTCATAGAGACCAATTAGAAATCGCGCTACTGTCAAATCTGTACGTCCCTTAGAAAACATCTATTGCTTGTGCCATAGAAATCTTGCATGCTTGCTCTATTGCTAGACCTTGTATGACTTAGTATTAATGTTAATTATTGCTATTACTGCAGTGTTAATATTGAAATAGGATTTCAATAATAAATAAAATACACTTTTATTTTGTGTACGTGGGTGTTTGTCTGTGCACCGCCTATGTGCCAGGTGGCCCTAGAGGCTAGAAGAGGGTGTTGGATCCCCTGCAACAGAAGTTACAGACAGTGGTGAGCTACCATGTGTGTGGTGGGAATCGAATCTGCATCCTTTAGGAGAGCAGTCAGTGCTCTTAACCATTGAGACATCTCTTCTGCCCCTAGAATATTATGTTCGGTCACATTGCTGCTGTTTGAATTGGTTACTATTGGTACTTACATTCAGGTAAATCTCAACCACCACACTGCAGATTCCATCAGGGGCCTGCTTTGCAGAACACAGGCTATGATTTTAAAGCATCAGAAGAAACAATCCAGTTGTATTCTTTCCTAAAGGCTCACACAATAGGGGAAATACTCCTTTGCACAGTGCCCAGTAAAAACAGGCTAACCGCCCCGTTATCAATCCAATGCATTCCGCTTGCGGTGTGTCCTTTTCTCTGAGTGCTCTTCCTGTCCATCTTTGCTGCTTTTGCTACCACATTACTGCTTCCCACTTCTGCTGTGGGACAATGCTCTTGTACACTGTGAAGATGTGTCATTCATATTGGTTCAATAAAATGCGGATTGGCTGGTATCCAGGCAGGAAATAAAGGCGGGGCGACCAGACTAGGAGAATTCTGAGAAGAGAAAAGGCAGAGTCAGTCACCAGCCAGATGCAAAGGAATCAGGGTGAGAATGCCTCACTGAGAAAAGTACCAAGTCACGTGGATAAACATAGACAAGAATTATGGGTTAATTAAAGTTGTAAGAGCTAGTTAAAAATAAACCTGAGCTAATAGGCCAAACAGTTTATAATTAATATAAGCCTCTGTGTGTTTATTTGGAACTGAAAGGCTGCAGGACTGGGCGGGACAGAAACTTCTGTTTACACACTTACTTTCTTCCAACTCTGCTATCTATACATTACTCTGATGAGTGCCACCCAGGCTGCTGAGCACTTGAGTGAGAAAGCATCCTGGATTATTTATCTTGAGGAGTGACAGATTGTCATAACCTTAGTGACCTGAAATAGTTACCTCATAGAGGAACCTGGGAGCAACTTCACTTATGGCACTTGGGACAGGTACTATTTTCTATGTTTGCATTTTAATTACCCTGCTTACTAAACATTTATTAGATCCAATGGTTTTCATTGAATTCGTTTGGGGACGTCTAGGTATATAATACAAAGTCTTTCCCTTTCTAGGATATTTATCTTTCCAACCATTGATTAGAATTATCTAAATAATGAATAATAAAGATAAATAGTGATGGTGTTTGTTTCATTGTTTCATTCCTCATTTTAATGGGCATGTCACTGAAAGCGTCAGGAAATCCAAGAGTGTGCAATGCCTAAAACATTACAATAAAACCAAGCTCCCTGTGGTGGTTTGAATAGGAGTGGCCCCTCTAGACTCATGTGTTTGAATTCTTGGCCCATAGGGAGTAGCACTATTGGGGGTGTGGCTTTGTTGGAGGAAGTGTGTCACTGTGGGGGTGGGCTTTGAGGTCTCATATGCTCAAACTATGACCAGTGGAGCACACAGTCCCCTTCTTCTGCCGGTGGATCAAGATGTATTGATGTGGGAGAATTGTCCGTATTCTGTCAATCATATTTTAATAAAACGTTGATTGGCCAGGCAGGCAGTATAGGCAGGGAAGCCAGACAGGAAGTAGAGGTGGAGCAAAGAGACTGGGAGTATTCTGGGAAGCAGGAAGCTCCCTCCGCAGTTCTGCCCAGATCACCGAAGAGGAAAGATGTAAGCTGCCCCGCTGGAAAAGGTACTGAGCCATGTGGCTAACATAGATAAGGAAAATGGGGTAACATAAAGAGCTAATAAGTAGCCTGACCTAATGGGCCAATCAGTTTATAACCTAATGTAGACTCTGTGTTATTTTCTTTGGGACTTGCCGGTTGTGGGGTACCCGGGCGGGACAGAAACCCCAACAAGCCAGCCCTCGTGTTACAATGTATAACTCTTACCTCCTTCTCCAGCACTGTATCTGTCTGCATGCCACCTTGATTCTTGCCAGGATGATAATGAACTAAACCTTTGAAACTGTAAGCCAGCCCCAATTAAATATTTTCCTTTATGAGAGTTGCCATGGTCATGGTGTCACTTTGCAGCCATAAAACCCTAACTAAGATACTCCCTAAACCAGGTAGAACTAAATACATTAGTGAGCCACCATGAGCGGGTGCCTTCTCAACACAGTCTAAGAACCACCCAGCATCATTCTTCCTGATGAAACACTGAAGATATACCCTCAGGAGGGTGTTCAGTTGACTGCTTACTTTGTGTATGGGTGTGCAGGAAGGCCAGGGCTTGACATCAAGTGTCTTTTCCAATCCCTCTCTGTCCTATTTTTTTTTTAATTTTATTTTGAGACAAAGTCTCTCACTGAGCCCAGAGCTCATTGATTCATCTAGCCTTGTTGGCCAGCAACCCCAAGCAATCTTCAAACCCTACTTCCCCAACACCGAGGTTATAATATATAACTATATACTCAGATTTTTGTGTGGGTGATAAGGTTTCAAACTCAAGTTCTCATGATTGTGAGGCAAGCACTTTATTGAATGAGCCATCTCCCAAGACAGACTGCTCACTTTTTGAGGATCTGATTATTCCTGGTTGATGTGTATTTCCCAGGGTGATGGTGATGTTTCCTGTCTACTGAGGCTACTCTGTAAGATAAGGCATTTGCTTATCAAAACAGTGTTCAATGGGTATTCTTTTATTATTGTCTTAGGTGGTCAAGGCAAACTGGAGGGCTCCCGCTTACTAGTGGGTGAAATGGCTTTCTGGTGGATTTTTCTAGTGTGACAATATCTAATAGTTAACAGCAGAGGCTATT
This sequence comes from Myodes glareolus, assembly GCF_982192425.1. NCBI lineage: Eukaryota > Metazoa > Chordata > Mammalia > Rodentia > Cricetidae > Myodes > Myodes glareolus. The sequence continues at coordinate 28,984,878 of NC_142034.1, forward strand.
TTTTTGGTTCTCTTTCTCTTGGCCTTATTTCTTCCCTTTGTCATTTTCTTGGCCTACATCCCATTTCCCTTTCCTTCTGTGATAAGTATGTCATTTCAATTTGCAATTTCAACACAGGGCGAGGAATTTCTGAGTAAATCTGGGTTTAGAGAGACAAATTAAAATCCAATTAAAGGAACAGAAGAGTGAATGGTGGTGAGCCTATGAGAGGATGTTGGGGGCTGTCTTGAGCTGGCTGGGGGATTGGTTTGAGCTCACAAAAACAGCCCGAAAATTACCCGGTAGAGGTAGGGGGGGATGAACTCCACTGTGAAGGCTTAGGAGGCAAAGCTGAAAATAGGGGGGTAATTATACGTGAGAGTCTGCAACCCACTTGGTAGAGAAGATGTGAAGAACAGGTTGCAAGGGAAATGCATTTGATTAAGCGGCAGCTTAAGCTTGCTAAGAAGCCTGGATTGAAGAAAAGTAAAAAGCAAACTACAAAAGCTGTGCGCCACCTCACACGAGAGACAGAAGCCAACGTGTTCGCACTTACGCGTTCTCACAGGGGCTCTTACGGGAATGAGAGCGAGTTTGACTGCGCTGCTCACGACTTCGTCCTGTTTCAGGCGCTGTGCTAGGGTCAGAGGTGCAGGCATGAAAGAGGCAGGTGCAGTGCCTGCAGGCCAGTGGCAGAGATGACCCGCTGTATGGGGAAGAAGGCTGCTATGACAATGTGCCTTGGACAAAGTGGCCTATGGACACCTGGTAATTATTTCTCTTGGCTCTATAAGTCTAAGTAGGGTAGCAGCATGAACAGCTTCCGGTCATGGACCATCGACTTCCGGCCATGTTCCCCAATGGTAGAAGCAATCCCTTTTTCTGCCCCAGTTTCATTAGTGAGGGTGAGGCTCTCCTTTCCCAAAAACGCTGTCTTCTTACACCCTGACACTGGAGCTTACGATTTTAACATGTGCATTGGAAGGTAGGGGAAACAAACATCCTGTCTGTAATAGCTGCCTCACCCGCTTATCCTCAGAGGGCTGAGGATGGGCTGATTCTAGGGGAGGGGTTCTTTCTGAAGTGTAGGTGGGCCCCAGTTCTCTGTTGGGGGAATTGCTCAAAGGTCTGAGAGGAGGAGGTTTGGGTTGTATAATTTAATATTATATATATGTAATATATATAAGAATATTATATATATGTAATATATATAAGAATATTATATATATGTAATATATATAAGAATGTTATATATATAATATATATAAGAATGTTATATATATATTTACACACAATATTTATCTTGGTCATTAAATTTTGTGTCAACTACTTACAAGTTCAGCCTTGCAGGAGGAGATGGTGTTTGTTCTTCAGGTAGCTCTCTAGGCCTATCTTGAGCTGTCATTAGAGGCTAAGGGATGGTTTGAGTAGTGTTTGGGGGAAGCAGAATGGCACTAGGCCCTGTGTTAAAGAGAGACAGTGCCTTGAGCAAGGGGCATGCTCCCAATACTCAAGGAACTCAGTGATTTCATACGGTAAAAAGAAAATCAGAGCATCACGGGTTTGTGGGGCTAGAGCTGTGCAGCCTCTTTGAAGCGCAGCCCTGGCCCCTGGGTAGAGTCCAGCTCAGCAGCTACGCCTCCTAGTACACTTAGGCACTCGTTGTCCACAGTATGAGAGGATGGATTCGGTTCATACGTGTCCTGCTCTGTGGCTCGTCATCCTCGGGCCCAAAGAGGAGGGGATTTAGAGAAGATCTGGTTACAGCAGAAAACACTTCCTAGCCTTCGAAGGGCTAAGAATACTCGCTTGATATATTTTAAATTGTGGTAAAATACGCACAACCTAAGCCTGGCCATTGCAAGCATGTTTTTGTACAATTCAATGACATCGAATACGTTCACATTATTACCCAACCACTATCATTGTCTGTCTTGAGACAGTTTTCATCTACTCAAACAGAATCTCATCAAACAATAGCTCACCAGACACCAGCTTCCCCATTCTTTCCACACCCGACCCCTGGCATTTACCATTGTGCCTTCTCTTATGAGTCCGACCACTCCAGATACCTCCTGTAAGTGGGACTAGCTCTACAATACAATCCCACGTATAGAAAGCATCTCAACTGTAGCTGTTCCACTTAGCACGGTGTCAGCGTTTATCTGTGTGTCCACACTCCCTTCCAGTGTAGGGTGCTTTTATGTTCCATTGTATCAACTTCATCTGTTTATTTGTTAACTCCGTGGCTTCCTTATCCAGGCTTCTAGCGAAACTGCTGCTGTGAACGCTTCCTCGTTTACTCTCGAAGTGACAAGAGAGAGGACGGCCGCGCAGGGCAGAATTATGTTCACTCCGTGTCATTCTCCAGCAAAGGGACCATCAGGCATCTCAGTCTGACTCCCTGAAGACTCATTGTGTTCTAGGCCCTGGGCTTGGTGCTACAGACACAATACTTAGACAGGCAGGCTCTTTTCCATAAAAACACTCAGCTTCGGTGGGGGCAGAGCAGAGGAACAGCAAATGATTTCTTTTCCTGAATCTACATTTATCCAGAGAAGCCAAGGATTCTGTTTATTATTTTGGTCCCTGTGGAGTGGAGAACTCCCCAAAGAGAAGTATATTTCACTCAAGTGGGCATTATAAGAAATGTGGCCTTGAAGGAGGTTTTGGAGATTTGATCAATATCCTCTTTTGAATTTACAGACCATTTGAAGGAGGTGAGCATGTCCAATACTGTGACTCAGATAGCGCTAAGGTTGTGTGATCATTGACTTTGGGCACTTCGTGTCTGGAGGTTCCCAAGACCAGGAGACAAAGAAACTGCCAAGGAGAGGACTCAATGAATTCTGCCTCCACTCTCACTTGTCAACACACCTGCTTCCTGGAGAGAGATGGGCTACAGAAAGTCCTTGAAGCTAGCTAAGAGTCTGTTGGCTGATCCTGCCTGAATGCTTCATGGCTGAGAGCAAGCCATCCAGCCTATTAAAAGTCGTATACCCTTTCTAATGTGGATGATAAAACTTTAATTAAAGTGGTGATTAGAAACAGAATAATAATGACCACTAATAAAGTAGTTTATAGGGATCGATAGCTTTACAAAGAGCAACCCATTTGGTTCTGGAGAGCGGTTGGAGGCAGGCTTAGAGCATGGGCTCTGGGCAGGGTAAAAGGATTAGGGGAAGGGTTTACTGGAATAGAGAGATAACATAAAAGGCAATTTATAATGTGTGACTTCGAGCAATGAGCTAGGGAAAATGGAAAGCTGCGATGTGGATGGAATTCGTTGTACCTTTGCATTATGAATGAGTTTTACAAGATTGCAGCTCCAGCGCAGATTCGGTTACTTATGTAGGAGCAGTGTTATCTGCATTGTTTCCCTTTGCCGTTGTGGTCTATGTATTAGGATTAAGAGAAGCAGGCCAAATAGAACCACGTCTGAGAAAGCCTTTAGCAACCGGTGCCCATTAATCATGGTAATAATAACAAAGGCTGGGCAATAATAATAACAATAATGACATAGCAGTAATGAGCACCTACTGAACACCAACTGTGTTCATATTTCATCGTGATGACTTCTGACAGGGTAAATAGGATCATGTTCTCTTCCCCAGATCATATAGACTGAGTAACAGGATTGGAAAAGGAACCTAGAAATGTCCTAGAGGGTAGAATTTTAATTTAGGATTAAAAAGGCAGCGAGGAACTTGTTTCAGGAGAAGGAGCAGGGATTCGTATAGCTGGGAAAACTTTATAGAGATTCCTTTGAATTTTCCCATGCCTTTTCACCCACCTCCTCCTCTTATAAACACAGTGTGGGGATATTAAAAGGTGTCCGATTCTGTGGAATTAGGAGAATGCGAGGTCAGAAGGTCCCTCTGATAATCACTGCTTCCTAGACCTTGGGTAGGTCTTAGGCTCATCAAGTCTCAGTATTGCTGTCAATAAAACAGGACTACAATTATCTCACAGGAGTCTCATGAGGATTAGATGAGGGTTGAATAGGAAACCATGTATCAAGTACCTATTGGATACATATTGCTTGAGAAATGTCATCTTCTCGAATTATTTTTGACCTCAACTGGAGTTGAGGGTTTCTAGCACATACGAAGAACAGGATTGGCATCACAAGGCTGTGGTGACTAAAGTCTTTATGGCTTTAAAGACAACGCGAGGAAGAAGAGTACAACTGGTTGCAGAAATGAGTAGCTGGAATGAGTCTGGCATTTTGAGTGGGAGGTCTAATAAGGTTATCTCTGAGACCTAAACTTTATTCGCAGCTGGCTGTTGTCCCTGCGAACTTGCCATAGTAAGTTTCCATGGAGAAACAGAGGCAATCGTCCAGTTGAGGAACAATGAGAAGACAGAACATGCAGATCTTAGGATGGTACAAAGAGACCTCTCTGTCTTCTTATGAAGAGAAACAAGGAAATGGAGTAAGAATTGGAAGAAGATGCCAGGGTTCTGGGAGGATGGGGTCTTCATTCTGCTGCAGAGGTGAACGACAAATTCACTTTTTTGTTCTGGTGGACAGGACCCCACCGACAGAAAACAACTGAGGAGAGGAAAGTGGATAACTGCAGGGCATTTGAAGAGGCCACAGAGGGTAAGATGTAAGGAAGTCTCAGTCCCGATTCAGGCCAAGGTGCTTCTGCAATGTGTAGTGGCATTTCATTTGTATTTTAATAAATAAAGCTCGCCTGAAGATCAGAAAAGTAAAACAGCCACACTGGCCAGCCTTACATCCCAGTAGTCACAATGACACACCTTTAACCCTAGTAGCCACACTAGTTTGCTGTAGCAACTAGGTGGTAGTGGTGCACGCCCTTAATCCCAGAACTAGAGAGGATTATCAAATGGGAGGAGACAGCTCTCAGTCTCATTCTGAGGTTTCCTGGAGGCAGGATCACCATTTTCCAGACTGAGGTCGAGGTAAGAGCCAGTGGCTGGCTGCTTTGCTCTTCTGGTCTTCAGGTTGAACCTCATGATCTGTCTCTGAGTTTTTATTAACCATGTTTCAGCAAAGGCCATTTTTCAAGTTGGAACGGAGGGTCACAGACAACGCAACTTTCTACACAAGAACGCGTGTGAGCGCAGTAAAGAAGCAGAGTGACTCAGTAAGATTCAGAAGGCATCTTTTGGGAGAGCTTCACTGCTCTGCTCTTCACAAACCTTCAAGTCATCAGCATAAACTGCGGACCTTGATTTCAGTTTGTCCATGTCTCCTACTGCCAGATAGCCATGTCTCCTACATGTCATTGCTGTTCCTTGCTGAAACCATCTCATAGCACTGGAAGCCAAACTCAGGGTCTCGCATATGCTAGGCAAGAGCTCAACCACTGGCCTTTGGCTCCAGCCCCTTACAGGATGCTTGCAACAGCCTCCTAGCAGGTCCAACCCCTAACAGGATGCTTGCAACAGCCTCCTAGCAGGTCCAACCCCTAACAGGATGCTTGCAACAGCCTCCTAACAGGTCCAGCCCCTCACAGGATGCTTGCAACAGCCTCTTAACAGGTCCAGCCCCTCACAGGATGATTGCAACTGCCTCCTAATAGAACTTTTTGTCACCATGACTACTTCTGCCCTTCTCCTGCTTCCATAAAGCAGCTAGAAGGGATTGTCAAGGAGATATTACATCATAACAATTTTTCTGCTGAGGTGGTTTCTATTTCAGAACAACACACACACACACACACACACACACACACACACACACTTCTGTTCTGTTTCATAGCAGACTTCATAAGATTTAGTTCGTGCTCACCTCTCTGTTCTCTCTGTCTATTTTTTGTTACTCATCCACATCAGCTTTCTTTCTGACCCTCAAGAACATTGAAAGTTCTTTGCTTGGTTTGTTGGTGATGGCCGTGCCCTCCTCCTCTGGTACACATTTCCTCAGATCTTCTCCTGTACCTTTTCCTCATCAGCCAGCTCTTGCCTCAGATGTCACCTCCTTGGAGAGAGGCCCTTTTCCATCAACCCTGGCTGGCTCTCCTTCTCCAATCTATCTTATTACCCTATTTTGCTTTCTTGATTGCACTTAGCACCTGAAAGTATTTTATTTATTCCATTTCACTTGTTTGGTTTCCTATCAGGAAAATATATGATCCTGGGGGTGTGTGTATGCTATATCCCCGGAATCTGTAATATTTATTACCTTGCACGCACTAGGGGTCCAATAAATATGTGTGAACAAGAGACCAAAGAAAGAACTTGTTTGCCCTCTCGTGCCGCATAAAATTCCCATTTACTTCGACCTCCTCCCCTCTACTCCCCATGTCTTTCCTGCCTCTTCTTTACTCACTGAATATAAATTTCATAACCATTTGGACCACAGTATAGAATGGCTTGGGAGGAAACACTGTTCAATCCCGTGGTTTTTAAGAGTCCCCAGGTTCTAATTAGCATGGTGCATGGTGGTGATGCTAAATGAACTGTAATAGTCTTACCAGGTCAAACCCCAGCTTTGTAGGACAGCTCAAAATAGAGGCTGTGCTCTTTTTGTCTTGAGCAGGGCAGTCTGTTGAGTCTCCAAAGGTATATGAAAGTTTAATAGACAAATAATGTACTCGGTAGACTTGTGCACTGAGAGGGGCGCTTGCTAGCTCTGTGGTATGGCTTCCGGATATTACATTTTCCTCCAGGTGCACTTGGGGCCTGGATAGATGGTTTCAATTAGAGCTCAATTAGCATCAATCAAGGTGAACTCTAGGGGCAGCCAACTTATCCCAAGTGCCCCTACCCCAGTTCTTCCCCAGCCCTCCCTTCTGTCTGGGCAGTTCTGAAGCAAAGCTCAAGCGTAAGAGCAGAGATGAAAAGGAGATGCCTTTGAGTTAGTTCAGTGTGAGCCGGCATGCTTCGTCCTCACACTGACCACCATTCGGGGGACCAGCGGGCCCTCTCCATACTATCTAACACTTTATTTCATTGGCTCTTTAGGTTACTGGCTCTGTTCCAGGTTGCTCACTGAGTATCTTGCTAGCAGACACTTCTAGCATCTTCCCACCATTCACCCCATTGGTTCTACACCTTTTAACAATGAGCCCACCCCTCAAACCACTTGGTGACAGTCCTCCAAGTGTCCCACTTGACTATTTTGGCTTCACTAGATTTGATTATGGCACTGTCTATCATCATTTTCGAGAGCTGATGTTTCTAAGCTTGTCTTTATATAATCATAAATACAAGGCCATCCCTGTGTATATAACTATATTTAAATGCAGTGTGGTTTTGAGGGAGGAGCTTAATCTACTTACTCAAGTGTGAATGTTAGATTAAAGGAGCCTCATCTTTGGTGTTCTACAGACTTGTTGGGACGTTTTGGAAGGATACTTTGAAGATAATGATTGGAATTGAAAAACCAAAATGCAGCCCCTGTAGCAACTGGAGGGGGAAGGGAACTGTATCCCTTACCTCTGAGGGATGCTCTTGGCATAAGATAGAATTTCCCAGGTGTCTTAGTTAGATCTTCTATTGTTGTGAAGGGTCATGCTGACCATGGCAACTCTTATAAAGGACAAATATTTAATTGGGGTAGCTTCCATTTGCAGAGGTTCAGTCCATTGTCATTATTGTATGACATGGTGGTGTGCAGGCAGACATGGTGCTGGAGCTGAGAGTCCCACATCTCGACCCACAGGCAACAGGAAGTGAACTGAGACACTGGGCGTTACTTGAGCATATATGAGACCTCAAAGCCCACCTCCACAGTGACACACTTCTTTCAACAATGCCCTAGCTACTCCAACAAAGCCATACCTCTAATAGGGCCACTACCAATGAGCTTATGGGAGCCAATTATATTCAAACTACTACACCAAGGAAGTAGAAACTTGTACTGCCTTAAGATACCAGTTGGTTATGAACACAGACATAGTTGGGTGTGGTACTGATCATCATCCAACCCAGCTTCAGAGGAGAGTTTGTGAACTTAGTGAAGAGTGAACATGATAGGTCCTCTTCTTGAATATTCAGAAGAGTAATTAGCCTCCTCATCTCTGTGGGATCAAAAGAGTATGAGGACCAGACTTGGGCAGTTGAGGGGTTTCCTGATGAGGGACCATAGGAGTTGGAAAGCTTCCTAGTAGGCAGATCAAAGGGGAAAGAGGTCTTAGATAAATACTGTACTTTTCCTTTAAAAATGTAAAATGGAAGACTTCCAGATTCTCCCCCACCCCAAGACAAAGAATTGACTGGCTTCTCCATTCCAGGAACTCCTAGGAGGAATTTTAGAGTTTCTTACAATCAGGCTCTTTTGGTGAAAACCAATAAACTTTCTCATCTTTGTCCAAATCATCCAATCCCTTGGACAGACAAGACTAGGAAATCCTAAGGAATATAAAAGGTATCTGCCCCATGTCCCAAACATATAAAAACTCAGACCCTGTCGAAGGAACATGGACTGTGGCTGGGATCCCCTCTTCCGGCTGGTAGTACATTCCTCTGTGTGCTATGTGCACTGTGTACCTTGTCTTTTAATAAACCTTGGCTGAGTGCTGTGACTACAAATTCCTGACTTTTAGTTATTTAATGTAGGGAGGAGAATGAACCCATTTCAAGACCCTCAGATGGCAACCGTGGTACCACTAGTGTCATATGATTAAAAGACCATTCAGCAGAACAGAGTGTACACCCCTGGCACAGGACGGAGGGTTTCCGTGGCTGTGAGGGGATGCTAATCACCCAGAACCTACTGAATGAATAGATCCAAGGACTGTGCAGGTAAGGGATTGTGATCTCACTGGGTTTCTTTCTCATTCTTTCCCTTAACCACAGATTCTACACATTGCTTTTTTATTTGCTTGTTCATCTTTAAATACCCCCACCTGTCTTGTCTCTATTGTCCTCCACAATCTCTCTGCAGTCATTGCTACCACCATAATGGTAACACAAAAGTAGCATAATTGGCCAGGGCTGTTGGCTGAGAGTGAAGACACTCTAGGTTTCTTTAGAAGGTTCACCATGTGGTGAGGGGGTGTACGTTTCAGCCTTTGCTCTGGATCAAGAACCATGGGTCTGTCACAATGCCTATGTACCTGCTTGTGCACAGAAACACACCAGCCAATAAATTGATGTCAAAGGTGATTGATTTAGGCTTGAGCTTTTCCCTGTTAAATTGTACTTGAGACAACTTTCAGGATGTGAGAATCAAGGGGACCATAAAACGCTAACTATCTGGTGTGCAAAGATGACTCAGCTCCATAAAGAGGTGGAAAGCATGGACTGGCAGTTAAAGAGAAAATGTCACATCAGCCACGGCCTGCCTGAGGCATCTTGGACTCTTAGCAAGTGCATCTGCCCAGATTGGAACCCTGTGTGTCAGCCTAGCCCAGCTATAGGACTGTGAAGAATAATGTTTTTGACCTTTCCATTCTATGGCAGAGCCCTATGCCCAGGGAGCATCAGATGTAGACTGCCCTGAGTCAAGGGGCTGGAGTGGTGGGTCATGCTAGGACCTGGGATTTCCCCCTCTAGGTATGAGCCCAGTCCTCCTCTGGGAACTTTCTCCAGGACATGCGCTTTCTTTCTCTAAACCTTCCAGACGCCCAGCTCCAGGGCGGAGAGTGCTCAGAGACACTGTACCTCAGTACTGTAATGAGTGAGGTCTTTCATCATCATCATCATCATCATCATCATCATCATCATCATCATCATCATTATTATTATTATTATTATTACTGAATGATAGCACAGTGTTCAGCAAGGACTCACAAATCAGTGTGTTTATATATTCACTCCTGACAGTTGAGTGTTGGGATAGATGAACACACTGAGAATCTCTTTTCTTCACTTGTAAAATGGGGACAACAATGACTCTTGTAAGGAAAGTGTGCCCATTATAGTGGGCAAGGAGGAATGCTACCCCCTTTCCCATCTTCTCTGTTATGCTTACTTTTGTGAGGATTGACTTGACCCAATGGTGAGATTATCACCTTGGCAGAGCTTTGCCTTTTCCTGGACCAGTAGACTGCACTTGTTATGTAGCAGCTTTCTCCATCGTTAGCACCTTCCATCTTGGAGGAAAACTTCTTAAGGCACAGGATGTAAAAGAAAAGGGAAAAGGGGATATTTTAGGTCAGAATATTCAACTTTGTGGTGAAAGAACAGGATATTCTAAGCAGGAGTAAAACATTCCATCCTTCGAGAAAGCTCATTAAGACAGGAAGTAAACAACTCAGAATAGCTTCAGGAAGTCCCTGAAACCAATTAGTTTCACTGGGGCCCTGCTCTGCCCAAGGCTATGTAAGCAATAAAGACTGCTGAGAAACACGCTTAGATCACCTGAACTGCTTGGAAGAGGCTCAGATCTAGCAGCCAGGAAGGAACAGAGATCAGCCATGAAACCTGGAAGAGGGAAGCAGAGACTAGCTGAACTGCTGGGAAGGGACTAAGACTAACTGAGTCACTAGGAAAGAACACCCTCCAACCTATTGAGTACCTGTAGGCTGTTTGGTGGGCTCCAGGTCTTCAGCTTTCATGAACTGTCATCATGCTGGAGTGGGCTTTGGTGATGCAGCTGTCTTTGAGTCATTGCTACTCTTGTACATAACCTCTCCCTCATTTTCTTGTACTTAACTCCAATAAAGCTCATTGATTCCCCAAATTGGGCTTTGGTGGTATCCGTACAGTGGTCTGCCATTGATTCCCTATCTGGGGAGAGTAGGCATTTTTTCATGTTTCTCCAGGAATATTGTTACACAACAGTAACCCATTCTATTTCCTGCCTTTACAGAAGTATTAAAAAGAAAGGAAACCAGCAACAGCTGCTGCCATAGAAACACACACTGCTTGAGTGGGAGGAGGCTAAGATTCCTAAGCAAGATTGCCCTTGTAATCTGTAGTGGTATGTTATTTGTATTTTGATAAATAAATCTTGCCTGAAAACCAGAGGCAAAGCTAAAGCCACCAGAAGTCAGACAATGGTGACACACCTTTAACCCCAGGATTTGGAAGAGAGTCAGATGGATCTCTGTGAATTCAAGGCCACCCTGGGCTACACAAGATCAATGCAGAAACAAATCCAGGTGGTGGGGGCTCACACCTTTAATCCCAGTCTTAGGGAGTCATGCACTTTCAATCCCAACAGTAGAGGAAATATAAAATGTGAGAAGAGAGAGAGAGAGAGAGAGAGGGAGAGAGAGAGAGAGAGAGAGAGAGAGATTTAGGCTACTTAGTTTATGGTAGCCCAGCCTTGGTAGAGATAAGACTTGGCTTGGCTGCTTTGCTTCTCTGGTTTTTGGGTTGAACCCCAATTTCTCGCTCTGGGTTATTATTATTCATGCTACAGTAATCAGTGATTATCATTGCAGTTGGTGACAAGTTTCTGTCTTTCCTTTGAACTTCTCTGACCCGGGTCCTCTACTTTGGAACTTTTATGCCCACTAGTTCCTATGAAAGTAGACTTGTCATAGCCTATCTGTTTAGGTTTCCTGTCAAAACAAAAATTTGTTCCCTGTCTATTGTGTTTTCCTAAAGAGCTTGAGTCTTTTCTGTTTTTAGGCTGATGGAGAAGTGCTATCCATTTGAAGGTTATGGCTTGTGGTTGGCTCTCAGCTCACTGACCACCGGACAGGATTTGCTGAGTGTCTAAGGAACCTATGCAATGCAGAGGTCTAGCCTCTCTATTTCCAGACTCTAGGGCAGTGGTTCTCAACCTGTACGTCATTACCTGAATAGGAAAACAAAGAACCTTTTAACAGCGGTTACCTAAGACCATCAGAAATCTCAGATATTTACATTCGGATATATTATCGTTCATAACAGTAGCAAAATTACAGTTATGAATTAGCAGCAAAAATAGTTTTATGGTTGCAGGTCATGAGGAACTGTATTAAAGGGTCATAGCATTAGAAAGGTTGAGAACGACTTCTCTCGGGCTAGAGTCTGGTTCTGAATTCTTATTCTTTAACAGGGCCCTTGATCCTTTTCTAGTTCTAGGCAACCCTTCCTCTGGAATTTGGATTCTCTTTTTCATAAAGGCTGATGAACATGAGTTCTTTCCCTAGGGGATTCCTTTCTTTGGCTACCATATTGTCATACCTGCTGTTACCTCCCATACTCTGAGTTTGGAATCCCTTGCACTGAAGCTCCCAATCAATCAAGCCTGTGACTATTGTATCCTGCTGGATTGTGGAGTTTGATTTTTCTCTTCAGGAAGTGGCTCTAATGATGGTCGACTTCACCTAGCTTCCTCTTTTTTTTTTTTTTTTTTTACAGTGGCTCCTCAATATGTCAGACACCACAGGGCATAGGACATGATGGAACTCACGAGCAGACCCATCATTATCATTTATGTGTGACTTATGCTCACCTCTTTCCGCACAAGCTTTCAAAAGAATTCTAGACAGCTTCCAATAAACACTACTTTAGGTGGTTCTGTACAAATCATAGACTTGCTAAATAGAAGAAGGAGCTTAGAGGAATTCTTGAAGACTAGGTTAATGATAGTCTTGTCCTTGAGCAACGATGTTTTGAGGTTTTATATCTGTCAAAGCAAAAAACAGTAACCTGAGCTGTAGGATTTTCTTTTGTTGGTTAATGGTAATACAATGGAGACCCACCTGACAGTTAATTCCACATCTTTAGGTTAATATAGTGTATTTCAATTAAGATTTCTTGACTATTCTTAAGGAATAAGTTAAATGGTGTTTTGAGCATCGTGATAGAATAATTTAACAACCAATATCAACTTATTTTTAATTGAGCAGGCTATGAGAACATAGTCTGAAACAGCATGAACATTATGACACAGTCTATGGGGGACAGGAAGAACCAGTACATTGTTTTCAGTAGCTCACAGTGTAAGAGGTGAGCTGAGAGCATACTTCTATGTTTATGTAACAAAGGACCCTGACTATTGCTACTTACTTTTCTCTTTGCTCTAGACCTCTGATGTCCTTTTGGTAGTCCTAAATTACACACAGCTACTGGTACTTAAAATATAAGATATAACTGTAAAATAAATATTGAATTTTAAAGACCTAGCATGGAAAATATGAACATAAATTATTCTATTAGTATTTACTTACACAGATATATAGAAATGATAATATTTTGGCTATAGTCAGTTGACTAAAACATACTACCTAAATTAAATTTGTCTGTTTCTTTTTGCTCAAGGATAGCAATTTATTTGAAATTTATTGAGGAATTTTACTGAGTCGGGCACTGTTCTAAGCATGTCCCAATGATTTCAATCATTTAATCTTGCCAAACCTGTATGATTATGAGTTAGTCAATAGTAACTTTGAATTGCTGCTATTTTTCTGATTATATTATTTTATTTTCTGGGAGTTGAGAGAACTATGCAAAAAATTTTAAAGTAAGATGACTGTGTTTAAATAGCAGAACCCGGCTGTAAGCATGGTGAAAATCAAAACCTGGCTCAAACCATGGTAAAAATCAAAACCTGGCTCTAAGCATGGTGAAAATCAAAACCTGGTTCTAAGCAAGGTGAAAATCTTTGACTTTTTTTCTTAGCTATCATTTGTTTACATTTCTCACTTCTTGACACTATTTTTTTATCATACTGCATTTTCTTCAGTTTATTCCAATTGTTCAAGACCCATCTTTGTATTAATTTCAGAGACCTTGACTATTAAAGGCTAGCAAAAAGTCTGTCACAGTGATGCACATGCATGTCGAGGGGACGTTCATAGCTGACCAAGTGCTACTGTTATCAGTGTGGAGGAGATTGTTCAGGGGGCAGAACACAGAGAGCGTAGTGAAAATGTGTCTCTGAACTTGACTGGTGCCGCCAAGAAAAACATTAGACAGTGACAAGCTCTCGGTTCTAAGAAAGACCTATCTCCTTTCCTTGTAGCCTCTTACCACCACAAGCACCCTTTCTTTGAAACAAGTATTTTTTTTTAAAGTAAATTTTATTAAATTATAAAAGTTTCCATTTCCGCCCCTCTTCCCAACACCCTCCCACTCCCCCCACTCCCTCTCCTCCTCCCTCTTCGTCCCTTAGGGCAGTCAGGGTTTCCTGCCCTGTGGGAAGTTCCAGTTCCTTCCCCCTCCCTCCAGGTCCAGGAAGGTGAGTGTCCAAACAGACTGGATCCCCAAAATCCAGTATATGCAGAGGAAACAGGTCCCAGTATCATAGTCAATGGCTTTTCAGAAAGACTTCGGGCCAGCCACAGTCAGAGAATCCGGCCAAATTCCGAGAATCTGGTTAGATCACGTCCTCGTTCAGTCCCAGTCCAACTGGCCTTGGTAAACTCTCATTAGATCCGTTCCCTTGTATCAGTGGGTGATAACATCCCTCGCAGTACTGATTTCGTTTTTCATGTTCTTCCTCCTTCTGCTCCTCATTTGGACCTCGGGGGGGGCTCAGTCCGGTGCTCCAATGTGGGTCTCCGACTGTATCGCCGTCCTTCGCCAGATGAAGGATCTATGGTGATAAGCAAAATATACATCAGTATGGTTATGGGCCACGGCCGATTCAGGCACCCTCTCCTCTGTCCAGAGAACAATCTGGGGGATCTCTCCTTGGACCTGGGATCCCATATATAATCAAGTCTCCTGTAAACCCTAAAATGACTCCCTTAGTTGAAATATATTCTTCCCTGATCCCACATTCATCCTTCCTCCCCCCCCCCATCCCAGGCCACCGAGCTTTCCCCATTCCTCCCCTACTCCCTTCTCTCTAACCCTCTCCCCTTCCATCAACCCTCCCACCCCGCCATGCACCCGAGGTTACCTGGGACTCTTGTCTATTTCCTACCTCCTGGTGGATAGCTAAATAATCTTCATCAGGTTCATCTTCTTATTTAGCTTCTCTAGGATCACGAATAATAGGCTCAAAGACCTTTAATTATGGTTAGAATCCACTTATGAGTGAATACATACCGTGTTCCTCTTTTTGGATCTGGCTTACCTCACTCAGTAAAGCGTTTTCTATTTCCATCCATTTGCATGCAAAATTCAAGATGTCATTGTTTTTTACCGCTGAGTAAAACTCTAATGTGTATATGTTCCACACCTTTTTTAACCATTCTTCTATTGAGGGGCACCTAGGCTGTTTCCAGGTTCTAGTTATTACAAATAGTGCTGCTATGAACATAGTAGAACAAATGCTTTTGTAGTATGTTAGGGAATCTTTAGGGTATATTCCCAAGAGTGGAATTGCTGGGTCCTGAGGGAGGTTGACTCCCAGTTTCCTGAGAAACTGCCACACTGATTTCCACAGTGGCTGCACGAGTTTGCATTCCCACCAACAATGGATGAGTGTTCCCCTCACCCCACATCCTCTCCAGCATAGGCTATCGTTGGTGTTTTTGACTTTAGCTATTCTGACAGGTGTAAGATGGTATCTCAAAGTGGTTTTGATTTGCATTTCCCTGATCGCTAAGGAGGTTGAGCATGACCTTAAGTGTCTTCTGGCCATTCGAAGTTCATCTGTTGTGAATTCTCTGTTAAGTTCAGTACCCCATTTTTTAATTGGGTTAATTAGAGTTTTAGTGCCTAGTTTCTTGAGTTCTTTGTATATTTTGGAGATCAGACCTTTGTCTGATGAGGGGTTGGTGAAGATCTTCTCCCAGTCAGAAGGCAGCCTTTTTGTCCTACTGACAGTGTCCTTTGCTTTACAGAAGCTTCTCAGTTTCAGTAGATCCCATTTATTCATTGTTTCTCTTATTGTCTGTGCTGCTGGGGTCCTACTTAGGAAGAGGCCTCCTGTGCCTATATCTTGTAGACTACTTCCCACTTTCTCTTCTATCAGGTTCAAAGTGGACGGATTAATGTTAATGTCTTTAATCCATTTGGACTTGATTTTTGTGCATGGTGATAGATATGGATCTACTTTCATTTTTTTACAGGTTGACATCCAGTTATGCCAGCACCATTTGTTAAAGATGCTTTCCTTCTTCCATTGTATACCTTTAGCTCCCTTGTCGAAAATTAGGTGTTCATAAGTTTGTGGGTTAATATCTGGGTCTTCTATTCGATTCCATAGGTCGACTTCTCTGTTCTTATGCCAATACCAAGCTGTTTTCAATACTGTAGCTCTATAATAGAGTTTGAAGTCAGGGATAGTAATGCCTCCAGAAGTTCTTTTATTGTATAAGATTGTTTTGGCTATCCTGGGTTTTTTGTTTTGCCATATAAACTTGATTATTGTTCTCTCAAGGTCTGTGAAGAAGTTTGATGGGATTTTAATGGGGATTGCATTGAATCTATAGATTGCTTTTGGTAGAATTGCCATTTTTACTATGTTGATTCTCCCAATCCAAGAGCAGGGGAGGTCTTTCCATTTTCTGGTATCCTCCTCAATTTCTTTCTTCAAAGACTTAAAGTTCTTATCAAATAGGTCATTCACTTCCTTGGTTAGAGTTACCCCAAGATACTTTATGCTATTTGTGGCTATCATGAAAAGTGATGTTTCTCTGATTTCCCTCTCTGCTTCTTTATCCTTTGTGTATAGGAGGGCCACTGATTTTTTGGAGTTGATCTTGTATCCTGCCACGTTACTAAAGGTGTTTATCAGCTGTAGGAGTTCTTTGGTAGAGTTTTTGGGGTCACTTACGTAAACTATCATATCGTCAGCAAATAACGAAAGTTTAACTTCATCCTTTCCAATACGAATCCCCTTGATCTCCTTATGTTGTCTTATTGCTATTGCTAGAACTTCAAGCACTATATTGAAGAGGTATGGAGAGAGTGGACAGCCTTGTCGCGTTCCTGATTTTAGTGGAAAGGCTTTGAGTTTCTCTCTATTCAGTTTGATGTTAGCTGTCGGCTTGCTGTATATTGCTTTTATTATATTTAGGTATGATCCTTGTATCCCCAGTCTCTCCAACACCTTTATCATAAATGGGTGTTGAATTTTGTCAAATGCTTTTTCAGCATCTAGTGAGATGATCATATGGTTTTTTTCTTTCAGTTTATTTATATGATGGATTACATTGATAGATTTGCGTATGTTGAACCAGCCCTGCATCTCTGGAATGAAGTCGACTTGATCATAATGGATAATTTTTCTAATGTGCTCTTGGATTCGGTTTGCCAGTATTTTATTGAGAATTTTTGCGTCGATGTTCATGAGTGAGATTGGCCTGTAATTCTCTTTCTTGGTTGTGTCTTTGTGTGGTTCTGGTATTAGGGTAACTGTAGCTTCATAAAAGGAGTTAGGCATTGACTCTTCTGTTTCTATATTGTGGAATACGTTAAGGAGTATAGGTATTAGCTCTTCCTGGAAGTTCTGGTAGAATTCTGCATTGAAACCATCTGGTCCTGGGCTTTTTTTGGTAGGGAGATTTTTGATAACAGCTTCTAATTCTTCGCGACTAACAGGTCTATTTAGATTGTTCACCTGTTCTTGGTTAAACTTTGGTATATGGTACTTATCTAAAAAAATGTCCATTTCTTTTACATTTTCCAACTTTGTGGCATATAAACTTTCATAGTAAGATCTAATGATTCTCTGAATTTCCTCTGTGTCTGTGGTTATGTCCCCCTTTTCATTTCTGATCTTATTAATTTGCATGTTCTCTCTCTGCCGTTTGGTTAATTTGGATAGGGGTTTGTCAATCTTGTTGATTTTCTCCAAGAACCAGCTTTTTGATTCATTGATTCTTTGGATTGTTTTCTCTGTTTCTATTTTGTTGATTTCAGCCCTCAGTTTGATTATTTCCAGTCTTCTAGACCTCCTGGGTGAATCAACTTCTTTTTTTTCTAGATCTTTCAAGTGTGCTGTTAAGTCTCCAATGTGTGCTTTCTCCGCTTTCTTTAATTGGGCACTTAGTGCTATGAACTTTCCTCTTAGCACTGCTTTCATAGTGTCCCATAGGTTTGAGTATGTTGTGTCTTTGTTTTCATTAAATTCAAGGAAGAGTTTAATTTCTTTCTTTATTTCTTCCTTGACCCAGGGGTGATTTAGTAGTTGACTGTTCAGTTTCCATGAGTTTGTTGGCTTCCTGGGGGGAGCATTGTTGTTGAATTTTAATTTTAGTCCATGGTGATCTGACAAGACACAGGTAGTTACTAATATTTTTTTGTATCTGTGGAAGTTTGCTTTGTTACCGAGTATGTGGTCAATTTTCGAGAAGGTTCCATGAGCTGCAGAGAAAAAGGTATATTCTTTCCTATTTGGGTGGAGTGTTCTATAGATGTCTGTTAAGTCCATTTGATTCAATACCTCCAATAGATCTCTCAATTCTCTGTTTGGTTTCTGTCTGATTGACCTGTCCATTGGTGAGAGAGGAGTGTTGAAGTCTCCTACTATTAGTGTGTGTGGTTTGATGACCGCTTTGAGTTCTAGAAGAGTTTCTTTTACATATGTGGGTGCCTTTATATTAGGAGCATAGATATTCAGGATTGAGACTTCCTCCTGATGAATTGTTCCAGTTATGAGTATGAAATGTCCATCTCCATTTCTTCTGATTGATTTTAGTTTGAAGTCGATTTTGTTAGATATTAGAATGGCCACACCCGCTTGTTTCTTAGGTCCATTTGCTTGGAAAACCTTTTCCCAACCCTTTACTCTGAGTAGGTGTCTGTCTTTGTGGTTGAGGTGTGTTTCTTGTAAACAGCAGAATGTTGGATCCTGTTTTCGTATCCAATCTCTAAGTCTGTGCCTCTTTATAGGTGAATTGAGTCCATTGATATTAAGTGATATTAATGACCATTGGTTGTTGACTCCGGTCATTTTTTTTTTTTTTTTTTTTAGGTAGTAGAGTGTATGTGTTTTTCTTCTTTGATTTGTGCTTGTGAATGGTCGCTAGATGTTCGAGTTATTGTAGGCCGTGTTGGGAATGTTCGATTCCTTCGGTAGTGATTTTCCTTCTAATATTCTCTGTAAGGCTGGATTAGTAGCTACGTATTGTTTAAATTTGTTTTTATCCTGGAATATTTTGTTTTCTCCATTGATAGTGAACAATAGCTTGGCTGGGTATAGTAGTCTGGGTTTGCATCCATGGTCTCTTAGTTTCTGCAGTACCTCTATCCAGGATCTTCTGGCTTTCATGGTTTCCATAGAGAAATCCGGTGTAAGCCTGATAGGTTTACCTTTATAAGTTACTTGACCCTTTTCCTTTGCAGCTCTTAAAATTTTTTCTTTAATATTTATGTTTTGTGTTTTGATTATTATATGGCGAGGGGATTTTTTTTCTGATCCAGTCTATTCGGTGTTCTGTATGCTTCTTGAACCTTCATAGGAATATCGTTCTTTAGGTTGGGAAAGTTTTCTTCTATAATTTTGTTGAATATATTTTCTGGGCCTTTGATCTGCAGTTCTTCTCCTTCTTCAATCCCTATTATTCTTAGATTTGGTTTTTTTATTGTGTCCCAGATTTCCTGAATGTTTTGTGAAGAGAATTTGTTGGATTTGCCGTTTTCTTTGACCAGAGCATTTATTTTCTCTATGGTATCTTCAGATTCCGAGATTCGTTCTTCTATCTCTTGTATTCTATTGGTTATGCTTGATTCTGTAGTCTCCGTTCGTTTACCTAGGTTTTCCATATCCAGCTGGTTCTCCGTTTGTGTTTTCTTCATTGCCTCCATTTCAGTTTTCAATTCTTGCACTGTTTCCTTTACTTGTTTGATTGTTTTTTCTTGGTTTCTCAGGGTCTCATTCACAGATTTACTTATTTCTTCAAACTTTTTGTTATATTTCTCATCAATTTCTATACTCATTTCTTCAAACTTTTTGTTATATTTCTCATCCAATTCTTTAAGGGAGTTATTCATATCCTGTTTAAGGGACTCTATTGCTTTCATAATGGCACTTTTTTCCACTTCTTCTGGGTTAAGGTGTTCAAGCCCTTCTGTTGTAGGGTCCTTGGGATCTGGTGTTTTCATGTTGTTTTTCAGATTGTTGGATGAGGTCTTGCCTTGGCGACTGCCCATCTCTTACTTCAAATGTTCTCTATTGGAACTTCTGTTACCGGGTCAGGTTCCCTTCTTGGGCAGGGACTTCACTGACAGAATGCCCACCTTTCCTCAGGCAGGCTATTGAAGCAAAGGCACTCCTTCTTTCCTGGATGCGCTTACAATGCAGGCTCAGCTTGCAAGGCAGCTGAGCTGGGGAAAATTTTATGGCCCCAGGGGGAAGGGAGAAATATAGGAATTCGTACCTGGATGGGAGCTGGGATGGCAGGCGGGAGGGGGTAGTCAGCACTGCAGGTCGACCTGGGCGACTGTGGGGTCGGGGAACGCCAAAGCTCTTCCTCACCAGGACCCTGTCAAGGCCCGAAGCAAACTCGCCCCTCCGATGGCCCTCTGCTAGAAGTCAGGGCCCCTGCTGGTCAGGAATGTGGCTGAGCAGGCACCTGGTCCACCTGTCCTCAGGGAGGCCTTTAAGACCCAGGAACTGCCTCGAGCCGGGCTGCACCTACAGCCCAGGCCCAGCTCGCAAGGCAGCTGAGCTGGGGAAATTATATGGCCCCAGGGGGAAGGGAGAAATATAGGAATTCGTACCTGGATGGGAGCTGGGATGGCAGGCGGGAGAGGGTAGCCAACACTGCAGGGCGACCTGGGCGTCTATGGGGTCGGGGAACACCCAAGCTCCTCCTCACCGGGACCCTGCCATGGCCCGAAGGAAACTCACCCCACCGATGGTCCTCTGCTAGAAGTCAGGGCCCCTGCTGGATGGGAGCCGGGATGGCAGGCGGGAGGGGGTAGCCAGCCAACAAGTATTTTTTTTAAAGAAAAATAATTAAGGGCTTGAGAGATGGCTCAGTGGTTAAGAGCACTAACTGGCTGCTCTTTTAAAGAACCTGCATTCAATTCCCAGCATCCACATGGTAGCCCACATCTGTCTGTAACTACAGTTCCCCGGGATCCTATACACTCACACAGATATACGTGCAAGCAAAACACCAACAAATACAAAAATAAAAAACACCAAAAAATATAAATTTTAAAAAAAATTAAAAAAAGAAAAAGAAATAAATATAAACACCATTTGTTTGAAAAGGGAAATCATCTGATTTGGTCAGGGAGGGTGCTGGGACCTGGTTCAGATTTGTGGGTGGCTCATACTGACTCCCAGATTGTCTCTGCAATTACGTAAGGGGCCATCAGTAGCTCTGACTTTCTTCCTGGCACAGAGCCTTTATCAGAAGATTTTTTTCCCTTTGGATGCTAATTTGAAAAACCTTCAGGTGCACTCTCCCTACAATTAAAAAAACTTGCCTGGCTCCTCTGGATCCCAGGGATAAGCCCAAATTATGCAGTTCTTGGGGTCATAAACTTCAGTTTTTAGTGTGGTGTCTCGATGTGTAATACAGAGCCTGCCCATGTTGAAGTACTCCTACATAAGAGTCTCTTCCACCTCTGGACTTAGTGACAGCCAATCAATACGCGGGAACAGCCCACACCAGCTTGGATGGTCCCTCTCCCTACGCCTTCCTTCAGGTCATTTCTGTTTTCTCTGTTCAATATTTCAATTACTTAAGGAACTCCTCTGAATGTGTCCTTTTACCTCTTGTGGAACTAAATTTACCCCTCCCTCCAGTGTCACAGTTGCTCAGAGCCAAGGTCATGGTTCACAAGGTCATAGTTGTGGTAATGGGAAAATTTAGGACCTAAGTTGCCAGCGGCCAAGTGAATTAAAAACAGACCTATCTAGTGCCTGAGAGGTGAGAAATGAGGCCATGTTTCTCAGCTCAGTGGATTCTTAGGTTTTTGTTGGACTGTTGTAGGCTCCTTCCCATTACAGCCCTTTGAAACTGGCTCGTTCCTTCACACTCCCCGCGCCTTGTCCAGCCCAGCAGGCCCTCTTCCAGATAGTACAGAGACAACTACAGAGGTTTGTCTGCATTTTAAAAAAGGTATGGTCAATTACCTTAGGTACTAGGAGCTGATGGTCTTACTGCTGTTGTCAAAGGAAAGTCACTTAGAGACTTTTTTGTGTGCTATATCTCTGACTGAAGGTAAACTTATGAAAATCCTGCTTTATTCCTTGGGAAAAATGAAGACCTCAGCATTTTTCATCTATCTGGATTCCTGATGACCTCAAGTCTTGGTTTATTCTGTCATCTTTATCCACTCAGGGAATATCTACCAACACAAAATGTGATGAGACGGGCATGGTTTGTGAAAACGATTCCTGCTGCTCACACTGGCACTTTGCAAAAAAAAAAAAAAAAAAAGCAGTACAGAGAACTAAAGCAGAGTGACCCGCTCAGTAGGTGGCGACTTTGGATTGGGCTGTCACGGAAGCCATTTTCAGAAGCGGCCATTGGTTATTTGCCCACGCTAAGCCTGAACTTGACCCCTGAGAAAGGGACCCAGATAGGAGTAGACTTTATCAGAGCAATTCTGTCTTATTTTTCCAGCCGGCTCCAGGAGAAAGAGGTGAAGACAGAAGCTATTAGGGGAAAGTGAAGGGCAGTCTTGTTTGAGTGGTAGAGGTGAAAAGGAATCTTGTCTCTTGTCAGATAAAACTAGGAAGCCGCTACATGAAAGGACCAGAGGGGTGAATGGCTGCCAAAGCTGAACAGCGAAGGGCAACGGACACAAATAAGCACACAATGAAACCAGCAGGGTGCCTTTTAGGAGGGTAAATGAGACCGCACAGTGGGCGGAGGCAGGGGGCAGAGGAAGGGAGTGGTGGTTTGGAGAACGGGCTCCAAGCCGATTGGCTCACGGAGACAAAAGACCTCATGAATGGAGCCAGTGTCTGCTCTAGGAAGCTTCCTTATGCCCACTAGTGTAGCCGAGAACAATCATAGGCTGTCTGGGGCCAAGTCAGAACCTGGCTTGGACAGAAAGGTTCTGTGGTGCAGTATCTGGAGGCCCCTTGCAAAAGCATTCCCTCTAAAAGGCAGGGTCGGTGATGTTTGAATCACCAGTCCAGGTCTGTTCTGTTACCACCTTGGGTAAACATTCTGATGGATGCGTGACATAGAGTCATTTTCTGTTGGGGTCCTTAGACATTTTAGTTAGTCTAGAATGAAGCTGAAGTTACAGGCTACAGCAGGAATCTGGGGCTAAGAGTCAGACACATCTTGGTTGCTTTCTGGTGAGTCAGGTTATCTAAGCTGTAGCTTCACTTAAAATTGTTTAAGTTATTTTTTAATTTTTTTTTTTTTTTTTTTTTTGCCTTGAAGCAAAGCTTCACTATTTAGTAGAGGCTGGCTCAGTGGGGATGCACTGATGGAGGGCGTGTTGTGGGAGGGTCTTTAATGTGTACTGAAGTGTACGTTTTGAAGATATGATAGCATCACACACAATAACCAAGAATTGCTTGTTTTAAAGAATTAGAATTAAGTAAACAAAACATTCTAAGTATATGGGGGCAGATTTTATTCTCTTTTATGATAAAGAACAGTCCATAGTATCACAGAGAGAAGGAAACAAACAACAGAAAAAAACTACACAGACACATCAAAGCTACTATCCTGGTTCTAAGGTTAAAAAAAAAATGGGACTTAACTTTTGTTTAGCGACTACATTGAGGTGTTTTGGATTATTCAAGCAAAGACTTGGGAGTTACAAATAAGTGTTTACAAAACTTGTATTTTATCTTTAATTATTGTGTGGGGGTTTATGAGGGAGTGTAGGTGCTCAGAGAGGCCAGGCATGTTATGTCCTCCTGGAACCAGAGTATTAGGTGGTTGGAGGCCAGCTGACACCAGACACTGACAATGAAATTCAAGTGCGTTGCAAGAATAGTACATGCATTTAATTACTGGGCTCTTTTTCCTGCCCTGGGGTAAATATTTTGTATAATCGTAAAATGAGAGGAAGTGAGTTTCAGGAGCCAGAGAAGGAAGGGGGTGTGTGAACTTAGAGAGGAGGCTGAGTGCTGGGGTGCTAGCAAGCATTTTGTTTGTTCTGATTGTCTGAGACACATGCCACTTTCCCCAGAGCTTTGCAAATTGTCACTGAGGGGCAGGTGGAAGGGAGTCACCATAGAAAAGGAGGATGAGTTCTGGTCAGAGAGACATAAAGAGGAAAGAAATGGTGTGGGAGAAGGGAGCAAAGCCAGAATTCAGCACCCTAATGCAGGGACTGATGAGGACTCTTCTCAGTACTGAAGGTTCATGGCCCGGGAATCCCTGGAAAAATGAGGCTAGGGTGGGGATATGAATATTCAGTAGTTTGAGATAGCAGGGGAATGTTATTGGTCTCTCTCACTGGTCAGGGGTAGAGGAATAGACAACTCAAAAGTTTCTAGGGACAGGATGACATCCCGTGGACTAGACTGTTCAGATTAATTAATAAAGCCATTTCTTAGACAAAGGGGGACGGAGGAGACTATGTCTTACTGTCTTCTTTTGTGTGTGCACACTTGACCAAATGTTGAAATTTACTGGACTAGACAAAGATCTCCAAGGCTCACTCTTACCTGTGAACTTCAGGATGACAAAGCGGTGTGAATATGTAGGTATCATGAGTGGCAAATGCAACCTCTCTCCACGTTAAGTTCCCAAGTACACATTTTATTTGGAGTTCCAGAAGAGTTTAGAGAAATAGAATAGTTCAGACCCCTCAACAGCACCATAAGTCCAGACGACGTGTTGATACTATTTAACCACTCATTTTGGAATGTATGGTCTCTCTATGCAATTACACATATATGCTCACACACATGCTCAAAAGGTTTACTGAATCATTTGATGCTGGGTTCATATATCACACCCTTTTCCTTGAAGTCTATGCGTTTCCTAAGAATACAACACGAGTATTGAATTATATGTCAGCTTCAGTAACTTAGCATCAACATGATTTTTTTTTGTCAGCCATGTATATTCTATTTCTCTCTCTCTCTCTCTCTCTCTCTCTCTCTCTCTCTCTCTCTCTCACACACACACACACACACACACACACACACACACACCTTTCAGTGCTGGGACAAATATAAGACCAAACATTTCATCTGGTTGTCACTTCTTTTTAGTCTCCTTTAATTGGGAACATTTTGTGTCTTTCTTTGCCATTTATGACACCGACACATTAAAATACAATTCCTTTTTGTATATTTAATAGAAAAATTCTTGCTTTTTGATTTTTCTGATGTTTTCTCATAGATAATTTGGGTTATCCATCCCAATATACTCTTTGCTAAATTCTGTGTCCCATTCATGCTATTATGTCTGAAGGCCCCCAGTGTCCACCTGCCCCTTATTGGTGCTAATTTTTACCATCCGGTCAAGGAATTTGTCTGGTTTATGCTCTTCAGAATTTCTAGCTTTTCTTTCATATTCATAATTTTAAATTTTAAATCTAAATGTTAGCCCCTCCTGTGACTTCAGACCTGTGTTCTCTTCACAGTCATGGGCAGGTAGAAGTGTGAATTGTTTTGGTTCCTATTTGCACTTCAAGAGAAGGATTTCATGCTCCTAGTTTTGTTTTAGATTTCATTTTTGGAACCAAACCAATCTCTGGATATTGCTTTGTACTTCAGTAAAGAAATAAAAAATAAAACCAGGACCGTGGCTAGCAAAACAAATATCCCAGAATACAGCCAAGCTATTGTTGCTGCTCTGCTTCCTCCACTAGAGGAGATGATTGGCTTCCACCTAGCCAACCACACCTACAGCAGCACTGTGCTGACTGCATCTTGAGGAGACTTGGGAGTCTTTGGGAAGATTTTCATAAAAACAAGAAGAGAATGGATGAACATCTCAGTGATTAAACCGCAGAGGAAAAATTAAAATTCCCCAGTTGTGTGTTCACTTACTGTGCATCACGCTGTGAGGCAGAGCAACTTTAGAGAAGATGAATGCAGGGAACCAATGGTCAGTTAGAAGACGATTGAGTCCAAAAACGGTACAATGTTGGGCTGTTTTTCACGGGCTAACCCAGGTATTGGCCATGCTCAACATTGTAAACTGAAACCTATAACCATCTCTTATAATTCATAGCCTGCCGTTATCTGCTTTTTCTCTTGTCAAGTTTTCCTTCTGCCTTAACCTTAACCATGCAGTGCTCAGTGGTCACCTTTGATCTTGTCTCTTGGTGCCTGTTCAGGCTTTTTTTTTCTATCTTTTTGTGTCATTTTTATGGAATTTCATCACTGATAATGAGTCTCTTACTTGGGATGTTTCTAAGACACTTAAAACTTGGCCGCTAACCTTATGAGAAATTCAGCTCTACCCTGAGGACTCAGGTGGGGAGATACTTGAGATGACCGTGTTGAGAAAATCACATTTTATCTTAATTCCTAATACAATTGGCCATGTATAATGCTCTTCTCCCATGTTGAAAATGGACAGGGCACCCTACTAGTTGGTGCTTTTAAGGGACCATGTAGACAACAGAGAGGCAAACGTGTGCGCTCAAAGAGTGTGTCTTAGTTAGGGTTTCTATTCTTATGAAGAGACACCGTGACCATGGCAACTCTTATAAAGGAAAACATTTTAATTGGGTGGCCTACAGTTTCAGAGGTTCAGACCTTAAACATCATGGTGGGACATGGCGGTATGCAGGCAGGCAGACATGGTGCTAGAGCTGAGAGTCCTACATCCTGATCGGTAGGCAACAGGAAGTGAACTGAGACACTGGGCATGGCTTGAGCATATATGAGACCTCAAAGCCCATCCCACAGTGACACACTTCCTCCAGTAATACCACACCTCCTAATAGTTCCACTCCCTTTGGGGGCCATTTTCTTTCAAACCGCCACAGAGTGCAAACCTAAAGAGGGCAGCACACGAGAGAGAAAAAGTGAATGAAAGGACCAAGGTTTGCAGTAAAACAGGGGCCACACAATGGCAGGAGATAAAAAGAAGGGTGGGGGAGAGGAAGAGGATGCTGTTCCTGTCGCTGTTGCTGCGAACCCTCCGGCTGATCAAATTAGCGAGTAAGAGGTTGCTTGGGTAGTTTTTGGAGATTAGGTGGAATTTCATTTCTATGTCAAAGTACATGTCGCAAGATTAGACTGGGTCTGTTGAACAGATTCTTAAATGTGGTGTGGATGTTCTGGTGATTGATGGGTGAGGGTAGAGAAGCTATATATCAAATGAGCAGTGTGAAGTCAAAGTCATTGGTGAGGCTGAAGAGTAAGATGATTATAAATATCTTGCTGATTTTGAAATTTCTCTCCGAGCATGGTGGTTGTACACCTTTGATCCCAGCAACACTGGGGAGACAGAAGTGGTCATATATCTGAGACTTCGAGGGTAACCTGACTTAAATAGTGAGTTCCAGGCTAGCCAAGGATACATAGCAAATCCCTATGCTTTTTGTTTATTTGTTTTTTTAAAAAAATTTCTTACTTAGGGAGTCTGAGGAGATGACTCAGTAAGTTAGAGAACTTGCTAAGCGTAAGGATCCGAGTCAAAATTCCAGCACTCATACAAAAGCCAGGTATGGCCCCACAAGTCTGTAACCCCAGCATTGGAAGGTTGAGATGGTTGGATCCTGGGAGTTCATTGGTCAGCCAGCCTAGTTGAAATGACAAGCTTCTGGTTCAGCGACAGACCCCCTTTTTAAGTAAATAAGGCACGTAGTGATAGAAGACACTCAATGTCTTTTTCTGGCCTACACATACACAGTGGTGTGTGCAGACATAAACAGACACACAGACATACACACACACACACACACAAATTTCTTACTTAAAAATTCTAGAATGTTGGACAAGGGAGAGAAGCATATACTAGGGAGGCAACTTTATCTTAGTCTTTTCAAGGCACAGTGGGAGAATAGGCAGCTTGAGATGGTGAGGCTGCAACTTAAAATCCAAATTCAGAGGTGTTCCTAACATCCCTTAGTACAGCTGTGAATTTGGATTGCTTCGGGTCTTTTTAGGAGCTCAGGTCACTATCAGTCATGATTAGTTTCTCCTAGAACTGGGTTGTGCTGGTTTTTTTCTTCTTTTTTTGGCATGGGTCTCACATTATTCCAAGGAAGTAGGAAGTATCATTTCTTTTTAATGCCGAGGACGGAAGTGACACAAAGTCTTGTTGCTCTGCTGTGGGACTTCTTAATCCAGTTGGTATCATCATAGGTCCTTTGAGTAGTATATGGATGCTCATATCAGAAAATAGTATGTTCCCTTAGTCATCAGAGAAATGCAAATCAAAGCAACTCTGAGATTCCATCTTACACCTGTAAGAATGGCCAAGATCAAAAACACTGATGACAACTTATGCTGGATAGGTTGTGGGGAAAAGGGAACACTTCTGCATTGCTGGTGGGAGTGCAAGCTGGTCCAACCCCTTTGGATGTCAGTGTGGTGATTTCCCAGAAAATTAGGAAACAACCTTCCTCAAGACCCAGCAATACCACTTTTGGGTATATATCCAAAGGATGCTCAATCGTGACACAAGGACATGTGCTCAACTATGTTCATAGCAGCTTTGTTTGTCATAGCCAGAACCTGGAAACAACCTAAATTTCCCTCGACTGAAGAATGGATAAGAAAAATGTGGTACATTTACACAATTGAGTACTACAGAGCAGAAAAAATAATAACATTTTGAATTTTGCAGGAAAATGGATGGAGCTAGAAAACATTATTTTGAGTGAGGTAACTCAGACACAGAAAGACAATTATTACATGTAGTCACTCATAGGTGGTTTTTAAACATAAAGCAAAGAAAACCAGCCTACAAACCACAATCCCAGAGAACTTAGACAACAATGAGGACACTAAGAGAGACTCACACACATCTAATCTACATGGGAAGTAGAAAAAGACAAGATCTCCTGAGTAAATTGGGAGCATGGGGACCTTGGGGAAGGATTGAAGGCGGGAGGAGAGAGGCAGGGAAGGGAACAGAGAAAAATGTAGAGCTAAAAAAAATAAATAAAAAAACATCAAAAAAAGAAAATGGCATGTTCAACATTTTATTTATCTAAATATTGAGAGTGCTCATGAACATTCAAGAACCCACAGGTAGACCTAACAATGTAGACATCTGAGCTTCTTTGCTGGAGGTTCCCTTTTCCAAGTTTGCTCCAAGTTTAAGGACCACTTTAGCCCTCAGCCATGCTGTGTCTGTCTCCCTTAGAGCTCTCTTTAGTTCTTTGTCATAGTTGATCCTATTTTACAAGTTACATTTAAAATTTTCGTCTTTAAAATTACTTTTGTGGTATCCGTCTCCTGACTCTATCCGGAGTGGCACAGCAGAATTGGCACAGAACATGGTGATGCACAAACACAGCAGAACCCAGGGACCTGTGATGCTTGGGGACACTGGATAGATGACAAGGTTGACCTTGTAGAGCTGTGGTAAGGAAAATGGCTTTCCAATACGCAGGGCTGACTTCTGATGGCATCTTCTTCCTTGCTTCCCCATTGCTAGTCCAGCTCAACTTGGTGTGGCATGAAGCAAGCATGCTTAGGCCTCAGAACTTTGGTGGCTGCTGCTCCCTTGCATGGAGCATTCCCCACTTAGCTGCCTGCTCAAATTCCGTTCCTCGGAGGAAATTCTCCTTTAGAAAAAAATACATCAAAATAGATCCAGACATTTTTCAGTCCCTTCTGTCATTTTACATTTCTTCTCAGTTCTTTTAGCACCAAGCTTTGCATATTTATGTTTGTTTATTGGTTGTCTCCTTAAAAAAAATGTAAGATCCATCAGGAGACAGATTTTTGTTCCATTTATTTTGCGATGCATGACACTGAATTTTCGGTAAGTGTTTGGCAAATGAATGGAAATGGATGAATGAATGATATTGACAGGTCCAGTGGACCCTGGGATTTGTTTGGGTTACAGATACATGTTCTCCAGGTGACTGTATTAGCCTCACTCTGGAGGAACATCTGGTGTTTACTGGCATTGGGATCTTTCTCTGAGAACATCTGTCAAGGGCTGATTCCCATTATGTTCAATGTTTTTAAACCTTGATGTTGGGACTAGAAGCCAGAGTCTCACTTTTGCACATAAAACCTTGCATGAATTTGTTATAAAGGGACAAAGTTCTACCTCCTCCTTCTGGCTGCAGGGTGCTCCTCCTGGGTTTCTGATATCTTTGCCTATCTTTGCTTTTGTTCTTTCTCCTCGTGCATTTGGGTTCCTTCTGCCTCGCGAACCCCCTTCCTAGTTCATGGCTTCCTGCACGCAGTTGGTGTCTCCTTCATCTCAGAGCATTGTCTGTCTGGAGCTTCAGCTTCCCTCACTGGGCTTTTGCTACTCAATGTTAGCATGACCTTGCCAGGGAACTCTATCCCGATCTCCAAGGTCTCTCTTGTCCTCATTACCCTGTTTGATATTTTCCCTGGGAGAACTTATTACTAACTAAAATGATCTTACTTATTTAATTAAGAATGTAGAAGCCTTTCTTTATTAAAAAAGGAAGACATTAAGTTCCCATTGTGCATAGTCATTGTACACAGAACCGAGTGTCCTTACCGAAGGACATTTTCATACAAGTAGATGTCGTCCATTGAATATATTTCCCTCCACACCCTCATCATCTCTCATTCCCCACCCCACCACCCCCTCTCTTATTAGTCTTCTATTTTCCCTGTGGTGATTTGAATGGGAAATGCACCCCATAGGTTCACCAAGTATGTGAACTCTTGATACTGTTTGGGGGGCAATATGGAACCTTTAGGAGACGGGAACTGGGGGCAAGTTTGTTACTTGGAACAGGTTTTCAAGGTTTATAGCTTGGCTCCACTCCTAATTGGCTCTCTCTGCTTCATGGTTACCATCGAAGATGTGGTCCCTGAGCTTCCTGCTTCTGATGCCTACTGCCATGCCTCCCCGGCCATTATGGACTCACCTTCTGGAACCATAAGGCAAAATAAGCTCTTCCCTAAGTCGCTTTTGTTTATGGTGTTTTATCACAGCAAGAATACATAGTGGGTACATTTGCCTAGACATCTGTGTCCGGTGTGCATATGTGAGTTTATCTATCAATACAAAATCTGGGAATCCAAATGAAAGAAGACAAAGTGTGCTTTACTCTTCATTTCCTTTTTGAGCGGGCTCTCTCTTGTTTTATCCGCTGGCACGTTTCTAGTGCTTGGGTAAACAGTGCTTGGTACTAACAGGTGCTCAGTCACTATTTGCTGGATTAATAAATATTTCATGCTAACATCATTTGCAGGGTGAAATGCTAGCCTCGGGGGCATGGATTCTCTCAGAGGCAATGTGTGGGAACTCTCTGTTTGCAGTGACATAATAAATTGACTCTCTTTGTGCTCGCTTCTCTGTAGAAGCCTTTCTTTATTAAAAAAGGAGACATTAATTCCTAGCTGCCGCTTATAAATAAGGTGCATTTGTCTCTCATGCGCTTCCTTTGAAGGCTACTCCATTCTGCTCTGTCCTCATGTGAATATTACCCTTCCCTGTGATTGAGAGAAGGCTAATGTCTGCCTCTCATCCACAGGTCTTTTCACTTGGCTTCTGGCTTATCAACTTCAGTCTGTCTCCGCCGGTGCTAAGAGAGAAAGTACTAATCTTTTTATTTATGAATTATTTACATTCCACCTGCCTCCCAAGCCAATTTGAGACAGCTAACTTCTCTTAATTACTTTCTACCCTGGCCTTTTGAAGCTTCCAGACTCTGTAAGGATTCTCAGCAGTACCACTGGGAGACTTTGATTCCCTTTCTTTGAAAAGCACAGTGTTTGGTAGCTGAACTGGATGATCTCTGGGCTCTTTTATAGTTGTGACATTTCAAGACACCCTCCAGCGGCAGTTAATGACCAATTTTCCAGGGATTCCCCATTCCCCACCCACCCACTTCTTTTGGAGTGTGTGTCTTCAACACTTCCAGATGCACATCTTAGAGATGATCATCTTGAAACATGATGTATATGTAATCAATCCTTCATGTAAATGAATTCCATATCTTTGGTGTTCAAGAATCACAAACTAAATACTTTTGTGAATAAATACATCTATAAGAACATGTAAGAACAAGAAGAACCACTTGGAACTATTTCTTTTTAAAAAAATAATATATTTATGTTTATTTTATGTGCATTGGTGTTTTACCTGTGTGTATGTCTGTGTGAAGGAGTCAGATCCCCTAGAACTGGAGTTACAGACAGTCATGAGCTGACATGTGGGTGCTGGGAATTGAACCCAGGTCCTCTGGAAAACCTCCCAGTGCTCTTAACCTCTGAGCCATCTCTCCAGCCACTGGAACTACTTCTTAAGTAGTGCATTATAACAGTTGTATTTATAGTGTCTTGGTCTGTTTAATAACGCAGTAACAGAATACTTGGCACTGGGTATTTTATAAATAAAAGAGACAGTTTTGCTTGTTTGCTTTTAGTTTATAGTTCTGGAGATTCAAATCATGGTGCTGGTATCTGCTTAGCCCTGGTAAGGGACCACTGGGACAGTATCACAGTAGTGGAACCATGTGCAGAAGTGGTCAAATGGCAAGGCAGGAAGCAAGTGAGTCGGGGGAGGTGCCTATTTGCTTATAATGGCCGCTTTTATGATGATAGGGAAAAGATTCAATCTTGTTGAAGGCCTAATTCCCGCCTACTAGGTACCACCTTTTAAAGGTCTCTAATATTGCCATGCTGGGGGTCAATTTTTCAGCATAGGCACCACTGGGAGAAATTCTCAAACCTTATCCAGACAACACCTCAAAGTATTCACACTGAGTTAGGACTGAAAGTCACATGGGCGTTTGGAGGCATGTGGGCAGATGTGCATCTGTTTTATTGAAACACTGCTAATTTTTCATATAATCCATTTGAACAGCTGTAGATTTGGGCATAAGCTGGAAGACCTGGAGACAATCCCTAATGGGTCCTCATGGATGGATGGATTTTTCTTCATTAAAATGTGAAGTTCCGATTCTGTCTGTAGGCTGCTTTTGGTAAGATGGCCATTTTTATTATGTCAATCGTACTGATTCATGAGCATAGGAGATCTTTCCATCTTCTGATGTCTTCTTCAATTTCTTTCTTCAAAGACTTGAAGTTCTTGTCCTACAGGTCTTTTTCTCGCTTGGTTAGAGTTACCCCAAGATATCTTGTATTATTTGAGGCTATTATAAAGAGTGTTGATTCTCTGATTTCTTTCTCAGATAGTTTATCATTTATATACAGGAGGGATATCGATTTTTTTGAGTTAATCTTAATCCAACTACTTGAGTAAAGGTGTTTATCAGCTATATGAGTTCCCTGGTAGTGCTTTTGGGGTTGCTTATGTGTACTGTCATTATCATGTGTGAATAATGAGACTTTGACTTCTCCCTTTCCAGTTTGTATCCCCTTGATTTCCTTTAGTTGTCTTATTGTGCCTGCTAGAACATCAAGTACAATATTGAATAGGTATGGAGAGAGTGGACAGCCTTGTCTGGTTCCTGGTTTTAGTGGAATTGCTTTGAGTTTATCTCCATTTAACTTGATGTTGGCAATCAACTTGCTGTATATTGCTTTTATTATGTTTAGGTAGTTCCCTTGTATCCCTGATCTTTCAAAGACTTTTATCATGAAAGGGTGTTGGGATGGGAACGTAGTGACCAGGTTGTGGGGGCACAGAGGGGAAAGTACTGAAAGAGACTAATGGAAAGGGAGTGCATTTTGGGGTCAGGTAAGACCCTGACCCAAGGGAATCTTCCAGGAATCTACAAGGATGACTCCTAGCAGATGTGTAGACTGAACTAGCCATCTCCTTTGATCAAATTGGTCCTCAGCCCAGTTGTCATCAGAAAGGCATCAACCAGCTGATGGAAACAGATGTAGACCACAACCAAACATTAGATGGAGTTTGGGAAAGTCTGCAGAAGACGAGGAGAAAGGATTGTAGGAGCCAGAGGGGTCAAGGACACCACAGGAAAACCCACAGAATCAACTAACCTGAGTTCAAAGGGGCTACAGAGACTGAACTGACCACCAGAGAGCCTGCATGGGTCTGACCTAGGCACGCTGCATGTCTATTACAGTTGCTTAACTTGGTCCTCCTGTGGGACTCCTAATGGTGGAAGCAAGTGTTGTCTCTGTCTCTTTTACTGGCTTTTGGGACTTTGTTACTGGGTCACCTTGCCCAGCATAAATACAAGGAGAGGTGCTTAGTCTTACAGTTATGTGCTGCAGTAAGGGATGGGGAAAAGGGACTGGAAGGAGAGAAGGGACAGGGAAATTGTGGCCGGGATGTAAAACAAACAAACAGACAAACAAACAAACAAGTTTAAAAGATGTTTTAACAAAGTGTGATATTACATACCTGTAATCTTTTTATTTATTTATTTATTTTTTATCTTATTTCACTTTTTGTTTGTTTCTCTGTAGCTTTGGAGCCTATCCTGGAACTAGCAGACCACACTGGCCTTGAATTTACAGAAAACCGCCTGCCTATTGAGATTAAAGGCGCCCAGCCTATACCTGAAATCTTAACACGCAGGAGTGGAGGCAGGAGGATTGTGAATTCAAGGTTAAACTGAGCTATACAACAAATTCTTGTATTAAGAACCAAACCCAAAAATCAAGAAAGAAAAAAAGGAAGCAAACAAAAATAAAACAAAATCCCCCAAACAAAAACAAATTTCAAGTTATATAAGAAATACATAGTGCTGTTTATTGAGCACCCATTGTGTATCAGATAGTCTTAGTGACTCTACATTAATAATGTAAATTTAACCAAGTGGTGGTGGCACATGCCTTTAATCCCGGCTTTCGGAAGGCAGAAACAGGTGAATCTCTGTTAGTTCGAGACTAGCTTGGTCTACAAAGTGATTTCTGCATAGAGAAACCCTGTTTCAAAAAAACCAAAACCAACCAACTAAACGAACAAACAAATAATTATTAATATTAACTTGTATAATATTTCTAGAAAGTATCTATTAGTACCCCTGTTCTGCAGAAGTGAATAATGATCAGAATACTTGTAACTTACGTAAGATAAAATAATAATGGTGGGTGGGTCCAGGATTGAACCCTAGTCTGTCTGATCCCTAAATCAGACACTCAGGCTAGCTTTTGCAGATTCATTTACTCCCATAGATGCAAATCACTGAGGGAGAGCAATGTAGCTCAGGCATTGGTTTAAGGATGACGGAGGGAAGCTGAAACAGCTGTAAAGAGAATACCTTCTCAGCTTCACGTATGCAGATGATGAAGTTGATGAGGAGGAGGGTGTGTATGTGCATGTGTGCAACATAACTGGTACGGTGACAAGAGCAAACGAATGGATGGATGGATGGATGTGATTCACAGTTAGCTATGAGCTAAGGATTGCAGAAAAAGGACCAGCCTTGACCAAAGCATGGAGGTTGAGCTGAAGGATTTGCTTTCCAGGCAGAACAAACAGCAGGCGTGAATCCCGAAAGACACGGTACACTTGAAAACCATGAGTGAAGGTGTGGAAGGTCTATCTGTGGATTGGAGGAGGCTTGGGAAGAAGTCTGAAAAGGCCAGCAGAAAATAGCTTATGAAGAATCTCTCTCCCGGGTAAGAGTTTAGAGAGTCCCACAGGCGACCGAGGACCACTGCAGCCCTAGAGAAGAGTGATAGGATCTGCTTTTATTTTAGAAGCTTGCTCCATTGCATATTTTCTCTAACTTTTGTGACCTGACAGCCTATTATTGTTAAGACATGCAGAAAGAATCCCCTCGGGGAGAATACCTTGTCATTCTCTTGTTTGGCTGGGATTTTCTCAGTGGTACCCAGCATCGTGTATGGAAGGTGATGCATCAGTGTCAGATACTGTCAGAGATGAGGGTGTGGCTCCATTGCTTGTGGTCAAAGGGGGTTTTCCTTTTCTTCTTCAGGTCAGTAGGAGGTCTGCCTTTGTCTCAAACACTAAGGCATTCTGTGGGTGGATTTTCTGCAGAGGTGAATCGAGGCCTATTTGAATTAATCCAATAAACCCTAGAAAGCAAAATGAAATTAACGAAGGCCCTCTGTCCCCTAGCAGTGAAAGGGCATCCAACATTTTGTCTAGTGTTCCAATGCCTGGAGAGAAGAACAGAAAACTTTTCTGTGTGTGTGTGTGTTTGGGGGGGGGGTGACAGAGAGAAGTGAGCAGAGGAAGTGATGGGAACCCCAAGGCAGAGGGTTTGTCTGTAGCTCTCAAGATCCAGGCAGGCTTGGAACACGGCACCAACATGCAGGCAATGCAAGCCATGCAGGCCATGAGGTCATGCAGACAATGCAAGCCATGCAGGAAATGTAGGCAATGTTTTCTACCAAAGAAGTGTATCGTTTGCAAACCATTTGTGAGTTAGGAAAACATTTTTCAAGCTGCCTTGCACAGTGCTCATCAGGTTTCAGCTGGTAGAAAGAGCAGTTAGAAACTCTTTAAAAATAATAAAACACACATTGAGACTTAGAAAGAAACAAAAACTTATTTTTCCACTCTGAAATTTAATTACATTTTATTAAAAATTTATTTTTTTACTTATTTGGTGTACAAGTGATATATGTGTGGGTGTGGAGGTCAGAGGGCAACTTGCAGGAGCTGGTTCTTCCATTGCATAGGTTCCAGGGGTCAAACTCGGATTGTCAGGTTTGGTGACAACACTACTTTTACCCACTGAGCCATCTCACCCGCTCCTGTGTGTTTACAGTGTGAATGAATGTACTAGTATGGTGCTTGTTTGTTTGTTTGTTTGTTTTTCAGGATTATTCTGTGTATCTCTGACTGTCCTGGAACTAGCTCTTGTAGACCAGGCTGGTCTCGAACTCACAGAGATCTGCCTGCCTCGGCCTCCCTGAATGCTAGGATTAAAGGCATGCGCCACCACTGCCCAACTGTATTAATATGTTTTTCATTAAAATAGGATTTTAATTAAAATATTAAATATTAAATTGTTAATATTTAAAATATTAAATTAAAAACTCTCCTCACCCAGCTACTCTCCCTTGAGTCCTCCCTATGTTATCCTATTCTCACACTGATAGCTTTTTTCTTTGGTATTGTTAAATACATATATGTGTGTATATGTACATATTTATATATGCTGTACAAATTATATGTAATTATATATATATATCCCTGGATCATATGTGATGGGAGAAGACAACCAACTCCTACTAGTTGCCCTCTGACCTCCACACCCACACATATTCACACATGTTCACTAAATAAATGAATAAATTTTACATATATATATATATATATATATTTGACGAGTATGTTTTGTTGGTGTTTATATGGTTTTAGGTCTGACCACTTTGCACTGGATAACCCATAAGGGGGTTAATTCTTGGGAGAGAATAGCTTTCCTTCTCTCAGCAGCCGCTAGTTGCTCATGGTTTTCATCTAGGAGTGGGACCCTGTGGAAGTTTCCCTCTTCCGCATCAACACATCCGTTGATATTGTCGTTGTTCTGGTCTTGTTTATTATTAGATCTCAGCTTTTCTAGGTGAGAAAGTTTCATAGCAGGCTCTCTGCTATTCTGGTTCTTACAATCTTTCTATCCCCTCCTCTGACATGCTTCCTGAGACATAGATGCAGAAACCAGCTAATAAGAATATATTTATTGAGCATGTGAGTGTATGATATGTGTATCTATGAGTCTGCAAAGCATGGTGTGCATGTGGAGGTCATAGAACAGTTTTGTGGAGCCAGTTCTTTTCCTTCCACATTCCATGGGTTCTGGAGATCAAACTCAGGTACCACCAGTCTTGCAGGTAAGATGCTTTTATCTGTTAAGCCATCTCACTGACTAAAACTTCATTTTAGGTTAAAAGTTTGAAGTTATTGAGCAGCATTTTTTTTTTTTGCACGATCTTTCCCCAGTCTGGTAAATATCTCAGTTGTGTGGGAGAAACTGTGTCTGATGGGCAGGGTGATATCTCTAGGTTTCCATGGGCTTTGGGGATCTGACAACCCTGACATGGGTCTGCCTCTAAACCCCAGTGTTGTGTGCTCACTCCTCTGTCTCTGTCTTAGTTCTCATTTTAATATGAGGTTGGCGCCCTCTCTCTCATGGGGCTGTTAGGATCTATCAGAGGGTTTGGAAAGTACTTGAGATTGTGTTTGGCATGGAGCAGCCACTTGAGAATGGGACATTGCTGGTGCGGTTGGTGGCTTTTAAAACTCGGAGGTCCTAATACCAGCCTTGTGCCACACTGATTCAGTGCCCATGTTCACTTGGTTCCACCCTTTCTCTTATGCTGGCCCCAGTTCATCTCCCTATCTTCACATCTATAAAAAGTTCCAGTTTTGTGACCAGCTTGCTTGACTAGAGCCCTGGATGTTTATCTCCTGTTCTGTCCCTTTGGCATATCCTTCTGCCCTTGTACATGTTCTGGTAACGAAAATCCTTCTAACTCCCTCACTTCTTGCTCTGGAAGGTCCTGAGATTCCAGTTTCCGGAAGCTGTGACTACACTGCTGTGTGGTACAGAAGCCTTCCAGCTACTAATGGAATAGTTAACCCCTGGTAGAGGGATTATCTACACAGGGAACCCAGCGGAAGTACCCAAGTCCAGACAAACGGAAAGAGAGCGAGAAAGGGAGAAGTAGAGACTATTCCCGTGAGCTGTTCCAAAAAATCCCTTCTCCAGCCTCTCGGAGTTTTGAAGAGTGAGACACTTTCTGCACTCCTGAGCTCCAGAGCATAAGATATAAATATCTGTTATTTCAAATCTCCAAATTTCTTGTAATTAATTACAGCAGCGGCAGACAACTAATATTGCACCCTCACAGGTGGGCCAGGAGAAGCCTTTTGGAAGATCTATCTAGATGTAATGACCAGATGACAAGGTGAGGAGGAGTTCAGAACATTCCAGAAGCATGGGTCACAAACAGCCATGACTGACAGTACCATTCCAACTCAGCCCTCACTACCCACTTTGATTCTGAAGTAGGGAGAAAAATTTTTAATTACTTTTCATGGAATCCTTTCATATTTTCCTTGATGCTTTCTTTTGATTTTAAAACCAGGTACTTCATTTTGTACAGTTTTTAAGGTGATTTAAATAATTTTCAGCTTATAGAGGCATGAAATGGTAATGAGGGTTTTCCAACTTTTTATCTCCTTAAATTATGGTCTTTTTTTATCAAAAAAAGACACGTGAGTAGGAAATGCATAAGCAGATGGTGAAACATGGTTCAGGTAGAGATGGATTTTTTTCCCCCACAGTGAGAATGTTGGTCTCCAGGGTTCAGCCTCATTTCTGGACCCTTAGGCATCTCCCTGAAGTTCCACCAAAGCTCTTGTCTTCAACTTGAGCTTGTATCTGTAAAATGGGAGAGTAGTGTTCTATAAAAGAGCACAGTGACCACAAGGGTACCACAAATGGGAATTTATGCCAGAATGGAGAAATGAATTGTCTGTTTGGGTTTGGCTCTTGGGCATTCAGTTCCTCCTCCTCCTCCTCCTCCTCCTCCTCCTCCTCCTCCTCCTCCTCATTTCTTCCTTTTCCTCTTATATCTCATCTCCCCTCTTCTTCTTCATATCCTCCTTTTCCTTCCCTCCTCCTTCCTCTCCTCTTTCTTAGAAAGGATCTCACTGCACAGTCTAGGCTGACCTTGAACTTGTAGCCCCGTCAGCCTATAGTCCAGGTGTGCACCGCTATGCTTTACTCAGCCGGGTTCTTGGCACAAAAGTACATTGGTGTAGAAACAAACCCAAACAGTTTTTGTGGGCAATAAAATGAGAGATGAAGGCACTGTCTTGGGGGTAGACGATGGGCTAATTCTCACCCAGGAAGTCCCACAAGTGTTTCTTCTGTTGCATTCATTCTACGTAGGTAGGAAACTGAGGTCTGGAAAGGCTAGCAATGCAGTTTCCATCCGTTCTCAGCTAAGACTTCATCCAGTAGGTGTCTCTCCTCTCATTAGAGATGACAAGCTGGGAAGGGCTGGTGCACACCTTTAATCCCAGCACTTCAGGAGGCAGAGGCGGGGGATCTCTGTGAGTCTGAGGCCAGTCAAGTCTACAGAGTGAGTTCCAGGACAGCCAGAACCGCACGGTGTGGGGATGGGTGCCATCAACCTTAGTATTTTGGGGAAAATGAGTCACCACTGGTGGAGCGTGGAGAGCCGACGCTGGGTGTTTATTGGAATATAGCGGGGAGGGGGAAGTGATGCCTTCTGAGGAAATCGGTGTAAAATGACTCCTCAAGATTTCTCTTTGGTAGGTGGGATTCGACATGAGGGTCTGTAGGAAAACATACAGACAGGTTCCTCTCAAACCTGAAGGAAGGAGGACCCTAAGCCAGCACTGAGTCTTCCCAGACCCCTCCCAAGGACCACAGATAAGGGAACTCATGCCTTTTCTTCCCCCAGAACATTTAATACACACACACACTTAGAAAAGCAGAGCCTCCCAGAATGAGGCTCCACTAGTTTCTCCCAAACCCACCCCAGGCATTGCTGTGTCTCATTTTGGAGCAGGCGGTGCATCTGCCTGGCTGTCCAGCAGGGATCGGTTCTGAGTGACTGGGATTGGTGCAACAGCTTCAGCTGCCCCTGGATAGTTTGAATGTCATTGCTGATAAAAAAAAAAAAATACCAGGATTAGTCAAAGTTCTGATGCGTACAGTGAATCACACCAGGTAAGCTGGGTTGCTGAGAGAATTTGTTCCTAGTAAAGTTAATTTCGACACAAATGTACTAGGAAGCAATGGCACAGGATTCAAAACCCTCTCTCGCTGGCTCCGGCTGCATTCACTTTTTAGCCCACTGAGCTGCTTGTGCCTCAGGTGATGAGAAGCATTTTTCAATTTGATGGGTTTCATCTGCATTTTATTAGTCTATTTCTGGAAAAAATACCATTTGTACATCATTTTCTTTGCAGTCTTGTCTTTATTATTCCCTTCCCCATCTCGGGTGGTGGGACCAGGATTTGATTTTCTCTTAGTGCTTGGTGCATTTCTCATCCTCAGAGCAATTTACCCTGGGTGACAGTCCATCCGTCTCTCCTGGCCCCACTTAGGACTCCTCTGCCTTCTCCAGTCTTCCTTATTTCTTCTTTCACACGTCCACCTCATCTCCCCTGACCTTTCCCAGCCCTGCTATTCTTTACTGAGGCTGCATGACGGGTGGGAATCCTGGCGATCTCCAACAGCATCTCCCCATCTCTTGCCTTGTCCTCTCGCTTAACGATCCTAGTGAACTTTAGTTGAATTTTAGGGGTCTGTGGTTTTCCTCTTGTTATTAAAAAAATAAAAAAAGAAAGGAAGGAAGGAAAGGAAAACAACTACAAACATTAGGCACGTGGCCACAACTTGAAAGAGTATCTGTATATCTGTTAACCCCTCTGCTACATAACTGAGAGTTGGTGGCAGGTATTGTGTGGGTTTGTGGCTTTCAGTGGCCTCTGAAGCTTATGAGGAATTCTTTGATGGGTTAATGACTTTGCTATTGAGGTCACCAAAGGGGAAAGAACACTTCTTTTCAACAGGAGTCAGCAAACTTTTTCAGTAAAGTGTCAGATCTTAAGGATTTTCTGTTTCTCCTGCTGTGTGGTCAATGTAGATACTCAGTTCAGCAACTGTAGCATAAAAGCAACCAATAGCAGCAAGAAAAGGAATGGGAATGACTTGTTCCAATAAAACTTTATTGACAGTTTGTTAATTTCCATTTTAGAGTGTTTTTTTCCCTTCTACCTTCTTATTGTTTCCTATATATTTGTTTATTTTTATTTCAAGCAAGGTTATGTGCTTTAAATAATAAAGTTTCCCCCAAAGCCTGTTTATTATTTATCTATCTTTGTGGGTGAGTGTGGTACATGTGTGTGGTATATGTGTTTGCGGTATATGCCCGTGTGTTCGTGGATTTATGTGCCTATCTACACAATTGGAGGTCACAGTTGGCTGTCTGTCGTCCAACTTTATCACCCTCCATCTTACTTTCTGGAATCAGGCTGGCAGCCAGGAAGCTAAAGTGATCCTCTTGCCCCTGACTTCCACAGCACTGGAGTTTCAAGCATGGGTTTTTACATGGGCACGAAGGATTTGAACTCATGGACTTATGCTTGCACATTAAGCTCTGCTGTCTTCTGCGTCATCTCCCCAGTCCAGAGTGCAAAAGTGCTGAAGAATTTGTTCTCAGCTGGTGGAGATCATCACTCAGGAGGGACTGGACCATGCAAGACCTGCATTTTTCAGTGAGTCAAACCTTAGATGGCTTCATAAGTGGTGTCATGACCGGAAAGCAGAACTTGGTGGGAGGGGATCATGGTGAGTGTTCTTTCGAAGGGTATCTTGCCCCTGTCTCTCACTCTCTACTTCCTGGTAATGTAGGGTGAGTAGCATCTTCCACACACTTCAGCTGCCATAACATTTTGCTGAGGCTTAGAAACAATGGAGCCAGCCTACTCCAGGCAAACTGTGCTGAAGCTGTGAATTCAGAGAAATCTCTTCTCCTTTTAAGCTGTTTGTTCAGGCATTTGTCACAGTCTGATCAGCATAGTTTTCTGTCTTGGCATTCTTGAAGCAGTCACCTTGGGATGGAGGGAGAGGGTGGGCTAGAAAAGGAAGTTTGGGGAAAGACGATCCTGTGGATTTCTGTCGTTGACGGGGTAGCCCTCATTTAGGTTTCCTGGAGGAAGTTGGCTGTGTTGCAGGTTGGAGATAACTCATCGATTTTGCTTAGGAACTTGGTGAACTCGAGTTACTTTGTGTTTTTAGATTTCAATATTCCTTTCTGAAAATGGGCTTGTTTTACTATTCCATACAATTTCATTTTACAGCTCCAGTATCATTTGGTTGCTGGTATAAGGATTTGCATCTTCAGGGAATTTTCTCTAAAAACTTTGAAAAACATTTAGCAGATTAATTTTATTATTTTTAGCTACACGTATGTGGGTGTGTCTGTGTGGGGTGTGTACATATGAGTGCAGATGCTCATGGCATCCAGAAGAGGGCGCTGGATTCTCTGGAACTTGGTGGTTGTAAACCATCCAACATGGGTGTTGGGAACCAAACTTGGTGCCTCTGGAAGAACAGTATGAACCCTTGAGCACATCCCTCTAGCCCTTGTTTTAATAACATGATATCTCTGTTGATATCATGAAGTCTAAATGCTATAGAAAATCTAAATGGTAACTTATGATATGGGTATTTATTTTTCTCGCAATTTGTCGCAGGCTGATATTTAATCTTTATGATATCAACAGAGACCCAGAATCTTGTTATCCTCCTGTTTTCCTAGTTTTGGTATATACTTTTTTTTTGTCTTTACAGTCTCTTCAGAGTCTTGATGAGGCCGCTATATCTCTAGCTATCGTGTCTACTGGTTAAGGACCAGATCATAGAAAGTATTAAATGCAAGAGAGGAGCCTTTTCAATAACTTCCTTGGATATTCTATCTAATAATTTCAATTTATGCACCATTAAACTCCTCATCTTCTAGTTAATATAGTATTTGAGCTTGTCATATTTCTGCCACACACAGATTTATATAGTGGCCCAAGGTGAGAAGTGGATAGATGTCCAAGCCACACCTGGACTTCCTATCTTACTTTGGACATTTCCCTCATAATCACACAAGTAAATTTACACAGTGGGAAGGTGTGAGGGATGATATTAATGGACAACTTGACAGGATCCGGAAACACTGAAGAGATAGGCCTCGGAGCATGTGGGTGAGGGATTATCTCGATTAGGTTAATCGAGGTGGGGCAACCCATCCTCCTAGATGTGGGTGGTGCCACGCCACTGGCCGGGGTTCCGGGACTTCATAAAAAGGAGACCTAGCTGAGCATCGGCATCTTTCTCTCTCTGCTTCCTAACCACAAATGCACTGTGACTAGCTGCCTTCCTGCTCCCGTTGCCATGGCTTTCCTACCTGCTACCATGCCTTCCCCACCATGATGGAATGTATCCCCTCAAATTACAAGCGGGGATAAACCCCCCCTCCCTTAAACTGCTTCTTGTCAGAGCAATGGAACAAGTGTCTAATACAGTAGAGTAGCCACATTGTATTTTTAAAAGTCATTTTATAAGTGATCTCGTTTTCCTTGCTGTCAATACAAGAATCTCGACTGATACCAGTTTCCATATTAATGTTAATAATGAAAAGTAAAGACAAATAATAACTCAAAAATTCAAAAGAATGAAATCAGGCTGATATGTATGCATGTATGTATGTGGTGAGTGTGTATATGTATATAATCTGTGAGGGATCATTTTATTGAAAGATATGCATATACTGTAGGATTTATCTCTGGGAATAAAGTTTTATTTAAAAAACCAAACAAACAAAACGCCCAAAGAAACGAAACCAATAAACCCTAACACACCTAGGACGGCTTCATGAAGAGTGAGTCTTACTCTGTAATAGAACCATTGACCACACATCCTTGATGGACGTGAACTGGAAGGACACACGGATGCTGCCATCATGTAGTGTCTGTGCAGAGGAGGGTGGGTGATGACTCTTGAAGGGGCAAGGTCGATCAGTAGTTAAAAATTAACCAGACTAGCTTAATATAAAAGATACAGCTTTAATAAACAGAATGAAG
The DNA here is from genome assembly GCF_982192425.1 of Myodes glareolus. Classification (NCBI taxonomy): domain Eukaryota; kingdom Metazoa; phylum Chordata; class Mammalia; order Rodentia; family Cricetidae; genus Myodes; species Myodes glareolus. Next base: position 29,029,088 of record NC_142034.1, read on the forward strand.
GAAAACTTACACCAGAGTCCCAATGGTCCATCCGAGAATGCAGGGGCAAAGAAAGAGGAAGTGGCAAGGCACCTTGATCTTTTATTTGTTTTGTGTGGCCCCAGGGGGACACACCCTAAGCAGAATGTGATTGGCTTAAGTTCTCTATCAGACTCTCTAACCAGCTTGTGATGGATCATGGATCTTTCGTCTTTTGGGGAAACATGATTCCTTCAGGTCTTACACTGATCTCATCTGCTCAAAAAGCAGTCTCTAAGACTCTACTCATTCTGTGCTGATTTCTAGGGAAGGGACCACCCCAGGTGTTCCTGGAAGCACCCAGCGTTGGCTGGAGAATCCTATTTCTCTGACTCTTTTTCACCAGATGCACAGGTTGGTGACGTGGCCCCCATACTGTGTAGATGGAAGACAGTGTTCATTGGCTCGAAGGAGAAGAGGCCTTTGCTGTTTGAGGTCTGGAGCTGGATGTGGAGATCCTTTCTCCCAACCCCATCACAAGATGCTCTTGTCATCTGCACACAGCACCTGCAGCTGTGATTTAACTAAGCATACTCTCCTGAGGTAGTTGGGTCAGCTCCCTGAGTAAAATCTTTGTGTGTATGCATGTGCCATGCATGCAGTTATAAACACCATATGTGTATGGATGTACCTGTGAGTATGCAAGACAAACCCTTCCCCTGGATCTGAGTTTGGCCGAGGGATCAAGAAAGACCTAGGGTTGGTTAGGGCATGGAGAAAAAGAACAAATCTGCTAGGCTAAGAGTCAGATGGCTGGGAGTAGAAGACAAAGCTTTTAGAAGAAGCTATTCTGGAGCATGGGCTCAGAGCCCGTTCAGTTAAAGGAAGGCAGGTGCATGAGGGCATTTGATTTTTGGTTGTTGGACTATTCTTTGGAACATGATACTTAGCATGATCAAACAATCTATGAAGAACCACAAATTGAAGATTGTGTCTTAATGAAAAGTAAACTTTCCCCTTTCTGAAAAGTAAAGCATACATAGCAGAAAAATTATTGGAGTGGTGTATTAACCTGTGTTCTGTTGTTAATAACACAACAACACAAAATGGTTAAGTTTTAACAAAAAAAATGTGTGGGTTCTGAAGGTTCAAGGTTAAGGCGTTGAATCTGAGGGCACTCCTGTTGGTGGAGTCCAGAAATAATCCAGACTGTGTTACATGGCAAGAAACACTGAGTGCACATGCAGCTAGTGCATGTGTGTTCTCTTGTTTTTTTTTCTGGATTCAATCATGAGGGCTCTACCCTAATAAGGTTAGTTACTCCTAAATGCTTCCCGAGGCTCTATGGCTAAATACTATAGTTGGATTAAATTTAAGACCTCTTAATACTTCCTAATGGGAATTAAACTCCAGTAGCAGTTTCATAGGGTACAAGCCATATTTGAAGAATAGAAAACAGTGCCTGCTTTTCAGATTTTAAGAATCTTGTAGCTTCCTTGTTTGAATGGATAGACAAACAGACTCGGAGTAGAATTTTCTTTGGGAGGAATTCATTAAGTGGACTTCATGGTTGTACAAATGAAAGATTGATGATGTATTGCTTAGTTATTTTTTTTTTTGTCAGTTTGGCACACAAAGAGTCATCTGAGAAGAGGGAACCTGAACTGTGAAAATGCCCCTACCAGACTGACCTGAAGACAAGCCTTAGGGCATTTTCTTGATTGATGTGAAAGTACCCAGCCTACTGTGGGTAATGCCATCCCTGGGCAGGTGGTCATGAGGTGAATAAGAAATCAAACTGAGGGGGCTGGGGAGATGGCTCAGTGGTTATGAACATTTGTTGCTCTTGCAGACGACCCAGGTTCAAGTCTCAGGACTCACATGGTGGTTCATAACCACCTATAGCTCTAGATTCATAGGATTTGGTGCTTCTTTCTGACCTCCATGGGCACCAGACATGTTCTTTATACACAGACATGCACGCAGGGAAGACATACACATATAAAAAAGTCTACAAAATATTTTAAAATTGAAGAAGAAGAAGAGGAAGGAGAAGGAGGAGTAGGAGGAGGAGGAGGAGGAGGAGGAGAGGAAGAGGAAGAGGAAGAGGAAGAAGAAGAAGAAGAAGAAGAAGAAGAAGAAGAAGAAAAGAAGAAGAAGAAGAAGAAGAAGAAGAAGAAGAAGAAGAAGAAGAAGAAGAAGAAGAAGAAGAAGAAGAAGAAGAAGAAGAGAAAGAAAGCTGACCAAGCCAGTAAGCAGCATTCCTCATGTCCTCTGTTTCAGTTCCTGCATCCAGGTCCCTGTTCTGTCTTTCCCCGATGATGGGCTATAACTTAGAAGTCAAATAAACACATTCCTCTCCAAGTGGCTTTTGTCTGACAGAAGGCTAGTTTCCATCCTGGGGAAAGGAGGTAGGAGACTCTCCTTAAAAGTAGCTTTATGCCTATGTAGCTGTCCCTATGAGGAGGGGGCTTCATTTGCATGGCAGATAAGGAGTCACAGAGGAAAAAGATCCAGGGCCCAGGGCTTCCCTTCTGAAGTTCAAAGTTAAGGCACACTCCCAAATGCATTGCAGTGGGTACTGTAGTCGTAGGCTGCTTGTTTGTTCCCAGCCGCTTTTGTGACCCAAAATAATCACACAGAAATTATATTATTTGCAATACTGTTTGGCAAATAGCTTAAGCATATTTCTAGCTAGCTCTTATATCCTAAACTAACCCATCTCCATTAATCTTTACATCACCACAAAGTAGTGGCCTACCGGCAAAGTTTCGGCGGGCTCTGAAGGAGGCATCTGTCTCCTGTGGCAGCTACATGGCTTCTCACTGACTTCACCTTCTTTCTCCCAGCATCCAGTTTAGTTCTCTTGCCAAGCTCTACTCTGCCCTATCACAGGCCAAAGCAGCTTTTTTATTCATTAACCAATAAAAGTAACACTGGAACAAGTTGCTGAGAGTTGCTGAGCCTGGAACAAGGTTCTGCTTGTGATTGTGACCTGAGGACTTGGAACTCTGAGTGCCCACAAGTGTAAAACCCAGCTGAGCCTCAGTGGAATTATCATCCATGACATCCAAGTGTGCCCTTCGCATGGGTCAGAGGCTCTACCAGCCAGAGGGACAGCTGACAGCCCCCGAGTTTAGCAGGCCATGAGTATAGACCACTGCCTGTCATGGGGTCTAGGGGTTCTCCTGTTTTCTTTTTCTCTAGCAGCTGGGACAGAATTAAACAAACAAGGTTGATGGAAGAGGATGTCTAGCCTAAGAATGGAGAAACGAGCAACTTGTTAATGTGAGACTATTCAAGTATAAGACTTGCTTGTCCTTTATGCTGACAGGTGGCTCATATTTCACTATATTACAAGCAGGTGTCAATGCAAAGAACAGAAAACTGTGTTCACCTACTAGAGCACAGCAGGATGACCATGGCTAACCATTTATTGTGCATTTCTTCTTCTAGGCATATTTGTGCTGTATTCATGGTGATGGCTTTGATTAGAGGCAGTCTTTCTGGTTTGGTGGTTATGCACACACACACACACACACACACACACACACACATGTGCACACACACTGGACTAACAACACTAACTTTGTGGGGAGGGTTATAGAGACGCTATATTGAGCTCTTATCTCGAAGCAAGTGCAGACTTTCTTATTATTTTTTGCCATTCTAACTAATACCAAAGGACTGTCTAAGACTAAGAGTTCTGTTGGTATTTTTAGTCTGGGCTTCTCTGCAACACAGACTGACAGCTCGTGGGTGACACTCCTCCTGAGAAACAATAAGTAATTTGGTGGATGCCTTATTCAGACATACTCCGTGTAGATAGCGACAGAGGCACTGGGGACAGCATTTGAAGTGAGTTGGTGGAACTTTAGTTTTAAGAACACTTTGCCTGGACACTCCTGAGACATTTTATGTCAGGTAGCTTGTACTGTAAGCTGAATTTTCTTCAAAGGCTTTCCCTCACCCTGAGCTTTGGAGGGTCTCAGTAGGTCCCTCTATGTGTTATGTGGGCCATTGCTTCTGACCCAAACATCCCTTCCCACGACTTCCATTACAGGAGCTCTGGCCTCCTGGTCCACAGGTGTCCCAGACCTTGCAAGTCAGGTCATGGCAAGGACTGTAAAGTTACCACCGCTATAATTCCAGGCCTTGATAGAAAAATAGAGCCAAGTCTTTTGGACCCAAGGGGCGAGGTGTGTTGGCCACATCACAAACTGGAAGGCTACTATGAAGGGGTTGAGCTCATGGACCTGACATCATGTTGCCTGGGTGTAAAACCAGGTGCTCATCATCAGTGGTGCGGACCTTGGGGGAAGTGTGAGTTGTCTAAGGTATAAAACCCTGTGACTCTAGGACAGCCTTTCACTAAGGATTCATTATGGACACAGTGTCCACTAAGAAGCATCTTGATTTGCACTAGTTGAGGACCAGCTGCCCTTTCCATATCTCCAAAGCTCCACCCTCTACGCATTCAGCTGACCCAGGACTCCCAGTGCCTGGGGATTTGCACAACTACTGGACCGAATGCACGCATGCATGCATGACTTCCGAGAAGATCCTCAACCTTTGCTCAGTCACTTCATCCATGCATTCTACATTAGTTGGGAATATACATAGGCATACCTGGTCTCATGTTTGGTACTCAGACTACGAATAAAACATGATGGATTTGCCTGTCTAGTAGATGACAGCTCAGCAATGCCAGACTAGTGCAAAAGTATCTGTGATATAGATACACACAAGGGAGGGACGGGAGTTAACACTATTGGGACGTGGTGAAAACCTGGGGAGGTGTACTTAGCTGGAGCAAGCTGGGTCAGTGGAGGAGCACCTTTGAAGGGGATATTGAAACCCTGGGTCCTTTCTCTAGTCTACTTCAGAACTACCATGATTTGGATGGCCCCAGTCTTCCACACACTCCCTGCTACAGTGTTTGATAAAAGCAACAGGCTCAGCTGGCCATGGGTTGTAATCTCTGGAACTGTGAGCCATGGAGTGGCAGGGAGAAAGGAGCAAGGCATGTGAGGGGTGTCAACGTGCCTGTGGTGACATTGTTCCAGAACTACACGGTGAGGGGCAGAGGTCCCCTTCGCCAGGTAGCTCTGTTTACCTCTATAGCCAGAAAGCCAGGGCACGAGGCAAAACTCTTTCCTTTTTGCATTTTTTAAAACACAAAAGCATAAAAATGCCATTTATACTCTGATGCATGTTTTGCCCATGGCAGAGCTGGCCGTCAGGCACAGAGACAGGGTGCTGTGTAAAATGAAATGCTTGGTGTGAATGGGCAATCCCTGGTCCCAACTGTCTTATAGAAAACTCAGGGATCCTTTGAGTGCATTTCCCAGTTCCTAGGTTAGGGCCCTGCTCTTTGCACTGTGTGCCCTTGGTATGTGTCTTGTTCAGGCCTCATTTGGAGTCCTGACCTTTCTGGAAGCAATCATATGTTCTTTGTCATAACCCCACAGAATGTTGTAGAGTTACTCATGCAAGGTAGATGCTTAACTAATATGTGTGTTGTATAATTTTGTTTTACTTTTAAAAATCTCTCTCTTTTTATGTAAAGAATTTAAAGGGGACCAGGAGGTGGTGGTGCATGCTTTTATCCCCAGCACTCCAGACAGAGAGGCAGGTGGATCTCTGTGAGTGTAGGGACAGCCTGGTCTACAGAGCAAATTTCAAGGCAGCCAGAGCTACAAAGAGAAACCCCGTCCCAAGCCAAACCAAATCAACCAACCAAACAGAAAAAAAACCCAAGCAATGTCAACAACAAAAACAAACAAACAAACAAACAAACAAGCAAGTATTTATGAGGGAACAAAAGAGAGAGAGAAACTCTTTATGGAAAGAACTTAGAAAGAGGACAGAAGGAAGTATCTTATCCTTTAAATGAGAAGCCTGGATCTCTTAGGGATGAAGAGCCATGGCCTCTTGCTGGGCTGGTGAGACTAGGAGCTGCGACAGGAACAGCATTTGAAGTCCATTCCTTTTCTTTCATGTGTGTCTAGAGCTCCATTGGAGTAGCCACCCTGCACCCATGCCCTCCACAACTATTCCTGCTCAGTTTTCTACGTAGCCCACTGTGATGGCCAATTTGGGTTGTCAGTTTGACTGGCTCTGGAATCAGCTAAGAGACAAACTACTGGGCACACCTCTGAGGTGTTTTCTCCATCAGGTTATTTGAAGTGGGACGATAGACCCTAGATTTGGTGGCATCTAGTTGTGGGAGCCCAGACAAAAGGAGACCCAAAGGCAAGGCTTTGCTTTTTCCTGCATACTTGTTTACTCCCATCACCATCTACGCTGCTGCTGCTGCTGCTGCTGCTGCCTCTGCTGCTGCTGCTGCTGTTCCTGCTGCATCCAACCGTCCCTGACACCAGGACCTGGTTTCTCTGAGCTTCCAGTGAGGACTGAAGGTGAGGCTAGGTGAGAATCTTCTAGGCTGTCAGTGCCAGATTGAGACTGCTCTGGTATCCAGCCTCATGGATTGAGAAACTTTTGAGGGTTTCTCAATCTCTCTAGTGAGAAGATAGCCATTGTTGAACTACTCAGACCATTTTGTGGAAGTCATTCTAACACACCTCCATTGGCTCTCTTCCTCCAGAGAACCCAATTCTGTGAACACATTTCAGCTTCAGTACACCTGAGCCTCAGACATAAACTCATGTATCTGGTGTGTGAGGTGTCGGCATACAAATTTCCAATTTTGACAAATCTCTCCACTCAAATTAAAGACTTTCGTATTTTGCTTTCAAAGACTCAGATTTAATAATTTTTCCTTTCTTCAAAACCATTAACTTTTGTAGTGTCCTTAAGAAGATGAAGTAGCTGTGTCTTTGATCTTGAACATGGGCTGAGGCAGCTGATGGCTTGTACTATTTACTTCTTGAGGTTTCTTCTAGGCTCTCAAGATCTCTCATCCCCCCACCCCTCAGTAGGTTCTTCTGCATCCCTAAGATTTCCTCTCTCTCTCTCTCTCTCTCTCTCTCTCTCTCTCTCGTGCAAGCCTGGGCTGTTTACCGCTCAAGTGATGGTTGAGCTGTGTGAATTCCTGGATATGGACTATTTCTACCATTTTCTCTTACTGATGTCCAGTTTCCTCCTGTAAAGATTCATGATCCGTTTTTCATTCTCAGCTTCCCATAGGTGTTCGACAGCTCCTTCATTGTCCTTCATTATTTCCACCCATTGGACACTGCAGGACGGAGTCTGCATTCTCTCTGATGTTCAGTTTCTTGCTATAATTGGTCTGAGTATTTATCATGCAAGTCTTTTTTTCTGAATAATTCTGTAGACAGAGTCCAGGAAATGGCCTCCATGATTTGACAGGTGTTTTAATTTACTAGAAACCCAACAATTGTTCTGAGCTTTAGTGATTGGTCCTTGTCTGTCTCTGGTTGATGGAGAAGACCCGCTCATCTGAGCTGCCTGCTCTTGCTTACTACACTGCCAGGCAGGGAGCTTTAAAGCCAGCTGCTGAGAGTGAACCTGCCTTTCTATGTCCTGAGGACTTAAAGCTGGGTGCCCGCAGTCATGGTTTCCCTGGTCTCAAAGCAACCCTGGTGTTTGGAGGGACTCGGAATGAAGGTAGCTGTAGTAAAAGGAGTGGCAGGCCACTTCCTTCTGCCTGGATCCTGGCTGCCTGGTTAGTTTATACCCTGAAATAACAACACACAAATTGTATTCATTTAAACACTGCCTAGCCCATTAGGTCTAGCCTCTTATTGGCTAACTCTCACATCTTGATTCAATCCATTTTTAATAATCTGTATGTCGCTGCAAACTCGTGGCTTACCAGGAAAGATTCAGCATGTTTGACCTGGCAGCTTCATGGCGGGCAGCTCTCTGTCTCTGCCTCCTTTCTCCCAGCATTCTGTTCTGTCTACTCTGCCTATCTAAACTGCTGTCCTATCAAAAGGCCAAGGCAGTCTCTTTATTTAACCAATGAAAGCAACACATAGAAAGAAGACCCTCCTACACCAGGTAGCGAGTTGCAGTGTCAAACGGATTGCGAGTTCTGAGTTTGAATCCCAGAACTGTCACTCATTGAGAGGAGGCTATTGGGAAGTCATTTGAACACCCCTAACCTCTGGTTGGCTCGTGGAGCTTGGGGATAATAACTATGCTTGAGTCACATAAAACTGTTGGAATGTTAGATAAATGTGCCCATGAACTCATGTCATAAGGCCTGGAACATGGGATGTATTCAGCGAGAAGAAGACATTTTCCTTTACTACATTCCCCACTAACAAAGTAAGTAATATAGCAAAATCAGGTTTAAGCAAAGCTGTGAGTCACAGGCCAGAGCCTGATTCTATCTGTTCTATGCTCTTCTATCATTCCCTCCTCTCAAGCAGGTCCCTTCCATGGTAGCATTGCCGAGATTTTAGACTGAGGTGAAGTTCTCATCACATCAAGCTTGTCATTTGAAAGTGAACAGTTCACAACATTGTACAACCATGGCTTCTGTCCAGTTCTAACACATTTTCCGTTACTCCAAAGGAAAACCAAAGCAAAACTGATGTATATTTATTTACTCATTTTCCCTCTTTTCCTTTTCATGTGTGCATTTTTGTATTTATGTACATTTGCATGGACTTGGGCACATATGTTTTTGAGCACATTTACAGGTGCATGCATGTGGAGGCCAGGGCTGATGCTGGGGATCATCCTCTATCATCTTCTTTATTGAGCCAGGGTCTCTCAATCGAACCCAGAGCTCACTGATATGGTAACTCTCCCTAGCTAGCTTGATCTGTCTTCTGAGGCTGGAATTACAGGTGAGCAACCATGCCAACGGGGCATTTATGAGGGTCCTGGGGATCCAAATTCTGGTCCTCATACTTACGTGAGTAGTGCTTTAACCACTAGGCCATCTTTCCAGTAACCCACATTATTTTTTACATATGTGTAGTTATGTGGGAAAGAGTGTGAGTATAGGTCCTAAGACTGGGGGGCATGAGTACAGGGAAGGGGATTTTTCAGGAAGAGAGTGGAGAAGGTGGTAGAGTACATGTGACATGAAATTGGAGGGGTGCAGTAGGGGGAGTAGAGAATGGAGAAGAGGAGGGAGAAGAACCACAGAAAATTATGTGTGGAAAGGGCAGAATGAAACTTTACTTCTTTTACACTAATCTAAAAAGCAAAACAAAAGAGAAAACCTGTACCTTCTCTTTCTGAATTCTATCACTATGGATTTCTATGCTGTAATGTCACATTAATGGAATAATAGAATTTATGGTCTTTTGTGTTTAGTCTCTTTCATTTAGAATAGCGTGTTTCAGGTTCATTCATATGCCAGCAGTCTGCTACTGTTTGTGGATGCATTGTTTAGGACCCGTTGCACGAATATGCCACTGTTTGTTTATCCCTTTGCCAGGCATCTCGGCTTTGTCCACTTTTTGGACATTGTGGCCCCTGCGGTTGTGGACATATTTACACATGCTCTTGTTTGAACACCTGCTTTCAGCTCTTTCTGAATACTTATGTTATTTTAACTGAACTCTGTCCGGTTTTTGTTTTTAATTCTTTTTCAGCTCATTTTTCTGACAGGCCCCATGATGGAGAGGTGCAGGGTTCTAGCTTGCATAGACTCCCTTCTTCATTACTTACTAGTTGAATAGAATTGGTCTCTATAAAACGGAGCCTAGGGCAATAGTTCCTACCTTATAGGAAGATCATGATAGTTAAAGGAATTGATCACTGTGAAAGCAGTCTGGGTGTGACGAACATCAGCAATCTTTGTTAACCCTTCCTCACAGTACTTCCTGCCTGGAGTCTCCCTGGGAACTCCATTGTCTTAGGGTCTCATGGGGCATCTGAAGTTTCTTTGTAGACAAGGACATTCAGAAACTTGGCTGTTGCTTTAACACAGGGATCTCAGGAGTCTGGAGGACCAGGGTCTTGGAAACATGAAGATGACACCAACCTAATGTAGAGCTCTTGGCTTTGAATTTCTTCTTTCTTCCTCTTTCCGTAGACCCCCACACCAATGACCAGGTACATTCCTTCCTGGACTATGGTGTTGCTAATGCCCTCTTCCCGCTCAAGACTCACAGCAGCTTCCTATTGTCTGCCCTGCTAAAACCTGTGGAGTAAGCAATTCTCTTTCACTGTTGCATTTCTGAGTATTTGCTTGCAGAGGGGTTAGGGAGTTTCCTTTTTGGCCATCATAATCTTTAATTGAGAATAGCAGAATATTGCAATGAAAATCCACATGCATCATACACTATGAGTGGATTCAAGGAGGTTGAAACAAGGGCAAGTTTTTAGAGGCTATTGTGGGAGAATCACATAAGGTGTTTTGAAACAAAAAACAATAACCTTTGACTACAGGGATCAATAACAAGGGCCTATCGCTTCAAGATTGCACAGGCTGCTGTTGAGCAGATGTCCTTGGAGAAGTTGTGTGTGTGTGTGTGTGTGTGTGTGTGTGTAAGGGTATGGTGACCTTTTTGCAAGGTTGTGGTTCCAGTTAGTCTTTTGAAAACAGCTTTTGCTGCCAGTTGTACAGGTATGGAATTCCCTCATCCCTAACTTCTCTGTTCTCTCTGTGTTCATCTCTGTCTGTCTCCTCCATCCCCCATTAAGGCTTGACTAATGGAACTTCCTTCTGATTCTGACAGTTTTCACAGAGGTTTATCAGATTTGAATCATGTATTGGTACTTCATTCCTACTTATGATTGATAATATTCTATTACACAGATACACCATAGTTTGGCTAACCATGTGTCTGTCACTGGTCTTTTAGGTGGTTTCTACCATTTGACTCCTATGGTTCCTGTGGCAGTGGTTTTCATGTACAACTTTTATTTTAGTGAATGAGAAATATCAGACTCAGAGGCAGAGGGTAATTGCTAAGTGTCATAAACACATACATTGTGGAGCTCAGAATTTATTGATTTATTGGGATGGTCAGGTCTGGAGCACCAGCCCCTTCTGTTATGCACACTGCCACCCTACCTGCTGTGCACACTGCCACTCCCCCTGCTGTGCACACTGCCACCCTACCTGCTGTGCACACTGCCACTCTACCATCTGTGCATACTTTCATCCTCCCTGCTGTGCACACTGACACCCTCCTTGTGTGCACACTGACACTCTCCTTGTGTGCACACTGACACTCTCCTTGTGTGCACACTGACACCCTCCTTGTGTGCACACTGACACTCTCCTTGTGTGCACACTGACACCCTCCTTGTGTGCACACTGACACCCTCCTTGTGTGCACACTGATACTCTCCTTGTGTGCACACTGACACCCTCCTTGTGTGCACACCGACACCTTCCTTGTGTGCACACTGACACCCTCCTTGCTTTGCAAACCACCATGCCTCCCACCTGCTCCTGTCCTTAAACCTTTCATCTGAACTGTACCAAGACAGATGAGTGCTCATCATCCTAAAGTACCTGCTGTGACTGTTGCAGCCTCCATTCTGAGCCTGGCTTTTCTGCTCATCTGGTTTGCCATTCTGCCTCCCACCCATTCCAATCCTGCTACCTGCAGACCTTATCGAAACCCAGTGGTTTCCTTTACTAAAGCTCCCCACCGAGCTTTTCAATCAAGACCTTGTTCTTCATTCTTGAATTTCCTATCGTTCTTAAAGTCTCTGCTTAGGGCCTCACCTAGCACAAGTGGCATCTTGTGGTGAGTTACAAGAAGGTGTTCATTCCCTGTAGGCTGATGAATTGCAAAACACTGTCCTCAGTCATCCTCTCAGCTGGGCACTTTTTTGCAGTGTGCAGGCTGGGACAATCACGAGCAGCCAGCTTATCCGGCAGTTCCGAAACAATTCTGACTTAAACATCCTTAAGTCACATAGATGGCAGCAGTTCTGTGCTCGTTTGTAGCCTCTCCCAAATGGTCCTTAAACTCCTCAATGTCAGGAACTGTGGCTTCCTCTTCAGTTTCTCCCATGGTACCTAGTCCAGGGTCCAGCGCTGCATCTCCAGCATCCAGCAAATGAAGTAAAGTAGGGGAAGTGCTGCATCATCCCTCAGCTCTGAAGGGACACACAGAACACTTGCGAGCAGAGAGCTCGCTGGCATCACAGGCGACCAGGGCCACACTGGTCCTATAACATTTTGGGTCACATTACCTGTGTTGTTTCTCTAGGCTGCATACTCTCTAGAATGTCAGTTTCTTTCTTATTCACCTGGCCACACTTCAAGCTTTATCGGCTCAAATGAGTTTGTTAGAGTTGATTGGGTGCATTCAGGGTATCTTTCTTTCCCAGAAGACTCTGTTGAAATCAGTTTTACCCTTCTACAAACCCCTATATAGTCCGTCCTCTCTAATCCTCAGATCCTAGCTCTCAAAAGCATTTCTTAAGACAACTCTAGTTTTCATCTCTAACATGTGTACCAGTGAGGTATGTCCTAAAATAGACTGTGACTACATCTGCCCTTTTATTCCTGGTGCTTAAAGGATGGGACTTGTGCCTAACACACAGGGTGCTCTCTGCATGACCGTTGGATCAGCATCTCTAGCTGTGCACAGTTCCCAGCATTGCATCTCCTTACCCGGCAGCTGAATCAACGGCTTCATTCTATTAGCTCTTCCCGACATTGTTTAACACTTTCCCTCAGCTTTTTCTCGCCTTGTCTTTGGGTTTGTTTTCACAGCCTGTTAGGATATGAAAATCAATGATTACATCCATTTCACTTGTGAGGCACCTGAAGACCAGGAGGCTGGAACCTCTTGTCTATCTGTCTGGTGATGGGGTAAGATTGGCACTCACTTTGGTGACTGCCGGGACAGAGTGACAGCTTGGTTACTCTTTAGTCCTCTTAGCTCTTGCCTAAAATTAACTATTCAGTATCTTCAGACTCTGGATGCGTCTGAACCCTGCGGGGAAGAGGCTGAGTTTGTGGTGTGGGTTCTGTCTCCTCAGCAGCTCCCAGTACCTGGCAGTCAGAGACTGCTTTTTTCTCTTCTCAGTTCACCATTCTGTCACTATAATGGAGCGATTGTTCGAGAGTCAGGTGGCTTATACATCCTGGGATCCAATTATCAAACATCATGGTATGGAATAGTGGGTTTCACCCCCGGTCAAAGTCAGATTTACCCAGAGAATGCCTATATCTAACACCACCTTTCCAGGCGCTACTTACAACACGTGCCTCGGCTGATTGAGATGGGCGGCCAACATTGCAGAAGGTGGAGGGGAATCGCCAGTGGCTTTAAAGATTCCACAGATGGCTTGTATTCAGAGACCTCGATTGAATTGGTGCAGGGCTGTGAACCAATTCCTATTCATTCTCCTTGCTGACTGTTTGGATTACTGTAGCATCCTTCACTGGGTGCCTCACAAGCAGTGGAAACTTATCTTCCGTAGTTAGGGGAGGATGGGAAGTTCAAGGCCAAGGCTGATTCAGTTTTGGCAAGACCTACTTTCTGGCATATAGATGGTTCCTTCTTGCTATATCCTTCATGGTGGAGAGGATGAGAAATCTGTCTTCGTCTTTTGACATAGGGGCACTAATTCCACTCATGGAGACCCACACCCATGGCCTAACCACCTCCTAAGAGTCCTACCCCAGACACCATCATCTTGAAGCTCAGAATTTCAGAATATAATTTAGGTTTAGGGTCCAAACATCCAGACCTAGCAGGTCTATTCGGATGGACTTTGTTAACTACAGCCCTACATGAAAGAAGCCTTACATTCTAGCATCAACCAAGAACATATTTACTTGAGGTTTCTTCAGCCTGAGCGAGTATCATGATACCCTACTAAACTATCCTCCCCTGCAATTTTCTGGTTCCAGTCCTCTAGTTTTGTGGACTTGGGTGTGCATCTTTAGCTCTCTGAGCTTCAATTTCTTTATCTGTTACATAAGACCTGCTTGGCAGACCTTCTGGGTGCATCAAATAAAATTATGTATTTAAATTATATGTAAAAGAAGCCATCACAGTGCTTGATACAAGAGGGAGTTCATAGCTCTCAACTGAACAGGATCAAATACTGTTCTTCTCTATCTACAGGAAAATCTGTGTACTACTGTTTGCAGAAGACCATGATTGATTGATTTCTCTGTGCATGTGAATGAGAGAGACAAAGATGATAGAGCTCACCACTGCCTTCATGGAACTTCAAATTGCTACAGAAACAGAAAAAAAAAACATAGAACCACATGTAGTTCTTCATAGGTTAGGCATAGTCCTAATACTGGGATGTTAGAGAGTCAATTTATATACTACAAGCTTAGTTGTTGGAAGAATTCTTCTAAGTACATCTCAAGAGATCAATAAAGCCTTAAATGACATTTGGTCTGTCTCTTCAAAGTTGTGTGGCATTTTCACAGATGAAGAAGACTGGAAAGAAAATTCCAAGCCGGTGGCGACATGAGGCCAGGTGGTTGGAGAATGCAGGTATCTGGGACACAGCCAAGAATCTGGGATTGTTGGCCTCTTGCATAAGGGGACCCAGACTTGTTTTTATTTACCTCTGCTGAGAGCTCATTAAAGAAGACTTTGCTAAAGAACTTGATCCTGTAGCTCAAAAACCACTGGGACCACTGAAGTTGTTAGTCTTGGAAGATGCACTTAGGTTGAAGGTTTTGCTTTCTTGGCACCAGGTATGGGGCGGGAGTGGGTTGGTATAGTCTACGCCTCCATCCTTGCAGAAAACTGGATGACTCCTCATTCAATTTAAGCTCTAGATCCAGTGGGCCGAGTGTGTACTGCAACTGGGATCTGTTTCACTATCAAATCAATGTGGACAATCTCTCAGATTTTTCTGGTTAGTTTTGCACTCATACCCATAGAAAACGTTTTGTTTGGTTCTCTACTAGGCCCCAGCCCAACCTACATTTCCTACAACCTCTCTTCAATGTGAACTCAGGTTCTTATTTCAAGCAGTGTTGGTGTTTTTGTGTTCTAGGTGTCCAGAGACTTGCACTTACCTAGAAACTAGAAGCGAGCAGTTGTTGGATAGATATTGCCATAGTTTGGGCCTGAGATGATGGGGCTTGGCACAGTAGTATGGGGAAGTGGCATTGCTGGGAAAGACACAAGAAAGTAAGAGGTGGCAGGTCTGTAACGTGCCCGTGACTTTTATTTAATTATGTGCCTAGCTCTTCTTCCCAGACACCTGACTCACAGCTTGTTTTTGTTTGTCCAAAACAGTTTGAAGAACCATTGCAAGCTGGGTAATTAGAAGTGATGCTCTGTGTTTGGTACACACACACAAGCGTGCGTGCACACACCACATACACAAACACACACGGCACACTAGTAGAAATGGGGAAATAAAAAGAGAAGGAAGAGATCTAAAAGGAGAGGGGCCTTAGTTTTCCACGGCTGTGATAAACACCACACCCAAGGCAATTTATAAATGAAAACATTTAATGCGAGGTTCGTGGTCGCAGAGGGTTAGCGGCTATGACCACCATGGCAGAGAACATGGCAGCAGGCAGGCAAGGCACTAGAGCAGAAGCTTAGGGCTCACATCTTGAGGCAACAACCATGAGGCAGAGAGAGAAAGAGGGAGGGAAGGAGAGAGGGAGGGAGAGAATGTTGTGCACTGGCGATGGTGTGGGCTTTTGAAACCTCAGAGTTCACTCCCAGTAACACACCTCCTCCCCAAGACCTCAGTAATCATGGCGGGGGAGGGGTTAAGGAATAAGAGAGGATTACAGGATACCTATGATATGAAAGCAGGGGGAGGGGTTAATTGGGAAGGACCAATAAGAAGGGGAAGGGAGGACTGTGTGAGAGAAAGATGACTAAGAATAATCAGTGGCTGGGCGGTGGTGGCGCACGCCTTTAATCCCAGCACTTGGGAGACAGAGGCAGGTGGATCTCTGTGAGCTTGGTCTATAAGAGCTTCAGAGAAACCCTATCTCAAACAAACAAACAAACAGAAATAAACATAGTGGCATATGCATGGAAGCATTATAATGAAATCCATTGTTTTGTATGCTATCATAACAAAAGGAAGGGTCTTTAGCATCTTCTATAACATGGATGAGGCTGGAGAGCGTTATGCCTAAGCAATTCTAACGTGCAGCAAATTGAGTCCCTCTAGAGCAGGAGTTAGCCAGAATGAACATCTGATTGGCAGTGGCTCTCACACATGAGTGGGCATCAGGCTCACTTGGGCTTGCTGGGCCTCATCCTCAGAGTGTGAACAGCTCTTGGGCGAGCTGAGGAAGTCAGCTTCACCAGTTCCAGGGGACCCTGGTGGTTGGAGAAGACAGGTTTTTGAAAGAGCTGAGACTGGGGAGCACACATCCCAGAGTAGGTCACTCAGTCTTTCCGAAGCCAGTTCTGCCTTTGCAATATGGAAACAACATTGGGGATCATGGCTCAGGACCCTGAGCAGGTGAAATGTGATGGATGGAAACACTTAGCACAGGGCCTGGGCCACAGGTAATGTGCCTTCTGGATGCGACTTATGAACGTTTCTTTGGCTGGAGTCCTGGCAGATCCTCTCTTATGTTCAAGCAGCTAGTTGTTGAAGGTATGGGAATGAGTTCGGGCTCCCCGAACCCTACTCTTACGCTTTCTGGAGCACGGAAACTAGGACGCTGGTATAGATGCAGTACTCTGGGCTTCAGAATGAAGGGCCCACCCCAGGGGTGTTGGTGGTGTTTTAACCACACGGTCTATCAGACTCCAGCCCATGCCTAGCTCTCCTGCCTGGATTCCAGGTCACCATCACACAGGGACATTTAGTGCAGCCAGTTGTGGTTGTCCTGTTGTCACCATGGAAACCAAACTGTCACCTAGAAAGGTGGGAACAAGGCCTCCCATGGCATTAGAAACACAGAAAAATGTGTTCCCCCGAGATAACTGCAAAGTTTTAGTTTTCTCTTTGTATCACCCAGTTTTCTCCTCCTGTTCTTGTGTTCATCTTTACCCTCCCCTCCCCCGACTGATAGGAGAAAAAAATGAGAATCAGCAGTCCCCCCAGATCCCTCCCAGAATCCTCCCAGATCCCTCCCAGAAGAAAGGGACAGCCATCCCAGTCAGGGGCTCTGACATTAAAGCCAGATGTCTGGCAAGTCCACAGAACATAGCACACTCTGCCCACTCCAGCCTCCGCTCCCGAGATGGCAAATGTGTTTACTTACTTTTACTTCTTGATGTCCTCAGGTCTAGAGGATTTTTGATACTTCAAACACTTCTGAACTTGAAGAACAGCACGGTGGCTCAGGCCTACACTCCAGTCACTTGGGAGGGCTGTAGCAGGAGAATTGTGAGTCTGAGGTCAGCCTGGGCTACCTAGAGAGGCCCCTATGTCAAACCAAACTGGACCTGCAGAAATGCCAACCTCTTCTTCAGGTTTTTTTTTTTTTCTCTATCATACAAGGTCTTGTGTAGCCCAAGCTGGCCTCAAACTCACAAACGTATGATTCTCCTACTTCCACCTCCCCCACTGCTGGTATGACAGGAATGAGTCACGTCACCATGTCCAGCTCACATGGTGCTGGAGATTGAACACAGGGCTTCGTGCATGTCTAGGTAAGCATCCTGCTACCTAAACTACATCATGGTCTAGCTAAGCTCATCGTTCCTGTTTGGTTTGAAGGTGGACTGTCTACCCTCCTGCCTTATTAGAAACCCCAGTGGACCTGAAGAAGGGCCTTTGTGAATTGGTCTCAAAGATGGAAGATAGAGACCAGTTTGTCCCATTTCAAGCTAAGTCAGTTAAGGAGAAATTCTTCCATGGTTCAGGGACATTGGGGACAGCTGATCGCTTGGGTTTTCTTAATCTGCCCCTACCTTTGACTAAAGGAGAGAGAGAGAGAGAGAGAGAGAGAGAGAGAGAGAGAGAGAGAGAGAGAGAAACCTGGGGTGGGGAATGTCATTGTGAGAAGGTCATTGGAGGTTGTTTGGTCCTCGCCCCCGGCTCCAGGGAGATGAACTGACCTTCCCAACGTCACAGAGGAGGCTGGCAACAGAAAAGGGCCTGGGAGCCCGGGTCCTCCAGTCTGCTTTCAACACCTCTTTACCCTGTCTGCAGAACGCCTGTTCGTCTTGATGCTATTCTGGTGTGGCCAGGTGATTAGTACTAACCTCTTCCTGTGAAGGGAGGCGTGGTACGGTTTTGATAAACTTCTGGTGAGGAGGCCATACAAACGCTTCCTGGGTTTCACTTCCAGGGCAGTCAAGAGCAGATAGTGCGCTTTCAGAAGTAGTTATTCACGAGCTATCTCTGCAGTTATGGCTGCACTGATGGGACCTGCAGCCACGTGGACAGGTGGGAATGGTGCAGGCCCAGAGCCCAGTTACCTCAGCTTGGGTTAGCTTTAGCCCCCCAGAAAGCCATTCTTTGCTTACTTTTGTGTTTGGGCTAACATCTTGAGACAAGTAGGTAAAACCCTTTTTGAATCTATTAACTTTGTACCTCCCTAGCTTCCACCAGCTCCAAAGCTAAGAATGTCATCCGCTAATAGCTGCGGCCCATAGGAGAGATTCCCTCTTCTTACTGTAGCCACCATTCAGATACAGTCGCTGCTGTCTTTTACATTTGCCTTGAGTTACACTTGTCTTTGCTCTGTTATGATGAAATTGCCTCCATGTGGTGAGCCAGATCTGTCACTCAAATTTGACTCCAGAAAAAACTCTTATTCTCCTTGTGGCAATAGTTGTTTCTTTCTTTTTTTATTTCTTCTTCTTCTTCTTCTTCTTTTTTTTTTGCCTTTACAGAACTCACAGAATAAGTATTAATATCGTCAGTGTACAGTAACCTACACAGGGCCATGCCATGCAGTAGTCAGATAGTAGAGTGAAGTCAATTTACTTGCTTAATTTTCAGGGTCCTTCTCCCTCACTGGCTACCATCACAGGTTAAGGGACTCTGTGACCACAGAGCAGCAAGCAGCCAGCCACACAATGTAAAGATACTTTCTGCTCACATGAAGCTTTTTGTATATAATTGGTTTTTTGTAAAGATGCAACTGCTTAGAAGTAGAGCTAGATAACCCACACAGCTCAGGTAGTCCTATAACTACTCTAATGCAAAATGTGGAGAGAAAAGTCCAGCTTAGCACTGTATTTTAATTACGAGATTGTTTGAATTTTTCATTACCAACATACTTTGCCCCAGGTGGGATTTCCAGTACAACTACCTTGTCAGAGCTCTTTGTACAAACCTACTCTGCCAGTGCTTCCCCTCCTGTTGGACATTGTGACAGGAAGGAGAGAAGAAAGTTATTTTTAATTTGGCAACCAACCGAACATCCGAGCCATCCCTTCCAACAGCTAAGCCTATATGTTTTCTCAACAGGGTATTAATTACCTGGTTCTGGGACTGGCCAGACAGCCTGTTCCGGCAGCTATGACTGCCCTGCTGGCTGGATGCAATTGCTCCGTGCACCCAGCAGGACTCAGGGAACTTCAGCAGGGAGCATCCTCCTCCTCAATAAACTCAGACATGAGCATTGGGCAACTTGTTAAACACATTTATTGATTTTTTTTTTGACAGTAACCAAACACAGTGAGTGACCATTATAAACAAGAAAAGAAAGGCATTCGTTTGTACTTTGTGAGATCTGGCTGCACCTGGAGAGAAAAGATACCCCAATTTCCCAGGAATTTACAAGGCAAAGTGCATTCCTTCAGGAGCATCACAGGGGCTGGGGGGCAGGGAATGGCAGTTTTGAAACGCAAGGAATCTGTTGCCTACTATATCAGGCCGAAGCTCACCTGGGATGAATGACCAGCCATGGAGTGGAATTAAAGGCATACCTGCTTAGCAAGTGCATTCCTGCTTGCCACAAACTCAGTAAAACTGGCTGCAAATGAACAAAACATGGAAATGAAGGAACATGGGAGACCCAAGAAGGTAGCTGCATGGGGCTAGGGCTGAGCCTGGCAGGATGGAGAACAGACCAAAGCCAGAAAAAATGAAATCAACGCATTAAACACATTTATTGGGCTGTTAACAATAACCAAACACAATGTATGACCTTTAGAAAACAAGAAACAGCGAATGGATCGATTCTGTTCTCGGGCAAATCCTAGTACAGTTATGTGACAAAGGGGGAAATAGTTCCATTCTTATAGTCTGAGGTGATATATATATACATGACGTAGAGCTCTTTGATGTCTGTCCTTTTTTTATTATTTTCTTTTTAAATCATTGAGTAAACAGAAGAATCGTAATCTAGAAATAAGTGTCCTTGGTCAGCTTTGTCCTGGTTCACACGTCACCAGCATCCACAGAGTATCCTAGGACACCATCAGGGGTGATGAGATACAGAGTCCACTTGATGCTTTTAGAGTGATGTTTTCTCCCCTCTCTCTTTTGGAAGAATTTTTGTATGTACAAAGGCTGAGAAGTCTCATCGGATAGAGTTATTAGTTCAGGGAAACAGTATCAAAATTGTAATCAGGTTAACTGGTTGTTTTCTTCTAAGACCTTTGATGAACAAACCTTTATTTCTATGACTTTACTTCCCATCATGGAGGTGGTATAGATGTGTGCGTACTTGTGTTTACGTATGTGTGTGTGTGTGTGTGTATGTGTATGCGTGTGCGTGCATGCGTGTGTGTGTGTGTGTGTGTGTGTGTGTGTGTGTGTGTAGAGATACGCTCCTCTGACACATTTTTGCGAACAGTTTCCATGAATAAGGGGCCAATCCAAAGAGTGAAAGGCTTAGGGGAAGGAAGAGGAGGAAGAAAGAGGGGCCATTCTGGGTTACGTCAATTCACAGTTGTAGAATTTCACTGAGGTGGGATTCTTCTTGGCTTAGGTTCCCTACTTGAGGAGCCATTCGTTTACTGGAAAGAGAGAAAGAAACAAAACCGAACACACACATACACACAACACAAAACAAGGCACAATGGTGTTAATGTGCATACAGTGCAAGGGGCCTAGTCCAAAGGGGAAGGGGCATCTTCTAAGAGCCTGCTTGCTTATTAGTCTGCTTGACTATTCCCTGCCCCAGGACTTTCTAGACTTGTGCCTTCCAGAATGCTGGCCAAGTGACTGTAAAGAATTAAAGTATTTGTGTCTTCAAGCTAGTCCCACTCAAGTGTGCAAAGGCTGGGGCAGATAGAGACTCTTTTTGTCACGTAGACTTTAGCTACCAGCCTCATCTAACCATTTCCCCTCTGTTTGCATATTGAATGTAGCTGGTGTCCTGCTCCACCATTTGCATGCTCCCCGCGGCCGACTTCACACTACTTCACTAGAGTGAGACCGAGAGGACCTGACCTACATCACCTGATATACTTATTGCTGCTTCTTTATGCCCAAAGTGCCAAGCCCTGGTTTAGATCCCAACCTCTCCTTGGTTAGGTCATGACCACTGTACCACCACTACTGCCCAAGTGCTCGATATATAGCAGGTGCCCAATAAATCGGTGAGGCATATAGAGAAGGGTCAATGACAGATCTGGGTGTCTGTCTGGTAGTGGTGACTGAAAGGGAGCAAGGACTCTGTAGTTCAGACATCCTGTGAGTGTCTAAGAGAGATAAAAGGATAAAAGGGACCCAGAGGGAAAAGGACCAAGGCAGTTGGGGTTGAGGGGCAGCAGTTGTATCTGCCTTCCAAAGCTTTCTGGAAATGAATACAGCCCTTGTAATTGGGGACTATACCATTGTTATAAAGGACTTCCCATGCAGGCACAAGCTATGGTGACTGTTAAGACTTCCAGGAAGAGATCAGGAACAGTGGGAGAAGCCCAGATTGGAGTTGCAGGAATTGTTAGTCCAGGACATTTATGAAACTCTGTCCTGTTTGACCTCCCTTTCCACACTGAGAGTTCATTGTGATGGCTGATGGATGTTCAGTTAGTGTGTAGAAGAAAAGACAGAAGCCTGAGTGTGGACCAGCCAGTCACCAGAGACAGATGTCATCTTAAGTGCCCCTTTAGTAGGAATAATAACTGCTTATAGGGACATGGCACTGGACAAAGATACGACTACTCCCTCATTGGGCCCTAGCACATCGTGTCATCTAGAGCGTTCCATCCCTTTTAAGGGGACACACAGTTAAACCCTCCAATGCTTCTTACTGCTCTGTTCTAACACGGCCTTGGGGAAATCAGGCTTTCTGAGCTCTCTGATCAAACTGTCAATAGAAAGGACTGTTTTGCCTGAACCCACGGAGATGCAAAGGTTTGATACATGTGACATTCAATATCTATACGCATCAACATACATCACATAAATCAATCCTTTAACCTTTATCTCCATCATCTATGTATGACAGACAGAAACCTTGAAAATGACTGTGGCAGTGACTTTTCCGCCAGAGTTCCTACGGTGAGAAATAGGCCTAAGCTCAAAGATGGACCTCTGGCCTGGGCGCTGTTCCAGCGGCCGCTGTACTCACCTCTGTACTGCAGCTTCTGGGCCCTGTTGTTAGGACAGTCCTTCCCCTGTAAACTGAAGTTGATGTTGGTGCGGATACAGCGGTTGTTGAGGGGCTGCACGGGCCTGAAGTTGTCGCTCATGCTCAGAAAGATCTGCGATGGCTGATTCTGGCTGAGGAGGCGTAGGGAATGCATCTAAGGAGAGAAACAGTTGTGAGATCCAGTCACTCCGTGGATGCACCGGGGAGGAAAGGCCAAGCAGGCTGCTGTCTGACCACACAGCATCAGCTACCTGGGAAAGGTCAGGAGTCTTCAGAGCTCCTTTTGCCAGCCAAACTGAGGTGAAGGGCCACTGATGCCTTCAGACATGAAGTACGCTTTTATCTAACGCACTAGCTCATGGGCTTTAAACAACCCATTGATTCTCATCCTCAAATGTACCCAGGCAGTAGCGTCTGCTTTCTCTGATGCCTTGACCATACATGGTTACTACCTAGACTATAGTGGTTGGTCCACAGCAGTAAGCTGGAGCAATGCAATTTTTTCTCTTGGGAATACCTGGACAGTTTTACCGTAAGATTGTGAAACGAAAAAAGGGGAAAGCAAATGTACCAGAAGAAGGAGGAGAAGAGAGGAGGAGAAGGATGAGATGGAACAGGAAAGGAGGGGAAGAAGAGGAATGGGAGTAGAGGGGGAGAAGGAGGAAGGGAGAGTGAGGAAGGGGTGGAGAAAAAGATAAAGGGGGAAGAGGGGAGAGTGGAGAGAACTTCTGGCATTCTGACTCTAGTGAGCCCCCCTCCCTTATTAGTTTCTGGTCTTGAACTCTCTGAGATCCTCTGGTATCTCTTGAACATGCCCCTTTCCTAAGTGAGTGACCCTGAGGGAGTTATTGTTGCTTGTCATGCAACAAGTCCTAGCAGGACCAGGGACTGGAAGCTTCCTGTCATCTGATCATGAACATAGATGTTGCCAAGGAGATGGGGCTCTGCTGCCCTTGCTCATCTTCCCTCAGGCTTTCTACATATGGACGATCCGGTGCTGGAACAGATGCGTGCAATCTACCCTCATCACGGGGAAGCGGAGGAGGGTGGCCAGCCTGGAGTGCACAAACGAGCCACTAAGCAAAGCTGGCACAAGCTGGTCCCTTTGCAGGGCCGAGGGATAGACTATCTGAAACGATACTTAAAAACTCCCATATTCAAAGCTCGTTTATGAGATGCTGTGCACCATGATACCTCTGCTTGGAGACTGACACACACACTATGTTTAAAAGATCGGAGAAGTCCCTTCATATTGAAATTGATATAAGTTTTTCTTTTTACTGCTCCTAGTGCTGGAGAATGAACCGGGGGCCCCATCCTTGTAGGGCAAACACTCTGCCACTGAGGGACGCTTTAGCTTATTTAGGTTTAAAACATTAGCTTAAGAATCAAGTTTTTGAGATAGGTCTCCACTCGGTAGCCGGGGCGGGCCTAGAACTTGTGGTGATCCTCCTGTCTCAGCTTCTCACGTGCCAGGGTTGCAGGAACGAGCCATTGCATTTGTATCCATTTGCACCTCTATCTGAACACTGAACACTATCTGTAGAGCGAGACTGTGGAACTGATTCTCCAGTCTTTCCCTCAGGCAAGTGAACCCTTCTTCACAGACCAGGCTAGTCCATTTTAGATGCTGACTCTCTAAACACAGGCATTGTGGATTTAATTGTGTCTTCCCAAACTCGTAAATTGAAGGTATTGGTAGTCTGTAGTTCTCGGGATGTGACCTTACCTGGAAGTAGGGCTACTTCTGAGGCAATCAGCTCCATTAATATGAAGTCACTGAGGTTAGTGCTTTAATTCAGTATGGCTAAGGTCTTTTTAAAGGGTGGGATGGGACAGAGAGGCAGTCACACAGAGAACACCAAGTAACAATGAAGGCAGAGACTGGGGTGGTACACCTGGAACCAGGGAACACCCAAGCTTTCTGGAAAGCCACAGAAGCTAGAGACCAGGCGTGGAGCAGATTCTCACATTCCCCCAAATTACCCAAGCATTCCAGTTCCTTCATCTGGGTCTCTGTCCCCCAGAACTGTGAGGCAAACAAGCTTCTGTTGGTTGTTCTTTGGGCTTTCTGGCTGCACAAATCCTAGTTATATCAACACTGCCACCCCAGACCCTACTCAGGCAGTCCTCGCACTTGCTTCTCATTAGCCAAAGAAGCAAAGTTAAGCTCACCTGCATCCTGGTTATATATACAGGCTTGTTCATTATTATCCAACTCGCTGTCTCATAGCAGGGCGGGATAGTCATCGAGCCATCGTAAGTGATGAAACTAGAGGTCTCTGGATACAGTTCCTCTATATTAAGTCCCTGTAGTAAATATGCATCATCTAGAAAGGAAGGCAATAGAAACAAAACTTAGCATCTTGATGAAGTATTGCCGATACGTCTTTATTGTAGATAATATTAAAATGTGCATAGGTTTTCAGAAGACGGTATCTCTCAGTATCTTCAGTAACAAACAATCCCATTGCTATTCTCCTCACCTAGCTGGTGTCTTATTCTTTTCAAACGACAGAATTTTGTTTATGGTTTACAAACATTCCAGGTGGCTGACAGCTCCCCTCCAGGTCACTGTTGTTTATTCTCTGTCTTAGAAGAGACCCTGATGGTTGCATTGTGGCTTGGAGATCACAGCGACAGGATGAAAAACAAGCCTGGTAAAAGATGGTGACTCTAAAATTTCTCCATTCCAGAAGTAGTACATGCCACTCACTTCTGCTCGCATTTTGGTGGTCAAAGAAGTCACGTGACTAACGCTGATGTCAGGGATTTAGGGAAGAAAGAAAGGTGGGACTTTGAATACTGGTGAGTTGAAATAACATAGCCGGTTACCATAGGACTGTCAGGAGAGCCACGGGTTCCTCAGCATCTGGCTGCTCTGCATGATGGTTTGAATCTGAAATGTCCCCGCACAGGCTCACATTTTAGAAGTCAACTCTGAGCACCATTACCTTAGCAGTACACCCAGGCTCATGTCTGAATGCTTGGTCTGCAGCTTGCCTTGCTATTTCGAAGGCTGTGGAGCCTTTAATGTTTGGGGCCTGGCTGGCTCACGGAAGTGGGTCATTAAGGGTGGGCCTTTGATGTCAAACCAGCCCCTAGTTTTGCCTGTGTCTGCTGCTGTAAGCTCCACCTCAAGCTCCTGCTATTGTGGATGGAGCTGCTCTCTCTGCCATCCGTGCCTTCTCCGTGATAACAGACTAAAATTCTGAAGCCACGAGCCAAAATCAACAACCAATACACACAGGAATTGTAGCCATAACAAAAGAAGCAAGTCAAGGCTTCAGGGCCTGTTGAAATGTTGTCCAGTTGCCATTCTTGTTTATAAATACTGCTTGATTAAAAGTACATTAAGAAAATACCTCTAGGAAGAAATTAACCAGACCAAATCCTACCACAGGGTTCAAAGCTCAAGCCCAGCAGTTGACCTGGTTCGTGCACTCCCCACCCTTCTGTAGACCATGCAGACGCTCTGATCTCTTACGGATCACATTTTTTGTTAGTAAATAGTTTTTACATTTTAAAACTAACATGCATACATATTAAGACTATGAGGATAAAAAAGAAAAAATATATAATTCTAATCATTTCACACAATTACTATTAGCATTTTGGTGTTTTTTCTAATATTTTTATTCAGTGTATTGGTTTAAGTTTTAGAAAATGATAATATATTAGGATCTAAAATTTTTGATATATTCTACCTTTCCTTTCTCCCTCTTTCTTCATTGAATACTATTGCTTTCTTCTCTCAACTTCCAAATGTTGCAGTTCATCTTATTTTTCTGGCTTTGCTGTCTCTGGTTCTGTAGCTCCTCTGGCTTCCTAACTTTTTATTTGCTTCTATCTCTCAATGTTGTGTTCCCTGACCACCTGTCCAAGCCTCTTGTCTTTCTCAGTCTCTGATCCCATCTTACTGTGTCTTCCATGCCCTCGGAACTGTAGATCTGTCTCCAGAGGGTGGTAAATGTCCCAGGGTGCTGCAAGCACCCACAATATGGTACTCAGTAGGGCACCAAAGCCTGGCTGGAAGAGAGATGAGACTGCCACACTCCCAGAGTCTCTCTGGAAGAATCCAAGACCCAGTGAGAAAGGACTAACTCTATAACAGCTGATGTCATCATTTAAGTGCAGTACTGTGTAAGGGAAATTGTACACACATAGCTGAAATCTCATACTCAGACAGATGTGTCAGGTGTAACTGGAGATTTTTTTCCCTGCCCACCAGTTCCTGAATAAACACTCTAAGGGTTAATATTGATTATAACAGTGAGCCAATGGCTCAGACTTATTACTATCTTGCTCTTACAACTAAATTAACCCATTTCTATTAATCTATGTATTGTCATGTGGCCATGGTGTTACCTCATATCTTGCTTCTCCGGCGGCTGCTGGCATCCTTCTTGACCCTGCCCTGTTTCTCCATATACCTCTGCTTGGATTTCCCACTTAGCTATAGTCTGTCCTGCCATAGGCCAAAGCAGTTTCTTTATTAACCAATGATAATAAAACATATTCACAGCACACAGAGGGGCATTCAACATCAGTCAGGGATATAGTAAAACATCCACACTGATAGGAAGAATAAAGACCAGAGAGACAAAGTTCACAGCCATAGAAGAAGCTGGTGCTTGCAGAGTAGGAACTGAAACCCAGTTTTACTGACCTGCAAGCCACAGCCATTCATTAATCCACCAGATATTCACTAAACCACCTATTTGAGCTGGGCCCACCATTAGGCCCCTATTTTACAGCAATGGACAGGGGAGATACAGTGCCTGCCTAATTTCAGTTGAAGACCAAGACAGCACATGACAATATTCATATGTAGGTGACAGAGCCAGGGTGCTGACTGCACTGTCTACTGCTGTAGGCATTCATGCTGTCGATCTATTTTTATAGGTAAAGACACTCCTCCATTTTCCTTTTAGAAGTTGTTCAAACTTTCTCTGAACATAGATATTGCCAGGGGGTTTTAGTTTTAGTGTTCCTTGACTGTGATATGTGAGAAGACAATCAAGCTAGTAGTTTGAAATAATCTAAACAAATCTACCATTTACCTGTTCCATCTAAAACCTTCCCACTCTACTGTGGTACAAGAATCCTTCCAGGGCTCCATCAATGCTCGAAGAGGGATCAGGCAACTGGGCTTGTAGAGAAATTTCACTGACCCTAAGATGAAGTATTTCTCCTTCCCTCTCTTCCTCTTTATCTCTTTTCTTTCCATTCTTTTTTCTTCCTTCCCCTTCTCCCTCCCTTCTTAAAAATATTTTAGTTTCACTTATGTGTCTGTGTTTACGTACATATGTGTACAGATGCCCATGTAGGTCAGAAGAGGGTGTCAGATCCCCTGAATCTAGAATTATAAGAAGTTGTGAGCCACCTGATGAGATTTCTGTGAATGAACTTGAACTTGGGTCCTCAACAAGAGCAGCATAACTGTTTCTAGTCTTCTTCTTCTTCTTCTTCTTCTTCTTCTTCTTCTTCTTCTTCTTCTTCTTCTTCTTCTTCTTCTTCTTCTTCTTCTTCTTCTCCTTCTCCTTCTTCTCCTTCTCCTTCTTCTTTTCTTCTTGATATGATGCAGCCTGGACTGGTTTTGATTTTAACCCACTAATCATCTACCCTCTCAAGTGTTTCTTGTCATTCATCAGGTGTATACCATCATGCTTGACCACTTTTAAAGACTTTTCATTTAAGAAGAAACTAAGACTTTCCATGGGAACACAAGGCCCCAGGACAAGACAAAGAGGGAAGGAGCAACTGGAATCTGCCTGAACCAAATCTGTACTGTGGCCTGAGATATCAGAAGTTCCTAAAACAAAGTCACCATGTCCACAGCACACACTCACCTGTTGGCCCTCCTGAGTTTCATCAGTCACTAACATAATAAGCTTATGCTTGGTATCCATCTTACCATGGCTGTAACCCTTCCCAGGTCCTGAACCTGTGCTAGCACCAAGTGTGGAGCAGACGAGCCGGGCATAATTAGGTGAATACAGGTAGGAGTCACAGACAGTGATGTGCAGGCTAGAGAGGGGGCTGTCAGCTTTATCTGGAGGGGGGACTTTGGAAAGAATGAATGAAGGATCTTCCCTGAACTGTATCTTAAATGGCAGGAAGTAACCAGTTTGTGATTGACACGGTGTCAAGAGTACTGCTGACAGAGGCATGCTGGGGTCAGAGCTGAGGGAGTTTAGAGGGCTATGTACTTAGGGACAACCTGAGTGTGGACACAATGTAGGTGAAGGGGTATTGTGAGAAATGAGGCTAGCAGGGTCAACACAGACCACATCCATGAGGCCCCCTGTCTACACGGTTGAGAGTTTGGGCTGCAGCCTGGAGGCAGTTTGGAGCCAGGGATGGCCTTATCAGAGTTGTACATAATGAGGCTGTCCCTGATGGCAGTTTGGCCTGAAGGTTGACATGCTGAATGAGAGAAGGAAGCATTCAGCACATTCCTATTAAAGGTCAAGGTGATTTGTTTAACCAAGCTTGTACGAGGAGCGTATTGGCTACTCTAGCATGCTGCTATTATTGCATTTTATTTTTATTTGGGGCAGTGGGGAGGAAGGAAGGATGGATGCAGTAGAGATGAGTGATAGTCCAGGCATAACTGGAGCCAAGATAAAGAACATTTATATTTCCCTGAAACTAGACCAGCCCTATGCAGCCGTCATATTTGAGGAAAGGGTACAAGCTAGAAGCAAGAGACAAAAGAGCAATGTTTATGTGTTTATCCTCCTCATGGGGTATCAGCACATTTCCAAAACACCACAGTGTTGATACTCCAACCTCTAGGGTCCTGGTGGGAAAGTTCTTTTTGGTCACTTCCTTATCAGATGCAATGACCACACTCAGTGGCCACCCTCCTGGGATCACCAGCTGCTACTGTGCTCCTTCTACCAATCCTTTTTGACTTTTAATTCCCTTCTACAGAACTTGAAAATATCCAGTTAGAAGAATCTGGTACTTGGAACCCAAGTTTGAATAACTTTGCTGCTTGCGTTTGTATGACTTTGGGCCCAGAGGTGATAAGAACCTTCATTCCCATATCTGCAGTATACAGTACTTGCTTCACAGGCATTTAGTTGAACAAATCGAACCATGCTTTGCGAGTACCATCAAGCACAAGGCTCACTCCAGGTAAGTACTTAGCCATGCTGGGTAACATTAGTGTCCCCTTTGTGACCTACAGTGTCCTTGCTCAGCTTCCCTGGTAAACTCCCTGCCGCACTCAGATCTCTGACTTTCCCAGATGAATTTGCTTGCCAGGAATTATTTAGCTATCTGACTCTTCCCACCAAACTGTGAGCCTCAGGGGGAAGGGTTTTCTTCTTTTATTGTGGATCCCATTTTGAAGGTCCACCATATCAAATGTTCAGTTAACACAAGATTAATGACTAAATATAATGGCGATGGTGCTGAGCAGAGACCAAGCAAGGAATAGCCAGCACTGACCAGGTGATGGGCAAGCGTCCCTTCAGCTTGCACTGCTAACTTTACTGCAGCACACCTACCATCCCCCATACATGGCACACAAGACTTCAGGATTAGACTGTTGGCCCTGTGTCTAACTCCATGGTGACGTCATGTTTCCGCAACAAAGCTGCATGGACTCTCATAATACCATTGCTGAAACTGGCATGAACTGACGTTAGCATTGCCCTCGTGACTGGTGCCACTCTGCCTCAGAGACTGGCATGGAAGCAGTTCCCTTCTTTTAGGTTTTGGAATTGAGGATGATAGACCATGCACATACCTTTTCTCTCCATGGGAGATGCTTGGGGAGTTCGACAGCTGTGCTGGTCTGAGTGAGAAGGGGATCATAGATTTGAACATTTGGTCCTGAGTTTGTGAAGCTGTTAAAGAAGGCTTAGGAGGTGAAGCCTTGGTGGAGGAGGTGTGTCACTGAGGGGAGAACTTGAGGATTCAAAAGCCCACTCTATTTCCAGACAGCTCTCTCTGCCTTGGCGCTGTGTCTCAAGATGCCAGCTCTTAGCTGCTGCTCCAGTGCCATGCTTGCCTGCCCGTTGCCAAGCTCCGCATCATGTGGGTCATGGACTCTAACCCTCTAAAACTGTAAGCCCCAAATAAGCTCTTTCTTGCATAAGTCACTTTGCACATGGTGTTTGATCACAGCCATAGAAAGGTAACTAACAAAAGGAACTATGACCCTAGAGAAACTAGAGGTAAGTCAGAAATTTTCAGCCCCAACATCGGAAGAGTTTTTCATGATTTCTCTTATGACAAAATGGTTTATAGCCGGCAAAGCCTCAGACTTCGCGTCAGGAGTCATAATTCAAGTGGAAGTTCTAATTATGTGTTTGCCAGTAGCTTACTATTTCTTCATGGGTAACCTGCATAACCTCTCCTTACTTGGAACAATGGGCAGTTGGGGATAATTTCTAAGGCTTTCTTCAGGTAAAAACATTCTGTAGATCACGAAACATCTCTCGACATCAACAAACTTACACAGCCAAATTTATCTTTAGTAGATCAAGGTTGTGGCATGAAAGCATTGCATTGTTAATGTGTCAGCTATGGACTTACAAGGACAGGAAGATCACCGTTGGATAATCAACAGGTATAGAATTCTACTGATCTGAATGGCTGTGGAAGTTGACAGTTGCGCCTTTGGACTATGTTGAGTCTCAGATTTATCTCATATGGAGTTCTCATAGTTACAAGTAAGAAGTCCCCAGTTTAGTTCTTATTTTTTGTTCAAGTAAAACACATGGTAATGAAATGTTTCAGATGACACAATGGGGAATCTTTCTTCAGTCCGAACTTTCTCTGGGTGCTTTAACCAAGGGCATGGGGCTGCTTTACACAGACCACTGCTGATAGGCAACACCATCTGCTTGCTGCATATATGGTCCCCATTCAAAGCAGACCACACTACTGAGAAAATAGTCTCATACTTTCAAAGATCAATACCGGCTTTGATCAATATGGAACTACGAGGCAATTTTCGTATATTGGATACGATTATACCCCTTGTAATCTGAGGCAAATTCAACTGAAACAGAAAAAGGCAATTGCAATAGAATAAAGTCATATAACGTTTTAGTTTACACAAGCAACAAATGAAGAGAAGGGCCCTTGAGAATCGCATTCTTGGAGGCAAGCTGCACCTTACCCGTCCCTCACTGCCACGAGGAGCTACTGAGACGGCAGCCTGGGAAGTGGTGTGCAACGTTTTCCATTATGTGAACACACTCCCAAGTCTGTTCCTCTGCAATGAGAGTACATGTTCAATTAAGCATAGAGAAAGGCACCTGGAGCAATGCGCTTAGGCTCTTTTGTGATCCGTCAACACGCTTAATCCTGAGTCTCCCTGGGGGAGCTGTGCTGAGGACTTTCCCCGAGAGCTGTGAAGATGAAGGCATTTACAGGCTGGTCGGTGTTTGCGCACACATCCATATTTTACTAGGGAATTTGGGGGGAGGTTTGCCTAACCTGAAATTATAAATAGGCTAATTAAAACACCTTTTAGAGATTGTTCTGTGTGCTGAATGCCGTGTTATAAGCTCCCCTCTAAATGCCTCCGGTTGGTGTGTCCCTTTTGCCTTGGAGGAGGCATGTTAACACAGAAAGCTGATGGCTTCATCTTTGGACTTGGTGGCCCTCTGCGTTCTTTTTTTCGAGATCGAACGAAGCTCTCCTTTATGTTTTCTATCCATGACCTGAGTGTTGTATTAGTAACTTTCCCTCCCTGTGACTCCATACCTGGGGGGAGAAACCTTAAGGCAGAAAGGATTTCTTTTAGCTCACAGTTTGAGGGGCTACAGGCTGTCATGGGAGGAAAGACACGGTGGTGGGAGGGGCCCACAGTTGCGATATCAGGAAGTGTGATGTGGCGGGGTTCATTGCCTCAACCATCAAGACACAGATAGGTCAGGGTTGAACAAGGGCTGGGCAATAATCCTTAGTGACCTGATTCTTCCACTGAGGCCCCACTCCTGACAATGCCACCACCTTCTTAAACAACACCTCTAGGTGGGGACGAAGTACACAAATGTTCAGGTCTGTGGGATGGTTGACATCTAAGTCATAACAAATGTGGACAGGCAAATGAAGGAAGATAAAGCCTGAGGAATAACACACTGCCTGAGGATTTGAGAAGCAAGTGTTTGTTTGCAGCAATGCTCTGATAACCACTCCTTGTTATCCATTCTAGAAGGCTCTTTGCAATCCATTAATCATTAGTTTTGCCTATTGAAGATACTGTAAAAAAAGTGCCAGTTCAATGAAATCAAGTGGTACTAAGATGATGCAAATGTTACCTTTTATGTAATTGAGGTGCCTTGTCTGCTAATTAATTAGCAAGGAAAATAGAGGCATATAAATATCATGCCAGTACAGTGCATTAAAAATTGAAATACTTCAGGCTAAATTACCAGTATCGTCTCAACAAACCCTTTCCGACAATGCATTTTTCTATGTCATGCTTCCAGTCTTGACCCTCACTCTGTTGAAGCAGAATTTGACTTTAATAAAATGGATTTTCTTTAGAAGACATTTTAAATTCAGCCTGAAATTAATTCAGACTGGTCTTTTTTATTGTCGGTCCTGGTTAGTGAGAATATTTGACAAGTTTTACTCAGCTGTATATGAAATTTAAGCTCCTGGGGCTGGAGCAATGACTCAGTAGTGATGGGCACTTGCTGCCTCTCCAGAAGACCTGGTGGGCTTGGTACCTCCAGTTCCAAGGGGCCTGACACCCTCTTCTGACCTCTGGGGGCACTGTACTCACATGGTACCGAGACACAGATGAAGACAAAATCCCCATACACACAAAACAATAATTAAAACAAACAAAAAAAACAAAATTCAAGTTCTCATGGAAAGCAGTAGCATCTCACGAAGCCCTTGTGTGCACTACCTATATCCAACCACAGTCAAGTGTGCTTCTTTGAAAGCAAGCACATTCCATCACTGCCTTCACGCCCTGTGCTGCGCTTGCCTTCAGAATAAACTATTGTTGGCACAGTGACTTGCCTTCCAACATCCAGGAGCTGGATTCAACAGGTGTGCACCTTAAAACTATTCAGGAACACAAAAGCACTGAACACTGAGTTACTACCAATCACTGCCCAGGTAATTGACCTATTATCTTTGTCAATCCTCACCCAGCCCTTTTAGTATTAGTTTCCTGATGAGGCCATCGTACCACAGGGTGGTTAACCTCATCTGAAGTCAACCAGCAAAGTCAGTGGTAGGGCTAGGATGGGAGTCCAGTGGAATGGCTAATCCTGATTGTCAACTTCATGAGATTTAAAGTCAGCACGGAAGCAAGCATTTGGGTAGGTCAGTGGGGGCATTCTAGAATGGGTTTATTGAGGAGGAAAGAGCACCCTAAATGTACATAGCAGCACTCTATAGGCTGGGGTCCCGGAAGAAACAGAAGAAAGAGAGCTTAGCGCAACACTTGTCTCTTGCATCTTGTGGCTATGGATGGTGTGAGAGGCTCCTCCAGCTCCTGCCGTCACGATTTCTCCCCCACCATGGGTGGGATCCTGGGAGCTGAAAGAAAGTCTTCCAGGCTTAGGTTGCTTCTGTCAGGCATTTCATCACCACAACGAGAAAAGTAACAATACACCAGGTCTCTTCCTTTTTATCTCCTCACAAGAAAACATTGTCACCCATGGTAATGATGGCCTTTACCAACATGGCTTCCAAAATTCTCCCCTACTTCGGCAAGAGTAGTTTTACTTCATTTTACAGTGTGTGTGTGTGTGTGTGTGTGTGTGTGTGTGTGTGTGTGTATACACATATTTGTATATATGCATATACTGTAAAATATATCTTGCATCTTGAAAGAATGATTTTCCCCAGTCTCCTTTCTCAGTTACTACCTCAGTCTTCAATGCTGTACTCAGGTGAGTGGACTATCTCTATAATCGCCATCTTGTGCCAACTGACTTCTGTGATTGCTCCTTCCTCCCTGCACTTCCTCAGCCGACTGGCAAGATGGCCACACGGGAGTCTTTTCCATAATAGGGCCCCAAGGATATATATTTAGACGTGGTTTCAATTCCAAGTCATGAAGATTTGAGCTGCCCTTTCAGAAGTGAGGACTTGTCCCGCCTCTCTCCTGTATTTATTCTTATTTCTGTGACTTCACCCAAGTTTAAATGCCATCTGGATGCTGATGCCTTCCACATTTGCAACTCTGGTTCTCTCTCCTGAAATCCAGACTCATCTATTCGACTGCCTACACCACCCCTCCTCTTGAATGCTTAATAGAAAGCCCAAGCACGACATGTTCAAGATCTGCAATCCCTTTCCCACCCACAGGCACGCTTCATCCGAGTCTTCCCCATCTCCGGGGATGGAAATAGCTTCCTTCCAGTGGCTTGGACTAAAAATTTTTTGGGAATCCTTGGTTATGTTTCCTTTTACACATTAAACATCTTATTTACCAAGAAATCTCCTCATGTCCCTTTAAAATATATCCAATCACTTATCACCATCCTGTCCCCATTGACCTGGTCACCATCAATGCCATTGCCCCATTGTTTGGATGGCTGTAACCACTTTCTGGTCACCCTTGCCACACTGTAGTCTGTTTAAAAAATTTTTAGCCTTAGTCATTTTGTCTTATATGTATGAAAGTTTTACCGGCATGTATGTATGGAAATCCACATGTACACCTGGTGGCTTCAAAAAGAAGTCAAAAGAGGACTTTAAATTCCCTGGAGCTCCCTGGAGCTGGAGTTATGGATGACTGTGAGTCACCATGTGGGCTCTGGGAATTGAACTAGGGTCTTCTGCAAGAGGACCAAGTGCTCTTAGCCACTGAGCCATCTCTCCAGCTTTTCTCTAGCCTATTTTAAAATCAAATAATCACAGTACACATTTTCTCTATATGTATGGTGTATGTATATGTAGTGTGTGTGTGTGTGTGTGTGTGTGTGTGGTGTATCCAGGTGTGAGATAGTCCATGAGCATGCATGAGGAGGCCAGAAAAGAACACTGAGGGTCTTGCTCTATTACACTCTGTTTTATTCCCTCGAAATTGGGTCTGCCACTGAACTTTGAGCTAGGCTGGCAGTCAGCAAACTTCAGTGGTTCTTCTGTCTCTGTCCCTCATGGTGATGGGGTTATAACTGCAAATGCAGATATGC
The DNA here is from genome assembly GCF_982192425.1 of Myodes glareolus. Classification (NCBI taxonomy): domain Eukaryota; kingdom Metazoa; phylum Chordata; class Mammalia; order Rodentia; family Cricetidae; genus Myodes; species Myodes glareolus. The sequence continues at coordinate 29,064,497 of NC_142034.1, forward strand.
CTGGCTGTTTTTATAGATGCTGAGAGTTCAAACTCAGGTCCTCATGCTTGCTCAGCAAGTACTCCGTCCACCTGAACCATCTACCTAGCCTAGCATGCTCCTTTTGACAGAAGATGATGTCACTCTGCTTGAAGGCTTGGACTAGACTTCCAGTCTGTGGTGCCATCTCTGGTTACTAGGTATGCCAATTCTGACAGTGTGACAGTGTCCTCTGAAGGATACTGATTTCCACGGAGGTCCTTATGTACAGTCACACACATGTAGGAGTTGGAGATAGCTTGGGCCAGAGTCAGCCTGAGCTGGCCATGTGTCACTGTGCTAGTTCTGTGGTTAGCTGATGCCCCTTCTAAGTGGAAACAAGTATAAGAAACAATGTGAAAAGCAATGTGATTGCTCATCAACCCAAGCCCAATCTGCAATGAAAAAAAAAAGCATGCTGAAAGGATTTATATTATGTCAAAACAGCAGAATTATAAGTAATTAAGACCTCAGAGCTTGTCTTTCTTTGCTCCATAGGAAGGAAGTATGAGAGAAAGGAAATGACATAGGAACCATGTCCAGGGGAACCTATGTGTATAGAAGAATGGGTTGTGGTTCAGGAAGCTCCCTTTTCTCTCATCCCCATCTCTTTGGAAGGATTGTGACATTGACCATCTTGGTCATATGCCAGGTATTGGTGTAGGCTGCTTGTTCATTTCCCAGCTTCTCAGACCCAAAATAACCACCCAGAAACTGTATTAATTAAGACATTGCTTGGCCTATTAGCTTATGCATATTTCTAGCTAGCTCTTATATATTAAATTAACCAATTTCTATTAATCTGTGTATCGCCACGTGACTGTGGCCTACTGGAAAGTTTCCATTCGGCGTCCAGTGTCTGTCTCCTGTGGCGGCTACATGGCTTCTTCCTGACTCTGCCTACTCTCTCTATGTATATCTCTTCCAGCCTGGCTATATTCCGTTAAGCCATTGGCCAAAAGCAGTTTCTTTATTAACCAATGGCAATAAAACATATTCATAGCATGCAGAGGGAAATCCTATATTAGACAGGTGCTGGGAAGTGGAAAACAAGCAGTAGTGTGAGCATATTTAAAGACCAAGTCTTGAATAGTACTACAAGAATTCATGGGCTGAGGACAAAGATACTTGTTGGGTGTTCCTCTGATGCTGGAAAGATGAGAGCCATGTGGATCCCTCTTCCTTAACTGACCTGGGGACCTGTGCCTGCAGGCAGAGACATCTTGACTAACCTGCCCACATAGCAGTGAGCAGTCAATACTCACTGCTAAACGCTTGTTCATTATATAGAAGTCACTGACTACCTAGGCACCTACTAGGTAATACTACTGTGCATCCTTGGTCTGATGTGTGAGCTGGGGATAGCAAACATACCCATGTAGAAAGCTTGTGTGAGCACCACACAGTTAAAGTGCTACATGCACAGCACTGGCCCTGGGGGTGTGCAGAGTCCCCATTCCACATCACCTCTAAATGTTTGGTGCTCAGTACAGTGCAGAGTGGATACTACATCCAAGCAAGCAGGACAGATGGGAGCTCTGCAGTGGAATGGGTGGCTGAGAGATCAGGGAGAGACGTACTTGGGTGTTCCTGGGTAGTGTGCTTGAAATAGAAGAGAATGAGGAGTTGCTGGAGAGTTGAATATCAATTTGATAAGAGCTAGAGTTATCTGAGCAAAGGGAACCTCAGTTGAGAAAATACTTCCATAAAATCTAGATGTAGGCTATTTTCTTAGTTAGTGCTTGATAGGAAAGGGCCCAGCTCACTGTGGGTGGTGCCATCCTTGGGCTGTTAGTCCTGGGTTCTATAAGAAAGCAGGCTAAGGAAGCCATTGTGAGCAAGCCAGAAAGCAGCACTCCTCTGTGGTTGCTGCATCAGCTCCTGCCTCTAGGTTCCCGCCCAGTCTGAGTTCTTGCCCTGTCTTCCTTTGATGATGAATGGTGAAAAGGAAGTGTAAGCCAAATAAACGCTTTCCTCCCCAATTTGCTCTGCTCATGGTATTTGGTCACAGCAGTAGTAGCCCTAAGATGGTGTGTGTGTGTGTGTGTGTGTGTGTGTGTGTGTGTGTGTGTGTGTGTTTCTTCTCCCTGTCTCCTTTAAGAGTGTGGAAACAGGATAGTATAATAGGTGCCCCAAGCAGGTAGCATCATCTTCATCTTGACCTGAGTTTGCAGGCTCATACCAGTATAACCTGCTACCTCTTACAGAAGCTTGGGGGTGGGGAGATGCCTAGGTTATATGCTTGAGGTTGATCCTTTAAGACTTCCTACCTGCCACAGGGCCAACCTTCCCCTGCTGGAGGCCATAGGAAATTAAACTGGAGAGAAGAGAACTGTGGTTTCCTGCTGAGCAAATCAATCCCTTTCTGCCAATGTCCTGGGCCAGTTCTGTGTATCAAGCCATCATTATCCCGCGGGTGAAACTCCTTTCAGGTGTGTGACAAAGGTCACCATGGGGGACACCTCCCTTAGAACATCTGCTATGATAGGACCCATTATAACGTCTCAGCATGCAGGCCAGGGTGTCCGGCTTAACACCCCCCTTTTTTTCCTGTGGCCTTGGGAGGTGTTGAGCATGAGGGATGGATGGGGGAGAGAGTGTATCTCTTTTCTCTTTCTGTGTTTCTGCTCCAATGATGGAAACATCATAAGCTCCCTATGACACAGAGACTTGGCCCTAGAACACTTTTCTTGCCCCCTGCCCGCCCCACCGCTGCCTGTTACTGTGACTGAGGGAGACCTTTCATTCCTCCAGTAACTGAGATGATGTGTTGGTGGGATCAGATCCCCTCTCTGAACTCTTCTGAGTCCTTTCAATGTTCACCAAGCTTTGTAATGCTGCCACTCTGCCCGAATGCTTCGACTCCCTCTTTCAGCTTGCCTGTCTTCCTCCCTCCCTTCTTTCTTCTATCTTTTCTCTCTCTTCCTCTCTCTTCCCTTCCTCTGCTTTTCTTTCTGTGTCAGTGACCACTTCACTTAATATTAATCAGACTGGTGTAGGGGGAGGGGAGCAAGGGACCCCCTAATGATCCTCTACGCCAGTGGAAATCAGACAGATTGTGTTTCGGGGCTTAATGGGCAATTTCATGTCTTTTCACGGTCTCTAAACTGCAAATTCAAGATTATTTGAAAGCATTTTATTTAATTTTCATGCTTTTTTAATCAAAAAAGTTAAAAGAATAATCATCTTTTATAGGCAGTTATAAATGTGCTATTTACACACAAGACAGAAATATCTCCCTTAGCTGAGCAGTTTAAGTGTGTGCTTAGAGAGAGCTCCACAAGAATACTGATGAGGAAGGGCATGGCTGTGTGTGGAGAGGATTTAAGTCAGTCTTGTAGGTGATGTGTATTGAGGTGGAGTGATCTCGGGGTCACCAGCATGTCACCCCATCAGTTGCTCAACCTCTCCACTGGGAGTGACCTGATGGTGAGCCCCTTGTCGGGACGACCAGCATCTCAGCCATCTTTGCATTCCTACCTAAGGCATGGGATGGAGAAGGCAGCTAGTGAGGGAGGGCAGTGATCGCTTTAATGTCCCTCCACCGTCTCTTCCACTTTACAGTGGAGCAGAAGCGGCAGGTGCAGCTGAACTACAGGCTCAGGGAAGCACTCTGCTGGGAGATGTGCGAATTCAATGTCCACATATTCTTTTTTCTATTGTTGGAAATCATTATCTACCTGTTGTTTGATTCGCAAATCTAGACCTTCAAGATTTCCAGAACCAGGGGTTGAAACTTTTTCACTTCGTTAACGAAGAAACAGCATTAAAGTGAGAGGCCTCCTTGAAGGAGGTCAGAGCCAAGGCTTGAATTCCAGTTTCCCACCTCTTCTTAACTAGATGCCCCTGCTACTTCCCCATCTTGACTTTTCATCTCTTGATACGTGCTACCTCACACAATTCCCCCAAGTCCTGAGACTTCTAGGTTTACCCTCTCTGTTCTTCATCCTTCACCTCAGCACGCTTCCTTTTTTTTCTGATTAAGAAGTTTAGGATGAAGCAATCTGAAAGGCTGGGAAGGTGGCAGAAGGTGGCAGATCCACGAGGCATGGGGGATGAAGGAAGATGCTGCCCAGCCTCCTTCTGGAAGGAGATCAGACTTGGTTCAGGTGTGGTTCTGAAAAGGTCGATGTTGGGCCCAAAGTACCTGGTCGGTGGCTTTTTTTTAAATCACATAGTTGGCAAAGCCCCAGCTACACAGACAGCTGATGTGGTGAAGTCAGTCAGCCGGTAGAATCCCCGAGCTCATTACCAACCCGCAGGATAACGATGACCACATCATCATAATCGTTATTGCCTTAGACAGGCGTGGATGACAAAGGCACTCTGGGGACTTGTGTTTGAAATGGGCTGCTTCTTAGCCAACCCTGACTCTCCAGAGTGACTTTCTACAGAGTTAAAGGATCGTGAGGCAGAAAGGGGCCCATAGAGATCATCAGTTCCGGCTTCCTGCCTTCCGACAGGACTACCCTTTGTTGAACAGTTGCTGGAAAGGAAATTGAGCCAAACTTACTTTTATACGTTATTCTTGTGATAGTATCTCTGTTGAGCATTCGATTAAGAAATGGGTTTGATGAATCAGAAACCTAGAAGGGAAGAGAAAGTATTAAAGACCGGGTGTCAGTTACTCTCCCAGGGCAAACATCTCCATGCATTATTTCATTCCTTCATATTGATGTCTTACCATGGGTCCAAATCTATGAAGGTTGGAAATTCAGAAATCAGAGAGACACACTCTACTCTATATGGACACCTCATCTCGAGAAGGAAGAGAGGTAGATAAACAACTCATCCCTGTGTGGATTAGAGAGAGCTCTGATAGTCATTAGGGAGGGACCACCCACTATCTGGAAATCAGGGGAGCTAGGGAAGGATGTTTGGAAGGATGGATGGAAGCTGAAATATTTTGATGTTAGAATATAGGAAAGAATGAAAAACATCCGTGCTAATGACCTGTTCATGAAAGGCTCATGCAAGTATGTAGTGTAGTTGGAACTAAAGGCATTGGGAAGAACAGGATGGGAGGCTAGCCCATGTCTGGCTTTGAATGTCACAATAGGGTATATTTCAACATTCTTCCTCAGAAATGGGGACCATCAAAGGGTTTTGAGCAGGGACTATGGAATGCAATGTCATGAAAAGGGCATTTGTCTAAGTACAAAGAGATCTAGAATCAGGGCCCCAGAAGAGGGAGGAAAAAGAGAACCTTGTAGTTCTACCGCCTATTAGCATATGAATATATTACAAACCACAACATTCAATCTTCCATCCACTCACCCACCTATCTACCTCAGACATATTTACCAAGTATAATGCGTTAAACACTGCACTAGAGTTGAGCTTCCATTTTGTACTTATGCTCTTACATATCCAGATTCTTCCTCTGGGAGGAGCAGCTAAGCAACAAGCAGACTGGGGCCAGAGAATCGCCCTTTGTTGTGAGGCAGCCTCGTGCGGCTGTGGAGCTTCCTTCACAACCCCCTTCTGACTCAGTCTCTTCCCCGCGCACCGCTGTTCATCTTAGTTTTCTCTCCCACCTTGCTCGGCGCAGCTCTGCAATTTACATCTCAGCTGCTAATCGGCTGTTGTGACATAGCAACATTTTAAATCTGATTTATTCCGAGGTTTGGGAAAATCACAGCAGATGATCATTGTTATTAGATAAGCAACAGGTAACTTTAGTTTGGGGAAAGCACAGACTGTTTATTTTGTCTCCATCTGGCTTCCTTTTCACATGGTTCCTTGGGTGTGTTGTAGTGAGACACACAACTAACTGGGGCTTGGGGGGTGGCGATGCTCAGTGGAGTCAAATCCCACCTCCAATGGGGGAAACATCCCAAGCTGAACACTCCCGCTCCCTGGAAATGTTAGTGCCAGATTCTGCTTCTGCTGCGACACACTCTTTAGCATTGGAAGGCCAGCTCGGAGCCCTCTCCTGTTTGCACTGAAATGCTCTGGGACAGTAGGACCATGAGGGTGTCTGGTGGAATGGGAAACTGCAATGGGTCTCAGTTGCCAGGTGCCTTGGGTTCCTGGTACCCGACACACTGGACAATACTGTTGTTGAGAACAGGAGAGGAGCCCTCTCCTGTTTGCACTGAAATGCTCTTGGACAGTAGGACCATGAGGGTGTCTGGTAGAATGGGAAACTGCAATGGGTCTCAGTTGCCAGGTGCCTTGGGTTCCTGGTACCCGACACACTGGACAATACTGTTGCTGAGAACAGCCCCCCTCCCTTGGAGGTGATTAAAAATTACTGAAGTATTTCCAAAGTGCACACAGATGATTTGTGGGCACAAGTGTGTTGGCGGTGTGGGTGAGAGGATGAAATATGCACTTGATGTAAGTGAGCTAAGTGGGAGGTAATGGTGTGTGATCGAATAGCAACTATAGCCAAATCTCAGCTCCCCGTGCTCTTGGAATGGAAGGGGAAACAAGCCTCTCTTATTGATTTAGTGATTGATTGTGTGTGAGCACACACTTGTGTCTCAGTGAGTGTGGAGAACTCAGAGGCCAATTCGTGGGAGTCCGTTCTCTCCTTCCACCCAGATCTCAGGAATTGAACTCAGGTCATGGGCTTGTCCACAGGTATCCTTAACTGCTGAGCCACCTACTTTTACCACCAAACCCTTAGCCATCTCTGGCGCAGGATTTGGTCAAGGTGACATTTCTTCAGATGAACCACTCATGAGGGAACTTCTCATTTTGTGTTCTTGCCTTACCTACAGGGAGCTGGAAGTGGGAGGCAGGGGCATCAGAAAAAGGCCTGATGACTATCAGAGGCTGTACATCCTTAGAGACTAAGGATTCAATCCATCTCATTTCTGGGTACCAGTGTCTAGCAGGAGATGAACCTCTGTGCCATGCTCAGTTGGAGTTTTGAGACGAGTGAACGACAAGCCAGAGCTCAGTTAGCTCACCGTGGAGCTGGAAATCTGGGCATTAATTTTGGGGAAGAAAGAGGGAATGCTATGGTTTATTTTGAGCCAGAAAGGTTCAGGTTTTCTCAAGGAAAGAAGGGGAAATTCCTCAGGGTTCAAACTGGCTTGAGAGCATTCAGGAGCTGACCACTGTCCCTTACTGGCCCAAGGTTCTAACTAAGGTCCTTCCAAACGTCAGGGAAGCAACCATGCCCTGCAATCCTGACTGTTGGTTGGGACCTCAACATAGCACAAATTTCTGCACAAGCTTGTGAAACACCAGCAGTTTGCCGTGGAGGAAGTTGGTTGCCAGTCACCCTGTTAGTCACTGTCGGCTGTTCCATGGTTGAGCTTCCAGGACGGCATTCGCTGACTTAGAAACTTGAAGTCAAGTGAGGGCAAAGTCAGGGACTGACACTGAAATGCTCTTCATGGGACTTGGGAAAGGCAGATTGACCTCTGGATATTACTCCTGAGAGACTTAGTGTAGGGAAAACCACAACAGGAAGTGATTCCTGGTCACATGACAATGTGTACCATATCCCTAGGCTTCACAATGTGCGTGGACCAGGCTGACTACACGAATTGTTTGTATCATAACTGGGACTGCAGTAAGAATTTGCGACTGGCTTGCAGGTACCAGTGGGGTATGGCTGGGAGTGTGTGGTGTTTAAGTGTTGCTTTCTCTCTTCTCATCCTTAGTTCCTCTCCCAGATCTGTTGAGTAGGGATATGGGAATAGCTAATAAGTATTACAGTGAGGCAGGACTTGGGTGTCTTTCCTGGTTGGGCTGTTATGAACACTATGAATTGGGCCTGTCTCAAGTGAAGGTGAGGAATTTAGCAGGAGGCATGGTGCCTGGGAAGACGACCAGTACCTGTTGCACAGAGTCTGCTTTGGGGGGAACTATTGCCTAAGGGATCCCTGGGGACCCCATTACTCCAAGAGCTCTGTTACAACTCCTTGGTGGTGAATGCTAAATTTCTTCTGAAACTCTTCATGGCAGTCCAAGTTCTGCTTGGTCCAATTTTCTCTAATGATTTGGGCACAAGCCTCTCCAGCAGCCAGCACAGTGCTGTACTTTGCAACTAACATAATTTACTTTAAAAAAAAAATCAAAAACTCTTTTACAGTTGGAAAGTAAATCTTACTTTTTTTTTATTAAAAATCGTATATCCACATCCTTCTATATCAGCCAAAACATTAAGAATAATCATAAAACAAATCAGAATTTGTTCAGTTGGACATTTCACACTGTTCTTGCCTCTTGGATATCTGGGGATCGTGGCTGAAGGTCATGCAGTCAACATGGGGACTTTGTCTTAATTCTACTTGCCAGGATTATAAATCAGCATTCGAGTGGGAAAGGAAGGAGAAGCTGTTGTGGAGAAGCCTGGAGGTTTATTATAGTGCAGGGTCTTCTGGAGAGGGACATCTAACACTTCTCTTATTCCCTTGGTGGCAGCAGGTATTGGGCAGTCTTTCGGTCCCAGAGGCCATCAGCACTCTAGTCATTCTCCTTTTGCTACTGCACTCTTGGTCCACGCTAGTAGGTATCGCCTGAAGCCTATTCCTAGCACCAGCTTTCTCTCTAGGACAGAGGCTGTGCAAACCTTCAGGCCCTGAAGCTCTGAAATAAAACCTATCACTTCTTCATCTTACTTACATAGCCTTGAATCTTTGGTGAATCCATGTTTATAAAAACCATAAGATCCCAAAGCTTTCTTAGGCATGGACATTAGTTGACATTAATTCTTTAAATGTTTTTATTCCCAACAGAGATTGTAAACAGATTGGCATGGGGAACGGCAAGAAGAATAAAAGAATGCAAGACTTACTTTTATAAATATAGAAACTACCACCAATCCGTTTGGACTCTTCGCAGCTTCTGTGACGTTTGTGTATAGCTCGTGGTTATAGTGGATGAGTTGTACCTGGCAGGAACGAAAATCAAGGGTAAGAACAGCAAAATTCAACATCAAAAGAGGTGAGGCACAGCGTATCCTCCAATGTAAGGGTGAACTGCAAACACACCAAAGAACAATAGGAAGCACACATTTTTAATTGAAGACATTTCAGAGGGAGGTATGGTGCGAGAGAATTGTCTGTATTCTGTCAATTATGTGTTTTAATAAAACGCTGATTGGCCAGGCAGGAAGTATAGGTGGATCAACTGGACAGGAAGTAGAGGTGGGGCAATGAGAATAGGAAAAGGCTAGGGAGGAGAAAGCTCCCTCTGCCATTCCTGCGCAGACCACCGAAGAGGCAGCATGTAACTTTCCCAGCTGAAAAAGTTACCAAGCCATATGGCTAACATAGATGAGAATAATGGGTTAATATAAGCTATAAGAGTTAACAAGAAGCCTTAGCTAATGGGCCAATCAGTTTATAACCTTATGGAATCCAGTGTGTGATTTTCTTTGTTACTTGCCAGTTGTGGGGTACTGGGAGGGACAGATACGCCAAGCAAGCCGGCCCTCATGTTACAGAGGTATAAATAGAACCTATGTGTGTATGATGCATGTACATGCACACATATGAACATACGACCTACACAAATTTGCAAACATGTTCTGGTAACAAGAGTCCTTTTAATAAGATTAGTGTCCATCTGGGTCTTCCTCCCTCCCAGGACACTCCCCGTAAAGTGTGCGCTAAGTGGATTTCCTTATTAGGAAATGCAACAGTCCTCAGGTGTAGACATCCTCTCCTAGCAGCCCCAACAGCTGCCACAGGCAGTGCATAAATCTTCCCGGTAGTCTTGGAGTGAGCAGGGAACTAATAGACCCTGACCCAGCCCTACTGGGGGAGATTGGAGGTGTGCAGGACGCTTGACTCTTTGGAAGAGCGAGTGGATGGCTCTGTCTCATGGTGGGCCAACCTGTCTGGTTCACTTGGTTATGTGAAATTTTGTTTCCCTTTCTCTAACAGATCCAGTGACTGTCTATCAAGTTCTATGCAACAAGCACTGGGGCTGAGGGCAGCAAGAGGAGCCCTAGATTTGGGTTGTGGTGAAGTGGGTCCCTCTAGTACCTTATTCTTCTAAATTCCCATTGTTGAACATGGCACACATATATACTCAAATTAACAAATTGCAGACTTATGATCAAGTTTTATACCCTTTCACTGAGACCTAATCACTTACTATAAAATGTGAGTATGATGGTCCCTTTTAAGATGTATCTTATAGCTATGATTTTAAACAACGTTTTATAACAATATGAAAGTATATTTTAAAGTGTAGATACGAACACCATTTCTCTCATCTCTAGCTAACCCTGGCTCACATGATGGGAAAATGAACAGCTCATTGTAGACCCCCCCTCCCCGAGACAGGTTTCTCTGCTTATAAAGCAGACAGCTGCACACATACAAAAAAAAAGTTTAAAGGAACAATAGAGGGGTGTGGCCACAGGTCAGTTGGCAGTGCTCTGCTTCTGCTGGGTTCAAGTTCTAGCACCACATAAACTGAGCTTGGTTAGTCCAACACTTAGGAGGCAGAGGCGAGAGGGTTGGGGTTCAAGGTCATTCTCGGCTACTTAGTGAGATAAAAGCCAGCTTGGGATACACGAGACATATCTTAGAAACAACAACAGCAACACCAACAGAAACAATAACATGGAAAAATTTACAAGTACCATTCTGAAGTTGCTTTCTGACTGCCTGTTCATTCAAATCAATATCTATAAGTCTACCCGTAGTTCTCTTAGCGACAATGGCCTCCTCCCTGCATGAATACTCCACAACACGCTGAGCCATCCCACCGCCTTTCATGGCTTTCCATTGTTCGGCTTGCAACACCGTCACAGCATAGGCATCATAGATCTCTCTCTAACGGTGTTAGTGCCCTTCGCTGGCTGGTTTGAAAACCTAACCAGGCAGTGCCTGGGAAGTGACTTGGGACTCTGAAAGTAAAGACAACTTTCATTCCTTCCAGTATCTGACATTGCATTAAAGGTGTATTTGTGGTGTTTTCAAAGAAAGACAATGAATTAGAAGGAAACTTGCCCTTGAGTTTTGAAAACAACCAGCACATTTATTCTTGTGGTACACAAGCGTTGCTGGGCATCTAGGTCACCTGGTATTTTGAAACTCTCCAGTGCCTACTTGTCCCAGTCCAGTTCTGACAATTTTGGGAAGGAAGCAGGTCCTGTGTTTTTTTTTAAAAGCTTTCCGGCTAGAGATCCACTGGAGTTGCAAACCAGTGGAGTGTCAGTGGGCATCAGTAATCCAGCAGTGCCCGTTCAGAGGGTACCACTGATCTGAACACCCTGAGACCATGGAAAATGTCACAGAGGGGGCACACAGTATCACTGCTTTTGACATTCCTCATTTGCTTTCTAAATTCTTATATATTTTGCCAGTGGAGATAGATGGTTACACTGCAGCTAGTTTGCCGTCAGAAAGGCAAACACAGGCAGGGGCTGGAGGACCGTTTATTTGTCTGTGCAGTGCTCTATCAAGCCTATGCTTACAATTTTAAGTTACAAAGGTAGCAGTGGAAAGAAGAGTGCAAGTATAGAAGCATGGGCAGCATCTCTTAGTATAGCTAGTGAAAGGCTCTTTGCAGAGAAGATATCTGAACTGAGATCTGGTGATGACGAAGAACAAGGCCCGGAGAGATCGGAAGGAGGCCTGTCACATAGAACAGAAAGGATACCAAGGGTCTGAGGCAGTGGCAAGCAATGCAGATGGTTAGGGGTGGGTAAACGTGACCCAGGGTGGGACCAACTCACACAGGACTTTGCAGGCCTTGGTGAGGGTCTTTGAAGCAGGAAGTTACTGGCATTTAGACATAAACAAATAAACTGACCCAGACGCAGTTTTGAAAGATCTCTTTGGACACCTAGAGGGGCACGATAGAGACAAGAGGCGGTCTTCCAACTCTTCTTATGTCACAATCATCCATTACCCCATCTTTTCTAGGACACTGGTGATGTTGCCCTTCTCTGTTTCCATTGTGTTCTTAACCAGAATTTATTGTGATTATAAATTAGCTTGCAATGATTGATTTGATGTGTCAATTTCACAGGGCTAAGGGGTGTCCAAATAGCTGCTAATGTTTCTGGGTATGTCTGTAAAAATGTTTCTGGAACAAATCAGCATTTACATTAATAAACTGAGTAGAATATATGTAGCCTTTCAAACATGGTTTTGTATCTGTTAAGAGCCCATTGCAAATAAAGAGACAGAGGAAGGGTAAATTCATTCTTCTTGGACTGGAATATCCATCCTTATCTGTCCTTGGAATTCACAGATCCTAGTTCCGGGGCCTAGGATTCATACCGCAAACACCACTTAAATGTCTATGGGTCTTCAGACTTTGGATCTGGACTGAGTGAGATCATGCCAATGAATCCCTGGTTCTTCAGCTTGAAGATGCCAGGTGGTGAGTCTTCTCACCCGCTGTAGTCAAGTGGACCAGATGCTGTAATGAATCTCCATTTATACATATCTCAATGTATTCTGCTGGTTCACACTCTTGGGAAACTCATGACGATTGAAAATTCAAAGTATCTTAGAGCCTACAGGGCGCTGGTGATCAGGATAGATGCAAACCCTGGATACCTGGTACAGGCATGTGGGAGTGAACATCACTGTCAGCACGAGTCATCGCCAGCATCATCACTGTCATCATCATGCTTTATTGATGATCACCATTAATACTGGTTGAGCCCTGGTCATCCACAATACATTCAGGGATCCAACTGTGATGCATGTTGCAAGGGATGGTATGTTGGGAGCTTGGGGAATGAGTTTGGGCATCCTTCTCCAGAGATTCGCCTTGAGTTGAGATGTACACATATAGCATTTATAAGTTGGACATAGGCATAGAGAAATGTTAGTTGTAATATCATCTCATTTAATTCTCAAAACTCCATCTCATGATCTGCTTTTGCTTTACAGGGACACCACAAGTGGTAAATTCTGGTTTACCACTTGGTCAAGGAAGTACAGGGTGGCAAACTGTGCCCAGGTCTTATGGTTAGAGTTCACACTCAAACAGCATGCTACTTCTAGACTATTGGCTTTGTGTCTGTTCCTACTTTTAGGTAAACATCTCCAGGAATGGATGCTATTCATCATCTTGCTCCTAATGTTTGTCATGGCATTTGGCCCAGTGTGAAGCTTGGCAAATGCTTGCTGAATGAATCATTCTACTGCTCAGAGTCTGAGCTCTAGAAAGGGCCGTAGATAAAACCAAGACTAGCTCATTTCTATTAAACACAAAGACACTTCGGATCAGAGAGGGTCTACATCTTGCTTATCACAGTATGGTGATTTATACTTCATCAGAAGCATGGCAGAGGAGAAGCTGGGCAGGATAGCAGCGGTCCATGGAGAGCCTCACAGACTCAGGTGGTGCTAGGGTTTCAGGCCTATGGTTTCCAGGCCGTTGGCCTTGCCCTGAGACTCATACAATCAGATGCAGAGCTATCATCACATTGCAGAATTTCTGAACACCAAAGTAATCACTTTCTCCAAGCTCCACGCTGAAATTCAGCTTTAGAACTACTTCCCAAGTATTTGTCTTTGCCGAATGAACACTTGCTGTGAACAGGCTTCTGAGTTAGCCCTGTCATTGGTCCAGCTGTGAGCAGTCTCTGGCATGAAGCATAATTTCCTTTTCCAGGAGTGTGTGACAAGCCTGTGACCAGTGCTTCTCACTCAAGTTTTGGGAGAGTGACCACGCATCTCTCAGGCCTGATGCACATGCTCCACTTGACCTGTCTCTGTGTGGCACTCTGTCCCTTATTAAACCTGAAAGAGTCACCTTGTGACGGCATTCATGAGAAGGCTACCACACTAACCTCTGTAATAACTCAGTGGCTTCCACCACCCAGAAGGTAAAGGCCTGAATGTGAGCCCAGCTCTTGGCTGGGCCCTGACTTTTCTTAATGTCTCAGTGATTAGCATGGACTAGCAACTTTTTTTCACCTCACATACCATACTTCTTTATCTACAGCCTGTGCTTAATTCTGTTATTTCTGTTTCATATATCTTTCTCTCCCCTTTTATCTGACTTTTATTTCTGAGCCCCTCTAGAACTCGGCTCAAGGGTCACCCCCTGAGAAATCATTTTCATGGTCCTGTTGGCTTGGAACACGCATCACAGTTCTGTTTCCACATTTATGGTGAAAATGATTCGTTCTTCACATCTTTCTCTAGACTCTAAGCTTCATCTGGTGAAGAACCATGCCCAGCATCCTAGAACTCAGCACTGTATCTGTCCGTAGTAGCAATGGCAAGGTAGGAATAACTGTAAAATGGACAGAGGAAGCAAGGCAGGCCATGAGAAGACGACAAAATGTGATGTTGTGAGAAGCAAGGAGAGAGGGCTGCTTGGCTAAACCGGGAAACAGTCTGAATTCCAGACTTGTATCCCAAATGGGAGTTAAGGCCCTTAGTATCTGGATTACCTGATTACCTGGCCGTTCCTCAATGTAAGGGGAGGAACTCGGTCATGCCTTAAAGTGATGTGCCATGCTTTGAGAAAGCCCATGGAAGGCTTGTCCTTTCTGAATGGAGACAGAGGAGGAGGGAATTGGGGGGGTTAGATAGGAAAAGGGAAGGGATGGAAGGAGAAGAGGGAGGAGAAATTGGTGGGTATGGAAAATAAATGAAAAATGCTATTTAAGTAAAAAAGACCTTTAGTATCCTCATAAAACTATGTAGATGTCATAGCCTCGCTTCATCCCTGAGCACTTGCGTCACGCAGGTGCTCATCTTCACATAAGGATTGTAAAGATGCCTATTTCCTAGATCCATTGCTATGATTTCACAGGCTTGGAGGAAAGCATTTAGCCCAGGGCCTGGCATGCACTAGACACTCAGTAGCCATCTGTTACCATGCTTGCTGCTGTTCTATGTTTACTTTTGCAGTAGATAACAGAGCCTTGGGCTCCTGTCGAAATCAGGGTGAGGTGCGTACAGTTCCCTCTTTGCATCCTGTCATTGAGTATGTCTTCTTGAGGACCCCGGGGAAAGTACTCCCTACTGGGGGAGAACTCAGTGCATGTTCTCTGAACATATTCCTAATGGCTCAGAAGGTAATTTAGCAGGCAACCGGCATTTAAAGCCATGAGTGAGACGGTGAATCTTCCACCCGTGGGACTTGTGGGGCTTCTGCCACCGTGACTCCACTCTGCTCTCCTAATATTAAAGTGGTTAAAGGGAAAATAGGAAAGAACGGGTGTGGCTAGATTCCAAGAGAACTTTATATGCAACACACCGTGGGCCGGGTTGGGTTTGTGGTGATAGTTCGCCCACTCCGGCTTGTTTAAGTTGAGAGCTGGGCAAAGAACTTCCAAAGCATTCATTTTCCAGTACTGTGTACGGAGGGGACAGAATGCATGCTGGGAGAAAGCAAGCATGGGTCTGTCCCTCCCCCTTGTATAATGGCCATTCTTATGTTCCTAGGGTCCTTTAAACTTTCCAAAGCACCATCAATTCAAATGAACTTACTTCTGTCAGCCCTGAGGTCCCAGGTGCCCACCCTGGGCTGGACCCCAGGAGTCCAGAGATGCAGTCTATAGATCCCATATCCTCGAGACGCTCACACAGCGCATCTATTTGTTCCCAAAATAGACAAAGGATTAAAAAACAGAAGGCACAGAGAGGTCACACAGCCAGTGACAGCGATTCGGGTCCACTTCCCCTCCCCATACAACAGTAAAGAGAGAAGGGAGGTGTTTTATACTTGAAGGGGAGATTGCATTTCAGCAGCTTTTGCTGGAACAACAGTTATACGCGAGAACTTATTTATAGAAGTCATTAGCAAGTGTGTCTTTCTGTGTAAGAGCACAGGCTCTGCAGAGAAGAGCACGGCTTGATATTTACCAACCGCCACATTCTCACCCTCAGCCTTGGCAATTATCACGGGTCTGCCTGGTGATGATGGCTTCCTGCATTCTAAGACATGTGGATGCAATTAAGCTGCAAAGGACATGAAACATCCATCCTCTCATTGACTGGAGACCCTAGATGTATCACGGCAATGTAAACCACTAGACTGAAGGGATCTTTCCCCCCAGGAGGGATCAGTACTTGGATTTTTAAGGCATGATATTTTTTTAGTGAGTTGTTTTAAAGTTTGAACAAATGCAGGGTATGACCCTTGGGTGCAGGATGAAACAAGAACATTTGAGGCTTGGCTTATCCAGATACTCTTCTGTCTGAGTTAACCCGAGGCTAGCTACCTGGTGCCTCTGTGCCACGGCTTCTTTCTTAGAAGAGTGAGGATGCATCTGAGCATTGTCACAAGAATGAAACAGGTAAATTACCATTATCCTCTTCAGGATCCAGGCAGGGTCTAGGCAAACAATCCCAACAGATGGGGTGATACCATGGAAGAATTAGTGTGCTCCTCTGGTGCTCACCCCTGTAACATGAGGGGGCCTATTTGTTTGTTGGGGTTTTCTGTCCCGCCTGGCCCCCAAGCTATTTAGTACCAGAGAAAAATCACACTGAGAGATCTCTATAAGTTATAATGCTGATTGGCTCATTCAGTCAGGCTACTTATTAGCTAATGCTCACATCTTGATTAACCCATTTTTCTGATCTACTTTAGCCATGAGTCTCAGTACCTTTTTCAGTGGAGCAGCTCACATCCTGTAGCTTCGGTGATCTGGGCAGGAGTGGGAGGAATCAACTTCCTCCTCCCCAGAATTCTCCTGCTCTCCTTGCATCATTTCCACTTCCAGTCTGGTTTTCCCACCTACACCTCCTGCCTGGCCAATAAGCGTTTATTTAAAACATGACTGACAGAATACAGACAATTCTCCCACACACCCCTATTCTAAAATAGCTGCTTTTAGAAGCCTGAATTTCCTTCTGTGGTCCTTTCCCCAAAGCATCTATATCCCTTCTGTTTCTCAATAACGAAGCTGCTGAAAGCCAAGGCAGGATGTGCTTCCTGTAAAGGGGTCCATCTACATCCTTCCAGACATGTCCTCTGGGTTGAGGCTGGTACCAACTAGGATTAAAAGGTGAGGTCTGAGAGCTCTTTTTTGAACCTCGTCTGATTTTACTGTGAGTTTCGCAGAGTGGCATCCTGCAGCCAGAGACTTCTTATTCCCATCCTGTCCTCTGTATTCACTTATTTTCCTTTCCTCCCCGCCCCCATATCCCCAAGACTTCAGACTCATCCTAGCACCGGGTGTGAGGAAAGACAGCTCATTGTTCTAGAGTCGAATATCCTGGGTTCAAGTTCTAGGTTAGTTAGGCCCTTTGAGCTTTAAAATGTGATTGCAGCATGGCTGCTCAAGGATCTGCTGTGCTGATTAAATAGCACAGCTTGCCAATGAGATCAAATGTACGAATGAGATAAAGCGAGCTTCAAACGCAGCATCTGGTCCAGAGTACACACTCATTAAATGGGTGCTGTGATGATTCTTATTAGAAATGCCTGGCTGCCGAAGCTCAGACAAGGAAAATGAGGGGTTTAGCTACTTCAAAGTTACTTAGAAAAAAGTCAGGTGATCGACATGTTTAGCTTGCATTTTTTTAAGGGAAGTGTTTATAGATTATTTATTTTTATATCCTATTCTGCCTTATTACCACCTGACCGCCAAGATGATTTTGCGAGTAGCTTCTTTCTGTAGTTGGTATTATAAAAACCACAGTGGTACCAGCACACATAGTCTCCAGGGCCCGACTCTCTTCAAGTCATTATCATTGCCACAGGAGAGATTGTCTCTGGATGAAAACTATCTTATTGGCATGTTCAGATTATTTATGTCAGATAGATATTGATAGATATTTCAGAGCTCAAGGAGTTAGCATTAATGAAGGCTCACTTGGTTTTAATTAAAGTAGAGTCCGGTGTTACATAGGTCCTTTGAATTAAGTCAAAAATCATTTCCCTACTTCTACTTACAAAAAGCCAAGAGCAAGGTAACTTTACAAGTACGTTTCCAAGAGGCTTTTGAGGGCCAGACAGGCCACTGTCTCTCATAATTACATATGAAAAGCTTATATTAACATTAGCCGATTATAATATTATATTAAAATAATCATTGCAATACAACAGGGCTCATACCAGGAATTAAAGCCCATCATTATTGGAGAAATCTGCCAATGAAATTTAGGGTATTGGTTGAATGAAACAGAAAAAAGAGCCCTTATCATCTCAGTGGGACCGCTTATTTTTGGTTGTTTCCACTCCTGGGGAAGAACTTGTCTTAGGAGTTTGCTCTTTTGAGAGAACTGAGTAGTTTCTGCACCCTTCAAACACAGGGGAAACTGTTGCTACCTCTCTGGCTTTGAAAGGTTCAGCAATGTGACACCCCGAGTCACTTTGAAGCCACCCCAGGGACTTTGATACAAGGCTTTACCCTATTGAAGTTATTTATATGGGCTCATGGATTTGTTATTTTAGATGCAACTGAACTTGAAAGAGACACAACTTGTTGAAGGACAGGGACTATCGACGTTCATAGCAGATGCACACCGAAGGCAAGACCAAGACTACCTGCCTTATTTGTGCCTGGTCGTCAGTCTCCATCATGGAAGAAGGACGGATTAAATCCTGACCTTCAGCCTGCCGTGCCTCTCACGTGTCCATTCTGTAGTTAGTTTAGATGACTCACTTCCTAATGCCTGTCAGCAGGGCATCAGGAACATCATCCCTCAACCAAGTCAAGCTGCAGAACAATTTGGATAAAGCATTCACAAAGCCAGTCTTGACTATACACTTTAATTGCCTGAAATGTGATATTTAATAACTAGGAACACACACCAGCCAGTTTCAAAGCCACTAAACAGACACAATCTATCCACGTAGGTTGGCTCTAAAGAAGACCAGAGTGCTAAGCAAAAAGTCTGTGAGACATATTCTATTTCATTATTTTTTCCCTTGGAATGGGGTCTCACTATATTGCTTAGCCTGAACTTAATTCCTATGCTTCAGTGAACCTTGTTCCTTAGCTTTCTGGGTAAGTGAGGTAATAAGAATGTGCCACTGTACCTGGTTAGGGACCAGAATGTAAATGATGTGTCTGCCATTGGTCAGTGGGTCATGTTGGTAAGCCAAAGTCCTTTAAGACATTAAGGTCTTTATGTAGAAAATGTGGAGATTTTAGGAGCAAGTTTTCATAATTCTTCTAAAATATAAACACATCTCAGAGGAAGTTTAGGATGCTGTCTGCTGAGCATCCCTCAAAGAAGATAGAATTGGGCTGTATAAGTCAACGTCCCAGGTAGCATACTTATGCCGGGGTTATACACGGGTTGCAGTGGCATCAGACTGGACTTATCAACAGAGATGGAGGCTAGGGATGGGACTGTGATCCTATGATGTATGTGTGTAGATCGAGAGCAGCCTCAGTTCTCCTGACTTCCACTTTGTGACCTCTGTCTTCTTCATTTGATAGTGACTAGCTCAAATCAGACCAAAATCAAATAAAATAACTATCCTTGTCCTGAGGGCTTCCACCCAAGCCTTTCATTCTCAGCAATACCCACACGTGTTTACTGTGTGCCAAGCAAAGTGCTGGGCATACAGAGCTGAGAGAGGAAAAATCTAAACAGCGGGAGGAGGTGCTAAGCCCCTGGGGCATGATGGATCAGAGGAAGTGTCAGACACCAGAAGTTAGGGGTCATTAATTAGGGATCGGTGACTCAGGAGAAAAAATGCAGGGACGGACCACACTTAGTCTTAAAGATCCCAATGATAATATGGCCTTAATTTTAAGAACAATGGAAAGTTAACAATGGAAGTATGGAGGTATGGAGGTGTGTGTGTGTGTGTGTGTGTGTGTGAGAGAGAGAGAGAGAGAGAGAGAGAGAGAGAGAGAGAGAGAGAGAGAGAAAGTGATATGAGGCATCAGTTTGTTTTGACATAGACCATTGAGCTAAAAACTACAGTGAACAGTGACCCTTTACTTTCAAGTATTTCTCACTATGGTATCTAGTTCTTCCAGCGGTCACATGGCTGACTACTGGCAAACTTTCCCTCCAAAGCTTGCCCACAAACCACAAAGTCAGATAACCTAAATATAATGACATATCTCATGCCATGGTGCTTGACAAGTTAAAAGCAATATGAGTATCTGCTAAAGTATTTTAATAATCAAACAGATCCCATGTTTACTTTCGAGGCAGGGTCTTGAACTCACTATATAGTTGAAGATGACTCTGAATCCCTGATTCTTCTAATGCTACCTACCAAGACTGGAGTTACAGGTATGTTTTAAGTAATGTAGGGGATTAAATTCAGGGATTTGGGTATGCCCACCAAGTGAACTGTATCTCCAGCCCCGGATTATAATTCATTTAGTGATATTTTTCTTAATAAAAAAGTAGCACAGATTTTGAGAAATGGGAGATGCCCAACCAGGCTTCTGAGAAAACAAAAGGGAAATTATTAGCTTATTCCAAGAAATGTGATGTGGAGTATCCAATTATTGGGAAACAAATGTCAAAAATCACCAAGAAAAGCCTCTAGGCACATGGAAAAGGACAAAAGCAGTAATCCAGAACCCATTTGATCAACCCAGGGATGGTCACATGAACTATGGTCTATGAGGGCATTAGAAATTAAGCCAAGGGCTAAAGAACAACGGGGTCTGTGATACAATACATAGGAGGGAGGGAGGCGCATGAAAGGAGGAGAGGATTTTGAATTTCATTTCAAAAAATGCACTTATGGGCTAATCCAGCGGAGGTGTGTTACTGTTCCATGCACTATAAAGCCTTTGAATTGTATGCCCCTCCAAATAACTGTCTATAGTTGTCCTATCATGGTGACAAATCATATCATATCCATAAAAATTCAAGCCCTTGTGAGATTGTGTGTGTGTTTGTAGTGTGTGTTTGTGTGTGTGTGGTGGTCATATCTAGCTAGGAAAGTCAGTTTCTTTATCTGTAAATTATAGGAGTGGTAGAGTTCCTTGCATGTACATTTCTCTTCTACATTTTCACATAGACCCGGGTGGGAATGTCCTTATGACTGTATCGCCATGTGTTCTGATTATCACTGATGCCAACTCAGTAGAAGCTGTGGCTGGTTCCGGTGAATTTTGTTTTGTTTGCTTCTAGGAGGTGAGTAGGGGTTGAAAGGAGAAAGGAGACAGAGGCAAGAAAGCCAAATTATTTTCACCGCTCTTCAGGGAAGCCCAGATGGTGCCCTTGTCTCAGGCTCCCAAAATATTCCCTGGGAGAGGAGTAGAGCTAGCATTCTGCTGACAGCATTTGGGAAGAGGCGTGTGGACAGTCTATATTAAGACTTCAGCATCCTTCCAAGCCTGTCTGTGAGCATGAAACAGCTCTGTGGTGTTACTTGGAAACCACTGGGCATAATCTCTCCGGGGGCAGATAGCAATGTGTTGTCTTCTCATCCTTTCTCTGTGATTGAGACCCAAGCATTCAGCAAGGGTTTCCCCCAAATGCCATGGCTGTCTGGGACTACTGTCAGTTCCCAAGGAGAAGGCTGCTTCTGGCAGAACAGGGTCAGCCGGGGAATGGGTAGGGTCAGCAGCAAAGGTCTCTCTCCTTTCTATAGTGAGAGCCCAGGGCACTCCCAAGGTGGGAGGGGGCTGTGGTTCTCATCAGCAGTGAAGCAGCAGCATCACTTCTGCAGCAAGTGCTGTGTCAGGGAGTGGCAGTTCCAATATGGGGCACCAGCTTTGGCTGCAAGCAGTTCCTAGCACTGGATGGAGAAACCAGTTCATACTGGAGGGCTTTGTAAATATGAGGCTTCATCTGAAACATCTTTGGGACCGCACAAGAACCCTGCTGCAGGTTAGGTCACAAAGCTTTGAAACCTAGCAAACAGGAGAAATGGAGGACCCACGCTGACTCAGTTGGTAAGCAACAGATCCCATACTTGAACCCAGGTCTCTTCTCAGAGTTCTCTCCTCTTGAGACTTGTATTGAGCTTGTTTTTTGCATATGATGTGCCTTCCCTTTGTGTGTCTCCTCATCTTACGTTCTACTTAGAGAGATCAGAATGGCCTCCAAGTATTAAGAGTTTCTCATGTGCTAATGGGGTACCGAACACTCCCAGGTGTCCTCTCATCCAGTTCTCACAACTGATGTGTGGGCAGACATTGTCAATCCCATGATACAGCTGTGAACACTGAAGCTAGAAACGGGAGATGATGGCATTCCCCCACATACCAGGGATTGCCGAGAACCTCTACGTTATTCCGGGTCACATTCTCCTTTCTTCCTGAATTTTTGGGGTACCAGTTCAAATGTGTGAAATTTGAGGAGCCATTTGTCCTTGCTAGGTGCTGGTGAAGAGGTTGAAGGATCTCATCTCCACCCCAGCTGCACTTTTCTCTGGCTCTGTCCTGCCCATGTTACTCAGAAGTCTCCAGAATTGATCTCATATCCACACTGAGCAACATCACCATCATCATCATCATCATCATCATCATCATCATCATCATCATCAATCACCACCACCACCACCACCACCACCACCATCATCATCATCATCATCATCATCATCATCAGCAGCAGCAGCAGCAGCAGCAGCAGCAGTGGCAGCAGCAGCAGCAGCAGCAGCAGCAGCAGCGCTACCCAATATTATTGAACCAACAATGTAAACCAGGACTGGGCCAGTGCACATCATATAAACATTTTCACTTAATACTCACAAAAGGCCTGTGTATGAGAATATTGTCACCACTTTTAATTTACAGATAGGGAAATGGAAGCACGAAGATGTTAAGTAAGGCATCTAAGTGACAAAGTTATAAATACACAGGTCACAAGCCTGATGCCAGAGACAAAGGGTTAACTGATAAGCAATAACCTCTCCCTATAATTGTATATGCTCCCGAGATTCTGGACTGTCACCAGACTTGAGGCAGAGGCCAAAGACACACAACCCTGTGGAATGAGGCCTCTTGAACTGGAGGACTTTAGTTCATAACGGCTGTGGAGAAAAGCCAGCAGGCCCTCTCCTGAGCAACATCTGACAGAGATCCTGTTAAGCAAAGAGTCAAAGGGATATATTTCATTTTATTTGTTTAATTTTTTTGAGACAGGGTCTTAGTATGCTGCCGAGGGCACGCTCAACTTCCAGTCTTCGATAAACCTGAGGCAGGAACTGGCTTGGCACAAGGGTCAGTGGTTAGCATTGTGTGTGGTTTGTCCGATGTAGTTGCTGTGGCACATATGTTCCAACGCTGCCTTGAAGTCTGGCCAGATTCAAAAAAATCTCTTGTTTTCCCAGAGATGCCATCTCCCTCCTATCTACAGTCCCCATGCCCTAGACTGGCAGCCTATTACCTGGGGTAGGGGCAGGGCTCCTTGTTCCTCTCTGTGTCTGCCTCATAACTTCATACGTGCTGTTTGTCTCTGCCTGGGATGACCACTCATTCTTTACCAGTGGTCTCTGTCCACCAAAAACTCCTCCTAAATTGCCATGTCCTCCAGCCTGGCTTTCTGGGTTGCTCTGTTGAGTTTGTTCTTTGCTTCCTTTCAAACTGCAAGCTGTGGGGATTATGCAAATTATTACACATGAAGCAACCAGCACACACTGGATGTGCAGCAGGCACTCAAGCATCTGAAGTTATTCTTTGCCCTACATTTCTTATTGTTCCTCTCTCCAAGTAAGTTCTTTCAAATTTCTCATAATACACATTCAGCACCACCACCACCACCACCACTATGACCACCATCACCACTACCATCATGACCACCACCACCACTACCACCACCATGACCACCACGACGACCACCACCACCATGACACCATCACCACCACCATGACCATCACCACTACCATGACCACCATGACCACCACCACCACCATGACCACCACCACCACCACCACCATGATACCATCATCATCACCACCACCACCACCATTACCACCACCATCACCTCTCTCCCCCGCATGACACAGCGTGGAAAGTAGATGGGATCACAGCAGAGCTATGAGGTTCATCAGCTATATGCTGTTTTATTCAGTGTTTTACAGACTGGTAGCTAACGCTTGGGTAGGGGACAGCTACCTTAAATCAAAAGAGTGGTATTGCTAACCCCCACTGAGTTCTGCCAGCCATTGTATTCACTATTTTATAAAAATTATCTTATTTCACCCATTTAATACTTTTTAAGGTTACTTTTAAAGGTTACATTTAAAAATTAAGGTTATATAAAAATTAAGGTTACATTTAAATTTATAACATTAAAATATTGACATACATATTTATAGGATATGGTAACAATAGAATACAGGTACACAATATGTAATGATCAAATCAGGGTAACTAACATCCCAAACAAATGTTTGGACATGGGAGGTCTCACTATATTGCCCAGGGTGATCTCTAACTCCTGTGCTCAAGGGATCCTCTTGTGTCTGCTTCCCCAGTGCTCCCCAAGGGATCCTCCTATGTCTGCTTCCCCAGTGCTCCCCATAATAACCTTTCCATCATCCCTCTGTCTCACGTCTTCATTTTTTCCAGTAAAAAAGTTAAAGAACTGGATCTGAATGCTGAGAGCCTGGTTCCAGAGTGGAGCTTTTCAGTAGAAGCTCCAAAGGAAGAGATAGATGTCCAGGGTCCCTGCTTCCGGAGTCCTCTTCAGTGTTCCAGAGGACTGAAGAAACTCAAGGAAAAACGGGAAAACAAAGAACCATCCATTGTATGACTACCACATCAGGGCTAGCTGCCCTATTTTGTTCAGAAGATCTGAACTGAAAAGAATTTCATTGCATTGGGTCCTTTCTTCACAAACAGTTAAAATAAATTCTCCAAGGTCTAGATGCTTGATGGTGGGAACTTCCAGAGACCTTTGCGGGATGGGAGGTGTGGAAGAAGAATTCAGGCAGGACAGGGGACTGCAGCATCTGAGGTCAGACTGGTCTAACCTCTCAGTCCTGTCCAAGAGACACAGACTTATGACTCTTCTAGGCTCAGACAAAGCACACATCTCTCCCGGCCTTTCTGAGGTCAACAGTGTTGTGGCTTTAAGGTCTATGGAATAGAATGGATATCAGAATAAGACATCCTTTGCTTTCTGGGTTCTTAGATTTGTAATTGTATTGAGCAAGTATGAAAACAGAACAAAACCTAAACCTTAGTTCTAGCCCTGAGCCTCTTGTATTCCTTTTCCTGTGATATTGAAGAAGGACCCCTGATCCCGGCCAGGTCAAAGCAACCTTCCATAGCTGCATTGACTGTTGGGGCAGATCACTCTGTCTTAGTCAGAAGACCTGGGAACACCCATTAGTTTTGTGTGTGTGTGTGTGTGGTTTTTTTTTTTTTTTTGAGACAGGGTTTCTCTACAGCTTTGGAACCTGTCCTGGAGAACTAGCTCTTATAGACCAGAGATGGCCTCTAACTCACAGAGATTCACCTGCCTCTGCCTCTCGTGTCCTAGGATTGAAGACGTGCACCACCACCACCCGGCCTCATTACATTTTATATACCACATCTTCACCTGATCAGACCAAACTCTTAGTTCTGCGACCCAGACCTCTGCTCAGATCTGTTCCTCCTCATCCCTCTAACAATGCACTTCCATCCCAGATGCTGTGTGTTGTAAACAGAGGTACTGAGCGAGACTCTTCATGTGATTCCGCTAGTCGTGATGTCCTGTGGTTTTTACTACAGTAGCCAGCAGGGCTTGCACCTGTCCCTGGCCTCTTTACTGCACCACTTCAACTAATCTCATCTGCGTTACTGCATGGCTTCCCACCTAGCCTGGATGCTTCCAACTTCCTGTTCCCCTGAGCCTTTCTCCCCATAACCACCACTGGGTTGGCTAAGTTTAACCATTTCACTCCCTGACTTGGAGGCCCTTCCTGGGACACCTCAGTCTCCTGAGGAAAAATGTCTAGACCCTTTCCCTTGGCTTTGAGGGCCCTTCATGACCTAGATCTTATCTTGGCTGCTGTGTCCTACGACACACATCAGTTGTGCCATGGTTTCCTGGCTAGACCTGTCCACCTGTGCGTCTGTATTTCTGAATCAATCTTCGCCATCTTTGAAATGTCCTTTATCCATGAGTCATCTGGTGAATTCTGTTTTATAGGAACATCTCCCCAACAGAAGGATTGCTGCCCAAGAATGGAACTGCAGCTCTTGGAAATGCTTTTCCCCAGAACCTTCGCCCAAAGCCCATGACACATCCTAAGTCCTAAATACACTTTGTTGATCCTGATAATAATGCTGATTTCTTCCACAAAGCACAACCACCCCAGGGGAGAACAGTCCCTTTACTTAGGGGAAAAATGACTTCCTGTGTCTCAAAACTGTAAAACCCTCTAATGAGCTGCTTACTCTTGCTTGGCAGTTCCTTTTTCTTCTTTATTGTCCGACTGGAGCCTGGATGAAGTTGTTTGCGTTTCTTTCGTTTCCCACCTCCGAGCCTTATCTGGTACATGTGTGTGTGTGTGTGTGTGTGGGTACAGAATATGGTAGCAACAATACATTGCAGCTTTGTTTATTCCCAGAGATGTATACAGAGCAGCCTCTGAAGAAGTATTAGTATTGGGCCGATGCTATTATCTGCATTTTATTAATTAACCCATACATCTCCCTGTCGGTCTTCCTTTTCTATGGGCTTCCTCACAGCAATGCGGCGGGCTTTTGCTGTTGGTAAATTGGCACAATAAATCTGGCGAGGCCGCCTCTATTTCCAGCACTTCACCTAGCGTTTTATCACACGGCTGTGGTCTCAGGATTGAAGTCGGTTAAAAAGATTAATACCGTTTAATACCACCCAGTAGGAAGATGCCAGAAATGTGTTTAAGGTCCGGTTATTCATGTCTTCATTTCCTTTGTGCGTGGATTGCGATAAGCAGAGCTATCCTTTCTAGGCCGATGTTAATAACTACTTAAAATGATTAAGGCAACTAGTTATTTCCTGTAGGAAAATTGCTCTGCTGTCATTAGCATGGAATTAACACGGCTCCCATTTCGTCTTCAGCGCATAGCCTTTTGCCCCCCAGTTGCCTTAAATAAACAGAGCCCCATCTCCAGGAGGCTGTGAGCTCCTTCCTAAAACACTGACTCTGAAGAGGCAGGAGGGTGATATATGAAGTTCTGTAGCCCACACGGCCTACAGGAGGAGGAGGAGCAGCACTTGGCTTCTGTTCCCATTGTCAGCCCAGTTCTCAGACCTGCCCTGGCGGCTGGCAGGAGAAATTTGTATACCCACTACTACATTTGCGTGGCATGAGCAATGCCAATGGAGGCAGTGGCTCTCCTCATCTTCTGCCCCAGTGCTTCTAAAACCTTCTCTTACCTGGCCACCTGATGAGATGTGGTGGACAGACTCACGTGGGAACACTCTGCTTTTGCAAAAGACTCGATCGTTGGTGGTGCCCTAGTTCTTAATGGTGAAGTCAGTCAGGATCCGGTCATGGATATAGAGGGTTTAAGGATAAACCAGGGTGGCTGAGACTGCTCAGTGTGTGAACGCTCACGTACAGGTTCATGTCTGAGTACTTCTTTTCCATTATTTTTGGGGAAATGTCTGTGAGTAGACTTTCTGGATCATTTTAATTTCATATTTAACGTCTTGAACACCACTGTAATGTTTTCCTGTGTTTGTAAACCGAACATTTACCCATGGTGGGCACTGTGTTAAAACCCACAATGTGTGTGGATACCACATTTTCAGAGGTAGGAGGTTCAGGGAGTCTGTGGGAGTCGGCACAATTGTCTTTCTGGTGCTGTCCCTGGCCATTACTCTCTCTATCCCACCTTGAAGTCAGCTTCGATGTCACCTGGGAGCTGATTAGAATGAGATTCCAGGGCCCTGGCTGACTACATCAGCCCTTCTAGGGCCTTGCTTTTAAGATCTCCCAGCATTTCCGAGGCTCACCAAAGCTTGCAGAGTTCTGAGCTGGTTCTGAGTGTCTCCTGTTCTCTGTTCAACTCAGAAAACCCGCCAGCCACAGAGTGAGGGAAAGATATTGTCTTCAGAGGACAGTCTCGAATCTGCTATAACTTCAAGAAAATGCATCTTGTGCAGCATGCCTTTCTTTTGGGAATATGTGTTGTTGCGGGAGCGCCTTCCGCTCCTTCAGCCAATCACCGCTGAGTTACCACGCATGTGTGACACCACTTTGCCTACAGAGGTGATGTTTACAAGTCCAGGCAGTGTCTCACAGACAGCAGCCTCTGTGCAATAGCATGCCAGAGGCTCTCAGATCGTTACTGATGAATAGCCTAGAATTTTTTTTTCAGTAATTTTCAGACATGGACTTAGTACCCAAGTCAACCTGCAGGGATAGGTCTCCCATAGATTTCCCTACCACTGACAAACCCTCTGTGTTCTCCAATAGCCAAAAGAAGCCACAACACTGGCTGTCTGGTGTTTGTTTTAAGCCTTTCTCATTTTTGTGGGTCAAGAAGTAGCAATGTATCAGTGTGTTGGAACACAGTGTCAAGTAGCCTAGGACTTACATCCTTTTTCTGTCACTGTCACTGAAGATGACTCTTAAGTTTGCCAGATGCAAAAGGTAAAGACCTTGGAATTCTACTTCTTTAAGACACTCCCAATAGCTAAAACCACAGAGACAGAAAGCAGGTTAGCGGTGACAGCGGCTGGGGAATGGAGAGGTGCTGAGTAACCATCCAATAGCTATGGGCTTTTCTTTGTGGGTGGTGAGAGTTTTGGAACTGGATATAGATGGAAACTGTACAGCCTTGGGAATAAATTGTGTGCCTTGAAGTTATATTCACATTAAAATGCTTCATTTGTTTATTCTTTTTTGGTAAAATTAAATATATACACTTAAAGAGCAAAAAGGTGAAAGATAGAAATTTGATGACGGACACAAGTGTCCTTGAAGACCTCAATCATCTAAAAAAATTTTTTTTCTTTTGTCATAATTGAAAGCCCCTCAGTTCACATGGGGAAGTTAAGGCAAGGACATAGACATGCTTATAAACTTAGCCTGACTGGCCAGGGATTTTGGGTGAAGGTCAGGAACTGTGAAGGTTCTGAGCCAGGTAATCATGTGAGACAGGGCCACAGGAATGACTGAATATGACAAGAAGAGAAATATAAAGGAAAAGATACAAACAAGCTTTCTTGAGAGGCCGGTACAGGGCATAAAGCAGATGATTCTTTCATATGAGACAATCCAAGATGATTTTATCTTTCCTAGAGTTCTTATTTCTCTCACTGTCTTTATTAGCAATTACAGTAAACCCTGCCCTCTATAATGTATTGACTAGAAATTAGGAGTTTGGGAGGAGAGACTAGGATTGAATAAAAGACTATGTATGAAAAGCATAAGCTTGGCCAGTCCATACTTCATTCTTTTGTATTCTTTTTTTTCCAATACACTCCAAGGAATCAAAGGTACATGTATCACTGTTATTCTCAGAACATTAGCAGAAAATAAGAACAACGGCAAATCATATGACACATATGATCCTATGGCAATCTTATTTGAAAACACTTTTATAAAAACATATTTTTTATGAGCATTGGCATTTTCCGTGGGTGTATGGATGTCAGATCCTCTGGACTGAAATTATAGTTGTGAGCTGCTGTGTGGGTGCTGGGTATTGAACCCTGGTCCTCTGGAAGAGCAGTCAGTGCTCCTAACCACTGAGCCATCTCTCCAGCCCTCCTATGGAAATCTTAAAGAGCAGATTCAGACCCATCATGCCTGGGCCAGGGCTAAGAGTCTGCATTTCCATGAAACTGACTGCACTAACAAGGAACCTGAGTCTATAATTCCAGAAGAACTTGGATGAAGCTCATACCACATCTTATTTTTGTGCAGATCACAAACTAAGGCTACATTTTTGTTTATTTATTTGAGACAGAGTCTTTAGTCTCTGCTGCCTTCAAACTTACTGCATGGCAGATGATTTTGAACTTCTGATCCTCTTGTCTCTGCTGCCTAAGTGCTGAGATCAGAGGCAAATACCATGCCTGGATTATGTATGTGGTGCTGGGGACCAAACCCAGAGCGGTGTGCATATAAGGCAGGCTCTTTGCTACCTGAGCTGCGTGCCCAGTCCTAAAACTACAATTTTAAACGGTTGGGGGAAACCCTTCAACACTGAACAAAAGAATGCATTTGCATGACATCTGAAAAATATAGAAGTTTCAGACAACAGCATCCTTAAATACATTTCTGTGGGTCAGTTCACACCATCTATTTCCATGCTGTCTATGGCAGCTTTGCTATTAGCGAGTCGGGGAGGGCTAGTAGCCCCTGGAATCATGTTGTTGACTGATTCTGAAATAATTACTGGATAGGTCTTCACAGGCAGGTAAAGTTTGTCTATGCCCGGTATCAAGTTATGTGGGATTTCAAGGGACAGGGAAAGACCACTTCCTGCTGGTCTGCTCAAGGGCATCTCAGTGTCACAGCCCTGGAGGGGTCTAAAAGGCAGCCTCTGGGGAGAAAGAAACTCAGTAAATGCACAAGTTGGGCAGTAGGAAAACAGGCAGTGTGATCTCAGACCTCAGTGTTAAAGCCCGTAGGCAGTCACCCCTCCCTCTCCATGGGCTGCCTGGAAACATCTTTCCAACTTCCCTATGAATGGGAAGGAGAAATGTCCCAGCACAACCTCAGTGCTCACTGGAAAAGGGTGGGTCAGTGTGCACCGCGAGTAATGGAGAAGCCTGGGCATGGCACTGAAAGGTGGAACGTCAGTGAGAGCTTGGCGCCAGTGGTCCCTAAAGTTGGAGAGCGGCACCGCCCTCTGGGGACTTATCAGGAAGTGGCACTACCCTCTGGGGACATATCAGGAAGTGGCACTACCCTCTGGGGACATATCAGGAAGTGGCACTAGCCTCTGGGGACATATCAGGAAGTGGCACTGCCCTCTGGGGACATATCAGGAAGTGGCACTACCCTCTGGGGACAAATCAGAAAGTGGCACTGCCCTCTGGGGACATATCAGGAAGTGGCACTGTCTTCTGGGACATATCAGGAAGTGGCACTGCCCTCTGGAGACATGTCAGGAAGTCGCACTATCTTCTGGGACATATCAGGAAGTGGCACTGCCCTCTGGGAACATATCAGAAAGTGGCACTGCCCTCTGGGGACATGTCAGGAAGTGGCACTATCTTCTGGGACATATCAGGAACTGGCACTGCCCTCTGGACACATATCAGGAAGTGGCACTGCCCTCTGGGGACATATCAGGAAGTGGCACTGCCCTCTGGGGACATTTCAGGGTATTTTGTGTTGTCACCACAGTGGAGGAATGTCTCCTGATAACTACAGGTCAAAGGTCAGGGATGCTGAGAGATTTGCTGTGGGATACTGAAGGCTGTAGTGCTGCTTAGGGTTGAATGGCCTTTCTTAGACACCAATAGTACCTCCATCAACAAGCTTATGTTGGGGACTCTTTGGTGATACACAATTACCAGGTACTGAAGAATTCAAAAATCTGAAGAATAATATCCATTTTGATACTGATGAATGGAGACCAAGCAAGGCAACGTAATGGCGTGAATGGTTGACTTAAATAAAAAGACTCTTGTTTTTCTTCCACCTCCCAAGAAGCCTATGCATATGTATCAGCGTACTGTACAACTACAAAGAGAATCTATGGTTGGAGATAATTGTAACGTCTATGAAAGACAGCACGTGTGTGTGTGTGTGTCTGTGTGTGATAGTGACTATCATTTACTCTTGAACACTTTCCAGTTTTAATCTGCACAGTAGCTAAATGGCCAATTTTGGAGTCAGAAAGAGCTGGATATGACTTCAGCCATGTTTCTACCTTGCTGGGTAACATGGACACATTATTGACATACTCTTAACTGTCATTGTGTAGCTTGCAAAAATGATTGTAATGAAGGACTGCTATAAGAATGGGTTGTGATCATGTGTGTGAAACCCATAGTGATCTCAAAAAGTGTGCCGTTTTCTCTTTGCGTCAGTGGACACAAAGTGATTTCTGATTAGACCAGCTCAGAAATTTAAAAACACATTTTAGCCAAGTGTGGCAATGGTTTCGCTAAGTGGGCATTCTCAACCTTGGCCCTGTTGACATTTGGGGTGTGTGTGTAAGATCTTAGTGGTGGCTGCTATCTTGTGAGCTGCAGGACCTTTGATGGCATCGTTGGTACCTACCCAGTAGATGCCAGCGGCACTCTCTACCATCCCTAATCACTACAACTCAGACTGTCTCTAGCTGTTGCCAAATGTCTGCTAGGGCAATATTACCCTTGACTGAGGAGCTCTGGGCTTATAATGGGAGAAAAATAAGCAGAAGCTTCTTTGGATGAAGGGTAAAATGTGAAATTGCTTTGTGTTTTGTCTAAGCAAAAATCTCAAACCATAAGCTTCCCAAGTCTGTGACCTGTAAGCAACACAACATATGAGGTTTTCACTCAATGCCAGGGATGACACTGGGTCCTGGGACAGATTGAAGGAAGACATAGCTCCTGTTCTTCAGGGGTGGATAGCCTGCTTCTTTCTTTTATTCTCTGCCTCTGTCTCTCTCTTCTCTCTCTGTCTCTGTCTCTCTCTTTTCTCTCTCACTCTCTCCTTCCTCCCTCCCCCTCACTCTTTCTTTTAATCATGTGTGTGTAAAATATGTGTGTGTGTTTGTGCATGCATGTTCTTGCATATGTACATCAGTACATGTGCATGTGGATGTCAGAAAACAATCTTGGGTATTGTCTTTACCTTCCACCTTGTCTGAGACATTCTCTCATTGTCTAGGTTAGCTGGCCTATGAGCCTCTGGAGACGCTCCTGTCTCCACTGTCCACCCTACCATGGAAGTCCTAGAATTATAGATGGACGCTACTGCGCCCAGCCTTACATAGGCCCTGGAGATCTAAACTGAAGTCCTCATGCTCACATGGCAAGCATTTTACCGACGGGTAGATTTATGTGGTGTTTCTTTGAAAGCTGGGACGTGGCACAGCTGAGCCCATTAGCTAAATAAAAGTCTCCCTTGCCACCATGGGGAAGTTAGGAGACATCTCAGGGGACACTGTTTGGTTGATGAGACTAATCATGTCAGAGTGTGTTGTTTATATAAGTGTAATACATTCAGAGCTCTAGACAGGAGGCACATTGTACAAATCAGCTGATATGTAAAATAAAGGCATCAGACTAGGTAGTGCTGCTTCCTGGACAAAGGTCAAAGGGCACAGTGAAATACAGCTGCTCGATGCAAGGGAATTCAAGAAACTCACTGGATTTGTCCTTAAATCAACATTTACTGACGCCACCCAAAGGCTGGCCCCATCCCAGTCAAGACCCTGTTCTCTTTGGGAAAGTTTTGCTCTCTGTGGAAGATGAACAACAATAATTGGGAATAAATGAAGGAGAAGGCAACCCCTTCCCATCAAAGTGGGGAGGACAGAAAGCCAGGATGAAGACGGTCAGAGCAAGGCCAGGCTGACAAGTACAGCCCATTCGAGTCACACAAAGCTTTTCTGACCAGTTATTTCCCAAACTTGTCTGTTTATATAAAGCACCAGGTGTGCTGGTCACAGATCAGGGTGATCTTTCTTCACCCTCAAAACTACTGAGCCCGCGGTCTGGAACAACATGAAAATTTGTGATTTTTTTGTTTAACCATCGCATTAGGGGTTTCTAATGACCAGGTTAGTTTGGAAAACACTTCATTAAACCATAATCCAGCAACCCCAAGTTATAGGCATGGAGGCTGGGCTTGTCTGACCTCGGCATCTATATGACTTCCTGCTGTCTCTGTAGAAATGACAAATCCAATTAAGGCTTGGATGAGATGGGCTGGAGGCTGCTCTCTGCTTTGAATGTGGGCTCCTCAGAGATTCCAGAGTCAGTACAGTGGAGCAAACGGAACTGCGGGGACCGGTGTCCAAGGACCTGGAGTCCATCAATGCTGCCACCTGGGCTAGGCTAACAAAGCCCTACCAGTCTCAATGTTGTCATCTGTAAAATGACAATAAAAGTGATACTTCAGCACCTCCCGAGTCCTTGTATGGATGGAACAAGACAATGGATATGAAAGAGGTTTGCAATGAATAAATGGGACCTCCTGAAACTGAGAAGCTTCTGTAAAGCAAAGGACACCGTCAGTAAGACAAAAAGGCTACCTTCTGACTGGGAGAAGATCTTCACCAACCCCTCATCAGATAAAGGCCTGATCTCCAAAATATACAAAGAACTCAAGAAACTAGACAATAAAACTCTAATTAACCCAATTAAAAATGGGGTGCTGATCTGAACAGAGAATTCTCAACAGAAGAACTTCGAATGGCCAAAAGACACTTAAGGTCATGCTCAACCTCCTTAGCGATCAGGGAAATGCAAATCAAAACAACTATGAGATATCATTTTACACTGGTCAGATTAGCTAAAGTCAAAAACACCAATGATCGCCTATGCTGGAGAGGATGTGGAGAGAGGGGAACTCTCATCCATTGTTGGTGGGAATGCAAATGTGTATAGCCACTGTGGAAATCAGTGTGGCGGTTTCTCAGGAAACTGGGAGTCAACCTCCCTCAGGACCCAGCAATTCCACTCTTGGGAATATACCCAAGAGATGCCCTATCATACCACAAAAGCATTTGTTCAACTGTGTTCATAGCAGCACTATTTGTAATAGCCAGAACCTGGAAACAATCTAGGTGCCCCTCAATAGAAGAATGGTTAAAGAAGGTGTGGAACATATACACATTAGAGTTTTACTCAGCGGTAAAAAACAATGACATCTTGAATTTTGCATGCAAATGGATGGACATAGAAAACGCTTTACTGAGTGAGGTAAGCCAGACCCAAAAAGAGGAGTATGGTATGTATTCACTCATAAGTGGATTCTAGCCATAATTAAAGGTCTTTGAGCCTATTATTCGAGATCCTAGAGAAGCTAAATAAGAAGGTGAACCTGAAGAAAATCATGTACTTATCCTCCTGGAGATTGGAAATAGACAAGAGTCCCAGGTAACCTCGGGTGCATGGAGGGGTGGGTGGGAGGGTTGTTGGAAGGGGAGAGGGTTAGAGAGAAGGGAGTAGGGGAGGAATGGGGAAAACTCGGGGGACTGAGATGGGGGGAGGGAGGAAGGATGGATATGGGATCAGGGAAGTATATATCTCAACTAAGGGAGTCATTTTAGGGTTTACAAGAGACTTGATTATAAATGGGATCCCAGGTCCAAGGAGAGATCCCCAGACTGTTCTCTAGACAGAGGAGAGGGTGCCTGAACCAGCCTTGGCCTATAACCATACTGATGAAGATTTTGCTTATCACCATAGATCCTTCATCTGACGATGGATGGCGATACGAACGGAGACCCACATTGGAGCACCGGACTGAGCCCCCCATGGTCCAAATGAGGGGCAGAAGGAGGAAGAACATGAAAAAAAACTCAGGACCGCGAGGGGTGCGATCACCCACTGATACAAGGGGACTGATCTAATGAGAGTTCACCAAGGCCAGTTGGACTGGGACTGAACGAGCATGTGATCCAACCAGATTTTCTGAATGTGGCCGGATTCTCTGAATGTGGCTGGCCCGGAGCCTTTCTGAAAAGCCACTGACAATGACACTGGGACTTGTTTCCTCTGCATATACTGGATTTTTGGGATCCGGTCTGTTCGGATACTCACCTTCCTGGACCTGGAGGGAGGGGGGAGGAACTTGAACTTCCCACAGGGCTGGAAGCCCTGACTGCTCTTAGGGATGGAGAGGGAGGAGGAGGGGGAGGGAGTGGGAGGGTGTTGGGAGGAGGGGTGGAAATGGAAACTTTCATAATTTAATAAACTTTGAAAAAAAAAGAAGTTCACCTCTTAATGCTTGGAACCGATTAATGTGGGAGGAAATAATTTTGCAGATGTGATTAAAGATGTTGAGATGGGAAAATGACGTGGAGTTATCTGGTTGAGCTCGATGTAATCACGAAGATCCTTATAAGTGAGAAAGGAAAGGGATGTTGGAAGACAAGATATGATGGCTTAGGTAGACGTGATCGTGCTGCGAAGCACAGCTTTCCGTTGCTAGGTGTAATGGATTTTTCACCCCGTACCCCGCCTACTAAAGCAAGGATCCCTCCCAACCTCTAACATTAGCCTCATGAGCCCTCTTTGGCTTTCTAGCCCCTGGTATCATAGGATAAGCAGTGTGTGTTGTAAGCCACAGGTGATAAGTTGGAGCCATCATGTAAAGTCAGTGCACCCCCCCCTTTTCATGTTTACCAGCTAAAAGGACAGTATGGTGCCCTGCAGGATATGAAGTGCCTTCATGGCAACTAACTACTAGTCTCTGTCCCAAGTCATCCCACAATGTGCCCGCATACTCCCCAAAGGCCCCGTGGAGGCTGACATTGTCCAGGATGAAAAGACTGGCTGGGACATCTAGAGAATACAAGAGAATATGAGGGACATACTTCAAAGTGGTAGAGGAACTGCTTTGGGCCTACAGCAGAGCTATAGGGGAACAGAGCTGGGGGGGGGCTTAACTGAATGCTGGGAGAAAGGAGGCGGAGTCAGAGACAGATGCCGAATGGAAATTACCCGGTGAGCCACAGCCACGTGGCAATGCACAGATGAATAGAAATGGGTTAAATTAAGATGTAAGAGTTAGCCAATAAGAAGCTACAGCTAATGGGGCCAAGCAGTGATTTAATTAATACAGTTTCTGTGTGGTTATTTTGGGGCTGAGCAGCCGGGAATCAACAAGCGGCCCTCCCTATAACAAATACCTTTAAATTGTCACTGTGAGATCAGAATGCTTACTTATGTTTGTATATTCCTAGACCTCAGTGCTACACCTGACCTAGATAAGGTATTCTCTGTTTGGAAAGAAAATAAGGATTCTTTGGTTAATTATTTTTCAGGATTCCCAGAAGGATTTATGCTGCCTTAAAGTATTTAAAAGTGTAAGTTGAAAATAATGAAACGAAATCTCATTAAAAGGAGTAGGGTCTGGGGAAATGGTCACATCAGTAACGTGTTTGCTGTACAATCATGAGGACCTGAGTATGATCCCCAGAATCCACAACTAAAAACAAAGACGGGGGTGGTGGTTGTTTGTGCCTGTAATCCCAGTGTTAGGGAGGCAGAGACAGGTGAATCCCGAGTGCTCTGTGGCCAGCCAACATAGCCTACTTGAACCAGTCTCTCCTCTCTCTCTCTCTCTCTCTCTCTCTCTCTCTCTCTCTCTCTCATCATATATATATATATGATGTACAGTGCCTGAAGAACAACATGTGAGGTTCTCTTCTATCACTCACATGTATGTATGCATGTATACCTGTACACATAAAAGATTTAGAAGGGTGGGGTTCTTCATGCTTTCAGCTGTGAGTTCCTACATGGAAAAACTATACAACATCCTCCTAAACATGACTTTACATCTCACATATGGGTTGAAGGTGAAACTCGAAAGGTGCTGGCAGGAAATAATTGTTTACCAGATGTGGCCCCCTGGAGATTCACATGAAAGAAAATGTCAAGATACATTGGATCTCTAGAAATGTCCCTTACTTTTAGGTCACAGATGATTGGAGAAACACACGCAGCTCGATTAGAGACAGCCAGAGGCACGCTGCTGTGCGTACTCTATTAAATTATTGAGATTCCTGAGGGCCATGAATGCTGGGAGGGTGGAGTGAACACTACAGGTTGGAGCCAGAGGGTCATTTGAGACAACCTCTTAGTGTCAGTGTGTGATAAGAGGGGAAGTCTTGATGGCAGGATGGAGTGAGGGAGTGCTGGGATCTCTTTCTGGGAATGGTAATATATGGCAAGCCCTGTCTTTTCATCTCTTCCTTCCTCTGTCTGCAGAGCTACCAGGAACAACCACTCTGTGTTATGGATGCTAATGACCCACGTACCAGCCCTGCAAGAACGATTTCAAAATCTGCACGTGATAGCTTTTGCAGGCACCACAAATCATTGAGTCTTGCAATCAAATGCAGAGGGGCTCAGATCGTTGAAAGAGTTGGGATAACGGTTGACAAAAATGCAGCTTAATATGGACAAATGCGGAATAATAGGTATTGGAATAAACAATCAAAAGGAGTAACAGCTGCTAAATGAATTGATTTGTATTCCACTGACCAGGGAATAAAAATGGGTCAAGCAGCTGAGAGGCAGCAAGAGGGAGGGAGGAAGGGAGGAAGAGATGGGGAGAGGAGGGAGAGCTTCCTTCTTCAGAGGGGGCAGGGAGAGAGAGGGACAGAGAGAGAAAGAGGGGGAAATAAAGAGATAAAGAGGACACTCAGAGAGAGAGAGAGAGAGAGAGACAGAGAGATATCCAGGGGATATAGAATTTCAGATGAATCCTGGCCTTGCAGGTGTCAAGCATTTCACAGACAGGAATGGAGTGGCTTTGGCCCTCATGTCTCAGTTCCCTTCACTAGAAGCTTCTTTATTCAGTCTTCAGATGCTCAAGATCCTCAGGGCTTGAGGGTGTTCTGTGCTAGAGGTACCCAAGGCTTTGACTTTTCTCTTCCCCAGCCTTGTGCTCTTGACAGAGAGTCTCAGTCATTCCTTTGTCTTGTATGTATGTGTATGTGGTGTGTGTGTGTGTGTGTGTGTGTGTGTTTGTGTGTGTGCGCGCTCATGTATGAGTTGGCATACATAAGTATGGAGGCCAGAGGTCAACTTTGGGTATCTCTCCTTACTGTTCACTTTAAAATAATACTTTTTAAGTCACAGGTTTCTAAGGTAAAATGCTGACTAGGCTAGACAAATTAGCTAGTAAGCCGCAAAGATCTTCATTTCCTGGTTTCTGTCTTGCTGGGCTTACAAATTTATGCTACATATTGGACTTTTCAATGTGTGTACCGGGGATTGAACTCAGATCCTCACCCACACTGTAGTCACATCGCCAGCTGAGCTATCTCCTTGCTCCTTTGTCTTTAAATAGTATCTATACTTTGATAGTCTCCTAAGTGAGATATTGGCTTATTTTATCCTTAGAAACTTGGCAGTGGATGTTCTGGTTAGTTTTTATTTTTATTTATTTTTGTCAACTTGACACAAGTTATAGTTATATAGGAAGAGAAAAATGCCTTTTTGATTAACAATTGAGTGAAAGAACCCAGCTCACTGGGGGCAGTGCCATCCCTGGGCAGTTGGTTCTGGGAAGCATAAGAAAGCAAACTGAGAAAGCCATGGTGGCAAGCCAGTAAGCAGCATTACTTCACGGCCTCTGCTTCAGTTCCTGCCTCCAGGCTCCGGCTCAGGTTCCTGCCCTGGCTTCTCTCAGTCGTGTTCTGTGACCTCAGAGATAAAGCAGAAATAAACCCTTTTCATCTCCAAGTTGTTTTTGGTCATGATGTTTTATCATAATTGAAAACAAACTAATACAGCAGGTCTCAAAGTTTTCTATATAATAGAAACAGGCGTTTTTTTTTTTTAAAGTTCCAATGTCTGTACCCTAGATGAGTTAGGTCAGGAGTGCTGTGTGTATGAATGTGTATATTTGCATGTGTTCGTCCCAGACATTAGTTCTATCTCTACAGGCCGCTCCAAAGTGTCAGGAAGTCTGAGAACAGTTGCTGGATATGTCTATGCTCTGGGCCTCTTATTGGTGTTTGAATGTGAAATGTTTCCTATGGGCTCATATGTTTGAAGACTTGGCCTTCCCTGATGGTACTGTTTTGGGAGGTTGTTGAACCTTTGTGATGGATGACCTAATCAACGGAAGTGGATTTTGGAGGTCAAGCCTTCTTGGGGTCATATCCTCCTCAGTTCCACCTGAGCTCTCTATTTCCTGGTTCAGCAAGGAAAAGTCACTCTGTAAGTGTCACCCCCTCCCCACCACCCAGCAGACAGAGCAACTCCAGCCACCCTATCAGCTCTGCTATGATGGACTGGATCCCCTCAAACTGTGAGCCAGAGTAAATCTCTCTCTTCCTTTCCTAAGCTGTCTCATTTCATCACAGTGTCAAGAAAAACAGCTACCATGCCTCCTGCCTCCTCCAGTCAGGAGTGGGATTTGTTTCAAATTTAATATGGCCAAACAAACTTGATTATTGACTCCACTCTACACCTGGCCCTCACAGTCTTCCCCCTTCAAGTGCTCAAGTCCCAAATTTAACCTGATTATAGTTTTATCATTTTCTTTTATCATCTATATCTTAAGCAACTAGCAAAATTTCCAGCTCTAACTTTAAAACAGCCAAGCATCACCCTACCACCAAGTCCAACACCAATCACTGCGTATCTTAACCCATTTTCATTTATATTGACTTCTTTTATGTCCCTTCTTCTGGTCTCTGAAGTGATCTTAAAATGAAAAGCGTGATGTCATACTTCTGCTTAAAAACCTCAATGGCTCCACCTCACAGATGAAATCTGAGCTCTGTCTTTCTTGTCTGTACAGTGCGAACAATGTTCATCCATGTCTCTTGGGTCGTGACTGGGAATAAATGGGATGATGCCCGTGTTTGGGACTACCATGAATTGTATGCATCAATCACCATTACTGTTCTTTGTTTTACACTACAGTTATGGATGGTTTCAGGCCCTCATGACTTCCAAGAACTATTTTGTTTTCATCTGAAGTGCAACCCTTCCCCACATGCTTGCAAATGTATTCTTCTGTAATGTTTTCCTGAGCACCCCCGGGGAGGTGACTTCTTCCTCTTTGGCT
The DNA here is from genome assembly GCF_982192425.1 of Myodes glareolus. Lineage (NCBI taxonomy): Eukaryota > Metazoa > Chordata > Mammalia > Rodentia > Cricetidae > Myodes > Myodes glareolus. The sequence goes on from NC_142034.1 coordinate 29,104,928, forward strand.
CATTTATTCCCTCTGTTAAAGCACACTCCACTGTATGTGATGAGCTGCTTACACTCCACTCTTCTATCTCTCTATTTTATACTTGCTCGGCCTTTACTACAGGACGGGTGCTGTTCTACCATTTCTGTTGAATCACAGTTCCCATACTAGGTCTACAAAACAGGTGCCAGTATCATTTTAGTTTTATGAAGCAAAAAAGAGACAGAGAGAGGCGGAGTGTGACAAAGCTGGGACTTGAGTCCAGGTATCTCAGTTTAAAACTATGCTCTTAATCATAGTATCACATCCCTTGCATGCATAGTGAGCCCTTTATGAACAGGACACTGGCTCACTTACTCCAGCTTTCTCAAGATCTGGTAGAGTTTTTGAAGTACAGAAACTTGCAATCAAAACAAAAACACCCATTTATCACCTGCTGTAGAAAAGGACTGTGCTGAACTCTCTACAAAGAATGGAGTGATAATGGAGAGGTCCAGTCCAGGATCATCTGATTCCAAGGGCCATTCTCATTCCACAGCATCCCTGTATCTCCGGTAACCTTTAGTCGAATGAATGACTGTTTTGGAAAGCCATGTTTGGAAATAGCATAGATTTGTAGCAGATAATCCACATGCTCTTATTTCTGCTTTGAGAGACTTTGAAGTAGTAATGAAGTCAGTGACACATGAGGAAATGATGTCATAGGAAGGAGAATATGGGCTCTGTACTGGATGGCTGCCCATCATATGTGGCCCAGTGAGTGCCAGGGACAGTGTTCAACACATAGGTAGCTCAATGCTTCCTGAGCCATTCTCACCCTCTGCATTCTTCACGGTGCCCAGGGAGCATTCCTACCTTCTTCCTCTATGGAGCACTTTTCTCTCTCCTATTCTGCTCTTCCAACCCTTTCTTCTTCCCTTCCTTCTCCTTTTAAAGTATTGTGAAGTTATTAATTTTAAATTGCTAAAAGCACATATGATTATCTTCTATGAGAAGTTTTAAAACATATATTGCTTAATGTCTAAACCCATCTAACATTTTCATAAATTCACAGATTTTTTTATTATGAGAATACTTGAAATTTATTCTCAGAAATGTTCTAGACTATAATCCAAGTTATTAACTACCATCACCACGTTATATACCAGGTCTCTTGATTAATCTTCTGTATGACTGAAATTTTACAGCCTTTGGCCAGCCTCCAATCCTCTGCCCATTCTTAGCCTCTGGTAACAACAGTTTGCTCTCTACTTCTGATTTTAACTATTACAGATTCCACATGTAGGCGAGCGCATTGGAGATCTGCCTACCTGTTGTTCTTGCCTCATTTAACACAAGTTATATTCTAGGGTGCTTTCTGTTGCTCCAATAAGCATTCATGACTGCTGGGTGGTGGTGGCACATGCCTTTAATCCCAGTACTCAGGAGGTAGAGGCAGGTGAATCTGTACACCAGGCTAGCTCCAACTCCTGCTAGATTCCCAGTCCAGAAGTGTCACCACCTACAATGGACTGGACCCTCCTACACCAATCACAAACTAAGAAAATCTCTACAGGCTTACATACGGCTGGATCTTATGGAAGCATTTTCTCAATCAAGATTCCTTCTTCTCAGATGACAGACTCCAGCTTGGGTGAAGTTGGCATAAAAACTATCTGGCACAGCTTCTTTTCATAGATATTACTAGATTGTCAACGATAAATTATCCTGTTGGTTGCTTCTGTGGCTTTGCAAAGGGCTTTGATGACACAGTTCCTTTTCTTCCATTTCTGCTTTTATTGTCTATACCTTTACGTTCGTGTCTAAAATTACCATTGCCCATACCGATAGCGTGAAGCTTTTCCTCTTTGTTTTCTCCTAGCAGTTTTCCAGTTCCAGGCTTCCTGTCTGAATCGTTAGTACATCTAGAGCTGATTTTTGAGTATGACATGAACAATTCTTTTATTCTTCTGCATGTGGATATCAAGTTGACCTAATACCATTTTTGGAAGAGACTATTCTTTCTCTAGTGTGAGTTCTTGGCACTTTCAGCACCCTTCCTTTCCGATTGGCCTTAGCCTGTTTGCCATGTTGCTAAGTGAAGGGGTCCCAATCAAGAGTAACCGTTTAGCCGCAAAAGGCAGCTTTAAAACATGATCTGAAAGCATGTAGCCACCTGCTCTCTTTAGCCAGGAGGAACAGTTTAGCAAACCATATGAGATTGATTTCAGTGTGTGTGGGTAAGTATCCAATGGATGTCGTGGAGAAAATGTCACATTAGAGCTGAACTTTCCACCACTTACATGTGACATCCACACAGGCAAATGACACACTCTGTACTTGTCTTCTTAGTTGTAAAGCTGAGATATATACATGCATCTGCTTCAGTCTGCTGTACAGATGAAATCTGTGTAGTTCTACATTGTGTGGATGCCTGCTCTTTGATGGTATATTCTGTGATTCCCTCACCAGCATTTTCTTCTTCAGTGGCATGGCTCATCTGGTCATTTCTTAGCAAGTGTGGCCTCAGGGACTTTTGCACCGACTCTTCTGTGCTTTCAAATACCTCACCCTCAAATGCTCATGGCTCAGTTTTTTGAGTTTCAGTTCTCATGGGTACTTTCCTGACACCTTTACTTTTTTTTTTAATTTACACAGTAACTACCATCTCCCAGATACTGCTTTTATTCATCATTAATCTAGTTTTCTACTGCTAGAATATAAGCTACAGGAGGTCTAAGCCATTTGACTGATTACACTGAGGGATCTCAGGTAACTAATAGAGGCTAATGCACAGAAGGCACGCCATAAACATCTGCTGAATGAATAAATACATAAATAAGTCAATGCATGCAAGCATGAGTGAAATCATGAAATTCAGAGTTTTGCATATTGTAGGCATACACTAAATCCTACCTATTATTATGGAAAGTTGACTGTCCCCGGAGCTACTTCATCCTGGAGTAATAACTAATATAAACCCTTTGGTTTCATTATTTTCAATTCTGATCGTCTTTGGGATGCCATCCCCTTCTTCACCATTACCATGTCTTTTCCAGTCACGTGTGAGAATTTCCCCTTCTCCAACTCAGGTTTGCAGTGGTATCTGAAATCACATGAAAGTGTCTCCTTCTGTGTCTTAGTAGCCTATGTCTTTTCATCAAGGTTACTTCTTACCACCATGACAGACACAGAAGATGCTGCCCCTGAAGCTATTATTCTTCTGACTGCTGCCCCTGATGCTCTCCCCAGGCACACAGAAAACATCCCCCTCCCCCATCCTCCATTCTTCACCTGTATCTTGTAGAGAAACAGCCTGACCCCTCCGTCTCTCAGATCACTTAGTGCCAGAACCTGAGAAAGGGGTGCTGCCCTGCACTCTATTTTTTCTTTCAGCTTTATTTCAGTATATTTGATAGGTTGGAATTGCATGCATGTAAGATGTTCAACTTGATGCCTTGATATTTAAATAGATGTTGGAATAATCATGGTGTGAGATGTTCTTCTGTATATGTGTTGCTTTTATTGATTGATGAAGAATAAGGCTGTTTGGGCCAATGGCTTAGCAGAGCAAAGTCAGGAAGGGAATCTGGAGAGAGAGAGAGAGAGAGAGAGAGAGAGAGAGAGAGAGAGAGAGAGAGAGAGAGAGAGAAGGCAGAGTCAGAGACATCATGTAGGAAGGAGAAGGACCTGAAACCTTTTTGGTAAGCCACAACCTCGTGGTAATACACAATTTAATAGAAATGGGTTAATGCAAGATGTAAACGCTAGCTAGAAATATGCCTGAATCATTGGATGAATAGTATTGTAATTAATATAGTTTCTGCATGATTATTCAGATCTGGGCAGCCGGGAAACGAAAGAGCAGTCTCTGCCTTCATAATCACCATAACCAAGCTAATGAACACATACTTCATGTTGTCTTTCTTTCTTTCTTTTCTTTTCTTTTGGTGGTGATGGACAGGGTTGGGGGATGAGAAGATTTAACATTTACTCAGGTGGTAAAATTTAAAATTAATTTTATTAGTTGTTTGGATAATTTCCTACAATGTATTTTGATCATATTCACCCACTTCATAAATTTTAAAGACACAGTGCAGAATTGATCATTAGAGTCACATTGCTGAACATTAAATTCCCTAAACTTCTCTGCATGCAAGTGAGATTGAGCAATGTTTGTCCTTCTGTGCTTGGAATATTCGACTTAGCACGATGCCTTCCACATCCACACGTGTTGTCACAGGTGACAAAATTTTCTTACTTTTTTTAAAATACATTTTTATTTTAGCCTTTGAAACTCAAGGACATTTTTTAACATTTAAAAAAATTAAGTGTTTGTATATATGCGTTCTTTTGTGTGGAGTTGTCTGAAGAGGCCAGAAGAGGATATTATCTCTCCTGGAGCTGGAGTTAGACGAGTGGTGGTGAGTCACCTGACATGGGTGCTGAGGTCTGAACTTGGGTGCTCTGATAGAGAAGTGTGTGCTCTTACCTGTAAGGTCATTTTCTTCTGTCTCAAGATTTCCTTTGGTTTTGTTTTGAGACAGGATCTCACTATGTAGCTCTGGCTGGTCTAGAATTCAGTGTATAGACCAGAGTAGTCTCAAAATATGGCCATCTGCCTGCCTATGCTTCCCGGTGCTGCTGGATCGAAGGTTTGTGCCAAACAAGAGACCAAAGAAGGGACTAAAGAAGAGAACATGGTCAAGTGTGGGCTCCCATAGCCTGGGGTATTGAAATGGGACACTTGGAGCAGAGGCAAGGATATAGCCCTCCCCGCACTCCCATCTCTGGAAAGGAAACCCTGCAGTCCCATACGCTTCTCATTGGGAATCGTCAATGCTTGATTGTTTGCCCGTCTGGCACCCCTTATGGAACCAGGCTTGGACCACATCCTCCTCCAGCTGAAGCAGCTTGGGGACGATGCTGATCCTCTGCAGGGTGGGCACTGCAGAGACATGATCTTCATGTTGTCCCTCACACGGTTCCCAACACTCCTCTGCTTTCTCTTGCAGGCCTGCACTAGAGTCTCTGCTTTGCATATCTCTCGAAGGTTCTCATTGTTGTTGACTTCTTTTCTCCTGCAGGGGCGGCAGATGGTGGTGTGGCTGAACACCTTTTCAAAGAGAACACCCAGGATGAGCATCATGTCGGCCTGGATGTACCCCAAGGTGATCTTCTTTTGCTTCAGCAGCTTGGCAAACTGCTCCAGTTCCATCTGCAGGGCTCGGGACTGAGTTCCACCTACTCCCACTTCAAGGCACTGGGACGGACAGAACATGGCCCAGGGGAAACTCTCTCCGAGTTGCTCTCCATTTCTGCTTCTGCCTGGTCCCCAGGCTGCAAAGTCTCCAGGTCAACTTGGGGCACTAGGCCCAGTCCAATCCAAGGTCCACAGTATGCCATTTCTCCACAGAACTTATATGGTGGGGGACAAAGGAAGATATCCAACACTTCTGAGCCTTGTCCAACCCCTGGTTCAATTCCAGACAAAACTGGGAATTCTTGGAAGCTGAGGCAGGTCCAAGGGTTCATCAAGCTGGGTTCCAGTCCCCCTGACTCATTACCCCCCTCCCCACTAGGTATCTAGCCATGGTGAAGTCAGGTGTACAGCCCCCATACAGGAGCCTGATGGAAGGAAGGCTCACCTAGGGACTCTTTGGTCCTGATTTGTAAAGGCTGAATAATACCCTCCTCTTTTACACACACACACACACACACACACACACACACACACACACACACACACACTTGCTCACACATTATCCACTCTGAATTGATAGAAATTTAGGCCGTTTGAGTGTCTTTGGCATTGTGACTATTTCTGCAATGAGCAGAGGTATGATGGGAATTTCATTTCCTTTGAGTGTATTCCTAGAAGAGAATTTTCTTATCATATGGTAGTTCTATTCTGAATGTTTTAGGAACCTCCATACTATTTTCCAATTTCCTCCCTCTTCTTGCAACCAGAGGCGCGTGCAATCCTGACCCTACCAACTTATGTAAATGCCTGTGTACCGGCAGGTGTTTTCTGGTTCTCTACAACAATTTTTCCTCAGCTTCAGCCAAGACACCTTGCTTGAACGTAGGAAAACAAAGCCATTCATCATCTAGAAAAAGCATTATAGAAGAAGCAGAAGACTTAATTTATTGCACATTGGCTGACTCCTGTTCTTTTGTAAGGTCCAGTTCTGCATGACAAGGCTACTTGCACCACCCAACAGATGGCCCATGGCAACAGAGCATTGCTAATCTTGTCACAGTGAAATCAGTTCAATGAAAAGCTCCCCACAGCAGATGTATACACTGGTTTCCTCCCCACATGGGGCTCAGGGCCTGCATGAGACATTACGTCTGTTTGTATTTATAGGTTAACAGTTGTCGGGTGAGGAGAAGGTGACTGTTATTAGTATTAATTACAATCACTCGCATTTATCTCGTGCTTTATGCTTTTCAGAGATGCTCTCACAGATGTTCCCTCATTTGATTCTGGTAGCACCCCTGTTAGGCAGCCAGCAGAATGAAGGCAAAGACCCCAGGAAGGCCTGCAAGGTAGTGTCTTCCCATCCTTCAATGCCTCAACACAACTGTTCATCAAAGCTATGGACAGGGGCCAGTGTTTGGGTGATGTGCTTGGAGCCCACCTGATGCTGTGGGGGGAGCCAACCTGTCTGCTGACCAGGGACTGTCCTCGTGAGGGTGCTTGTCAAGGCCACACTCTTGGCTAGACTACAGCAACAGCTCCTAGTAGGCCTTTCTGCTTCTGTCCTTGCCCTCTTTCCATATGTCCTCAATGCAGTGGTCAGGGTAGATATTCTAAAATATTGAATCCTTGTAACATCTAGAATCTTTTCAAAGCTCTTTGGCCTACTCAGGGTAAAACACCATGGTGCAAGGCCTTTTGTGGACTGGCCCTATGACCCTCTCTTGGTGCAGGAGAATTATCTGTATTCTGTCAATCATGTATTTTAATAAAACACGGATTGGTCAGGCAGGAAGTATAGGCGGGTCAACCAGACAGGAAGTAGAGGCGGGGCAATGAGAATGGGAGAAGGCTAGGAAGGAGGAAGCCTATTCCTCCATTCCTGCCCAGACCACAGAGAAGCAAGATGTAACCTGCCCTGCTGGAAAAGGTACTGAGCCACATGGCTAACACAGACAAGAATTATGGGTTACCGTAAGATGTAAGAATTAGTTAATAAGAAAACTGAGCTAATGGGACAATCAGTTTATAACCTAATGTAGACTCTGTGTGATTTTCTTTGGGACTTGCTGGTTGTAGGGTACCGGGCAGAACGGAAACCCCAACAAGCTAGCTGGCCTTCGTGTTACACTTCCTAGCTCTGTTTGTTGCTTCTTCTAGTTCACTCTCTGGCCACACTGGCTTCCTTGGTGTTAAATGAACATCATAATCCCCTACTTAGGGCATCTGTTTCCTCCATATATCCGTTTCTTATCCCATTTTCCACTCACTTTATTCCTTTGCCAACTCTTCACCTTCTCAATGAAGCCCAGCTCAGTTACTCACATTCCCCTCTCTTCTTTCCTTACCTAGTCTCACTTTCCCCACACACTTTGGTCAATACCACTTGCCTCCACGTGTATACTATATGCATTATATTCTTAGAGTTGCCATTAACAAGTTACCATAAATTGTTTTTGATGAGCCAACATAATATACTAAAAATTACTCTCATTGTTTTGGAGGTCTTTCCAAAAATGTGTTAAATAGAAAATGGAAGTGTGGGCAAGACTGGTTTTTTCCAGAAAGCAATTGCCCCTTCTCTGGTCCTAGTTTAATCATCTCTGGACGTGTTCTCAAAGCACAAGCAGAGGTATGGTTAGCTAATCTAGGTGTTTCTCAGTCCAATGTGGTTGACAAGATTAAATATCTTAGTGTTAGGGCTAAAAAAGAAAAGGACTGTCCAATTATTCTGAACTAAGAATTTACTAGATACCCTGTACACAAGAGATGATCAATAAAGTTTGGCCGATGATAAACGACTCTTCTTTGTTCATTAGTTACGACAACTGCATCTTAAGTAAATATAACCAGGAAGGGATGCCACTTGGAATGTTACTGTCAATGAAAGAAAGGTGGCAAACAAACAAACCCTGGGTCATTTTCTAAGCACCCCTATGTGTTTCCTTAGAGACAGTCTTGAAACAGCCTTTTATTTTTGAGGCCCCCTCCCTCACTTAATGTGGTGTGGATGAACCGGGGTTGTGGGGAGGCAAAGTATGTGCTCTCTCTCAAGGAAACACTCAGGAAACTGGGCTTTCTGCCATTAAAAAAGCAAATCTTTATGGTGGCCTAATTAGAGTTTTTAAAATTCAATTTGGGCAGTCAGCAAGTTCGGCTCCTTTCCAGGAGGAATAAGGAGACAGTGCGTGACCTAACTGATGCTGGGCTGCTTGCCATCCCAAACAGCTAAAGTGGTTGTATCAGCTTCTTCCAGGACCAGAGGCTGCCTGGACACTGACGTGGGCAAGGATCTCTGTCTTTCAGGGCCTCACTGATATTGTGGGACAAGAATGGTTAAATGCCTAGAGGACATGCATGTTTAGGAAGGCAGATCATGGAGTATGTCCTCACTAGGCTAGGGTAAAAGTAACTTTCTTTCAGTTGCTGTCTGGAAGTTATGGAGCAAACGAGCAAGACTGTCCATCCATCCATCCATCCGTCCGTCTGTCCGTCCGTCCATCCTTCCGTCCGACTGTACATTCCTTGACTCACCCAACTGACACACATGGAGTATGTATTCCCACAAATTACTAGAGGTTCAATACTAAAACAGCATCAATATATTGAAGGAACACAGTTTCATTCAAATGCAAATAATCAGTGGATATGAGTGTGAGGAATTAAGTCAAAAGACCTGAATTTGAATGTTGATGGTGAATTCCTGGTTAAGTTACTTACCGTTAGCCCAAATTTTTATCTGTAAAGCGTGGCTGGACTAGACGAAACTCTCAGACCTCTTCCACGTTAAATATGCTAGGAGTCCATGCCTAGGTGCATTTTGTGCCAAATAAGAGCATCATCTGAGAGGAGTTAGTATGATAATCTTGTTGGTTGTCTTCTCTAGTTTTTCCTGATGACCAACCTTCCACCTTCGGGGTCAGATTGATCCTCCCCAAAGCAAGCTTATCAGATTTCTTTTCACTCATACCTTTCATTGCCATTTCTGTCTGCATTAGGATAAAGACAAACATTTTTAAGAGGGTCTCAAGTTCTTCTCAACTGTATCTACTTCATTTGCATCAGGTCTTGACTTTCTTCCTTTGCTCCTTAAGTTTGACCTAGTCCCTCCGTCTGGACCACTGTGTCTTTCCATGTATTTTACCCTGAGAGAGTAACTTATCTTTCAGATGGCAGTTGACTCCTTTTTCCCAGTGACACTTTCTCTTACCTGTGAGGGTGGGGCCTGACTTTTTGCTTAGAGATACACAAATAATGTTTCTTCCCTCTAGGCCATTGGTTCTTAACCTTCCTAATGCTGTGACCCTTTAATACACTTTCTCATGTTGTCGTGACCCCCAACCATAAAATTATTTTTGTTGCCACTTCATAGCTGCAATGTTACTATATCTATGAAATGTAATGCAAATCTCTGTGTCTTCTGGCGGTCTTAGGCAACCCCTGTGAAATGGTCTTTAGACATACAAAGGGGTTGCGACCCATAGGTTGAGAACCTCTGGTTAAGAAAAGGTGGCTGAGATTTTTGTTAAAGCTCAGTAGAAGGTGTGGTGAACAGAGCCTGGGAGCCTGGGAGCCTGGGTGATAAATGCCTCAGTTTGCCAGACAGGCTTGATTGAGGTTATGGCAATGTCGGTGTCTTTTTTCCAGGTTCCCATGCCGACATACATCCTCGAAGACCATGGCATCTTTACCACTCGGCTGCTAGAAGAGGAGATGGAGTTGTATGAGCCCTCTGGCTGACACAGGGCCTGGCATCTACTCCATGCCCCCTAAGTGAGAGTTGCGGCCAGCAAGCGGATGACATGCTTTGCTATAGTTCTGTGCTCACTTAAATGATCCGTCTGTTATCATGTGATTCCTGGCTGGACTCATTTGTCAGAAATGGTCCCTTGTGTGACTGTTCCTTTCAGTGGCCTCAAACTTTAACTCTTCTCTTGCTACTCACAGCATACTAAATCCACCAGTTGTCTCTCTCTCCTGGCTGTACCCAGGCTCTAACTGCTTCTGTCCCCTGTCACAGCTACTGTTCTTGCCTAAGCTGCCAGGGTCTGCTCCCCAGATGAATGCAGGGAGTCTCCTCTCTGACCTTCCTGCCTGAGCCTTTCTTCCCTCTGGCCTATCAGCACAAAAACTAGTGTGAGCCAGCTAGAGTCTAAATTGGATGGCACCGCTCTCGGAATTGAACCTCTGATGGCTTTTATCACACTAAGAGCAAAGCCCAAACCCAGGCCCCATCTGCTCAAACCTTCAGGGTCTGTTCCAGAAAACTTCTCTGAGCATGCTCATCTGCCCCCACACACACGGGATCTAGATGCAACTTGCAAGCACCAGGCCTGCTTCTGCCTGAGGGCCAGAAGCCCTTTACCAAGAAATCTGCAAACTGGCCATCCTTGTGCCTAGCAAAAGGGATCATTCAAAAGGTCACTAGGCCTTTATTCACTTGCCACATTCTCAGCAAGGCCAAGCCCAGCTGTTTTATTTAATGATGTAATTTCCAGCAGATACTGGCACATACTCAATGATTTTCTTTTCAAAGACACAACATGCCAATTATTTACTGAATACTTAAATGGATGAAAGAATGGGCACCACACTTCCCAGGACTTGGATACCATTTCTGTACAAATGTTCTCACACGTATGATGGCTCAGTGCACAACTTTTGGAGTTCATGATGCCATAAACATATACACAAGCAACCATTCTTCCTTTCCTTTTCAGTACAGTGCAAGAAATTTTCTGAGATATTCTGTGATCTATAGGCATTGGGTTGATTTTGTCTGACTATGTTCTGAGCCTGTTTAAGGTAGGCCAATATAAGTGATGTTGTTCAGTAGGTTAAGGGTAGGAAATGAAAGGCATTTTCAACTCAGAATAATTTCAACTGATAATAAACTCATCAGGATGAAATCCTATTGTAATCCCACATAATACATACACACACACATACATGCATACATTCAGGTACTTAGGAATCGTCTGGATGATGGGTTTGCATCAACCAGACTCTCTAAGCTTTCAGTTTAGAAGGGAATCTGTTGGGCTGCAGAGTCCTTCTGTGACCTTAGATATCCTTGATGCCTGTTCAAGCTTCAGGCATTGGGATATATTTGTGTTATAGTAGAGTCTGAGTCAGACTCTAAGGTGGGATAAATATTCAGCCTCCTACTTCCTTGAGGTGAATTATCTCCCCCAGTCACGGTACTTAGTTTCGGTTTCATACAACAGAAACATATTCACTGATATATATATAATTACTCAAGCCCGATAAGAAGGCAGCGCAAGTTGCTGCTCTTCATCATGGCCACCAGGTATTAGGCTGACTGGACTGAAAAATAGATCAATATGTGTGGTAGTTTGAATGAGAATGGCCCCCATAGGCTCATATGCTTAAATACTTGGTCCCTACTGAGTGGAACTGTTTGTGAAGGATTGGAGGTGTGACCTTCTTGGAGGAGGTGTGTCATGGGGGGGTGAGATTTGAGGTTTCAAGAGACTCACACCATTCCCAGTGTTTCTCTCTCTCTGCCTCCTGCCTATGGATCAACATGTGAGCTCTCAACAACTTCTCCACCCCATGCTCCTGCCTGCCTGCTGCCATGCTCCCGCCATGATGGTTATTGCTCACTCTCTGATGCTGAAAGTCCCAATAAAATCTTCCTCGTATAAGAGGGCTTGGTTATAGTGTTTCCTCACAACAATAGAAAAGTAACTAGGACAATGTGTTTCTCATATTCTTATCCTTAACTAGAAAAAAGACACTCCCTTCTGGAAGTCTGGATAGTCTGATGTGAGGCTGCATCTCCATTCTGGTTTGGAGGATAGTGTTTTGCTGTTGGTGGAACACCTCCAAAGAGCTCTGAGGAAAAGGACATCAGTGGTGTGCATGCCAGGAGAGCTCATCAGGCTTCTTCATATTGAGGTTCATGTTGGTCAACAAAGATGACCCGCTTGGTGTGATAAAGACTTCTTCTCTAGAATAAGACTCATAGAAGCAAGGATATCTGACAATGACATGGAAAAGAGTTGAAGGAAGAGGTAAACAAAAGATGACCCCAGTGAAGGTAGAGGAGGATCCCCAAAGACTCCATATCTCTATGCTCTTTTAACTCCTTTTTTCATTTTTAAATGTTGTATATATGGGTATTTGTCTGCATGCATTTTTGTGTGCCATGTTTGTGCCTAGTGTCTGCAGAGGCCAGAAGATTCCATCAGATTCCCTAGGAGTAGAGTTACAGATGGTTGTGAGACACCAAGTGGGTGCTGGGAATCGAACCCAGGTCTTCTGGAAGAGCAGTCAGTCCTCTTAACCAGTGGGCCATTTCTCCAGACCCTCTCTCCATATTATTTTAATTTCTTCCCATCAGAAGAATATACAGAACATAGGTCCTTAAAAAACAAACTATTTCTCTGTGGGAGAATAGAAAGGAGGCTAGAAGGGAGGGGAGGGAAGAACACTGAACAAAATGTTGGCTTGCGGACCTGAGGGTATGTATCTAGTAGGGTGTATGAAGAACAGACCATAGAAAAAAAATCTAGAATTTCATAAAATTCTCCATATCAATAAGCAACTTGTGAGAGTGAATGATCTTGTAGATTTGCTGTTTTTTTCATATTTCTATTGAGAAACAAGAAGTAGAAACTGATGGCTGTCTGCAGGAGTGTATTTTCCTCAGGTGTGGTGAGAGTGGAGTCTCTCAGGAAGTTGGGTACATTATCAAAAATCGTAACTTAGACTCCAAGGACAGAAGTTCATTCATTCAAATGCTTGTTTATTTATTCATTCAATAAACTCACTCATTTACTCATTTTCTCATCTATCAACTATCTTTTGAGCAATTATTATATATCATGTACATGCTGGGATGGAGAAGTAAACAGGATGGCCAAGATCCTTGATCTCATCAAGCTTGAATGATACTGGGGAAGACAGATAATAATCTAATAAATAAAGGTTAGAGAAGATCATTTTAGGCAGTGATGAGATTTATGGAGGTAATGAGATCAGCAAGTAATGCAGCAGTTTAGAGGACAGAGTTCAGGCTGCTTTGGATGGACCGGTCAGGAATTGCCTCTCTGGAAAAGGATGCTGGGTTTGAGACTTGAACGGCGGGAGAGCTCAGCTGCATAAAGATGATGGCTCACAACTTTCAAAATGCCTTAATACCACCTGGGAGCTTTCAATCAATACTGGTAGTGGACTCCACCTCCTGAGGTTGTAATTTACTCGATCTAGTCATAGAATCTAAGGTTATTCTGGTAAGCGCTCAGGGTTGCAAACCCCTGAATTTGCAAGGGGCTAGAAGAAGCTACTAGATAAGGCAGGACTTGCAGAGAATCAATGGGAGGGAAAAGCTCAGGTTGGACCCAGAGAAGAAAGAAAGAGGATGTGGCTGCGAGGGAGTAGCGGAAGCAGATAGAGAGATTTGGAGGAGGCAGAGAGAGGACTGGCTGTGGTGAGCTGTAGGATTGAATGGGGCAGAAGCAGAGGCTTACAGCTGCATGCAGAGGTATTGTCTCAGCGGCAGCTGAAGAGGCTGGGTGGGTGGCATGGAGGAAGCCCCCCCCACCTCCCGCCCACCAATCTGTCCCAATTCTTCCATGTCATCTCATCGCAAACTAATCTCAGCTGCGGAATTCTTCTGGTGATCAGCTGCCTGTTTTCCTGGGGTGATCAATCTCCGAAAAGTTTCCAAACTGTGTTAAGACTCCCAGTGTCTCAGCAAAACAGCACCAAGCTTGCTTTCCAGGGAGAGAGTTCAATAATTCAAATGAGCCAGCACCGAGGAACTGGAGGGCGGTTTGATCTAGTTTAGAGGCTGACATTTTCTTAGTAGGAAAAAATGCAATATCCATAATACATTATTTTGTGCCCAATGAAGTCAACTAGAACAGAACTGTCTCAGGAGAGGCCAAGATCAGATTGCCAGGAAACCTTTCTGAAGGCAGTAGGAAGCCCAGTCCTTAGAATCCTAGGCAGGGAGTGGGTTCAGTGCCACTTCACAAGTGCCTGCAGGACCCAGAGGCTTCCTGAGCTGCTGTGACGCTTGCTCTCCTCGCCTGAAACTTTCAAGGGTAAATAAATACAGAATAACTCCTAGTGAGCCTGAACAGCTGGACCTTGGGAGCCCCGCCTCCATCCTCACTGTCAGCAGAACAGACCTGCTCAAAGGATGAATCTACTCTAGGGGTGAGATTTGCATGTGCCAACCTCACATGCAAAGGTGTGTGAAGGTAGAGGGCTGTGTAGTTTTTCTGGGCTAAGAGCAGTTAAAAGAGAAAAATCATTTTCTCTAGGTGGCAAATGTCCCTGGGAAACACGCCCCTAAGCTGAATTTCCCTGAAAGAGTGAAAACTGCCAGGCCTGAAAGCAGTTTGGCTGGAAGCCCAAGTGCTTGTGAAGAGAGAGGTTGTTAGGGGTTGCTCTCTTCCTGGGGCTGCCTCTCAGTCTTCAAAGGAAGCAGAGAAATTGGTTCCATTCTGGCCTCCCCCAAGTTCATGCAATTATGGGCCCAAGTAAATTTGTGTTAGATTATGCTGAAGACTAAACAATATTTTGCTTTTTATTTGAACAAATATTTCTTGCTTCACTGACAATAGTCCAAGAGAGGAAGCCTTCAATTAGAGAAGCCGAAAATACTGATTAGACTCAATCAACACCTCTAGAAGTTTAAACACTTAAGTTAATTAAATGGTTCAGTAGGCTTGAAGCTAAACTTACAAACAGAAATCTCGGTGTATGAAAGGATGCTTGGAGCTTACAAAAAAAAAAAAAAACCAGATAATTATCTGAGAAGCCCAACATCAGCCTTACCAAAGGCTCAGTGAAAACGATTGCGCAGGCGGCATGTTGGTTTTCAAGGTAGCTCACACAGTGGCTAGCACTGTACCTCAAAAGCAAAAGCTTTCGATTCCTATTAGCAGATGGGATGTCCTCCCTACACTCAGAGATGGACAGTTGGGAAACTGGCAATGACTGTGTGTGTTTAGCAGTCCTGAATATTTTAAGAGATCAGTTTCCTTATCTTCAAATGTCAACAAACACAGTAGAAACACTAAGAGCTCTTGTGGATTTTACCTTTAGCAGAGAGATTCGGAATGAGTGAAACCATGCTATAGATGCTTTTTGGGGGTGTCTGATATAGAATAAAGACAGGTCAGATATCTTCAGTTAGGTTCTCTTTACACAAACCCTGAGATTTGTTCAGGTCAAGAAAGCTAGTGAGAATACGTTCTCAGAGAGGGTAGAGTGAAGACAGGGCAGGCATCTGCGTTCAAGCAAAGCTCTCCATTCAGCTGCAGATATCTGAGCCCTGGAGGAGGCATTATGTATCCCACCCCAGACAAGAAAAGAAGCCCTGGTTTGCTCTTACCAAACAGCAGGCTTCCAGGAAAAGGGCAGTTATAGGTTGTAAGATGTGACCAAAATCACAGCAGGGATCCACTTGGTTCAGGGCAGGGGCCCTAGTTCTATACAAAGGAACTCTTGCCTCATTGATATTATGGGAGAAGTCCTAGGCAAGATCAGGGACCACATTTGCCTGTGACGAATGAGATCGGTCTGCAGTTTGTGCATCTCCAGGATCCAGTCCCTGCTTGGCTTATATATTAACAAGGAAGTCAACCCTTGACTTTTAGTGTTGTGATAAAACACCATGACCAAAAGTAAATTGGGGGGAGGAAAGGTATATTTTGGCATGCACCTCCTCAGCACAGTCTGTCGTTGAGGGAAGTCAGGGCAGGAATTCATTCAGGAACATGGAAGCAGGAACGAGATCAGACTGGTTTGCTCAGTCTGCTTCCTTTTTCTTTTTTCTTTTTGTTTGTTTTTTGAGACAGGGTTTCCTTTTTCTTTTTAAAAATTATTTTATTTTATTAAGATATTTTAACATGTATGGATATTTTGCCTCTATGTAGGTCGGTATACTATGTATATACAGTGCCCATGGAAGCCATGAGATGACTTCAGAGTCCCTGCAGCTGGAATTACAGACAGATGGCTAATGAGCTGCCATGTAGGTGCTGGGAATAGAACCCAGATCCTCTGAAAGGACAGCTAGTGCTCTTAACCACTCATCCCTCCAGGCCCTCATTCTTCTTTCTAATACAACCTAGGACCAGTCCAGAGTGGGATGAGCCCTCCCACAACAATCATTAAGCAAATAAAAGCCCCCACAGACTTGCCTACAGGCCAATCTGATGAGGGTATTTTCTCAGTTGAGGTTCCCTCTTTCCAGACGACCTTAGCTTTTATCAGTTGACTTAAAAAAAAAAACCAAACACCTAACCAGCATACACCATGTGTTTAATTGTTAGTAAGCAGGTCCCATATTGTGTTAGCTGGGTATAGAGCACTTTTCATGCCCCTTTCAAATGTTTTACCAACACCGTTTGGAGAATTTTACTTGAGGTTGAGTTTTGGCAGAAGGTCTGGTTTGAAGTCTTAGTGTAGCTTCCCTTTAAGTATGAAGATTTTCATCTCATCCACTTGAACTTTAAAACAGAGACAACACAACTTCATAGGGTTCTTGTGAAAAATCAGAAAATACAGCACATACAAATGTTTAGTAATTCGGCTTTTTTTTTCTTCTTGTGAAATGTTTTTCTTTTGCAGAGAGACTGCGTGCAGAAATAGTCACATAAAGCTACAAGATTAGATGCCTGTAAGAATGAAGGTTTACTTTGTAAAGAGAAGGTGCGCTCGCACTGGGGTTGTGCTGTTGAAAGGCTCCACAGATTGGTATTGATCTGCAGGATGTACTTCCAGGAATGAGGCTGCTCCATAAAGCAAGGAGACCTAGTGAGACTAAGTCGTGTGCTAGTCCCAACACAGTGTGCAGGTCAGGCTCTGAGCCCTTAGCCAGGGGAATCGTGAGCTGTGTAGACAAACATGGATACAGTCCGAGGGGCTTACTACACGACATCGCGCAGCGTGTGGAGTAACTTCTCGGCTACTGTGCTGGCCAAACAAAATAACCCGTCACGAATGACGAAGGGGGAGAGAGAGGATTTGTCTGGACCGTGCACAGAGCTGAGCTCCTCCTCCGTGTGTCAGTGTTCCAACTGCCTGGAGCTCTGTCACGATCACCAGGATCACCAGGGACTTGCTCTTTCCGCTCAGGCTGGGTGGCTGTGTGTGGGCTCCGAAGAGGCGGGCATCGCTGAGACTTAGCCGAACAAGAACTCAGAGGCGAGATTCTAACTGCTGGGGTTGCAAAGACTTCACGTATCAAGTGGGGCTGATTTCTTAACGAGGTGTCTTCCTGTTTTAGCATTCCTGGAGAAGTGGGTACTGCTTCTGAAGATGACTTCCTCTCACACTCTTGGAAGGACAATGAACGGTGTCGCTGTCATCCTCAGTTAAGGGACCGGATCCAGGCACGATCAGGAGAGAAGGCACCAGACACTTGTGCTTATTTGAGCACCAGCTTCAGCTGGAGGCCTCCACAAAATGTATTTCTGGAATTTCGTGAGTTTCGGAGGCAGGGCCTGATATTCTTTGTTACCATCTTGGCTTCAGGGAGGCAGTGCTCCATAAGGGGTAATCGGATTTTAGAATCGGAGGAAATTCAGACTGGTCTCTGGTTCTATCAATGAGCAAGTTGTATAATCTTTGGTAAGTTAGGTGTCCTCTCACTGCCCTCCCTTTGGATGAGGACAATATCTACTTTCTCCCAAGAGTACATAAAACTCAAATAGGGCATCATCTAAGAAGGGCTACACATGGTGATTTAACTAAAGAAAAGAATTTGCTTCCTCCTTCTGGGGCTCTTTGGGATCTTACAATGTTGAACTTTCTTCAGATATTTGACAGGGTCACATGCAGGTGGCCCCTATGATTTCTACATAGGAAATATGGTTGAGAAGGCAGCAGGTGTTGTTGCTAGGAAAATGCTCTGAAACGGTGCTGGGTGGATGGGAGAAAGGGAGCTAAATGCAGGCAAGGGTGTACTTAGCTAGAAAGCTAAGGGGCCTCCCAACAGGGGAAACGCTCAGTGAGCAAACCGGTGTCTAGATCTGTGTGTGGTCTGAGAAGACAGTGGGCAGGGACAACGAGAATTCATGGGCTTTGTTTGAGATTCCAGCTAACTAGGTATCCCTCATTCAGAGAATAAATCCATAACACAGCCTATCAATAGAAGAGCCCTTTCTCAAATAATTTATATATTATCAGGGCTCTGACTTTTTTGTCTTCTTATTCTCTTATTCTGTGTCCACTGTAGTAATGGGAATTTAAAGCAATTTGTGGAAGGAGCTAGTTTCTAAACGATTTCACTTAGAATTTTGTGTTTTATAACAAATACAAATATGTATAACGATAGAATAAATATATGAAATAACATAAGCATGGCCATTTTCTTCTTTGCCTGTCCCCTTGCCCTCAGTATAGGCCACAGGGTTCCCTTCACTCAGAGCTTCTTCTTCCAGATTTGATACAGAAAGCGATTTGAATGACAAATTATGGCCCTTGAATCATTTCCGAGGAATGTGGGTGGAGTGGTAGATCCCGGAGCAGGGAGATGACCAGATTAGGGAAATGATTTCATTAGTGTATTCTGGATAGAATACAATGGAGCTCAGACAGAAGCCCCCAATGAAAGGGATTCCTGCGTCGTTTCTTCTGGGTCAGACAGTGACACTTATTTGGGGAGGAGGGAAGAAAACTTACTTCCCTACTCCGTTCAAAGTAGCCTTGAGTCCTGGCTGCTTCTCATGTGACCTCAGCTATGCAGTTTAAAGGATTCCGTCACTTATTAATGTACTAATCTGGAAGTTTTAACTAGCCACAGTTCCTCCATATTGTCTTGTAGGGGAACATATACACTTATGACATCTTCCCAAGGAACTAAATTGGCATCAACAAATATTGAATCCAATATAAAAATGTTCCCAGTACATTCTTCATCCTTAGTCTTTGCTCTTATAGTACACCACTAAGTCAGGCATGGTGATTTATACCTATATCTAGAATTTGGTGAGTAAAATTAGAGGATTGTCAGGACTTCAAGAACAGCTTCGGCTACATAGTGAGTTTGAGCCTGGTCTGTGGAGACCTTGTTTTAAATATGTAAACACCCTTCTCCTCATCATCATTGAGTAGATGTAGTTCTTTCATTCCTGTGAGTTGTTTTAGCAAATTAAGTTTAAAGAGGGAGGTATGGAAACCTCGTAGCACTGATAAAGCTCAGGCCACATTTGTGTTTTGTGGCTGGCATAGGACATGGAGCCAGTGCTGTGAGACTGAGTCCTCAGTCTTTGGGATTTGACATTGCATCCACATTAACGTTATCATGGTAGAACTGAACAAGACAACCCCTACCTGATATCCGCTGTAGAAATGATTTCGTGGTTGCCAGTAAGGAGAAATCCTCTTATAATTTGGCAACCAGAGTTCACAAAACTGTTGATTGTTGAGTGAGATAACAAGGAAAAAAATTCCTACATTTCAGACAATGATGGAGAGGAAGTCTTTTGTATCTCATTTGCTATAGTAGCACAGTACTGTGGACCAGAAGCAGTGGATGTTTAGACCGTCAGACCTTTCCCTTTGACCTCACATTAGTCCCCGGATGCTCATTTCAGCATTCCATACATCAGCATGCATATCAAATTCCACTACAGAGAAGATGAATTTGATGACTTGTAAAGACTCACACTACACTGGTAAAAGTTCAGGATAAATGGACTTTGAGTAAAACAAATGCCACCAAAACCCCTACATAAATGATGCATGCCACCACTTGCAAATTGATGTACGTGGGCATAAATTTTTAAACTCTCAGATGGCTCCCCCCTGTCTCTTTGAATCTGTCCTCACAGGACTTGTGCAATGGTGTTATCACTCACCACCCAACCCAGGCACCACTTGAACTCAGGCTGTTGCTGCAAATTTGACCAGAGAGCTGAGTCACCAAGAATGCAAGGCCAGGTCCAAGCTGTGTTTACTCTCGTATCTCTGGCACCAAGTGTGGGTGTGGAACACAGTCAATCTTAGGAGCATTTCTTGCATTTTGCAAACGTGGAGGGAGGAGAGCTACCCCTGTTCAAGAGGGAGCAAGACCCAGTTGCACTCACAATACTTCAACCCTTTGTTTAAGGGATTTAAGGAGTTAAGTATGTACAGATGGCAATGAATCTAGATTTCCCAGCCTTTCAAGTACACAGCGTGGTGAGCTCTGAGATCAGATAGGAAAGAATGTGGCTCTCAGATCTGGACTGTAGCAGACCTTAATTTCAGCACAATAGGAAATATATTTGAGCTATGTCCTTGGTACTTGGTACATAACTCTTAAAAGTTTTGGAATTTCATATATATATATATGCATATATATATGTACATACATATATTTATAACTTTTAAATGTTTTACTACCATGTATTAATTATACATAATGATGAATTTTGCTATGCCACTTTCATATCTGTAGATAATGTATTTTGATCACATCCACCCTCGGTTACTCTCTTTTGCCCCCTCCCCATTTGCCTTGATCTCCTTCCTCTTTCCAGTTCCTCCCCTTCCTACTTTCATGATGATTTTTGGCAACCCAGTGCCTTCCATTAGGCTTGTTTTACAGAGCATGGGTGAGAGATTATTTACAGAAACATGGACACCTCACCGGTGTCTATACCACTGGAGAAAATGTATTCCCTTCGTTACCAACTATGAACTACCTCTCAGGTAGGGTGGGGTGTTTAAGAGTAAGAGAATGGGTGGAGTGTTGTAGAACTCTGTTTTATATGAATATCATGGCCCTTGACCTCCTAATCTTACTGTGATTACTTGCACAAGAGCTGCACAAAACAAGGCACATAGACATCCTGTTATAGAAAGGAGATGTACTCTTGAGGTCCCATTAAATCTTGAGAATTTATAGGCAGTTAACCTGTTTTGGAGACAGTCTGATTAGGTATTTCAGCCTAGCCTTGCATGTATAAGTTTAAGGTAGCCTCAATCTTATGATCTTCCTACCCCTTCCTCCTAAGGGCTGAAGCTATAAGCTTGTGTTATCTGCTGTTATTCTATAGTTAGAGAGATCCTAAGTCAACAGGACAGGGAAAATGAATTACAGTGTTATTTGTGTAATCTATGCGACAGACTGCTTCCATCTTTGGAAACCTACCACAGCAAGGCGGTCTTATGTACTTCTTTCTTAGTATAGCAGAGAAACTGGAGGTAGCAATCACTCATGAGTGACCGGAGTATCTCTTGAAATTCACAAGGAGCCTTTCGATCACATCTGAGCTTATGCCCATGAGATAAGTTAAGGGTGAGGTTTGTAGTGTCAGGATGGGACAGGGCACCAGAAAAGTCAACTCTGGGAGGGTTGGAATTTGCATTCTCATTCGCTGACCTGAGACCTGAAGATAGAAACCTTATAAAGAAACCCTGACTGCTCTTAGGGATGGAGAGGGAGGAGGAGAGGGAGTGGGGAGAGTGGGAGGGTGTTGGGAGGAGGGGCGGAAATGGAAACTTTTATAATTTAATAAAATTACTTTCAAAAAAAAAGTCTTAAGCAATGAGATTTGATGACCTTCTGAGTTGGTGAACTCTTCAGCATACTAAGAAGGTGGTCTCCTCATAGGGAGCATGGAATCCCTCAGCATTACTGTAACTTGCCCTATGTACACATTTTAGTTGGATGTTCCTTCATTGTTTGTCACAACTAAGCTGGCCAGTGTAAGCTAAGTGTTTCGCTGAGTTTTGTGAGCCATTTCAACTAACTACCAGATCAAGCAGGAACAATAAGCCCTAAAGTTACAGTTCTTCATTCAGAAGTCAGGATAGCCCAGAATTTTGGTTGACAACTAAAGTACAGACAGCAATGGGATTGAGTACTTAATTGTAGGCTCTGAGGTCAGCTCCAGGTATGTGGCGTCACAATTAAATTAAACTGTAGACACTCAGTTAGTGTTTGGAGAATTTGTTGATGTTGGAAAACATTCAACAGTCCCAATACTACTAATAAAAGTGTGTCTTCATGCGATGATTTCAAAGACAGAACTAAATAGTATTAACACATCCAAAGCAATTAGGAAGCAATAGACACTACCTGAATGCTGTTTTCTCTTGCCCTATCTAACATATATAATGGCTTTATTATATTGGTTCAAGATTTTTCTCCAACATTATGGCCATGGGTATATGTGTGGCTAATCTTAGTTATTAACTTGATACACGTGGGAACAAGGAGCCTCAAAGGGAGAATTGCCTCCATTATATTGACTTCTGGGTATCTATGAGATTTATTGTCTTGATGGATTATTAATGTGGGAGGGTCTGTCCTACTGAACATAGTGCTACCCCTAGGTAGCTGATTTTGATTTATATAAGAAGTCTGGCTGAACACGATCAGGGGAAGTAAGCCAGTAAGCAGCATCGATCATAGTTTCTGCTTCAAGCTCCTGCCTTTGCCTTTGAGTTCCTGACTAATAAACTCCTCCCTAATTATTTTAAGTTAGTGTTTTGTCATAATAACAAATAACAAACTAGGACAGTATGTGACATTTTTTCTTTTGTGTGTGTGTGTGTGTGTGTTTATGAGTGAGTGGGTACATATATGCATGTCTATAGATGTGCATATGGAGATCTGGGAAAAACCTTGGAACTCACCAAGTAGGTTAGTAGACTAGGATCCTTCTGTTCCCATCTTTCCAGTGCTGGGATTACAAGGGTGCAATACACACACACACACACACACACACACACACACACACACACACACTGTGTATGGATTAAACTCCAGTCCTAGTGTTTGCAAAGCAAGCATGTTACCAACATCCCTATCCCTCCCTCCCTACATTTTACTTCTAATAAGTATCTTTACATCATGACAAATGTTGGCTTCCTATGACTCTGGAAATACTGTGTATGCATTGAAAATATTCTTTAATTGGACAAATGAGAAAGAGGGGTGCATTTCAGCTCATACAAGGAACTCCACTAAGCAGTGGGTTGCATGATGGCTTCAGGGCCTTCCTATTCCCTGCCCACTCACCCAAATTAACAATGTGCCCTGGACTTCCATGCATTTTCTTATTTGTCACTTACAATAGCCCTGAGAGAAAATTTGGACTAGACATATTATCATTATTTTCCAAATGAGAAAATGAAATCTCAGAAAGCCAGACTTGTAATAAAAGAATCAAAGTATATTAAACCTGGAGGGCATTTTGAAGATCATGTCATGCAACCTTTTCATTTTATGAATGGAAAATGAAGCCTAGATCAGCAAGTGACTTGCCCAAGGCCTCATGGTCATTGGTAGGGTTGGGATCTGATCTTATTTTCCTTTACTCTTTGTTTGGTCCTTTCTCCTTTGGTTACACTACTTAGTTCTTAAAGACAGATCCTTGTTTTAACAAATCTGATACCTATCCCTTCTTCCCCCTCAATATTGCCATCTATGAAATAAAAGTTTCTCATAAAGTTCATTCTCCTTCTGCATAGATAGACAAGAATACTTGATTGATTTGGAAGATGCAATTAGAATACCAACATTTACTCAGTTTTATCAATGAGCCTTCTAAGGGTCCCCACTCATAGGACTGGGGTGAAGGAGAGTGATCCAATAGATAGCATAGGCAAACAATGTCAGGAACCAGCCAAACCTGGGCATGTAGCTAATCAGGCTGGCTTAGCACACCTACAGGGTGAGAGCTGAGCTTTAGAGGAGAGCCCCGAGTTTGGAGAAGAAGCTTGAGGACTGAATGTTAAGTCCAAAGGATGAGGCCGAATCTGGAAATGAGTTATAATACCAAAGCCAAGACTTTCCAGAACGGGATGCATTCTATGTGAGGACACACTTAGCTAATGAGAGCTCTTGGTGCCTGAGATGTGGTATAGGATAGGCATGCCACTTGGTACCATGCAGGGACTGGGCATGCTGTCCATCGAGCGATTCTACATTCATCTATGGAAAAGACACAAAGTTTAAGGAAGTAATGTCTTGTAATGTCAAAGAATTACGAATGCATGTATTTTCTTTTAGGTCACTGGGGAAGTTTTTTGAAACCCAGTCAGCTCATCTTTCCTTTGATGCAAGGAAAACAGGATCAGACTGGCCTCTTTTTATAACATACTTGCCATTCATATAGGGTTCTTGCTGACCCTTTTATCTTCTCTGAAACCAGAGTCCTTTAAGCCTGACGAGCGTGCTGCTGCAGCGCTGGCTGGGCCTCCTTGTGAAGCTGTTTCTCCCCCTCTGCCCTCTTCTCCATCTGTCCTCCTATTTCTGAGCCCAGATAAAAAGCCTGGCACTCATTAGCTGGGCACTGCTGCAGCCAGTCGGCTTCTGCTAACTGGGTGTCCACAGCATGCGTGGCATCGCCCTGGGCACCTGTGAGGGAAGCCAATGGCGCTAACGTCTTTGCCCCGAATCCTGGATCCCCATAGTGCTGCAGGGCTGTGTGGGCCTGGGGCAGGATGGCAGCAACAGGCAGGCCTGATGGAAGGTGAGACTGCCGGGAATTTGGGAGGAGGCTGGCAAGGAATGATAGAAACAGAGGATGTGAGAGGTTTTGAAAAGAGCCACTTGTAATGACCAAAAGAGTCTCCTTGCAGGGTGGTCACGTAGCTGTCCTCGCAGGGTGGCAGGCATACACATTCTGGTTAATTAACAGACTATGTAAAAGAACTGCCCAATCAATGAGATCTTTGCCCAGGACTCTGCTAAGATCAAGTGGTTTTTTTTTTTACTCTTATTTTCTACTTAAGGAAGTTGTTTTTCACACATACACAATGGGGTCAAGCTGGGCTATGTAGTGTTAAATAATGGTAGTGTTTGGAATACATTTTTCTCTGTAAACATTGGCCAGCCACCAACAAAGGTACAGAGGGGGTCAGTATTCCCATCTTGTGGATGAGGTAAAGGAAGTCCAAATGCCTCTGAATGAAGTCTCATTATTCATTTCTGTCTTTGTTTAAAGTACCTTTCAGTTGAACTTGGAAGATAAAAAGCAATTTGATTTGTTGAGCTGGAGGATCATGGGTAAATTTTTCTTTCCCTTTCTCAGAATATTATCATGATGTCTCCACAAAGCCAAAAAAAAAAAAAAACCAAACTAACCAAAAACAAAACAACAACAAAAAAACCAACAAAAACCCTAAAAACCAAATTACTTGCTCTCTAAAGCAATGCAGATTTTGCCCAGCGAAAACACAGCTACCTGGGCCCGACTTGAGAGAGGACGCAAACCATGCCTGTCCCTGAACACCCATGGGACACCATCTCTTTTGTGAGATTCCTATCTTAAGCCTCCTGTGTGCCTCTGCTGTTCACAAACCTCCAAGGCTCAGGGAATTGTGTTTGTGCTTCTGGTCTCCCTGTAAAGATGTAATAAAGATGACAGGCCTATCGAATAAGGATAGCACAGAATTATGATTGGCGACTGAAGTACAGGCAGACAATAAGGGGACTGAGGCCTTATTTGTAGGTTCTGATGTCAGTTCAGGTACATGGTATCATAATTGGATTAAATTATAGATACTCAGCTAGTATTTAGATAATTTGCTGATGTTGGGAAACATTCAATAATCCCAAGACTACTAATAAAAGTGTGTCTTCATGCCATGATTTCAAAGACAGAACTAAACAGTATAACATGCCCAGAACAATTAGGAAGCAATAGACACTATCTGGATACTTTTTTCTCTTGCCCGATCTGACATATACATTGGTTTTATTCCATTGGTCCAAGATTTTTAATACCTGGGCTATAATGGCTAACGACGATGCTAAGTATTTTCACTTGAGGGTTGATCAATTGCCCACTCCTGTGGGAGTTTCTTTAAGCATCAATAGTCGCCATCTCTAGCCCTCCTGATAAACAAGCAGGTATTTGCTCCAGTTTGTGTCCAGAGTGCCTCCTACAGGCCTAATGTTTAAAGGCTTGGTCCCCACTTAACAATTGTCAGGCTTTAAGAGGCGTGGCCTAAAAAAGCTTTCTGGACAGCTTCCCCTCCCCTCAGGGTCACAGAATTAGCTGTTTTGCCACACGTTCCCGCACTAAGGTGCAGTTGCACCTCAAGCCCAGAAGCAGGGTTGCCCATCGGTCTTCTAACAAGTCAACCCCACCACCATCTTAGTTGCAAAGCAGATTAACACGCCATGCTACCAAGGGTCAGGCAGACACTCAAATGGATGAAGTCCACAGCCATAGCAGTAGCAAGTGGCAAAATTAGACACTCCTTCTGTTAGAGATCTCAGGGGACCAGGGGCTTCAGGGTGAGACAGGACAAGACGTTGGTGTGATTAGCTAGTGTGACCCTCTTTCCTCTCCCACGGAGAGACCAAAGAGGCACGAACACATCAGATCTCCTTTGAAAATAGTTCTGAACCACCCACATAAGAAAGGCAATGTAAGTCCATTTGGTTTCTTGGTTTCCCCGTCGCTCTGGCTCAGGCTTTCTCAAAATACGGATCTTCCTCCTTTCTGCTTTCGGTAAATGTCAAGGTTTCATTGGCAGGAGCCGTGCTCTTCAGGGAGCGGAGCATAGGCGGCTGCCCAGCATATCAACAAGGCGAGGGAGAGCTTCCCTGGTAACCTCTGCCCAGTGAGGCCAACAGCACAGCCCTCCTGGGCGCTCCCACACAGCCGTAGGATGTGAATTAGACACATGGGAGTGCCCAGGAACCACCTGCTGGCTGATAGGTGAGGGATGATTTTGGGTTTTTATTCCTTTCCTCAAAGAGAATAAATCTTCTTCCTGAGCCAGAATTGGTTTTCCTTGCAGTGTCTACATGCTGTTTATCTCCCTGTCCTGCGCACCTCTTCCTCAAGACTGAGTAGAAGAGAGACACCCATAGTCCTCTTTAGGCTAGAGCTGCTCCCAGTCATTATCACTGTACTTATTTACTAGTACATTTATTAATAAAGTCACTAATTACATAGTCTCTGTCTTCTGTTTGACATAGTGTACTTTACTAGAGAGAGAAATCTGGAACAATCTCGAGGATGGAAGATACCTTAAGATGTAAAAAAAAAATGATGTTCAATAAAAAACACATGGACATGCTATATGGGAGCCCTAAGGTGTCGTTAACCCTGCCTGGGAATGGAAGTGGTTGTGCCGGCGGGGTGAGGGCTGTGTGAGGTTTTGTGATGTATCCCTCTCCAGCCATTGGCTGTCCCTTCCCATTTTTTCCTTGCAATGGACCCTTTCCCACCAGAGCTTCCTAAGAACACTTCTCCTTGAGCAGCCGACATTTAGGTGGAGCGGAAGAGCAAAAGGGAGGAGTGTAAATTCATGTTTTCACTTTTGGTTCTTCTGGAAGAAAGGTCTTCTCTCATCTTTGGCAGCTGTTTTCAGAGTAGGAGAGGTACCCCTCATATTTTTAATGAAACCAGATTTATAAATGTCACCAAGGTGATGGTGATGATTAAGAAAAACATTTCCATGAAGTTTCTTTTGTCATTCATAAAATCTTTATGAATAGATGGGTGGTGCAGGCCAGTGACATTCAGAAATAGTTTGCTCAGAATCTGTGCTTTATCCTGGCCCTGGGCTGAGCTGTTACTTTTTGAAGCTGCGCCTCTGGCAGTGGGCAATTTTTCCCCATTAAAAAAAAAAAGGGCTAATAATGACACTCCCTTGTATTTGTAAATAGCTACTTGCAAAGTTCTTTGCACTTGGCAAAGTGCTTTAATTGCTTCATTTATTTTTTTAAGATGCCATTATTGCGTTTACTGAGAATCCACCCCATTTATTTATTGAATATTTATTAAACCACTATTACCATTCTGAACACTAGAGAATCAGGGGGAA
Source organism: Myodes glareolus (assembly GCF_982192425.1). Lineage (NCBI taxonomy): Eukaryota > Metazoa > Chordata > Mammalia > Rodentia > Cricetidae > Myodes > Myodes glareolus. Next base: position 29,132,856 of record NC_142034.1, read on the forward strand.
AAATAAGACAATGCCTTAACATCCCTTTCAAAAAACTCCATTTAAAATAAAAATTAATTTATTATTTTATATGCCTGATTGTTTTTCCTGCACATTTGTGCACAACATGTGTGCATTGTGTTGGAGGAGGCCAGACAAGGGTATCAGATCCCCTGGAATTGGAGTTACAGATGGCTGTGAGCTACCATGTGGGTGCTGAGAATCAAATCTGAGTCCCCTAGAAGAGCAATCAGTGCTCTGAACCTACTTAACCCTCTCTCCAGTCACCATTTTTTTTATTTTGAAATAATTTTACATTTATAGCTGTAAGGTATTATGGGGAGCTCAGTATAGCATTGATTCATTGTCTTCTAATGTTTAATAGCTCAAATTACCTTGTGATATTTTTGTTGAGGTTATTTAACTAATATTAGTACTACCCTGTGAACTAGACATCATAATCAGACAGTGTCTCTAGCCCGTCCTTTTCCTGATGCAAGATCTGCTACAGTGTGTCACGTTTATTTAGCTCCCCCCTCTCCTCCATCTCCAATGATCTGTGACAGGTCATCAACCTTCCCTCTTTTTTCATAAGCTTAAGATGTTTGGAGGGTTTTATCAGTCACACAGAATATTCCTCAGTAAGAGTGCTTTTCTAATGCTACTTCCCGATCACGCTGGGCCGGTGGGCTTTTGATGCATATCACAAAGGCAGAGTTCCCTTCCCATCACATCTTAGCAGAATCGTTCCATCTCTGGGGCCTCTGCCTTGGTCACTTAGGCCAGGGAGGGTTTGCCAGATCTTTCTTAAAGTCATGGTTTTTTTTTTTTTTTTGTTCCCTTTTCTTTGGAAATGAATCACTATGTACTTTCCTTACGTAAAAAGACAGAAATTAATAGAACTTGTTTTTACATGAAGGGAAATAGAAAAATATCTAAGCAAATGGGTACGCAGACAAGAAGAGTGAGCAGCTAATGATCAAGGGTGAGCAGATCATTAAAATAAGGTTACACGGTGGAGAGGGACTGGGTGGATAAGACAGGTTCAGCTCTGATCTCAACAGTGAGCTGTCAGTTAGGAAAAGACCAGGGGAAAAACCTTGCAGGGAGAAGGCACAGCTTCCAGTTTAGGAAGAAGCATGGCATTGCCAGACTACGTCACACCCCTGCTCAAACCGTCTCATCCCACCAGAAAGAAAACACGATTCCAAATGCTGGCCCAGAAACCTGCCCAGTCTTTCCCCCTCCAAGTCTGCTGCTTCCACTTTGTAGATCTCTTGCCGTTTCCTTTTCAGTTCTCCTGAGCATTTAGAGCACACCTGGTACGCTCAACTCCATATTTAAGCCTTGCATTGGCTTCTCCATATGAGGTAATTCTATTCTCCAACCAGCTCTCATGGTCAGCTATACCACGTCTTTTAATATTATGGCCAAGTGGTCTCTTCTCAGGGATGCCTATATTGGACTATTTACCCCAAAGAGCAGCACACCCTCACTTCTCATAGCCCCAGACTTCTTATCCAGCTCTTTCTCCCAGAGCTGCTTTAAGTCTGCAAGCATAAACATATGTACACAGGCAGGCCCATCCCACTCACTTCAGTGCCAATACCAGGTTCTCCAGACATGAGAATCGCAGCTCCTGGGTGAGGGGGACGCTCAGAGTACATAATTATACCCTGGGCACTTTCTTTAGCCAACTAGTTCTTTGACAAGCAAATAGGCAACTGTGATTCTTTGGTGTCCATCAGCCTAATGCTGCACTAAAAAAGCGTGTTGTCACCTTTAAGTTCACAGGCTTCTTTCTTTTCATTACGGTTCAGACAATAGCGAATTCTATCATTTTCTCCGCATTTTCTGGTGACAACAAAGAAGGAAAGAAGGAATGTGGTGGACACTGAGGCTACATTCTTTGTAGAAAACAGAAAAAGGAGGCCAAGTCACACCGTCAGGTAAGGTGAAATAAGTTTGGGATAGAAATCTCTGTCAAAGAATCAAAGAATCGGGACAGAAGATGTGCCAGCGAGGCACAGGCTGGCACCACTGTCAGGCCTGTTGTATAGATCAGGAAATTGTGACAGATCATAGTAAATGATTTGCCTGGGGCTAGGGCTCCAGCAGATCCCAGAGACCAGTGCAAGCACACCAAGTGTTCTCGGAACCCTCTGCTAGCATCCACAGCTCTAGAATAACTTTTCCTGATCACACCCACTGCAGACAATGCCTTCTAGAACAGTATGCAGCAAGAGAGACTAAGGAATAAAAAGGTTGCTTCTCAGGACACGGGTTGAGCATCATTTATATATACCCCAAAGACTGGCAGATTCACACAGTAGGAGCGCAAGTACATTTCTATGGGGGAGCACACAGAATTCATTATGCCAAATGTGGGAATTAGGGATTGTTTTGGATTAGTCACTCTTTCATTTCTTCAACAAAGGAGATATTGAACACACTGCTCAAACTGTCAAGCCCTAGGAGGGAGAAATGCATTTCCCAAATTGGATTATTTTTCTGAACTTGTTGGTCATTATTTCCTGGTTGACATGTTTTGTAAATCTGTCCAGAAAATCAGCAGGGACTTAAGGGAGGTTAAAGGGATTGATGTGTGCTTGAAATGAAGTCAGTCATGCTTCAGCTAAGGGAGCAGTGCTTTTATGGACTTAACCCCGATCTCCAACTTTTCACCCAACAGACATTCTTTTGCCTTTCTAAAACAAATAAAATACATGTTTATATTGTAAAAAAAACACTTCTGAATCTAAAATATTAAAAATCCATTGAAACTGAACTTTTCTTCCAATTGAAACGAGCATTAAAATTAAGCAACCTTAAACAACACCTTCAGTATTGATTATGTTCAGTCTCAGTTCAAGAAAGCCATGTGCTTCTAACCTGTTGACATTTGTCAAAATAGCAATAATGAGAAAACTATTCTAGGGAGGTAATCCTGGGCTTAGCGATTCCGAAGGCTTTTAGAAGGTGTCCTATAGCTGGGGCTTCTAAGAGGAAGCCAGCACAAGGGGCAGAGGAATTCCTTCAGCTAGCTTTCCACTGCCTGGTTACACTTATCATAGACCTACAGTCCCTGACAAATGTGGCCAGCAGAGAGCTGAGAACATTGTGCACACAAGGTGGCCAAGGATGTGGAAACAGATTTCAGTCCACAAGTCAATGAGAAGCAAAATAATTCTGTGTGCTTTGAAGTCTGGACTCTTGACAGTGAAATGTGAAATGGAGGTATGTCTGACAGGCATGACTATGATAGAAATGTCTTTCCTTGGGGGGATGGTGGCCTTTTTAATTTTAATAACTTTATCCCTTTGTTAAATCAAGTTGTCTATCTCTGAACCTACAGTTTTAGTTTTTGACTTCTTTTAAATTAAGAAAAGACATTTACTTAGCCAACGATTGGAGGAGAAAAGGTAAACAAATAAAGAGGGAAGGGGGAGGAGTTACACTTGATACCACACTCTGGCTGACACGATGCTACTGTTCCATAACTCACGTTATTTCCTTTTATCCACTCAAGAATCCTCAGAAGTTGATGTTATTATAAATTATCATTGTCTTCATTTGGTAAGAGCCTATGCAGTTTGCTAAAGGGTGTACAGAAAATAGCAGAGCTGGTATCCACACGTTTGTTTGACTGCCACTAACTCCTAGGACATCTTGAGGCCAGCCTGTGGTGTATGTATTGTCAGGAAGGAAGAGTGGCTAGAACAGTATTAGTATATATGACGTGCCACTGATATCCCTGTGACGAGTGATACTGTGACAATGCTAAGACACTAAATTCTCTGCTTGCTTCTTTTGGGTTGTCTGCACTTATTCTTCCTGTACTGAAAGAGGAGGATTCTATTTGTCTCAGATACTCTCATTCTATTTCAGTCATATTTATACTTCTCCTCAAGATCTTGCCCAGGAGCTGGGTGATGGCTTAGTGGGTAAAGAGCTTGCTGTACAAGCACGAGGACCTGGCTTTGGATTCCCAGCACCCATGGAAAAGCCCAGTGAGGTGCTGTGCATCTGTAATCCCAGCATTGGGGATGGGAAGAGACAGGAGGGTCCCTAGGACTTGCCGGGCAGCGAGTCTACTGAAATGGTGAGCTCCAGACTCAAGGAGAGACCCTACCTCAAAAAATAAGATGGAGAATAATAGAGAAAGACACCCAATATTGATTGACCTCGGATATTCATGTGTGCACATGTGTATACTCACATAGAGTCAGAAAGTTCTTTTCAACCTTTGGATCTGGGTAAGATGTGGCCTACTGAATTTTGTCAGGCTATTTAGAATAGGATGAGAGATATATCTTCTCTACCACAATCTTTTTGCCAGATAACTGTTCTTCCCACCTGATAGGCCTCCAAGGCCTGTGTATAATCATTACCATTGACAGTTGATTGGGTCTAAAGAGCTATTAGGTATAGGTTGGGAAATTCAAATGTCTTCTTTGAGGAATCTGGAATTAGAATGAACAGTTAGGCAGCTAGCGAGCTAGTCCAAGATGGTTTGAACCAGAGACTACCTCATGTGAGGCTCTTCTCTCAGGGGATTTCTAGGCTGGCTCTCAGTATCAGTGAAATCTAATCAGCACAGTCAGTCACCCTTGAGTTCCATGGCATATTTTCAGGGCCTCTCATCAAGTTCTTCTGGTAGCTTACCTTCAGTTGAGACTTTTCTGTGGTTTGCACCCCATACGTTTTACTATTTACTATTTACGTTTGCCTTTAGTGATTTGAACTCTTAAAGGAAAGACAGGACACACCACTAGACTGGTGCAGTTACTGGTTCATCATATTTGCCGAATCTCACCAACTGAATACAACTTTTTCCCACCTAAGAGCTAGAAAAAACACTTCATGGCCATCTCCAAGATGGCTATGTTTCTGAGACTGGAGATGTAACTTACTGGTAGAGTACTTTCTTAGCATATGAGATTCCCTGGGTTTGATTTTCACTATCACAAAAACTGACTACAATGTTGCTCAGTCATAATCTCAGCACTTAGGCAGAGGCAGAGGCTCAGGTCATCCTTGACTATATAGTGAGTTCAAGGCTAGCCGGAGATATGTGTAGCTCACCTTGTCATTTTATCTCTGTGCTGGATAGCTTTGTGCCAACTTGATGCAAATTAAAGTCATCCAAGAGGAGGAAGCCTCAATTAAGAAAATGCCTCCATAATATTGGGCTGCAGGCAAGCCAGTAGGGCATTTTCTTAATTTGTGATTGAAGGAAGGCACAGCCAATTGTGGGTGGTGCCATTCCTGGGCTGGCGGTCCTGTATTCTATAAAAAAATTCAGGCTGAGCAAGCCATGGGGAGCAAGCCAGTAAGCAGCTCTCCTTCAGGGTCTCTCCATCAGCTCCGGATGTAGGTTCCTGCCCTGTTTGAGTTCCTGCCTTGACATCCTCTGATGATGAGCAGTACTGTGGAAGTGCAGGCTCAATAAACCTTTTCCTCCCCAGCTTGCTTTTTTTTGTTCATGGTGTTGCATCACAGCAATAGAAATCTTAACTAAGAGAGTCTCTTTTTCACTCTGAGCAGTTAGATGCTATAAGAAATCCAAATCATTAAGAAGAGAGAGAGAGAGAGAGAGAGAGAGAGAGAGAGAGAGAGAGAGAGAGAGAGAGAAATGATGAGAGAGATGAAGATGGAAGGGGCGGTCTTGCTCTGAGTGCTTTGGAACCGACTTGTTCTTTAATTAAGGGAGAAAAAAAAATCAGCCTCCAGCTGGTAAAGATGCCCCTAACTAAACTGAAGTGATGTGAATGAAGCTAAATGAAGACTCTAGAAGTGCCACTGGAGCTTTGCTGGGATCCAGTGTTTGGATGCCCTAGAGGTTTTAAAAGGAGGAGTTGGCAACTGCTGTCTACAACACATGACTGAGAAGGAGGGTAGACGCCCAGAGGGAGACTGGGAAGCTTTTCAGGTGACACCATCTGTTGTTCTGACTCTCGATAGACCACAACAGAAACACCCTAAATGAGCAAGGACACCGATTCCCTGGGTTCCTACATAGGGACAGAGAGATGGGTTAAATTGGAATTAAAACACACAAAATAAATGGCTCACAGGGAGTGAGTTCATAGTTCCTAGTGAAATACCTTAATAACCACGAGGGCATCTTCTCTCCAAGGCAGTGAGTGGCTGAGGTGTGGCAGAATGCACACACGGCAGTGTGCTTATCTGTGTGCTATTAGTGTGGTGGTGGCAACAGGAGCAGGACCAAGTCATTCCCTATTTTAATGGTAGCACAAGTTCACCTGTGCAAACGAGCACAATGATCTGAGCTTTCATTTTGGGCTCCGCACACAGCGACTCAACCTCCTAAGATTTGTCCCGAGGCACATGTGGAGTGTATACAGTCTTCAGAGGAATGTTTCCAAGGTAACACAGGAATTTCATTGCACACCAGCAGTTCTGATGTTTTGAACATCATTTTCCTCCTCGAGCAATATTTACCTGGTGAGATTACACAAGAGGATTTTACTTCTAGCGTGGCATGGTGGTGTATGTCTGTAAAACGTAGCACTCAGAAGGCTGAGGCAGGAGGATTGTGAATTCAAGGCCAACCTGGGCTTCAAAATGAAACTTCGCTTCTCTAAGCCTTTTGGGATTAGGAGGACACGATTGGACAACTCTAATCCTTTAATTTTTCGATGAGGGAAATGAGTCAGAGAGGTTAAGTGGTTTCCCTCAGGTCATCTAGATCTAGAGTGACCCTGTGTCCATCCATCAAGTAAACCGGGGCACTTCTTTTTTTCTAATCCATTTAATTTTAAGTTTGCATACTTAAAAATTTAGTATGTTGAGAATAACCCACTTCCTTCTACTCTCTCTTTTCTCCCCCTTTTGGTACTATTTGAACCTCTAGATAGATTTACTTCTACCTTTGCATTATATTATACATACGTGGCCATATGTATCTCTATAAAATCTCGGAACCATTAATGAGAGAAAAATATGATAATTGTGTTTTTGAGATCAGCTTAAGTCCCTTGATATAGTTCTCTCCATTTGCATTTGTTTTCCTGAAAATAATTCAATTTTGTTCTTCAGTGTTGAAAAACTTTTTATTGTGTATATTTATATCACATTTTCTTTAACCATCCCTCTGCTGTTGGGCACTAAGATGGGTTCTGTAACTCAGCTATTGAGAACAGTGTTGATATGCAGTGTCTCTGTGATCTGCTGACTTGAAGTCCTTGGTAACCATTAAGAAAACAAATAACAAACTCTGGTGAAGATGTGGCAAGGGGAAGCCTTACCCACCACTGCTGGGAATGAAAACAAATGCGATCACCTGTATATAATAATTACAGGTTTCTCAAAACAGGGTACTTCTGAGAGTGAGGCAGGAGCTGTTACCATTATTCTAGGTCCAATTGTGTCAGCCTGGAGCGCCCCAGGTGAGCCAAGATTATCCTGTTCCAACCACTGGACTAAGAAGAGGGGACATAGTCTGTTCACTGCTGACATTTGTAAGAATGAACCACCTTCCAGGAACTTGGAAGGGCACCTCCCAATGTCTGGAATAGGAAAGCACTTCCTTGCCTATCCTCCAACTCCAAAGTCTTCCCACCACTTAGTCCTGAGGAAGTATTTTAGTACTGTAATAATGGAACACCCAAAGTTGAGTAATTAATATACAAACTTCTCTTGGTAGTTTTGGAGGATAAGAAGTCCAAGAACAAGGTTCTAGTGAATTTGGTTGTTGGAGGAGGGCTATATTTTCCAGAGAGGGGGCAGTGACTTGTATTTTCTGATGGCAGAAAGTGGAAGGGTAGGCTGAGCAACATTATGGCTAATCTTTTGTCAGGTTTTTAATCCTATTCACAAAAGAGGATCCTTCGTGGCTTCACCAGGCCTCACTATCACAGGCAGTACCTGGACTCTGTAAACTATCACAGTGAGTGTCAGGACAGTCACAGTCCTGAGGAGGGCACATGACCCCGTAGGAGATGGCATCTTTTCAAAGATAGTGGGATTTCTTCCTCCGGGCATCCTTATTGACAACAGCTTTAGGTGAATGTCAACCAGCAAAGTTCCCTGAGTACTGAGCTGACTCACAATGGTTGGTGTGATTTATAAGGCTCTCATTTCCTGCCTGGTGCCTATCTGGGTTCTTGTTAGATGTGGATGGAGGTTGGCATATTGGTGGATGAGGAAGTCTGAGGAAGCATGTCACTGCCAAGGAAAGTTATTGGGTTTGGAGAAGCTGATGAATGCAAGACGCTTTACCTAGATCTTTAATCCTGAAAACCTTGTTGGGAAGACCACTTGGGGTCTTGATTATGACGCTGGCTATGCAACTTCTATATATCTGTTTGAATTTAGAGGACCACTCTCCAGAAGAAAAACAAATCAACTTTACTGTCCTTGCTGTGTGATATTTTCCCCCAAGGAGTCTCTGGAAAACATCTGTCCACCCAGACAGATCAAAGAAACGATTCCACCAAAGACAAACTTGGTAAACCACGAAGCTTAATTGGAATTACCTACAGGAGTATGGGTAACCACCAAAGCAAATTCCCCTGACCCCAGCAATTGTTAATGGAATATACATCCTTCTGAAAGGATGGGGTCTTATGTGGGTAATGGGCTGCCTTCTGAGCCTTCCCTCCTCTCCATGATGGGTCCTGTCTTGTACGGGTCTTCCATGAATAATCAGAGCTGCAGAGAGTTTAGGACAGCAGCAGCCCCCTCGCGCCTGAGTAACAGCATTCCATTCTACAGCAGTGTGGTAAAATAAGACAAAATGTTCAAGGATGCCAAAGGCACAACGATGGCACCTGTGTTAGAACTTGGAAGACTGACTGCCAGCGACTGCAGGAGGCTTTTCAGAGTGATGGAAATGTCCAGATGGTTGTGGTGGTACTTAGTGAGTGGAAAATCGTGTCACAGTGCACAGTTGAATAACTGGATATTTTGTTTGTACACTAAGTTCATTAAAGCTGGGGAGGGGACAAAGTCTCCTTATAGAGCGGACATCACTATTTGTTCCATCTTATTAATGAGGAAACTCATTATTGAGGCACCAGGAAGTTGAATAACTTGCCCAGTGTCATAACCAGTAAGCGACGAAGGAGTCAAACCCAGGAACCAATAAGCCTACCAACTGTCCCTTCTAAACCTGTTAGCGGCTGTTCATGTAAACCAGGCACAGCTTGTCATCTGGGCCAGGGGAGCATATGAACTCTAAGAGGCAGGTGCAATGGACAGGAAATGCATGAACTCTCCTAGTGGATCTTACAGAAACAGCATCTGTGCTGGGATGACCATTCAGGTCCGTACACAATTAGCCTTTACTGAGGCAGACTCAGTGGGTTGCTTTGAAGATCTGGTTCAGGAGCACTGAGCCCTGGTGCAGAGAGACCTGTGATCCATGGGACTTGTCTCTTCTGGCCGGAAGTGTGATTTAAAACCTCCAGGTTAAGCTCATTTTGCCAAATTGTTCCTGCAGGATTCACTTTCAAGGCCAAATCCAGAAATTTCTAGCTCAGCAAATACTATTCAAAGCAAGAAAATGTATCTGTGTGAGCCACCTCGGAAACAGAGGAATCTAGTTTCCTGTGCTTTAAGGCAGAAAGAAATAAATATGTTTATACACGGATTTACAGGTATATAGCACCATGCTTATTATATCTGCGTGAAGCGAGAAAATTATAACTGCACGTCTGTGCTACATCTGTGCATACCTGGTTGCTTCCTAGGCCTCTGTGTGGGGAGGGTGCAGGAAGGAGCCACAGTCCTAAGCAAGCACACAGAATGATGTGGGTCGTATTTCACACCACACTGTACAATTTAGAGAGGTAGGAAAGACTTACTTACAGCCAGGAAAGACAAAACAAAACGTGCAGACTGTTTCAAAGCAGATCTCAGAGGAACGGAAAGATCATGTCAAGTCTCAGAGCAGGACATTCTGTATTAGAGAGAGTGCACCATCAAAGAGTTATGGAACAAGCTTGAGTCAGAGACCTGAGTTCAAATCCTAGCTCTTCCCTGCATACGCCATGGGATAGACTGAAAGCAGGTCCTTTAAGCTCTCCACGTTTCTTAGCTTCATGCATAAGATGGTGCTAATGAACACTGATTCACTCAGTTATTGTGAGGATCAATATGAGACGTACAAATATGTGCTCAGTAAATTACAGCTGATAGGAGTGGCCGCATTCATTCATGCAATTATTCTAATATGCCTTATCTGCAAGAGACTTGAGTGCTGTTAGACTGGCCAATAATTGGCCCAAACAGCATCTTCTTTATCACTTAAAGCAGTGGTTTTCAACCTGTGAGTCCTGACCCCTTCGGGTCAACTATTGGAAAACAGAGATATTATGATTCATATTATTTATACTATGGTTCATCATGTAGCAAAATTAGTTGCCACAGCATGAGGAACTGTAGTAAAGCGTTGCAGCATTAGGAAAATTGAGAACCACAGGAAGGGCTTCTGTTGTCATTTTATTGGCGCTCTGAAGATGCCCTGTAACACATATAGGACCATTGTGATTGCTCAGAAAGGCCAGAGGCAATTTACCCAGCTCTTCCTTTACCAAGGCCGCATAGCCACCAAGTGACAGAGCAGGCTCTTGAAATAATATATTCTGAGTTGCAATGGTGCCCTGTGTGGTGCGCATGCCTGGCTCTTAGGTCAATTCCCTTTCCCCTTTGCACGTGCTCTCTGCTTCCCGCTCGCCTGGCTCCAGCAGAGGCAACCACAGTTTCTGGAGATCGCCTTAACAAGCAGATCCAATGAATAATCATGACTGTGATTCTAGAGTTGCCCTTTCAGTGCTGAGATGGGCATAGATTTATAGACACTGACTCTGGCTGGTATTTGGGAATGGATAATTACCTTCACTTACTATAGCCTACGCTGCTTTACCTCAGTATTTACTGGCCGGAATGTTGCCCTTTTCCAACCGATTCAGAACATGAGCATGCCATAGGCAACCAAGTAGCATAATTCATTTGAGGTGACCATAAATCTAAGGCTTCCAACCAGAAATGATGCAAAAAAAAATTAATGGAACATGAAATCAAGTAAATGGAATTGAGTACAGTAATTAGTTCATATTTTAATCCTCAGGTCTGTTTATTATCTGTCAACTGGTGAGCAATTAAGTCAGTGCCGTGGAGATGATTAGCTTTGTTTCAAAAGAGGTTTATCGATATGTCAGAGCAGATGAATCTAGGAGCTTTAAATGGCTTTATTTTGAATTGCATAGCAATACATTCACAAGGTGGACAGACAAAGACCTAGGTGACTTTATATACTGCTAGGCAACCATTCTGGAGGATATAGGATATTGGTGCATGTGAGTGGGAAGATGCAAGGTGCACAGAATTACTATTTATAAATCTGGGTTCTTTTATTCCCTTAAGCATGAGTGTGTGCGTAGTACATGTGTGTTTGCATGTGTATGGCACATGTGTGAGATATGTGCATGTGGTGTGTGTTTGTGTGTGTGTGTGTGTGTGTGCACGCGCGTTGTGAATGGGAGCCTGGAGCTGGCATTGGCTGCCATGATGGCTGGTTTTATGTCAACTTGACACAAGATAAAGTCATTTAAAAAGGGGAAACCTTAACTGAGAACAAAACCCCACCAAATTGGTCTGTGGGGTATTTTCTCTGTTGAAGTGGGAGAGTCTAGCTTATAGCCGCTGTGCCACCCCTGGGTACTTTCAGAAAGCAGTCTGAGCAAGCCATGGGAGCAAAACCAGTAAGCAGTGTTCCTCCATGACCCGGGTTTCAGTTTCTACCTCTAGGTTCCTGCCCTGACTTCCTTAGATGATGCACTATGATGTTGGAGCGTAAGCCAAATAAGCCCTTGCCTCGCCAAGGTGTTTTTTTATCACAGCAAGAGAAGGCCGAAATAAGACAAAAAGACTGCTTCCCTGATCACTCCCCCTCTGATTGGCTGAGGCAGGACTCTCCCTGAGCCTGGACGGTGACCTCACCAATTCTAGCTAGGTCAGCCAGCCAGCATTCCCTGGGGATCCCTAGCCTCTGCTATTTAAGTGCTAGATTTACAGGCAGGCATCACATCCTCCACACTTTTGTAGGTATTCTGGGGATCCAAATTCAGGTCCTCAACTTCGGGAGTAAGGTTTAATATAGTAAACTATTGCCACAGCCCTGTCTCTAAAAAGCACTTAATAGTTGTGGAATGAAGTATATGTTTAACTATGTGTGGATATGTTGCGTTTGTTTATGCTGAATTTTTAAATCGTGTAAAGGTGTATCGCCGTTTTACCTAAGGCACCTGATTGGTCTAACAAAAACTGAATGGCCAAGAGTTAGGCAGAGGAGGGATCAGTTGGGCTGGCAGGCAGAGAGAAAAGGGGAGCCAGGCAGCCAGCTGGAGGCCAGTCAGCCAGAAATGGAGGAAGCAGGAAAACAGGATGAACGGTACATAGATGAGGTAAATGTGACCCAAGGCAGTACATAGACCAATAGAAATGGGTTAATTTAAGTTAAAAGAGCTAGATAGAAACAAGCCTAAGCTAAGGCTAGATATGTATAATTAATAGGTCATGGTTAGGGTGCCGGTGGTCCAAGAAAACCTGCTACACTTAATGCAACAGTGTGATGGGGTTTCCCCCTGAGACCAAGGAAAGCATCTTCAAGGACCACAGTTTCTGGCTGGAGTTTTCTGAGCTTTATTTCTATATTTCTTGCAACCAAACCCCATCATGACTTGACTTGACAATGTTGGTCCTTTTTTTGGGAGGAGTAAATTGATGACTTGTAGATGCATCTTTTGTAGATGCTTTCAATTGCTTATGTTTGTGAAAGAGTTGGCTCATGTCTTTGCTGTTTTGAGGCTGCGTCTATAAATGCCTGTGTAATGGCATTCTGCTTGCTGATGCAGGAAATATGACTTGGCGGATAGTCTTACTCTCTACTGGGTGACTCAACTAAATTATGTAAAATGTCTCTTGAATCCTGGGATTTGGGAGAACTGTACATTTAATGTGGCACATTAAAAATTGAAACTTTGAGTCAGGAAAATCAGGATCTGCTCCTAATTCAACCACTGAAGGTTAGTGACCTTTGGCTTGTCTCTTCCCTTTTCTGGCATTTGGGGATGATTCTGCAGGTGTATTGGAACAGTTGACCTCGCAGGTGCTCCTGGCACTGACACCAGGGATGGTGACTGTGAATACAACCACCTGTTTCAAGACCAAGTCTGCTTCTTAACATGGAAGGTGAACCTCTTGAACCTCTTCAAGTTTTTATGAACTGTTGACATGGGTCAGAACAACTAGGAGTAAGTAAGTCATTCAATTTAAGAAATTCTTTTTTAGTTAATTTTCATTCCCATGGCTTTGAAAATGAGATTTTTTTTTTCAAAATCCAGTGAGTTCACAGAAGTGCTGTGAGCACTACTCATTCCTTTAGGTGTGCTGCCACTGGCTTCTGTTGAAGATGCATTTATTTACTTAATTTATTTATGTGTATGTGCCTGTGTGAATTTATATGCATGACATGGGTGCAGGTGCCTACAGAGGCCAGAAGAGGGTTTCAAGTCTCTTGGAGCTGGAGTTACAAGTAATTGCAAACCCCCTGATGCTGGAAACTGAATACAGAGACTCTGAAAGAGCAGTGAGTGTTAATTGTTGAGCCATCTTTCTAGTTCCCTTTCTCTGGTTTCTCAACAAACCAAGACCACATTCAACACTTGTGAGATGATGTCGGTGATGGTTGCTATGGTGCCAGTCAGGTCTGAAGCTGAACTTCAATCCAATTCTCATTTCTAAGTTTCTGTCTTTAAATTTTTCTTTATGATACAGCAACTTCTGCTTGCCTTAGAGAAACAATACAAAAGGATATGTAAGTTCAAAGAAAGAGGATGGTGGCCATCATAATATCTTGTGGGCCAGACCAGACCTACATGCAGGTTAGGATGGAGCTGGTGGAAATGTGACTCAGCTGACTGCCTTCAAATACAATGTTCTCTGATTCAGATTGTCCCACCGTGAGCATCTACAATGGACAATCCAGGAAGTTGCTCAAAGGACAGAGCTCTCCTTTCCCAGACATAATTATAAAAGCATCCCAAGAAAAACACCAGGGACCACCACTCTCTAGTAGTTGTGTTTGTCCTGTGCATGGTCAGCATCTGGGATCTCAATCCCTACGTGCTAAGCTGCTCAAAGGCCACTTTACTCAATCTGGGTAGGACTGCTTCCCAGGACTCTAAATTTGGCTTCTAGCACTGACAAAGACAAGCTCCCTATCTTGATCTTGGGAGTGATTCCAGGACCGCGATGAAGAAATGAAATGAATTATTCTAACATGCTAGCTCTCAGCTATTCCACTCCTCTTCCCAGGTGCCCTGAAGAATTCACTTACCTTGAATTTGTGAATAATTTAGCATATAAATCCAAAAATCTCTGTTAATATTGACATTAACTTCATTAAGGTTGACATTATGACTATAGACTTTTGATTATGACATACTGGGCATAATTTAGGCACTTTGGAAGCTCCAGTCTATATTATCTTCATCTACTCATTCAGTTTCTTTGTTCAGCAGTATTTACCCACAGCTCATTATGCATATGGGGAGATATTTCTAAGGAGTACAACCCACTCTGGGACTGGTTGGAAGACAGAGTCTTCTGCTAGATCACTGACTTCTTAAAGAGAGCCTTCCTGGCTTTTCAGCTTTTGAGTTTGCTTACTGAACTAGAGCTTTGAAGGAAGGCAAATAGCCACTAGTGTGGAGTTTACAGAGAAACCAGTTTTGTGAGTCAGAAGTCCCAGGTTAAACCAACCTTGGCATTCTTGCTTATATGATCTTGAACCTTCATGACCCCAGGTGAGGAGCTCACATTAAGAACAAACTCACTGAACTGGTGTTTGCTGATTAAAAGACAGAGATTTTGCCAGCGTGCTCTGAGAGAGAGAGAGAGAGAGAGAGAGAGAGAGAGAGAGAGAGAGAGAGAGAAAGAGGATAAAAGCTAAAGTCCACATAGTGTCAATTACGGGAGGACCCATGTGCCCTCCATCAGCTCCAGACCTCACAGCCATGCTCACACTGCTTCTGCTATTGTGTAAATGCTCTCAGATTTCTCTTACTTCAGAGCTACTATGCGAGGTACTGTGTTCATCTGGAAGGTCCTTGGACAATCTTCCTGTCAACCTCACAATTACTGTTTTCTCAGTGGGACCCACACTGGCCACCCTGTTTAGATTTGTGACTCACGCCTTTATGCTTCTCTCCTCGTCTCTTTTCTCTGCTGTTTAAGTCCTACTTGACAGAGGTTTCTGTCCCGCATGGTACTGCAGCTGCTCAGTCCCAAAGGAACACACAGAGGCCTACATTAATTATGGACTGGTTGGCCTATTATCACAGGCTTCTAATTAACTAACTCTTTTACCTTAAATTAACCCATAATTCTTGTCTGTGTTAGCCACGTGACTTGGCACCTTTTATCAGCGAGGCATTCTCATCTTGCTTCCTCTGCATCTGGGTGATGACTGTGGAGTGAGCCTTTCTTCTTCTCAGAATTCTCTTATTCTGGTCACCCTGCCTATACTTCCTTCCTGGCTACTGGCCAATCAGCGTTTTATTAAACCAACACGAGTGACAGATCTTTAAAGGGTACAAGACCATTGTCCCACAGTAAATCCTCATAGTCTTTGCCATATTTGGATGCCACAGACTTATTCACTTACTATTTTTATTATTCATTATTTGTATTCCCCCCCTGGACTGGAAACACCTCACAGATAGGGATCAGTAGTTGTCTTATTCACTGCAGCACATGATAGTCATTACCTAGTCTGGTGACGGGATACGTGGAAGTTTCTTACGTAGCAGGTTGACAGTGGCCAGGTATTGGCAAAGAGATTCTACAGCTACTTGTGAGTCAAGTCTGTGCCTTGTCTCTCTAATGGATCTGAAATCCCTTCGGGGTGACACTTAATTGCTCAATTATTCTGTGACATCCACCTTATAAAGAATAGAAATGGACTGGTACTTTATAAATACATTTTTAAAATTTTCATGAAACATATTTTCCTCCTATGAAAATTCCAGAATTGCTAATTACTAACAATTCTCTCTCTCTCTCTCTCTTTCTCTCTCTCTCTCTCTCCCTCCCTCCCTCTCTCCCTCTCTCCCTCTCTTTCTCCCTCTCTCCAATTTTCAAGGGCATTTGAAGCTTTGGGCCTTTGGGCAGCTTCTATCTAAATATTCTATTTTCCAGTTTATTTTTATTTACATATTTTTATTTTATGTGTGTGGATGTTTGACCTGCATGCATGTGTGTATATCAGATGCACAATGAGGCCAGAAGAGGGTTTCACATACCCTGGAACTGGAGTTACAGATAATTATGAACCACCATGTGAGTGCTGAGAATAGAACCTGGGTCTTCTGAAAGAGCAGCCAGTGCTCTTAACTACTGAGCCTTCTCTCCAGCCCCTCCAGCTTCAGTTTGAATGCTGTTGATATTTTCTGTTTACTCACAAAATGTAACAAATTCAGAATTTCAAAGGAAAAACTATAATGGTTTTGTTCTTGGGACACTGATAGTTGATTGAGTTATTCATTCAGCTATTGAATGACTCATTTCACAAACATTACCGAAGCACTTATTGTATGTCAGACATTGCATTAGGCACATGGTGTCCAAATAATTTTTTTTGCTTAAAGAGTTTACTCAGATAATCTATGTCTTCATGCACTAAACATGTATTGACTGCCCTCATGTGCTCAACATACAAAGTGTTGAGAATACAGCAGTGACCAAACAAAAATTACCAATAGCAAAGAACATCTTTTCCAACAAAGCAAGAAGAAACAGGTATAAGGCACACTGTAATGGGCAGCATCATAGACTGGTTGGAGGGAGCACATTTTTTTAATGCAAAAATGGGCTATAAATGTTTTAATCTTTTTTCTGGACACATATGATCTCTGTTGCTTACTACTTCTGCTATTTGCTTTCATTATTTTGGTAAACAAATTTTTCAAACTGTAAACGACTCTTAGCTCCTCAGCTTAACTTGACTCACAAGGAAATGCTTCGCAAGTCCTTGAGAGCAGGGATATACAACTTTCAATGGAAGTGGAGAAGAGGCAGAACCCTACTGGATGGGAGGATGGAGGGAGTCTCAGGATGTTGAACTAGGGAGACTGAGGTAGATGACAGTTGGAGAGATAAATCTGGCTCTCATAGTGGAGCAAAGAGCGTTCTTGTGGCACATGACTTACGGTAGCACTTCCATGTTTGTCATCCATATTCTTGTTATATTTAAGTACCCTAGTTCTTATTCCCCCTTAACCTCGAATCAAGCCAATAAAGAATCTCTATCATGAGGTCCCAGTAAAGCAGCAAAATGCTAGACATATTGTCTTTAACTCCCCCAATCCTACAGCAGTCTGTCCCTACTGGGGCCCTGGTTCTCACTTGTTCCTCAGCAGTTACTATACTCTATCTAGCATGTGTCAGCACACCTTGGTGTTAATCTCTTATATTTTTTGGTTGTGAGCCTAGTCCTTAATGGCTGAGCTATCTCTGCAGCCCTTGGTGTTAGCTTCTTATTTCTACCAATTCGTGTTGTTTATGTGGAGTTGTCTCTCAAGGATGCAGATAATTGATTCCTTGAAGAGAATGAGGCTGCATTGTCTGTTTCTGCTACTGATTCTGAAAGAGTCTCCTTTCTGATTCAGAGACACACAAAAAAATAGATCCATCCTATATTTCACATGTGACTTTCAGTCTCCCTATTCAATCAAAAAGTACGATGTACATCACCATAGCAACACTATGGACTTTCCCTCCCTGTCTTTTGAGCAGAACTGGAGACTCTAGAGGCTGGGATCCAGGAAGGTCAATGCTGCTACTTCACCTTCAGAGGGAGCAGCAAGCATGACGATTTGAAAGACTGTTCAACATTCTTTCTTATTATGATCCAGGACAGCTATTTCATCAGCTTCTCTTAGAATAAACCTCAAATATGTCCACGTTGTCAATGTGTACAACCATGTTCAGTATGCAACACACATATACATGTATGTTTGTGTGTAAATACATGTGTACCCTATATATGTATTACTCAATAAACTTGTGGCTTTTCTGAATAGAAACTGGGTACTGTGTGCTCAGAGCCTAGCATGTAGCAGGAGTACAATAGACATGGAAAGAGCAGAAAATGAATCAAAGATTGGGCCATACATGCACATACAGCTAGTACAGCTTCCAGGGAGCTGCTTTATCCCTTGGGAATGAAGAACTCAAAGGAGGTTTTGAAGATGAAATTGTCCAATTTCTCCCAAGTAAGAAAGATTTTCTTTCTTGTCTAGCCTCACTATTGGAACTTAATCCACAGACATGATTCTTTCCCAATATTATCTTTTGTTTCATCCTACAAATAACCTACTTTATACTAGATATTAATCTAAGCACTTGAAATGATTAGCAAGCTAAGGAGCTTGATTATTAAAAACAGTTAATTCTCACCTTTAAAAAAATTAAGACATTTGAATCCCTGAATGTGCTCATTTATCACAACCCCCAATAAGGCATTCAGGAATTCTTCATGTAGGACATTAATCACTTTTACAAAAATATGCAGTTGTTAATGGCATCTTACATCCACACAGTTTTATAAAAACAAAGCAAATGATTACCATCAATTATAATAACCTCATTCGACAAAGCTACAGTTAATATGCAGCTCTTCAGATAGCCACCACTGCAGTGTGCCAAGGAAAATGCCTGATATTAATCGACTCATCATGGTCAGCATCGATAGATGGGGCAGCTGGCAATGTGATTACACACTGTCAACACAGTAAACACATGCTTTGTTGCAAGAAGTGTCTTCTTGGGTCCTCTTAAAGGTCAGCCAGAAACAGAGACTGAGGGAGGCTTTGAAGACAATACAAAAGAAATAGGAAAAGTTAAGTTGCAGGGTGATAGATATTTGCCTTTTCTGAGGCTAACTGGAATTTCATTGGAAGAAAGTATGGACTGGGTAGAGTTTAGTAATTAGAAGGTGCATTAAAATGAATAGTTTCCCCATTGGCTAATATGTGGTCAGGGCTTAATAAATCAAACGATGGGAATTCACTATTTTCAGAAGCAAACTCATTTCATTGATAGCTAGCGCCCACTGTTAGAACGCGTATTAAGCTGAATACCTTCTGTCCACAGCGTCCACTATCGGCCCTTCATGGGGCACAGGTGTTCTACTCTTCTTGTTCACGAGAGCAGGCTAATTATCTCAAAAGTCAACTTTGTGCACAGTGATCCTCATATGACATCATTTAGAGCCTCCAAAATGCTGGTTTCTAGCATTGAAACCAGACCAGCTTAGAGATCATGCAAACAGAGGGACTTGGGGAGAAATGCAATGACATTAGTGTAATCTGCCCGGGGCGAGACATAACTGTACTGATGCTGGGGCTGTTCTGCAGAGAGAGAGAGAGAGAGAGAGAGAGAGAGAGAGAGAGAGAGAGAGAGAGAGAGAGAGAGAGAGAGAGACAGAGAGACAGAGAGAGACAGAGAGAAAGACACAGAGAGAGAGTGACAGAGAGAGAGAGACAGAGAGACAGAGAGACAGAGAGAGAGAGACAGAGAGAGAGGGAGGGAGGGAGAGATCCGATGTGTGTTCCTACTTCTTGGGAAGCTCTTCCTCGGTCTGCACTGTACCCCAGCTTGCCATTTCAATATGCAGTTACTATTAGGTCCCTATCTTTCCCTTCCTCACAGTAAGGAGGTGTTATATTTTCTCTTTTTAGAAAAGTGAGACTTTCGGGCAGAACAGAGCATTTCCTATAGCTGGCATGGTGATTGCTAACCAGTATGCCCCGGGAATATACAGACCCAGAACACACTGCCTGAGATACAGGTTCATCTGCTCTGGGGAAGGACTGGAGCATCGGTTTGGACGGTGCCTACCACCCTTGTTATTTCTTATTTGCTGCTCTGTTTAAATGTTTTCATTAATAAACACTAAAAAACAGTTAATAATGGACCATAATCAGGTTCACCTGGGAACTTTTATTTTTTTTCTGAGACAAGGCATTGCTGTGTAGCTCAGGCTAACTTCAAATGTCTGATCATCCTGCTTCTGCCTTCCTCATGCTGGTGTTACAGACACGTCTTTCTGGGAAATTTCAAATGTAGATTCTTTGAGGTATTTAGTCTCTGTGGCTTGTAATGGGCCCAGGAAAATTAAAATGCTAAGAGATTAAATTTTTATGTATGTATCCACTAAAAATCATGAGTTGTTAATGTACATATTACAAATCACTCTACAGAAGAACTGAAGAAACAGTGTAAAGATTTTAATTGTACCCATCTACATTTTTACCCACTCATTTAAATGGTGTTTCTGCTTTGAAGCAATGATGTGGTCAGTGCTGAAATATGACAGTAAAGAGCAGAAATAATGACCAATGAGCAAGTAAGTCAGCAGATAAAGAGGCAACAAGCTTTAAAATAACATATTATTATAAGGAAGAATTAAGTCCTCTTTATGTATCTCCTGCTTGAGACTGACCTTCCCCAGTGCCTCTGCACTGAGAGGTTTTAGCCTGCGTTGGTCACACTCCCTGTGCTGTTCTAGTTCAGGGCCTGTAGTTACAGAGAGGAGTTTTCTGTTGCTTGGTTACTTTTAGCAGACATCTTTAATCAATCCTAGCACATTTCCCCTTACAGATTTGGAAAGAATCCCATGCTGTAGCTGAAGCCCATTGTCTATGCAGCCATTACTAATAGATGATAGACAAAGTACCACGTGAGCTCTCCATGCAGTGTCTCAAACACACAGTGCCCTGACATGCCTGGAGGCCCCGTTCACGTCCCACCCCTCAGTTCCTGCTTTATCTTTTCTTTAAAGTCTATCAACTGAGCACTCCTTACATCTGGGATCCCACTAAAATTTTAAAATATCTTTGAGAGGTGTCTAAATTGTGCCTTAGAAGAACCACGTGACATCCCAAGATAACACGGTATTGTATCAAAGCAGGGGCTACAAATTCAGGCCCTTTGACTCCAACGCTGATATTTTAAAATTATTCTTCATTGCTTCTCTCCAAGCCCAGTTCAAAGGGTACCTCCCCTATGAAGCTTCTCCTGACCTCTTCCAGTAAAATGCATCATGACTTTCTTTGAGGCGGCCAGGGCCTTTTTGTACATCTCCATTTCAACATGATGTTATAGTTCAATGATTTGAATATAGTCCCTTTTGAACTCATTTGGGGTGAGAACTCTTTTCTTCTTTTTCAGTTTTAAATCCATGTAACCCTAGTAACTAGTAGGGTATCTAGACCGACTCTTAGTCTATGCATTTTGAATGCACACCAAATCTGGCTCATAAATTTCTTTAACTTGTGGTCTATTTGGTGGTATATAGCCTTAACACCTTTAAAAAAATGCCAGATTTTAACCATACCATTAAATAACAAAATAAAAGACCACAATAAATGTACACTCTTGTAATTTTAAAGTCTTTTTGACACCAGTTCTTGAGACTTACTAGGAACCTTCTTACTGGTTACTTATTACATGAGGACCCCAATCCTTTGGTTATAATTGTGCACAGGTGTAAAGAGTGAAATAAGTCACAAGTAATCCATCACAGATGAAATCTGGCTAAACCTTAGTATCTGTTATCTCATCTGAAACTATGTTCATTGCATGACTTTTATTCACTTTTATGTGAACTGATGGTGGCACACGACGGCACTCATCATCACAGGTGTGACACAATGAAATTTCCATTCGGCAGAATTTCAGGCAAACTCCTCAGTTCCTTGACATGATTTCTCAGTACACCATATGCTTAGACAAGTAAGATGCACTTCACCAGAAGGGAGCTATGCTGTCGTATGGGATGCATGAGACGCCGATGACCCAGAGAGGTAAAAGCGAAGAGGCACAGAAAAGGTGAGGGCTTGATCTTAAATAATTTTGATGGTGAGCCTAGCCTTTAACGGCTGAGCCATCCCTCCAGGCTAAGCTTAACTAATTCTCTAGTGGTTCTCAACCTCCCACATGGGTCACAGATCAGATATCTACATTATGCTTCATAAGAGTACCAAAAATTACAGTTATGAAGAAGCAACAAAAATAATTTTATGGTGGGGGTCACCACAACATGAGGAACTGTATTAAAGAGTTGCAGCATTAGGAAGGTTGAGAGCCACCTCTCGGACGTGTCAGGGCCTGAGTTCCAAGCGACCTGTGCTAGGCTTTAGGAAGGAAATACTGCTTCACTGTAACCTCTCCGGGTAACCTGTAATCCAGGATGCAAAAGATGGAGAAAGGAGGTGGAGACCTCCTCTTTTCACAGAGTCAAGGGAAGCCTTCCCATCTGTGATTCTACTTCGGATCAAAACAGGCACCAAATCTTACAAGTGGGCACCAAATGTTAACACTTTGGTGGATTTACCTACCTCCCCAGAGAAGGCCTGTCCATTGAGGAGATGCTCGGACCCTTGGCTGTCCTCACTCCCAAAGTGTAGCCGGATCTCCTCCAGTCGGTGGCTATATGTCATAGGTCCTCCTGAAATGTTGACCAAGTGCTCCTTGTCCAGGCGGAGGGAAACATGCCTTCCAGTGTTGTACATGGTCCCACTGACCTACAAAGAAATGGGTAACAGGTCAGACAGGGTTTTTCCTTCCATTTCTCCCCAAACCCAGAGAGGTGCATGGTAGACCCATGCCATTTATGTAACACATCAGAATAAATCCACATGTGTGGAAGGGCATGGCGGCCTCTTCAGAGGGCTTTCCTTCCACACCTGGCTTCTAATGTAGTTCCAGGGAAGCATAAGTCACATTATCTTTCAGGAACTTTGAAGAGAGGCACTTCAGAGATTTCGTTTTCGCCAACTGTGACAACTATTTTATATATTGCACCTTATAAAAATTACTTTGCCCTTTGGAATGTAGAGATGGTGTAGAAGTTCAGACTCTCGAATGTAAGGAGTCAGAGAAAGCAATGCACAGAGAGTTTAAGGGAGCCAAGTGAGAGATGAGAAAGCCACCATGGGTGACCAGGAGCAAGCCCCGGTGACAGATTGATACACTTTGAAGTCTCAAGCACCCAGTCCAGCTGTCCTGGTTAGCTCTCTCTTCCATCCTGGTAGCAAACATCACACAGAAAGAGTTCAGGTCACATGGGGTCCCATCTCTCACATCCAAACCTTATTTCTCATTCCCAGTCCCATCTCACTTCAGTTCCTTCCACTACCAAACTTAGCACTTCTTCCCTCCCTTCTTGCCTTTTTCTTTGAATCAACACTCAGCCTCATTTTCTGGTCTATGACCTTAGCACAGCTCTACAAGTGACCCCATGTCATACCTATCTGGGAGCCTTCCTTACTTTCTTGGGTTAGCCCAGGGAGCTTAAGGGAGACTTGGAAGGAAACTTTATGTGTTGCTTCTAGGTTACTAGATGCTGAATTACTAGGATATTCACCCTATTTACTCTGACCCTTTAGGCATATAGTTTTCTCTTAGCGATTTCACAAAGACTCCATGTAACTTCCATTTATTTGTCTATCTGCCGGTTAATCAATCAATCAATCAATCATTTACCTATCTATCATCTATCAATCATCTATAACCCAATATCTGGCTGTCTATCTGTGACCTTAATTAGAGAGTGTGTCTTTTTATGTAGCTCAAGCTGGTCTGAAACATCCAATCCTCAGGTCTTAAGTTCTGGGACTATAGCTATGTACCATTATGCCTGGCTTAATGAAATGTTCGGTAATGTTATTAGATCTGGTCTTTGAATATTTGCCCAGAGGCCTCCCCTTCTACCTTTCTGACCCTTGTTTTGTATGACTTTAGTTTAGTTCTTAGATTGCTCACTACTCCATTAACCTGCTCTTTTGCTGTGAGGCATGGTCCATGTGGGGACAGATGGCCAAAGGGAGGAGCGAGTGAGGAAGAATGAAAGCGAGCAGGAGGGTAAACAGAGGAGAATCACTAGAATTCTGTAGTTTTCGGCATTGCTTTTCTCCAGTTTCTTCAGGGCACCTGAACTGCATTTATCAGATACTTTCCATCTTATTGGCATTTGTTTTTAAAGTTAACTGTTCCTTGTAACCAAATGATCTGGGGGAAAGTTCCTTCTGTTCTCCAGTCTGAAGCATGTACACAGCTAACCCCTAAGACGAAAGGAGAATATACCTCTTTTAGGCTCCAGACTTTCTTTGTATGTAATGGTTTAAGGTTTGACATTGCTTCCACTATCAAATAAAATTTGTCTTTTCTAATTATT
The DNA here is from genome assembly GCF_982192425.1 of Myodes glareolus. NCBI lineage: Eukaryota > Metazoa > Chordata > Mammalia > Rodentia > Cricetidae > Myodes > Myodes glareolus. The sequence goes on from NC_142034.1 coordinate 29,157,103, forward strand.
AGAATAATATAGAGACACTATATTGTATATATAACAGAAAAGTTTAAGGAATAGTCATAATTTCAGAATTAAACAAATATGACTAGTATTTTGGTAATAAAAGTTTCATACTCATAAATATATATTTTATGAGATTATCATATAAATGTGGGCATAAATATGTTATTTTCACATACATGTATTATATCTGACTTACTAATGCTATTTTCTACTAACACAAATATTTCTAGGCTATGATCTGCTATTCAATCTCACTTTAAAACAGCTGCAAGTAGTCTATGGCAAAAATAGAGTCTATTGCGGAATCTTTACAACTCTTCCACTGTGTTACATATCCTCGCGGCTGAAACAGCTCACCAATCTAGGGGCATCTCACTAAGCAAATTCTGAGAGTGTTTGCTATGCGTGGCAGCATGCATCTGCTATGAGAAGTGGCTTCCAAGGAGCAGAGCTGGACGTCTGCAATGCTCTTCTCATGCCAGGGAATCGTGAGCTCTAACTGCACCACCAATGAACAGCTGTCATGAGTCCGTTTAGCCTGATGCCTTGCACCACTGACAACCTCCACACTTCAAAAGACCCCTTCGTCAGAATGCTCTGATACGTCTAAAGAAAATGGTTGCATATTTGAGCAACACCTCAATCAAAGCTTGTATCCCATGCTCTTCTGCATTTCCCCCAGTGTTCTGAAAACACACCGACATAAAGAAAGTGTAAAAATTGGGGTCTTTGATGTCAAAGGATTCCCAATCCACACCTTGCCAGCTATGTAACTCTGGAAGATTTACCTAATTTCATGAAGCTTCAGTTTCATAACCATACCACAGACATAACACAAGTTCCTTCATGGAAATGAGGGGTGAGAAAGGAAACAACCAAAACAAAGCTATAAGACATCTTCAAAACAAATAGTTAAGTGGCGGACTAATTAGTAGTTACTTTAAATACAAAGGGACCTTGTTTATATGAGGTTTCTAAAGCAGTCCAGATTGCAGAGACAGAAAGTAGAACAGAGTTGGGAGAGTTTGGGGTCAGGAAAGAAAGGGAAGTTAATATTTAGTGAACATAAAGTCCCAGTTTTGCAAGATAAAGAGTTTTGAAGGTGAATAGAGGGAAGGGCATGTGGTGACATAAATGTATTTAATGCTGTTGAACTTAAAATGATTAAGATGCCAACGTTTAAGGGATGTGCATTTTATTAACAATAAAAATAAAAAACTCCCCTAGGAAGTCATATTATTAAATAAACAATATTTGCATGGACTAAACATTTTCATTCTCTTCCTTCTCTCTTTTGGCTATTGGATGCATGTCTCACTGATGTGGAAGGATCCTCCTCCTCCATCTCTCTAACTCCATTTACTTCTCTGGTGTGGGAGAATTGTCTGTATTCTGTCAATCACGTATTTTAATAAAACGCTGATTGGCCAGGCAGGAAGTAGAGGCGGGTCAACCAGACAGGAAGTAGAGGCAGGGCACTGAGAACAGGCATATTCTGGAAAGCAGGAAGCTCCCTCCGCCAGTTCTGCCCAGACCACTGGAGAGGAAAGATGTAAGCTGCCCAGCTGAAAAAGGTACTGAGCCATGTGGCTAACGTAGATAAGGATAATGGGGTAACATAAGTTATAAGAGCTAATAAGTAGCCTGACCTAATGGGCCATTCAGCTTTATAATCTTACGGAGTCTTGTGTGCGATTTTCTTTGTGACTTGCCGGCTGTGGGGTATTGGGCAGGAACAGAAACCCCAACAAACTGGCCCTCATGTTACACTTCTCTTTCCAGAACCTGGTAGATCATAATGGTACTCATAGAACATTACTCAACTTCTACTTTCAGATGCTCCATTTGCCTCTCCCTTTGGACTTTAATGTGTTAGATATGGGGAACAGACAACAAATTTAGAAGACTAAAAAGAGAAATAAAATTAGGAGAATCAAAAAATAAATCATTGTGTCTTTGGTTTCTCTATTTCTCCCCATTTTCCTTCTATACACATGGTTGTATCTTCATTCTTCATTCATTCATTCATTCATTCATTCATTCAATCATTCATTCATTTTCATTGACTCCTTCACTCATCAGCAATTCACTCATCCCGGTTCAGAAATGGTTACATATTACTGATTGTGCTAGGAGCTAGGGATACTAGAGGAGCATGCATGGTCTACAAAACTCTCATTTCTATATGCAAGTTCCCAGTGTGCAGGCAGCTGGGGGAATATGTAACATACACCACTATGTTGTTACAATTAGATGCAACATCTCCTTATCTCTACCCTTTCCCTAGACAATGAAATAACATTAATTTGTATTAATCATAAAAATATGTGTAGCCAGGGTACGGTTTGTTGCACTTTAATTTAAAAATAAAGGCTTGACAATGTTATGTATGATATCTGAATCTAACAGTACATCTGCACGGTAGTAATTAACACTGCACCAGTGTCGTTTTATCTGTAATGCTAATTACTGTGTTTCCAATGAATGACTTTGGTGCACAGCATGTTGGGAAAAGTTTATTTATGCAGACCAGGAAACAGGTGAGTGGAGAAGCTGAAGCTGTAGGGGATATCCAGGTTGCCTCTGGCTGCCCCACAGCTCTCTAGCCTTTTTTTAAAAAATTCATTGCAACCTGCAGCAAGTAGTGTGTGTGTGTGTGTGTGTGTGTGTGTGTGTGTGTGTGTGTGTGTGTGTGTTTTGCCCATTTTGCAAATGAAGGAATTTAGGGAGGTTGATAAGGGTTCGGTGACTTGTCCAGAATCATAACACATACACTGAGGACCAGTTATCTTGATGTGAGCAAAAGCAATGGTCTCTGCCTATTTCAGATGGAAGTTTGGTGTTAAGTGTCATTTTTTCTGTATACTGCAGATAAGGTCTTAGGCAGTTCTGGGATTGGGGAGAAACAGGATTGTTTTTCAAGAACATGCAAGACTCCGATTAGATACTAGGCTGCTGTCGTCGGATGAAGACCCAAGAAGACTTTGTTTCCCTAGCTATAGACATTTATACTAGTTTAAGCCTAGTTGGAGCTACATGTATTAAAGGAAGCAGGACATATATGCCTGTAGAGATAGTATGTCAATAAATAATATCAATAACTTGAGGCCATATAAAAATAATGCTCTTTTGTAAACCAAATAATCAAACATAAATAGATTAAAATAAACAAGGGAAAAACAGAAACTGATGTGGCATTCCCCTCTGTATGCTATAAGTACCATTGGTTAATAAAAAAAAATCTGTGCTGGGCCTGGCAGGGCATGATAGAGGTAAGCAGAGAAAACTAAACTGAGTGCTGGGAGGAAGAAGGCAGAGTCAGAGAGAAAGAAGCCAAGTAGAACCACTGGAGACAGATGCCAAAACTTTATCCAGTAAGTCACAGCCTCGTGGTGATACACAGATTAATAGAAACGGGTTAAATTAAGATGTAAGAGTTAGCCAATAAGAAGCTAGAGCTAATGGGCCAAGCAGTTTATAATTAATGTAGTCCTCTGCGTGTTACTTTGGGACTGAACAACTGTGGGACCAGGTAGGAGAAACCCCCTACAACAAGCAACCCCAAATTCACCATGTTTATTTGATAACATTGGATGCCCTTGGGGAGCAAGCACAGTTCTGGAACAGTGGTTAAAGATCTGCCAGGCTTCTTCTTAGTGTGTTCATCTTCTAGCTCATTACATAGACAGCCCTCTATTAAAGGAAATGATTTTGCTCAGTGCATCTTTTAAGGTAAGAGAAGCATTCATTCTTTGAGAGTTGGCCACAGTCTGACACTAGCAGATTGCATCTTTACTTGAGGTCAGAATGGCTGCTAAATTATAAAGGTTTTCCCCTTTAAATCCTTACAGTTTCTTCCTCAAGAGATGCAGCACCCCTCTTGGTGAGGGACTTAGGCCTGGGCCATTTGCTTCACTTTGGGTGGGAAGATGTCAAGCTAAACCCATGTGTGTGATGGCAGCTTCTCATAGGGATGACACCCCTTGACTACCTTCTGTGGTCTTTTGTGTTCTGAAACAAACAGCTATCCTGTGGAAAAGGTGTCTTTGACTCTTCAACCTATATATTTTGAAAATACCCTGACTTCAAATTTTAAGTCAAAAGATATGTTATTTTAGAGAAGTTTGCTTTTGTTTCCACAGTAAATGAGAGGCTATGTATTCATTCTGGGTTAAGAAAAGTAAGGTTTGATCAAAGAAGACCCCCCAAAAATCTCCCATAAGAAAGGATGACCTAGATTACCCAACATTTTAGAGTACCTCTGTCACAATTTCCTTTGAGTTCTACATCCAGAACAGCTTAAAGACTATTGCCTGAGATGATCCAGTCTAACAGAATACTCCAGTCAGTACTTGACTATAATCCTAAATTTTCTTTGGGTCTCCAAAAGATTATCAGTACCCCTAATCAGCAGAAAGTAGCCTAGAAAACTATGCCCACATTCCCAAAAAGTGAATTATGGATGTTTGTCTTTGTTTAGAGTGTTGGTTGCAAGTTGTTATAGATAATGGTCAGGAAAAAAGCTAAACAAAAGAGATAATGTTCAGAGTTCTTGTTTTGAAAAGAAAAAAGGGGCAAATTCTTTGGGATAATGTTCTTGTATATGGTAAAGTTTTGTCACTCATATTAGTTTAATAAAATGCCAATTGACCAGTAGCCAGGCAGGAAGTATAGATGGGGTGACCAGACTAAGAAAATTCTAGGAAGAGGAAAGTCAGAGAGTCAGTCTCCAGGCAGATGCAGAGGAAGCAAGATGAAAATGCCTTACTGTTACCAAGCTTCATGGCTAAATATAGATAAGAATTATGGGTTTATGTAAGTTATAAGAGCTAGTTAATAATAAGCCTGAGCTAAGGGGCCAAACAATTTATGATTAATATAAGCTTCTGCTTGTTTCTTTAGGACTGAATGGCTGTAGGTTTCCAGTGACATGTTTCCATGAGTCAGGCCCATCTCCTGAAGGCATCACAGTCTTTGAACTGGGGCAATAAGCTTGGGAATGAGCATTCAGAACAGGAGCCTTTGAAGGCCACTGCAGATTGAAAGCACAATTTCAATCTTTGGGTTTATTTACCTTTCTGGGTGTAACTTGCTCTTGGCCATGCTCACTGATCATACAGGAATTATAGTAACACAAGAATTGTGGTCCTCTTGCATTCTCCCTTGTCCTTTGAGTGGTTATTTAGCCTGGCTGTGCCTTGTTTCCTGACCTAGAAAGCGAGATGACCAGGGCATGATGACATTTGCATTGCTGAGATGTGGCCTGACTCAGCAGATTGTGTTTTTGCTGTTGCCATAAAACACACACGATTGTAAACACACTGGGTGAAGGATATACAAGACATCCCTAGCAGCTGCAGTGACTGGCACATTCCAGGTAGCATTCTTGTTACAGTTGTACCTATTATCTCATTTAATGCTTACACTGACCTTGTGAGGCAGGCTAACTTGTTCTTTATCCTTTGATGGAGAATCTTAATGGATTAAAGACTGTGCTTCAAGTTTCTCTATGGGAGCTGGATGGAGGTGGCACAAACTTTTAATCCCAGCACTCTGGAGAGAGAGGCAGGCAGATATCTGAGTTCAAGGTCAGTCTGGTCTACCTAGGACAGTTGGGACTACACAAAGAAACCCTGACTTGGACAACAAAGAATAATAAAAAGGTTGGGACAACACAAAGAAACCCTGACTTGAACAACAAAGAATAATAATAATAAAAAAAGAGTTTCGTCGTGGGAAACCACAAGAACCAGAATTGTCCTCCAGGATATTGGGATTCCAAGTTCTACAGCTCTGAAAATGAGCAACAGGTCAGTAGGAAGAGTTGGTGAAACCATGTTGTTTATATGTGGCATTTGGACTTAGGGATCAACGCAAATAAAATGTAACACTGATGTGGAGATGACAGAAGTGTTTAATCTGCCCAGGTCTGGGCTGGACACCATTGAGGGATTTCTACATCAGGGAAGCAGGATTCTAGCTCCTACTTGCTGAGAACTGAAAGATGGATGGTATGGCCAGTGTAGGATTGCCAACTGAATGTCTGATCCCATAATTAGGAAGGCCACTTGGTGCCAAGGAGGGTTAGTGAAGAGTGGCCGACAGCCTGTCATAAATTAGGTGTCTTTCCCTTGAACTCAGCTTTCCTATTACTCGTCTTTGACTGGTCTGCTGAAGTGTGTAATAGTTCTTTGCAGTGTAATTAGTGAGCATAAGAGATTTAAGAACACTGCTTAGCCTGGTTTCCTGCAGAGTCCTGATACACCAAGGGGCTGATTTGTGAAGGCTGAATGCAAAGAGCTGGGGGGCTGCTCGTTCACATGGCGTGCTCAGGGCGTTTTTCCAAGGGAGAACAGTGTGGAAGAACCAACTGCAGTCCAGTCATGGTCAGCACTGAAGCCGAGTGAATACACAGGTGGATAAGATGAGGGCCAAATGGAGTCTCAAGCTGAAAGAACTCCAGAAATAATCAAACCCAATAAATCAGAAAACAGACAGATCCCAAGTTAGAAGTCACCCCTGCTGACTTTGTTCACTTATCTGACAGGCTCATCTCCCCTGAGTCTTCTTTAAATTCATTTTTAAAAATCAGTATTCAAAGAATTAGGCTTCATTAAAGCAGATTTTCAAACAAAACTTACTGATTTTTGTTATGTCTCTTCTTTCTCTTTCCTTCCCTATGCCCATCCCCCACAGCCTTCTTTACACCTGAGTGCCACACGTGATCTTTTGCTCCTCCAACCCTACACATTTCTGGATACCTTTTTTTCCCTTCTTGTGATCTCCTACATAGTTTCATGGCCTAAACCTACACTCACACCCTTTAAGTATAAGCGTATGCAGTCACTGTGGAAATCAGTATGGAGGTTACTCAAAGCATTAAAAACAGCACTACAATATGACCCACTTAGGCACATGCCCCAAAGACTCTATTCTACTAATGTGGGAGGTCCTTCTGTATATGTGTTGCTTTTATTGGTTAATGAATAAAGAAGCTGCCTTGACCTGTGATAGAGCAGAGTAAAGCTAGGATGGAAAACTAAACTGAATGCTGGGAGAAAGTAGGCAGAGTCAGTGAGACTCCGTGGAGCTGCTGCAGGAGACAGATGCTGGATGGAAACTTACTGGTGGGCCACAACCACGTGGCTATACACAGATGAATAGAAATGGGTTAATTTAAGATATAAGAGCTCGCAAGAAATATGGACAAGCTATTGGCCAAACAGTATTTCAAATAATACAGTTTCTGTGTAATTATTTCAGGTCTGAGCAGCTGGGAACAAAGGAACAGCCTCCGATTACATCCTACTGCAGACAAGCCTGCACATTCATGTTTATGCCTGCATCATTCACAACAGCGCGGAAACAGAACCAGCATAGATGCCCAGAAACAGAAGATGGAAATTGCAAACATGTTGCATTTACACAACGGACGTTTAGTCAGCTGCGAAGAAGCAGGAAACTACGAAATATGCAGGAAAACAGAAGGATTTGGATAGTATTACATTAAGTGGTATGCTCCAGACTCAGAAAAACAATCTCGTGTTCCCTCTTATACATACATTCTTTCCTTCTTTTTTTTCCCTCAATTTTCATTTTATTTTAATTAAAAATTATTTTATGTTTAATTAATTAATTTTATGGCCTGACTGTAATTTCCCTTCAATTCTCTCCTCCTATTTTCTCTCCTCACTTCCCTAATGTCCCCCCATCCACCCCTCCTTTGAATTCGCTCAGAAAGGGCCAGCAAAGTATGGCATATCAAACTGCCTTAAGACCAAGCATCTCCCCCTGTATTCAGGCTAGGCAAGGCAGTCCAGCAGGAGGAATAGGTTCCCAAGAGCCAGCCAAAACACCAGGGACAGCTCTGCTTCCATTGCCAGGAGTCCCACAAATAGACCAAGCTACACAACTATCATATATATACAGAGGCCCTAGGTCAGTCCCATGCAGGGTCCTTGGTTGTTGGTTCAGACTCTGTGAGTTTCCATGAGCAGAGTAGTTGTGGGTTACCTGATATCTCTGACTTCCTTAGCTCCTATAATCTCTTCTCCCTCTCCTTAGCAGGACTCCCTGACTACCTGAGCTTGGCCAGATGTTTGACTGTGGGCCTCTGAACCTCCTTCCATCAGTCTCTGGATGACTTTGTGTACAAATAGTATATCTACATCACTCCGCCCCTCCTTCTCTCTTCAGTTTGCCCAATGTCCCTCTATATTTCTCTCAAATTCATGACCTCCTCATCTTCAATTATTATCACATACACACACACACACACACACACACACACACACACACACACACACCCTATTGATTCCATTTAGTCTTGCTTACACATACATGTGTCCAGGGTTGACTACTTGGAATGAACAACCTATGTGCTATGTGCAAGCTTGTCTTCGGGGGAAACTGATTTTTCTCTCTCCCAGCAGCCCTTGACAACCTGTAGTTCATCATCTAGGTATAGGCCACTGCATACTTTTCTCTCATGTTAGCTGGTGTGGTCCTTACAGTGTTTCTGTTCAGGTAATTTTTTTTCTGCTGATTCATACTGACTGAATTCAAAGTACTGGAATGCTATGTGCACACACATAGTCCTGGAGTGCTGAGTGTATGTACATAGTACTGCAGTGTTAGGTGCATGTGTATAGTTCTGGAGTGATAAGTGCATGTACATAATCCTGGAGTATTATGAATAAAACCTACAATCCACACAAAAATAGAAATAAATTACCCCGATGCTTTTAGATGCCACTTATATGACACTGTGTATCTGGATAGTGGACATTACACACACAGTATCTGTCCAGATGTTTTATGTAATTTAAGTTTCACTATAATGGTTAGGAATAGTAGGATTGGATATTGAGAAGATAAAGGCTGTGGAGCTTTGGGAGTGGGCAGGACCTCACCCATCACTCTTAACCCTGCAGGGAAGACAGAGGGAAGATCCTTCCTTAGCATTGCCCAATTTAATCTCCTTTTCATCTCAGTCAGCTTGTGTCTGGGCTGTGTAAGGATGAGGACCTGGACAACCCTGGACAAACAGATGGAGCAGTCATATATGCTGCCTACTATTATATCAATTCTACTGTTGTAAAAACAGATCCAGTTTATGGTTATATTGACTCTTCAAATAACGAATCATTTCTTCAAAAGTCCAGGGATATATAAGGCTGTGAGAACCCAGAAAGGACCTCTTGACCTTGACTGTATCTGATGCTAAGGACAGGACCAATGAAAAACAGGTGTGTAAGACATTGCCTGATCCACCAACATATGGGATAAGTGAAGAAGGTTTCCTGTCCTCTGTGATGTTTGGGGGGACCACGAACAAGTAGTAAGAATTAGACTCAACATTATCTTGCATACAAAGTTATTGGCAGCCCGGCCCTGTCCCAACTCTGAGCATGAGTATTCTAGATACGCAGAGGTATCTGGAATGAGTTTTTCTTCTAGTTCTGGTATATGAGTTCCCAAATGGGAGTCCTGGGTACTGCTTTCCAATTATCACATCGAGAGTCGCCAAGGCTCTTGCCAAGTTACTCACAGCTGGCTGTCTGAATTTAATTTTTTTGAGTCCCTAGTGACTGGCTGGTGTCCTCTGTGGATAAAGAGAGCAACTGGAACCAAGATGGCACCGTTTGGTTGAAAACAGATTGCTTCTAATTTCCCTGTCCCATTAACTCCCATCAGATTTAAGCTGAACACACTCACTTGTAGTATTTGTTTGTACTTTTAAAAAATATATTTTAGATAAACAAATGGCATCTATTTAATATACATTTTATTATATATTATATATCTGTTATATATTACAGAGCATATATTTAATAGATTACATTTTTAATCTTGTTTTATCATCACCCAGTACTAGGTCTCAAACTATTAAATAAAAGTGACCAGATTTTGTTTTGAGTTTCACCTAGGTACCTAAGCCAAGTGCATTCTTCATCTGATTCAGAAGGTATGAGGTGGGACAAGAGAAGCTGCTGGTTTCTTTTGTGACTCCTTTTCTGAGGAATGCTAAGCTGAATCAAACAGACATTCAAGGCTAAGGGACAGGGACATAGTAGTGTAGAGTATTTCTTTCATCCTCTTTGTATGCCTCAAGGGACTGCTTTAATAATTATAAAAATAAACTGCCAAGTTCCTTCTAGACATATGTAGAGGGCTGTACACTGATTCACTTTGGGGCCAATAGTTTTCTCTAAACTGTGAAAATCCAAGGTTAGGTCACTTTAATTAACACATGGAGACTTGCTGTAGAATGGTTATTTCTAGTGTAATGACATTTAATTCAGCCCCTGAATCACAAAGCTTCAGGCAAAAAACTCCCAATCTCCAGTTATTTCATCTCCTAAGAGGAAAATGCCTCTTAAATGGAGCCCATGGAGCACAGTGGTACTGGCACTGGTGGAGCGTGGTAGATGGCCTTCTTAGTCTTTCCCCATATGGGTATCACCAGTCCCACTGGTCAGATGTTAGAATTCTTGATGCCAGGTTTTTTTTTTTCCAAAGAAACTAGAAATAGCCATTGCTCATTCATCATTTCCATTGTATGCTAGTTACTTACTAGACATTAATTTCCCACAGTGTTATGGTCTAGATATGAAGTGTCTCTCCTGTAGGCTCATGTGTTGAGGCTTGGTTCCTCTTTGCTGGTCCTAATCACCAAGAAGTGATTGGATTCCAAGCCCCAGACTTAATCAATGGACCCACTCCTTGACACATTCATACAGTGATGACGTTATGGGAGGTGGTGCATACTTGGAGGAAGTAAATCCCTAGGGAAGATTGACCTTGTCTTCACTTCCTCCCTCTTCTTCATCCTCCCCAAACAGACTACCATGAGGTGAGCAGCACTGACCTACACGCCCATATCCCATGCTATACTGTCTTACTGTACATTCAGAAACAATGGTGCCAGTTGACCTTGCCTGAAACCTTTGAAACCACAAACCAAATGCAGCCTTTCCTACTTTAAGCTGTTCCTCTCAGGGATTTGCCTGTGGTGAGAAGCCAGACTGGCACACACTGTGTCCTGGACTCTTGCTCACCACGAGCTGCCGGTCTCCATACCATACTCAAGAGCACATAATCAACAGAACATGCACACAACTAAGGCAGGCACCATGTGGAGGGTGGGGACGTGGGGAGTTGACTCGGAAGGCCTGTGCCTCATCTCTTAGGTGTCTCTGAGATACAGGCCGTGGGAAATGGGGCTGTAAAGAGAGACTAAAAGGAGCCTGAGAGTAGGAGGACCAGGGATGCATGACACACTCTACTGAGAGTCCTTTCATATTTTCATTTTTAAAGTAAACAACGTGGAACTGGCTTCTGAAGGCTCAACATGGGCAAGCGTACAAAGACCCTGTCCCACAGAGAAATGACCAGTAGAAACAGAAGGTGACTACGAGTGGCAACTCTGAGTTCTCTATTGCCTACATTAACAAACAACAAAACAGTGAAATGGACATTAAGAATATATTTCACCTAACCTAATATATCCAAAGTGTTATTTCAACATATAATCAATACAAAAATTGCTAATGAGATATTTTGCATTCTCCACCCCACCTCCCACCTTAAGTCTTGGAAACTCAGTGTGTCTTTTACACTTTAAACACATTCCAGTTTGGTCTCAGCACATGTCACACACAGCTGGCCCACCCCAACTGAGGATTCTATCAACAACAGAATGACAAAATTTGATAAAAAAGAATAGCATCAATAGTAAGCCAGCACAGATATTTTTCAGGTCAATGTTTCATCAGTATTGCAACCACTGACATAGCGCTTCATTTTTAAGTAATATAGAGATAAAGTATAAGAGGATATACTTATAGGCTATATGCAAATAAAGAGACTTCTGATATTAGGGATTTGAGTGTTCATGAGTTTTGTATCCGAGAGTAGTCTTCTAATGAATCTCCCTTGGCTGCTGGCAGACGAATATGCTTCACAGCCACAGGCGGGTGGTGGCCACCATATGGACAGGGTGGCTTGGCTCATCTTCCTTTCAAATCTGCTCTTTGTATAGAATGGGTCAATTGGGCAGTTGCCAAGGCTACCAAACTCCAAGGAGGATTAAATAGTCTAGAAATAAATTAAGACTGTGGTGTCTCCAGTTTATATTTATTTCCCACCCAAGTGACAGCTTTTAATTTATCGAACTTTTTATTATTTTGAATGTGATTCATATGTCAACCTTTATGGGGTACACATGCATAGAACTTATACAACTTACACAAACCATGAACCTCTGACTATTATTGTTACGAGGCTGGTTGCATGTGAGAATCATTTCATGAGCTGAAAAGATCAGTCACATAAAAGTGGGACACCGTTTGTTCACAGGTGTGCTTACTGGTCTCCCAGCCTAAGGAATTCCCAGATGCCTCCACGAGTCTGCTTCCCCTTCCGTGCAGGATCACATGGGCTCTGTTCCCATCGTGAAGGTGAGGCATCCGTTCTACATTCACCAAAGCTGTGGGCCTTGCCAGTTAATGACTGTACAGCTGGTACTTCCTGTCACTCTGCAGTTGTCACAAACATTGCATTGCCCAGAGACTCTGCAAGCTAATGAACAGCCCCCGTACTCTGCCAGACAGGGTCAGGCTCTTAAGTCAATAAAGAAATAGCATCCATAACCCGCAGTGCTCCATTCTTATGCACCTGTGGTCACACTCCTGTCTGTTACTGTTGATCACTGTGGCTGTGTGTGTGTGTGTGTGTGTGTGTGTGTGTGTATGCTCAGGTTCACATGCGTAGGTGCATGTGTGTGTCATGGTGCATTTGCCTACAGAGGCCCAAAGTTGACATTGGGTGTCTTCCCCAATCTCTTTACACTTTACTTATTAAGGCAAGGTCTCATTAAGGCTGAAGTTCACCAACTCCAGCTTGCTCCTGGGTTTTCCTGACTCTAATTCTGCTGGGATTTTAGGTAGATGCCATGGCGGCTCAGCTTTAAAAATATTTGTTATTCCAAGTGCCTAAGGTTCAGGACCATCTTGGAAGAGGGGACTGAAATACTCTAAGGTTCAGAATTCATGGACAACCAGAGTGAAACTGTGTCTTTGGGACATGACTAGACCACAGCACTCAGTCTATAATCCAGCTTCAAAAAAGAGCTCACAAAGCCCCGCCCCCTTTCCAGGCAGAGGAGCTATGGACAGTTGATGACTTCTGGGGGGAGGAAATGTTAATTTTCTTCAAGGAGTTGAGCCTGGTATGTTGACCAACCTGGTATGGTTGGCCAGTCCATGACCCCAAACCCAGAAGTATATGGGCAGCATAAATGGGACTCTTGAGTTATTTAAAGAGAGAGGACACAAAGTTGGGGCATTAGGGAGGCAAGAGGTGGGCCTGGGAGGAGTTGAAGGGAGAGTAAGGGGTCACATATGATCAAACTAGACTGTATGAAATTCTCAAAGAATTAATAAAAGTGTTATGTTGAAATTTTTAATTTGTATTTTGTAGGTGCTGGGATTGAATGTTGGGTCTCAAGCATGCTAGTAAACCTCTCTACCACTGAACTATATCCTCCAGCCTTCTGCATGTGTTTCTTCTGTGGGTTCTGGGTATTGTTCTCCAATCTTCTTGTTTGCATACACCTCCCATCCCTGATGTCCAGGAATAGCATGTGTCCTCTCTCGAAGTAAGTGACCAAGCAAGTCCCATGTTTCCATGAGAGGTCATATCTAGAGACAGTCCTGCTAATATTTCAGTGCTATGCTAAGTCTCTGTCCAGAGCTCTGCACGCCTGCTACTATGCATGCATTGGCAATTCTTTTCTTGCCTCTGCCCTAGGAAGTAGGCAATTTCATTATCCTCACTTGATGAAGAAGCTGAGCTTCAGTGAGGGTAACTAGGTCAGAGAAGGATAAGGATCAGAGACTGTGAATGAAAGACAGCTCTTGCAGACCACATGTTGAGCTTCTGAATTGTTCTAAGGAGAGATGACTCAGTCCAGGGAAACTGTGGTCATTTCCTAGAGAAGAAAGCACTGGAAATGGGTCTTGGAGGTATCTAGAATAGGAAGGCATGAAAGTAGGAAATGAAAGACATTCACAAAGAACAGCACTGCACAATGTTGCTGGAATGCAGGGACTAAAGCAGCCCTGATGCGGCTGCACAGGTTATCGGTGACAGCAGATTATGGACATCTGCCAGATGACAGATTGTTAGTATTTCACGCCGACCACCTTTTCCTCTCATCCCTACCTCTGCATTGCTAATAAGGAAGACGGGACCATAAGAGGTTAAATAAACTGTCTAGGCTGGAAAGGTAGCACAGAAAGGATGGAGGACTTGAATATGTGTCTGTCTGACTCTTTCTACTGCAATGTGAAACCAATCACGTCCACAAAGGACGCCTTCCTTTAAGAAGTAATTCCCTGCTGGCATGCTCTGCCCTGCTACACTGATCCTGCACATTTGCTACATTTTTATATTAGAGAAAGTTCCATCGTGCCGCCAATTCTCACCCCACCCCTGCCTGCTCACCTCCTTCTTCCCCAGCCTTTGGCTAATAGCAATAAAATTTAAAAGTCAACAGCCAAGTAAAGCCCAACGACATGATTAAGTAGCTGACAACAGGAGCTAGCATTTCACCTCCAGGGTGAGCAGACACACATTGCAATAACCAGTGCTTCAGAGATACATGGCTCTGTTTTGTGCAACTGATATTTCATAGCATAGCTTCAAAGCCGTGAATATGACAGCCGATTTGTGCCTAGAAGAGTAAGATGCCAGGGGAGGAAAGAAGGCACAGTGTGTGCTGTGCAGTAGATGAAAGGAGGCACAGTGTGTGCAATGGAGGAAAGGAGGCACAGTGTGTGCAGTTGAGGAAAGGAGGCACAGTGTGTGCAGTTGAGGAAAGGAGGCACAGTGTGTGCTGTGAAGGAAAGGTGGCGCAGTGTGTGCTGTGGAGGAAAGGAGGCACAGTGTGTGCAGTGGAGGAAAGGTGATGCAGTGTGTGCAGTGGAGGAAAGGAGGCACAGTGTGTGCAGTGGAGGAAAGGTGATGCAGTGTGTGCTGTGAAGGAAAGGAGGCACAGTGTGTGCAGTGGAGGAAAGGTGATGCAGTGTGTGCAGTGGAGGAAAGGAGGCACAGTGTGTGCAGTGGAGGAAAGGTGGCTCAGCGTGTGCATTGGAGAAAAGGTAGCACAGTGTGTGCTGTCCTGTGCTGTGGAGGAAAGGTGGCGCAGTGTGTGCTGTGGTATAGGATTTTTTCTTTTCTTCTTTTTTCTGGTTGCTGTTGAGCCCACGACCTGGGTATCCAACAGGGGAAAGCAAATGGTGCCCTTTAATATCACCCGTGACAAAAGTATTGAGTGTTCACGAAATTGTTTGTACAATTGATCCTCCTGGTACCAGGAGAGCATGTTCACCAGCAGAGTTAGAGCCAGTTCAAGGTGGCCCTTTGCTCCTGTGTCTTAGAAGCAGAAAATAGTTGTGAACTGAGAGGGCCAAAGAGAAACCATTCAACCTGTCTCCACATCTCTGCATCCTGTACTTTTAGAAGAACACTTGAATTTCTCCTCAGTGAAGTGACATCATCACGCCTTTCTATTATGCACTTTTCCCTCCCACCATTTGTAATTCATCAATGAATTTGAAATGCTCATGAGAAAGCATGGGTTTACTAGTTCCTTCCAGGAGATCTCTCTCTCTCTCTCTCTCTCTCTCTCTCTCTCTCTCTCTCTCTCTCACACACACACACACACACACACACACACATACACACACACACACACACACACACACACACAATGGGGGAGGGGCGGCTGACCCTCTCTTCATTTGTTCCACTTCTTATAAGTATTTGGAAACTTTAAAGACTCCTCCTCTTTGGGTCTTCTATGGCCTTTCCCATCCTCTCTGTCTCCACAATCTCTCTCTTAGTGTCCTGTCATTTTATGCCAGCCTGACCTCCTTGTCCTTACACCACTGGTATCCTAATGTCTCAAATCTCAGACACCGTATGTAGTCAAATGCAGCATGCTTTAGCATGCCATCCTGAAGCAAAAAAGCAATGTTACTGATAAAATAATGACACGCTATCCTTTGTAGAAAGCATCCAAAAGAAATGTAAGAAAATGCACCCTAAAAGCAATGTTCTTATCTCAATGACACAGGATCATTGAGAAATGAAATGCCTATAATTGTCCTCTAACATCACACTCTTGTGGTGACATAAGAGCTCTTGACCAGGGGCCCCAAGGGACACCTCCTTTCCTCTATGTAGATGGGTGTTCTCAGTCACCTCCGGGGAATTTCAGAGGCTGGGTTAGGAGGCTCTCCTGTGTTGCCACGGCACTTTGACTTTGCTCATGTGTCAGAGCTCATCAGCACGCTTTATAACCACTTTCATGTATGTTTCTCCCTACGGGGACCGTGAAGAATCGGTGAGCACGTTGTGCATCTCGTTCTTCTCAATATCCTCAGTATCTGACATGAGAAGTCCTCTGTGAGGGATTGCTGAAAATAGTTATGGACAGGCTTAGAGATGTAGCTTCTAGACATCGCCACTAGAGGGCAGTATGGACTCATCCCGCACAAAAGCTGGAGGCTTCCCAAGAATCTCGGTTGCAGAGGTGGAAGAAAGCTGGCCTCCTGTGGGCAAACTGGCTGAGAGCCTGGAGCCTGTATTGCTCCAAGGGCACAGTGCCATTCTGCAGAATCTACTTTGAGGATGCTCCTTGCGTTTCGTCTCGTATCCCTTGCCAGCCTGCCCACTAGGTGCTTTCAGGAAGCTACCTCAGCGCGTTCCTTATTAGGAGTCAAAAGCTCTTCCCCGATTCCCACCCGAGGCGGAAGAGAATGGAGACCACAGACAGCAAAAGGGAATGTCTCCCTAATATCCTCGTTCTTATTCCGAGGAAAGCAGGCATATTCGAAGGGCCTGCAGTATAATTGCTCCATTTTGAAGAACAACAGGTAACAGCGTCAATATTTGATTTTTCAAAGGTTGTGTGAACAGTTTTAAATATTAAAGATGAAGGCAAAGACTTAGTCTTTTCATCTCTACAGCTGAGGCATTTCAAGAGGAAAACGGTGCGGAGGAGCACAGTAGGCCAGCGTGCCCATCAAATAGCACTCAGTTGCAGGAAAGCACAGTCATTCCGGGTGTGTGTGTGTGTGTGTGTGTGTGTGTGTGTGTGTGTGTGTGTGTGTATGACTGGAAAGCAGTACCTGTGGCAGAGAACTTTTCTGTTCATTATTTCTGTAATGAGAGGAAAAGACCGCAATCGCTGGAGTAACTTTCTCCCATGTCATCGTGGGCTGTTGTGTTCTCTCAATGACTGGTCTGGGACAGGTCCTGAGAAGCCCCAGAAACCAACTATCCAGCTTCCTGGCTAATGAGCCCAAGACGTCAATTTCCAGTGATCAAAATGATGCAATTCTATAAAGCACGGTTCACTTTGTAAGGAAATATACTTTTAATAGGGAGAACTGAAGGGTCAGGGTCCTCCTGAGATAATTATGGGCCAGTGGAATTAGAGGCGTGGAGCTGCACTTACTGTCTGGGGATGCCCCGTGGGGTTTGTGTGGCAGATATTGTCTTTCAGGGACAATAAATTCCTTCATTATATTTCCATTACTGCATTAATGCAGCAATGTCCCATTTACTTGTAACCAAGACGCCTGGATTCCGGAAACTTGGCATTTATTGCTAATGAGAGCTTGCAAGCCAGGTCTCTCTCTCTCTCTCTCTCTCTCTCTCTCTCTCTCTCTCTCTCTCTCTCTCTCCTAGTTCCTCCCTCCTCTCTGTTTCTATCTCCCCTTCTTCCTCCCCATCCCCTTTGTATGTGTGTGTGTGCTGTCTGACTTTGATACAATCAGTCTAGCCAGAACATCAGAACATCAGGAACCTGGAAGGGCATGGGGGTCTAGTGAGCTGAGGCGGCTCTGGCCAGCCAGCCACTTAGATTCTTGGAAGAATTACCAGTGGGTATTAGAAAGCAATAGAGCTAAGAGTAAAGTGCAACAGGAGAGAGATGCTGAGATCATTACTAGCTAAACGATGTTTAGTGTGAGACCGAACCTGCAAAGACGGGAAGCCCTGTAGGAGAGGCAAGCAGGGCTCAAAGACACAATACTGTGCCACAAAAGGTGTCAGAACCCAAGCTGTAGTTGTGCACTGTTAGAAGGGTTTTGATCTTCTCTGGGCTAGAGTTTCCTTAACTGGTGCTTAAATTGCCGGACAATCATCTATTAGCAGAGAAATAAGAAAATTATACCAGCTTGTTTATTTTTATATTCCCCAAACAACAGATACATCAGAATTTCTTTTAGAAACAATTTTTAGTCTATGCTCTCACTTACCTAGAAAAGTAAAATTATAGTTATTTTGAGTAACTTGGATATCAGTTTGTGAAAAGTTTCCCCGAATCAGTAGGTGTGCAATGATAATATAACTAAAAACTGTTTGCTTAGGTGAGAAGGGAGTGGTGCTGAGTTTAAGCTCCTGCCGGGGGTCCTGATGGCGAGTGGTTGATGCGCTACAACAGTTTGCCGCATCTTTGAAAGGAGATTCCTGCTTGGCTAGAAGCGGTGTGGGTTTCTGGCAGGCATTTTCCACTCACAAAATTATCTCCCTTTTCATTTTGAAAACTAAATTCAACTATTGTGCACTAAACATTTCACTTCATGTTTATTGTATTTATCAGTTCAATGGGGGAGACATTTCACTGTCAAAACTTTAAGAAGAGGATTTAATTATTTCTGTTTTTATAACATTATTTTTAGGTGTGGGGGTGTCAGCTCACTCTTGCCACAATGTGAGTCCTGGTGTTCAAACTCAGGTCTTCGGGCTGGAAGCAAGTGCCCTTCCCACTGAGCTAGCTTGTTGGCTCATGATGTCAGTTGTGTAAATGGAGGTTCTGGGGGGTTATTAATTAACCCCAGGCACAGCTAACAGGAAGAGCAGGGAACACGCTACTCTAATCTTGGGGTGGACTCCATCTCTCAGTCTTTCAGTGCTTCATGTTTTATGGTCAGGAAACTGTGGATTTAATCCTCTTAAAATTTTAAAATAAGCTTCCTATTTTGGAATAAACTTAGATTTGCAATAAGCTCACAAAGACATTATCCTAAAGAATCCTGGGACGTCTTTCAACCAGTTTTCCCAAATGCTAGTATCTTACATAAACATTGTTTATTTGTCAAACTAAGAAACTAACGTTGGTATGTTGAATTAAAGTCCTTTGGGAACACACTACAGAGATGCTTGCGCATATATGTTTACTGCTTCACTAGTCACAACAGCCAGGGACTGGAACCAGCTCAGGAGCCTACTGAAATGGGCATGCAATGAGAATGTAGCATACACACATGATGGAATTTGATTCAGCTATAAAGAAAACCCTGAAATTTGACATTTGTAGAAAGATAGGCAAAACTGCAAATTATCTTAAGTGAAATAAGTCATAGAGTCAATACAAATACCACATTTCATGCCATATGCAGAATCTATATCTAAAATTATATGCATGTGATTATGTATGTGTATTAGTGTGTGTATGAGTGTATGTATATATGTGAATGTATGTATGAATGTGTGCATGTATGTGTATTAGTGTGTGTATGAGTGTAAGCATATGAATGTGTATGAGTGAGTGTGTTTATCTGAGTGTGTAGTATGAGTGTATATATATATATATATGTTTGTTTGTGAGTGTGAGTGCATGAGTGAGTGTGTGTATGTGTGTGTGATTATGTATATGTGAGTATGAATGTGTGTGTGTGTGTGTGTGTGATGAAATAGAAAGGAGATTATGAGAGGGAAAGGGAAGATCTTAAATGAGAGGGGACGCAGGGAGTGGGATGCTTGTGGTGTGAAAGCAGAAGAGAGAGCCTTCAGGAGGGAGGAAGATCTATGACTTAGTTTTTGCATTGCTGTCACCTGATATCTAGCAAGAAGCAACTTAATGGAAGACAGGTTTATTTGGGCTTATAGTTCAAGAGGTTACAGCTCCATATGATGGGAAGGTATCACTGAATGAGTATAGGGTGTACCTCCACATTCAGAGAGAGAACAGGAAGTGGGACTAGGCTAAGAAACCTCAGGGCACTTCTCCAGTAACTCAGTTTTTCTTGCTAGGCCCCACCTCAAGACTTGCTCCAGATAGTGACCAAGTAGTCAAACATATGAGTCTGGGGGAGACATTTCACATTCAAAACACAATAGAAGGAACCAGCCAGAGATTTGCAGGAACTGGGTGGGGGAGAGCAGTGGGATAGGAGGATAAATTAGAACAAAGTATAAAACATGTTGAAATGTCGTAGTTAAACATATTACTCTGTATACTAACTTAAAAATGAATAAAAAATGAATTAACATTGGCACTTGACTATCAATTAGACTACATTTGATTTTGGTTTGATTTTTATTATTTTTTCACTATGTCTTTTATAATATTTCAGGATCCAAGTTGGGATATCATTTCACATTTAATGACTGGCAGTTTTAATGTAATTATTTACTACAGTTTCCTATAGAAAAGGTTGGGTGGGGTTAAAGATTAAGAACCATCTTGTTTATATGTGTGTGTGTGTGTGTGTGTGTGTGTGTGTGTGAAGTTGTAGTGCATAATATCTACATATACCAGCATAAACCAGACTGGATGGGCTTTTAAGAAAATGAGGACAGAAAGTTGAATAAGCAGGAAAAGGTGAGAGATCTTGGAGGAGTTGGAGAAAGAGGGGTAAATATGATCAAAACACACTGTGTGAAATTATCAAAGAATTAACAAAACATGTACTAGTTTCCCGTTCATTCTGCACCTGATTTTGTAGACAGTTTTTCAAACACGTTGCACCTGCCACTTCGACTTCAGCTCAGCATCTTGACTTGTTTGTATACTGGCTTCAAGGGTTTGGGATTGAGATTCGGTCTTCAAGAGCGACGCTCTATCATTGTCTTCTCTCAAGGACAGGAAATTTCAAATCAACTTTGAGCGGTAGCATTCGCTGCACCAGATATTCCTGGAGTTCCCATGATTGCCAATAAATAAGACATTCCATCATCTTTAGGTCGTGAAATCTTTTGATAAATTGAATTCCGTAAAATATTGCTCTATTGATCTTTGTACTCAGCTTTCAATAAAGCAAGTCATCCTGAATTGCTGGCTGGGATTTTTCTGCATGGAGGATGCTGTGTACTTATATGGGGATGGACATTTATGAGGCTGGGATCCTTGACTCTAAATTTCAGTTCCTGGCATGACATCAAATTCCAAACCAACTATAATGACGTGATCTCCATCACTGAAACCTTAACTTTATAGAATAATTTCATTAACATTGAAGAATTTGTGGAGAACCAGGACCTACATGGTGAATCACATGCTCTTTGCACACTGTGGGTGTGTGATCTGTGCTAATAGCCTCTTTGCTAGAACAAGAGAAAATTAAGTTCCTTTTTGCATTCAGTTTTGGCTGTGATCACATTTTCAGAAGAGAAAGAGCCAAGGATGAGAAGTGAAGGTATGGTAAGAAAAGGCAAATATCCAAATACAGCGTGTTTCTTCTCCATATCAGTTTTATTAGGGCTGATTTTGAAATAGACTGCAATGATATGCTAGCGCTTAGTATATTTTTTTTCTTAAAAAAACAAACAACATTTTCATACTTTCATCATGACTACATGTCTGGAATGCCATCTGTTCTCTCCATGTGTTAAAGCAATTCAGTAAGGAAATAGTGATTAGAGGACTAATATTTAACCTGTTTATAGTTTTTCTAGATAGGTAGACAGGGACAGTTGAAAACAGGGTTCTTGTCACCATGAGACATTTTTGGGTCATTCACAGTCCTTAGTTTGCTGTGGGATAATGTTCTTGTATACTGTAAAGATTTGTCACTCATACTGGTTTAATAAAATGCTGATTGGCCAGTAGCCAGGAAGGAAGTATAGGTGGGACAACCAGACAAGGAGAATTCTGGGAACAGGAAAGTCAGAGACACAGTCACCATCCAGAAGCAAAAGAAGCAAGATGAGAATGCCTTACTGAGAAAAAGTACCAAGCCATATGATTAAACATAGATAAGAATTATGGGTCAATTTAAGTTGCAAGAGCTAGTCAGTAATAAGCCTAAGAAATAGGCCAAGCAGTTTATAATTAATATAAACCCCTGAGTGTTTATTTGGGACTGAATGACTGTGGGGCCGGGAAGGATAGAAACTTCCATCTACATTAGGGAACTATGATATTCCAGAGGGGAGAGTGGAAAGTGTCTCCATAGACTGAGGGATGAGTAGTATACTGTCTATAATGACAGTGCCCTGACAGAGGCTTGCAAAAGGTGCTGTGAACTATAGAAGATGGTCTGTGACCGAGAGAGAGAGAGAGAGAGAGAGAGAGAGAGAGAGAGAGAGAGGGGAGGGAGGGAGGGAATGCATGTATTTATGTGTGCATTTGTGTATTTGGGAGATATGGGGTGGGAAAAGGGTGCTAAAGAAATTTTCAAGAAACCCAGTCTCAGCCTAGCCACTTTGGGAGACATCAGACATATGAAAGAGGGAATTATGTAACTCATCTGAAGCCTATGATGACAATGATAGCAATGAGATGCATCAAGGAGACATAGCCAATCATTCCACAGTTCCAGCTGGACTATGGAGAATGAGTTCAGTACAGCTAATAGGTGAAACCCAACTCCTGGGCCTGTCCTGAAATAGCTGATCAAGGAGAATTTAACGCTCATCCCCAAACAGAGGCCAAGTGGGGGATACAGCAGGCAGAGCTTGGTTTGTAATGGGAGGGAAGCAGCTAGCTGTCTATAGACAATGATCAATTGGGTGAGGGGAAGTTGTAGAATATGGGAGTTTGCTTGTACTTAAGAGTAGATATATCTTGTGTCAGTCTGAGACCATGAAGTTGTTACTCTGAGTCTTTTTTTAGGCCAATTGCTGGAGGGGCTAATGTAGGAAGGCTAGACAAGAGATATTTTGGAGGATTCTTTGCAAGTCTAAGAACATATATCTTCATTATTCTTCTACGGAATGGAAGGTAAAACCTTTTAAAATAGCTCTTGTAATATTTTATGATTTTTTTCTAAGGCTACTTGGGAGTACCTGTCTGGTGTAATGTATAGGGATGCACAGTAGTTGAACACTGAAAATGTGTTTGCCCCCAGAAACCAAAAGCTTTCAGGGAATGCTTCCTTGTTGCTCTAAATCTTAGTTACTCATGGAGACCAGTGAGTTACCAGCTGAGTCTACAACATCCCTGGTTCCTCTCCACATGTGGCAGAAGAAATAGTAAAATCAAAGATGTAAGATAACCTCCCCCATGAAAGGTCAAAAACCCCCGTACTAATGTTATTATTTGTAAACGCCACTGAATGCTTTGTAGACCCAGCACCGAACACACCTCAGAGGATCAGCAGTGTGATCTCAGCACTGAACACACCTCAGAGGATCAGCAGTGTGATCTCAGCACTGAACACACCTCAGAGGATCAACAGTGTGATCTCAGCACTGAACACACCTCAGAGGATCAGCAGTGTGATCTCAGCACTGAACACACCTCAGAGGATCAGCAGTGTGATCTCAGCACTGAACACACCTCAGAGGATCAGCAGCGTGATCTCAGCACTGAACACACCTCAGAGGATCAGCAGTGTGATCTCAGCACTGTGATCTCAGCACTGAACACACCTCAGGGAATCAACAGTGTGATCTCAGCAGTGTGATCTCAGCACTGAACACACCTCAGAGGATCAGCAGTGTGATCCCAGCACTGAACACACCTCAGAGGATCAGAAGTGGTTCTATGAGCTACAGCTATACTGATTTACTCCTTAGATGTGAAACTTGAGGCTCAAAGTGAACAACTGCCTTGTCCACAACCACATAGAGGTGATGGAACCTACCCACTAGTCTAGGTTTGTTCACTGCTGAGGCTTCTCCTTGTGTTATCATCTCCACAAAGTCAGTTCAGGGAATTATTCCAAGCCTTACTTGGAGTGCCTGCTTTGCATGGCTGTAATAGATATGGGGACCCCTTGACGTTCTCGGAAATCTAGTAGTCTTATGCTGTGGGATAATGCTCTTGTACACTTGTAAAGATTTGTCACTCTTTTTTTTTTTTAAATAAAACACTGATTGGCCAGTAGCCAGCAGAAAGTATTGGCGGGGCAATCAAGTTGGGAGAATTCTGAGACGAGGAAAGGCAGAAAGTCAGTCACCAGCAAGATGCAGAGAAAGCAAGATGAGAATGCCTTACTGAGAAAACAATGCCTTACTGAGGAAATGTGGCTAAACTTAGATAAGAATTATGGGTTAATTTAACTTGCAAGAGTTAGTTAATAATAAGCTCGAGCTAATGGGTCAGACAGTTTATAATTAATATTAGCCTCAATGTGCTTTTTTTTGGAACAGCTGTGGGGGAACAGGCAGGACAGAAACTTCTGTCTACAGTCATATCCTTGGAAGTCCCTGAAGTTTGACCAACACTTCTTTGTAATGGACAATTGCCCCATCTGTTGCAGCCTTATCTGTTATTTTTCCTGTTTGAGAAGGCGAATAATAACCCGCCCTAGCTCTTCTCTAATTTATTTACCACATTCAGTGTGGTGCCATTTTCCTAGGTCCTAGATCTTGGAGCCGGGAAAGTAAATGTTGAAATCGGTGGAGTGGGACTGAGCCAGTAGAGAGCTAGTGAACATTAATATTCACTCTGGGTGAGGTACATTGCCTGACAGACATCTCTGCAGCAGAGTCAGGCCCTGCGTCTCACCAATGCCGACAACATCTCTCTTAGGTTAATGGGTCATGTCGCTCAGAATCAAGGATCTATTACCACCCTGGTGGTACTACCCATATTCCTAACCTTCCTTTTACTTTCTGCCCTTTGCTTCATTTTCTGAACAACTCAACATGTCTGTCCCTTTTTCATCTATAAAAAAGAGAGAGTCATGATGGCTATTGTTTAGTCATGAAATAAAATTAAGTAAGATAATCATGTAAAGATACTTAGAACAAAACCTGATGAAAAGTGATTACTTCTGTCATGAGACACTGGTGGTTTGTTACTGATGGTTCATTACTAGTGTTTTATTATTCTTACTATGAGGCAGACACATCACTGGATCATCAACATCAATCCTGTGGGTTGTGGTGATACTACATTAACTTTATAGATATGTAAGTATAAATTAATATTCAAAGGAATGCAAATGAATAGTAGAGCTTGGTTGCTATTTTATAATGAAAATGCTGAGTGATAATGGAGGAAAAGGTGGTCTAAAAGAAGGCTTCCGACACCTAGGCTTGATACAGATTCCTCACCTTTGCTGCCTTGATAATTAAGGAGGCTAGAATACAAACTCAATGCTGGAAGAATTTGCAAATAGAGAAGAGGGAGAAACAGACGCATAGAAAATGTGACCTGGCTAAAAGTAGGTGAGGGATGACATTACCACTAGAAAGGAAGAGGGAGGGGAAAAACCATGAAAGCATTGTTACTATTTTTTTTTTACTTGATCAGCTAGCAAGCATATAATTCGATTCTCTTACTGTCATGAGAGATAAGTGATGCTGTATGTACTCCAAGAAAATCAAGACTCGGAGAGGTTTAAGCAACTTGGTGAAGTCATAGAATGAAATGGAATTTTTTTAACCAAGAAATTTTACCGCAACATCTGTGGTTTTTCTACCTCACTGTTATCATCAGAATAACCCGGAGAACATCTTTGGAGAACAAATTGTGTTTTTTTTTTCTCTGAACATTCACAACATGTGGCCTCTCCAAAATTCCCACACCGGACACGCATGCCCACATACTTCCTTATCTCTGTACCAGGATGATCCGTTCCTTGAAGCTAAAAGGTTTTGAGAGCCAGGTCAGAGGTTTTTTTTTTTTTTTTTTTCCCCACTTTGGACCTGTCTACCACATTGCCTTGTGCCCAGTAATCACTGAATGATCTGGTAGAAGACTGATGTGCAAGGCTACAGAGAAGGAGGAGCCACAAACTTGTTCAGTATAGGGAACCTTCAAGAGGACAGATTAGAGCTACGTGTTCCAACTTCTGGCCATAAGTGTTCCGCTCAATTACAGATCCTAGACTGATGATTGGCTGCTCTTACCAGTTTGGGAGTCTAATTGGATTTTAGGAGATTCAGTGTGGGCTTGTTTCTTAAATGTGACATTTGTAGTCAGGAGCTGTAGGCTGGCTTTGCTCTATCTGAGAAGCAGAGGAATGAAGCCGACATTCGGAGA
This sequence comes from Myodes glareolus, assembly GCF_982192425.1. Classification (NCBI taxonomy): domain Eukaryota; kingdom Metazoa; phylum Chordata; class Mammalia; order Rodentia; family Cricetidae; genus Myodes; species Myodes glareolus. The sequence goes on from NC_142034.1 coordinate 29,183,336, forward strand.
GAACACATGCTCATGGAGAAGTCATGAGATTCCTATATGGTGTGGAACTCAGAGTTCATTAGGTCTTTAGAGCAAGATTACTTGAGTCCAAAAGTCCAAACCTTGATTCTGCTCCTCAGTCATATGACCATGAGTTAATGGTTTAAACCTTGGTGCCTCTGTTTCCACTCCATTGAAAGAAAGCAGTATACCCTTCTTGGGAATCTCAGGTCCTGCATTGCCATGACACGCACTCGTTGAACTGTAACTGTTGCTGGGGTTCCTGCTTGCCTCTGATTCCACAGAGATTTTTTTTTTTTTTTTGGGTCTGTGTTTCTGTTGTCTCAGATACATTTTTCCTTCCTGGTTTCAGAACTCAGCTCCCAGACTTCCAATTGTTACTTGTAACACAAAGCAAATCAAAGCCCGCTCTGTAGTTGGTAGAGCATCCGATCTCGCTGGCAGCCTCTGCCTGAGCGTACTTATCAGCTCCTAGCCAGAAACACACCTGTCTTTGCATAAATGACACCACAGGCCCCAGCACACTTCACAGCGCAGACCTTTCTCTCCTCCTATGGAGAAGGAGTCCTGCTTGTTTGTTTTCTTTGATGCTCGGAGCCTCTTATTAATTTGATATAGGGCCGGGGACTCAGTGTCCTCCCGTTGTCAGAACATTCTCTGAAGTCATGAATAATCATGTTGCCAGGCCCATGTGACTTGAAATACAAAAGGTGCAATTTACACATGTTTTCAAGTTACTTTTTCAAAAGAGTTCAGCCAGTGAAAACTGTCAGGCTGTCAAGATGCAAGCCCCAAACTGGATCTTTCATTGTTACTTATGAATTTTCAAAGGACATTAACACATTTTTTAATTGGAATCCCATCCTTTGCCCTGTCCCACCAGCCTGCAAATCAATCTGTTCAATGGTTATGCTCCACGAGTGGAATGGCAAGCGAATGCGGAGTCAGTGGGAGGCATGGTTGAAACCTGGTTACGTTTATTCAAGGCCACTTTATAGGATCAAGGCTATGGACAGAAGCCCAGTTTTTTTTCCCAGATCATGAATAATTTTTATTTTTATTTTCAAAAGAAGAATGAGGAAAGAAAGTAGGATGCCAGCCAGCAAAGGAGCATTTGTGGTTCCTAAAAATATGTATCTTCCCCGGTGTGGCATCAAGTGCTTACACATTACCCTGCTCACTTAACCCTCCCGTCACTGATGTTCATTGCCATCCTCTACAGGTGAGAGAAAAGGTCGCAAGCACAGTGAAATGCCTTTACTTCCTATGTGCCAAGAGTCATAGGCAGGGAGTCTTTCCAGAGAAATGCTCTGGCCTGGCCCTTCTGTCCTCTCATTCCTCTACACAAAAGAGAGTTTGATCGACTGACGTGGTCTGTGACGTACGCATCGTCTTCCCTGCCCGCAGATGAGGCACTCTCTGGTTCTTCTCTTAGCTGTTAGAGGCTTTGATAGTAAAGACTTCTCGTCTCTGAGGTTAGGTGTGTGGTTTAGAAAGGCAAGTCCGATTTGGAGTAACAAAGTGGGTGATATTTGCAAATCATTCTGTAGCCTATTATCGCCGTGTCCTCCAGTATAATTTTTCCTTATTAATAAAGTTGGCATTTTGGTTCATGAATGACTGTTGGATTGACCTCTTAAAAATTTTAAGCCATGTAGAATACAAGAGGATGGATAAAGAATGTTATTTGTTACTGCCCTTGAAAGGCAGTTAAGAGGTAAACCCCATATCCCAACATGGTAGCTCACACCTGTAAGGACAGCACTTGGGAGGTAGAGGCAGGAAGATAGAGAATAGCTTCGACCACATACTCTTAAGCAAAGAGGGTCAAACATAGTATATGGACTACATTGTTATTTTATTTATTCTGCATATATTGTTACTTATCTTGCATTTATTCACATCCTTACAGGTTACTCAATGTATGTCAGGGTACAGGTTTTCAAATAAAGGGTCCTTATCAAGTGTGTACTTCAATGATGGAGAGAGGCAGGCTACAATTATCTGGCACTATACAGGATGTTAAGAATACCTCTTTAGGAGGCATATCTTGGTTTTGTCTAGAAACTGAAGGTTGTTTTTTTTCTAAGCAAGTGACCTTTAAACAGGGCTCTGGAGGATGAACAGGAGGAACGCTGGAAACGTATATATTCAGAGAACAGTAAATATACCCCAGTATATACTTCCAGTATACTTCCACAATACCCGGAAGTGGACCTGGATAGATGTGTCGCTGATAGAGGCAAGGGAGAAGAAAGGGCAGGATGAAGCTGGCAGTGTCGGGCGATTGTGCAGGATCTTAGGATATACTAGCTGTTTTAGTGATGATCTGGAAGCTGTTGAAACCTAGTCGGGCGGGGGGGGGGGATGTCTGACTATTAACCAAACACGAAGTGAGACCCAGAGACCCACATTCTTCCAGTGAGGAAGGAGGTGTGGGTGTCTTAGGCTGTGTGGCCTCCTCAGCTGAGCCCTTGTGCCCAGCACAGCAGTTTATCTTGATGGTGATCTCTAGGTGAGGAAGGCCATGTGAGGGGGCAATAAAATAGGATTAATCAATCACCATGGACAACTGGACTTTGATCTTGTTGGAATACACACCATACAGCAGCAGTGACCGTGTGCAGATGAATACACAGTCAGTCACTGGAAACTTTATAAGGCCATATTACAGAAAGTAAAAGGAAACAGGGTAAGTTTGTCTCAGGAGTGCATATTTTGATGTGGGATTCTCCTCTGTATGCTGTGAATGTTTTATTACCATTGGTAAATAAAGAAGCTACTTTGGTCGCTGGCTTAGCAAAGTAAAGTCAGGCAGGAAATCTGAAGAGAGATAGAGGAGGAAAGAAGGCAGAATCAGGGAGACACCATGTAGCTGCCAAAGGAGAGAGATGCTGGAACCTTACCAATAGGTCACAGTCTTGTGGTGATACACAGATAAATAGAAATGGGTTAATACACCTGAGACACCGGCCAAACAGTGCTATAATTAATATAGTTTCTGTGTGATTATTCAGGACTGCCAGGAAACGAAAGTAAAACTCCACTTACAACAGCATTTAGCTCTGTAGTTCCTAAAGATTATTTGAATAGGTCCTTACCAATTATTGATGCTATCTTTTGCATGTAACTTTATACCAGTTCATCAGAATTCAGTTTGTTTTCACAACGTATCTCAATTTGAGCACAAAATGATCTGTGTCTATATTTCATAAAGTTTATAGGTTGGTAAAACAGATTCATATACCACAGTTATGGTAGCCACCTTCCCCCAACAATGACTGGAGTGCCAGTTTTTAAACTTGAATGTCTGTACCAACCTACAGACAAATTCTACTCTCAGCCTTTGTCAAAGAAACTTCTTGTTGCAGTGGACATGCAGAGTTGCATGGCTGCTCAGGGTCCTGAGAATAAGTGATAGGTGGGTACTCAGATCTAAACAGGTTACTTATGCCGGCCCCTCTAGGGCTCAGAGAACAGAATGGAAGAGGGGGCTGGGAAGACTGTAAGAACTGGAAGATAAGGAGAAGGACTGTGGTTAAACCTCCGGGTATGACACAGCCATTGCACATGATCTCATAGCACATGAGGTTTGCACAAGATGGCCCGTCAAGAGTCAAGCATGGATCGGGCAGGAACCCACGGGGCCCCTTTCCACTCTGCTGAGCTGTTTATTGGCTATTGATGGATTGGGCGAGGCAGACATTGTCTTCAGTTGTGTTCCTACTCGCCAACCCACTAGATTCCAGCGGTCACCACACAGATAGCCCTGGTTAAAATCAGTGAGTCATAAAATTAAACAAGACGATATGACAGTGGAAAATGGATTTGTAGGAAGGAGGAAGGGCTGGCAGGCATGGTTTGATAAGAGATTCTGTGGAGCCAGAGGAATCAGAGTATGCTATATACTTGTTAGAAACTGCCAACGAACAAGTTCAACAAAATTTACAAAGATAGTAGTAATACACTTTTAAAAATTGACCAAAATTAAAATTTCAGTACTCATTTGCACCTGCAGTGATTCAGGAGCTCAGTAGCCTCATGTGGCAAGTGACTGTTGCACTGGATCAGTATTGGAGCTGTTATCTGTGGGCTGGGGAAAGAAATCAGGTCACTTCTACACCACCTGCAGCCAGTGAATTCTGGCTGCTCCTATCGTTTTAGGCCTGACCGGGAATGGGTGGAATGGGTTCTGGCAGACAGAGAAAGCCCCAGGCAGTTAGCAGTTAGGTGGTATGCACCTTGGTGTGGAGCTCAAAGGCTAGGGTACAGCTACTGGAAGATTCCTGTAAGACACAGTTTATAGGCTTTTAAATGAAATGATGAAGAGAGAGGGAGAGGGAGAGGGAGGGAGGCAGGGAGAGGGAGACAGAGGGAGGAAAGGAGGGAGAGAGAGAGGGAAGGAGGGAGGGAGAGAGAGACAGAGACAGAGCGAGAGTGAGAGCGAGAGAGAGAGAGAGAGAAGTCAAGTGTGCTTTTTATAGCTTCCTGGTTTACAGTTGTATGGCTAATAGTAAGATTCATGAGACAGGGAAATGCACGGGTACCTTGGTTTGAGGATTAGATCGTTAACTTGGCTTTGAACACACAAATTTGTGGTTCCTGTGAAACAAACAAGTAAAGGTACCGAGTCTGCTTTGAGAGAAGTTCCCTGAGAGCTCAAATCACATTTCAGGCAATTTCATGACTTGAGGAATAAAAAGAACATATAATAAGAAATGATGGCGTATGTGCAAAGGCCTCCTAAATATTATAAAATAGTCTTCTAAGAATAAAATGGGAATAAAAGATCAGATTATAGATTTGAGCATTTTTAATGAACAAAGATTGTTATAGCAGGATCTCATCTACATAGGGGCAGGGTTGGCCCACTGTTTGAAAAGAAAAACTTTATCAGGAATGTACATCCACTTTGCTTGGGATCTTGGCTCCTTTAGCACTGCTTTCTGGATAATGGTAAAAGAGACAGCTGCTTTGGGTAAAGGGCACAATACTTGCAAAGAGTGTTCCTAATCTTGATGACGGCTATGGCTTCATTTTTATACTGCCTTCTAGTGAGATTTTGGTCAACTTGAGCCAATCTCCCAAGGACTTTTCAATGTGGATGGAGGATGGAGTATGCTTCCACATGGAGAAGTCAAGTACTGGACACATTTGTCTACAAACTTGCCAGATGAACCAGAGGAGGGCCAGAGATGGAGCCTTTGGTCCCTCAGCCCCAGCTGTTGCTGCAAGTCTGGCTTGACCAGCCTGCTTGTAGTTGCAGATACAGCCCTAAGGACAAGAAGATTGGATAAGCAATCTAGGGCTTATAGCATTTCATACTTAGTTAGAAGGCTTTGTCCCATCAACTTAGCTGGGCTACGCATTGACCATATACTAGTAGCCCTGGTCTCTGTAAAATTACATTGAACACCTTCACACAGAGAGCAAAATACAGCGCTCAGTCATTTGCTCATCCCAAAGGTGGAAAGTACGCGTGTTTTCTGTCTCTGTGTGAGGCCCAGGAGACAGGCACAAGTACGACAGCTGTGTTTGCTTCTGCTCAGTAACAGAGACTCAGTGAATAGACATTTGTTGTGGAATGTGCTAGAAGGTTTCATGGAAGAATCACAGAAAGGAGGCTTCCAATATAAACTGAGCAGGGAGTCGGGGACGAGAGGCTTTTCTAGAAATCAGCTTCTGAGCTGAAACTGTTGATGGAACAGAAACACCAAAGCCCCTGGTTCCTCTGTGAGAGTCAAGGTCTCTCATGAGGACCCAAAGACCCCAGGCCCTTCTCTCAGAAAGAATTTGCCCTACATGTGCCAGCAGCACCAGGCAGGATTTTCAGAGTTTGGAGATTGAGGGGAAATATGATTCCACCCTTGAAGCAGTCAGCCAAAGACAGGTTCTCTAGGGACAAGAAGGCTGGTATCTGAAGCCGCTAGTTATGCAAACTATTTTTCCTTTTCCAGAAAACGAGATAAGGATAAGCAGAAGGCAGCCTCCCAGCTGTCAGCCTGATGGAGATCGGGAGCCCGTTGGTTCTCCCTGCTCATCTGGTCACCACATTGTCCCGTATTTCCCCAGATCACAACCAGGCCACAAATTATCAGGCCACAGAAGGAAAGTAAAGGCCTCATTTTTCTTCCATTTTCTTTTCCTTTTTATCCCCAGATCTAATAATTCTCTCTCTACAATGATTCATTACAAATTCTGTGTCCATGCAATACATTAATATTGATTAAGAAACAGGTGCTCTCAGATTCAATTAGCAAAACTGCAATTATTCACAGAGGGTTCGGCTGGAAAATCAGGGAAGGGTCATGCAGGTGTGCACACGAGTGCAGCCTGAAGGCTTTGCTGAGGGCTAAGTAGATGCTTCTCACTAGCAGATGCCTTCTCAGAATCACTTTTTATTTAGATGACAGACGAGGCTGCCATCTTAACCAAACAGTGCTGATGAACCTCTGGGGTGTAGGAGCCAGTAGAACTATACATCTGGAATCAGATTCCTAATTTGGGTTCCCAAACTCCCACTGAAACACTCGGTGTGCTTATGAAGCTTGTAGGTCTCTTGGTGCTACACTCAGGTGATTCATGCTCAGTGGGTCTGGGTAAAGAACTTGGAAATCTCTACCTAAGAGGGGGGCTCACATGTTCTGGGACAGGCTTGGGGAATATGCTCCAGGTGAAGTGTCACCCATGAGAATGGAGGATGGTATAATGCCAGGGTGACATTTACTCACTTCTTCTGTTTACTTTGCCATGAAGGGGGGCCAGAGGTTTCATGTCTTTTTGTGAATGTCAGGTGAGTAGAGTATAATGCAATAGACAAGGAAATAAATAATAATCCCGATAAGTGACGGACACTTAGTAAAAGAGAGGGAAACTTTGACTGAATTAGTTTTCAGGGTGTTGCTCTCACGGATGTCCATCCTGGGCTTTTGGAGTGGTGTTGGGGTCTTTTCTAGGAAAAATTCCTCTTGCTAATGAGGTTGAGGTTGCATTGCTGGCTCAGTCACCAACTTGGCTAATTAGATAAGAAGCGTGCTTAAGATAATCTAGGCGAAGCCTCTCATGGGACAGATGAAACTGTGAGGACCGAGGGAAAATGGTCCTACACAAACAAACCTAACAAGGAGACAAGATGAGAGACTCCAAATGGGACCAGCTTCCTGAGTGCTGGCTTTCTATCTCCCAGTGCCCCTTTACAACACAGTACACTGCTTCCAGGATCCTCTGGTTACATGGATACCTCATGGCAGGATGCTGGGAGGGCAGGAAGGGTTTCAACTATTATCAACAAACCAAGAGAGAACTCAAGATGGTCACAAAATCAAGTGGCGGAGTGAGTTAGAGAAGATTTAAGCAAGGTCTGCAGGTGCAGCTCAGTGATAGAGCATTTGCCTAGCGTGGGTGAGGTTCTGGGTTGAATTCCCAGTATACACACAGGGAGGGGGGAGAAGGGAAGATAGGGAAGGGGAGGGGGAAGAAGAGAGAGAACAAACTTAAATAACGGACTTTCTTTAAGCCACACAGACAAATGAAGGAACAATTGAATCTTTAGTGTGACAAATTTAAACATAAAAGTATACATAAGACTACAAAATTCCGAGAGAGAGAGAGAGAGAGAGAGAGAGAGAGAGAGAGAGAGAGAGAGAGAGAGAGAGAGAACTGGAACTGGTTCCTTTAAACATAAGGAATTGGAGGATTTTAGATTGGAAGTCAAAGCTTGTCATGCTCTCATGAAAGAAAGGCTACCTGGCAAAAATAAAAACAGGAGCTGGAGACTTGAAGCATGGAAGGAGGTGCCAACATTTTTTTCCCTGCGAAGACTGTGAGAGTAATCTCTAGGTGTATTTGGGCCTGTGGTTTCAACCTCTTTGTGGCATGATAACAGCCACAGACAATATGGGAGCCAAGAGGCTTAGCAACACATTAATAAAGTTTATCTGCAAATCTAGTCTGAAAGTTGAATTTGACCAGTGAACTGCAGTTTATTGACTCTTGCATTAAAGTATTGCTATTGGAATTTTAATTCTCCTCCAAAGCCCAGATGTTAGAGGTTTGCGCACCAGCCTCTGGAGCTATTGGTGCTCAGTATTGTATTATATTTAAGAGGTGAGACTCTGTAGAAATGATGTCACTGTGGTATGACTTTGAAGGGGACATTGGTACTTTATGATCCCCCCTCCCCACCGGACTTTCTCTCCAATTACAATAAGGTAGGATTTTCTGTTTTTAGTTTTGAGATTACAATATAATTACAACATTTTCCCCTTTACTTTCCTCCCTCCAAACTCTACCATATACCCCACCCTGCTCTTTTTCAAAGTCATGGCCCCTCCTTTTTTATTAACTACTGTTATTTGCATATATGTACAGGAATATACATATGTATTCCTGCGTAAAACCTGCTCATACATACCTGTTACTAGTATGTATGTTTCAAGGCTGACCATTTGGTATCAGATAACCAAATGGTGTGCTTCTTCCCTGTAGAAGACTCGGTCCCCATCTCAGCATGCCTCAGATGCCTGTGACCCTTTGTGTAGGGTTAAGATCACATGGGCTTTTCTAGGTCCACTTTGGCAAGCTTATTGGTGCTGTCCTTGTTCAGCTCCTGTTTAGGCCGTCATGTTGGTTAGACATTTTGGGTGTAGCTTTTGACATGACTAGGAGACACAGTCTCACAGCAAACTCCCTGATCTTTTGACCCTCACATTCTTTGAGCCCCTTCTTCCACAGTGTTCCTTGAGTCTTAGGTGTAGGAGTGTTTTATAGATGTGTCTACTGGGACTAGGTTTACATTTTTTACATTTTTGTTTTGGAGAGGGTTTCAAGACAGGGTTTCTCTGTGTAGCTTTGGAGTCTGTCCTGGAACTTGCCCTGTAGACCAGACTGGCTTTGGACTCACAGAGAGCTCCCCCGAGAGCTGGAACCACACCACCATCCCACTTAGGTTTACATTCTTAATATAATGTCCTAGCTAGAGACCCCAAAGCAACAGAGCATAGTGCTGAAGCCTTTGAAACAATGAACCAAAACAAAACCTTTTCCTGTTTCTGAGTTGTTCATTTCAGACTTTTTTTTCTTCTTTTTTTCCCACAGTAGTAGAAACTGACACACACAATGTGTACGTGGTAAGTAGTACAGAGCGGTTGGAATAAAAGCTTTGGAGGAAGGGCCTGGAAGGAGCCTGTGGTGAAAGATGAATCTGATCAAAAAGGATAATCCATGCTTGGGTGTGTTCTGTATCTTCTCAGAGTCTCAACTTCTTCATTTGTTAGTGAGAATAAAAGGAACTCTCCAGAAGAACTGTCATAGGTGTTCTCTAAGACAGAACTAGCACACCCGACACTCAACAGGCATTATGAAATGTGGGCTGCTATTGAAGGTGCTTTCTTCATGATGGGATGCACTTAGAGATGGGATTGTAGAGTTGCCATGGGTTGAACTCTTCTACAGGCGAGCTGCTTTGTTTCTTGCAGCAGGTTAAATTGGACAGATGCTACTTAGCCACAGGGGAAATTTTCACTAGGATGCCTTCCTGAAGGCCCCGGGTCAAATGACCTCTCGTTATTGACTTTCCTTAGATTAATCTAGTGGCTCTGATGTCACAAATCATCCCATACAATTTAGTTTCTTTTCCCAATAAGACCATGCTTCCAAATATACTTTCCTCTCAAAACCCAAGTTAATGTGGAAAAATTGACATTTATTAAATACTTGCGTAATTACCTTGAAAAGACCTTTGTCCCACAGTCACCTGGAATGTTCCAAAGAATGTACCACTGATTTGTCTTGACCTTTGGGAATTATGGTTCTGACATACGGCAAGGATGAAAATAGTTTTGTCTGTTTATAGGCCGAGCAATAGTACAACAGCTGCCTGAAAATATAGCACTGCCATCGATCACACAGGCACCTAGGTGCTGTAACGGCAGGCGACGAACCCAGAAATTCAGTCTCTCTGCAGAGCAGGTGGTTCTTAGGCTCCTCTGAGATCGCCTCCCATTGAACTGGAATCTTCTATCTAACAATGCTTTCCAGCAATGGCTCTTCCTTTGATAATAGACAGGACCAAGCTTGCTCACTTCATCTCTCCAGTCATGTCATAAACAGGTGGCCAGAAGAAACAATACTGTATATATAGTATTATATATATCTCCATTTTCTGATTGAGATCTAATATTCCTAATCAAATGGGAATTTCTGTCTTCTCTAGGGTGGATGGTCTCGGCTGAAAAGCAATTCCCAGAGTCCATCTTCTACTCTGGAAGGTGGAGGTATAGACGCTTCCAATATTCACTGGGACAGCCAACAGGCATGCCATTGTACCTGGAGCATGGGACAGTAGGTGGTAGCTTGGCGAAGGTCAGTTCATCCCAGCAGCTGTGACAACTCAGGGTTTTTGATGGCCTGATGGTTAGCATCCCTTGTTGCAAGTCTGGATCTCCAGTACTTCACTAGCATCCTTTCAATGAATCTCCTGTAGGATCGCAATCTCCTACCAATATAAATCTTTTTGGACCTCGAGCCTCTGCTAGCATCCTTCCAGAAAATCTCCTTTTGAGCCATAAACTTCCCACCAGTATCCTTCTAATAAATCTCCTGGCTCCAGACAATCACAGCTAGTTTCCTTTGCTTACAATGAATCCTGAGTGACATATATCGTATGGGAGGTAGACACATAACAGTCTCTCAATGAACGGTTGTTTGAATAGTAACCATTTTTTTTTTCCTAAGCTGCTTCACTTGATGTAGAAAACGTGTTATTTCCTTACTTCCCATAGTGTCGTGGTACTGATTAGCAGGATGACGCCTCCAAAAGTAGGGATTAAATTCGAAATGGTTACTTACTAAATGTCCCCTTAGTGAGGTATACAAGCCAGCATTTCGTTCACGTGCTGTTTCATCCCTGCTATGGGTAACAGTGCCCAGTGCGCTGAGTATGCTGACTGAGCGATGTGTTAGTTAAAAGGCACACACTGATGCCTAGACAAAAACTCAGGCATTTTTCATACTTATTCTTCATAACAAATATGGGTTGAGCATATCATCCTACCCGGAAAACCCCAAATCTGAAACTTTTTGAACACAAACAGGATGCCACCAGTGAAGAGTCTCACACGTGACCTTGCGTGATGGGCTGCAGTTAAAATGCAGGTGCACGAAAACATTATCTGAAATTGCCTCCAGGCTGAAAAATAAATGGGCTTCATGTTTAGCCTTTAGGTTCATCCCTCAGATATCTCATTATGTATACACAAATATTTCAGAATCTGAAAACGTCTGAACTACAAAACACTTTTGGTTCTAAGCATTTTGGATAAAGGCTATTTACTCATTAAGCTTACTGGGTACTAATATGTATATTACGCAAATGAAGAAGCCCAAATTCTCCAATGTGAATTTCCCAAGGTCTCACAGTGCATCTGAACTCCCAGTAAGGGGCATTCAGCCCTCACCTTTTCTATCCCTGTACTGAGGAGTTCATCCCTCTCTCACCTCAAGGGTCCCCCATGAGTCCAAATCTTGAATTAATAGTAGTTCCTGCCAGCCCAGCTCTGCTGGGTGACCTCAGGCCTGTAGCTGACTTCTCGGTGACCTCCAGAGCGGCTGGCAATGAGAAGGAGCCATTGTTCATCCCATGCTTGATTAACCAAGGAGTGGGGATCTAGGTCTCCTTCCGGGTGCTGGCTTTGAGATCTGTAAAAGCTGTGAGACAAGTCTGAGTCACCAGAGCCAGGGGCCCTGCTCTAATGTGCTGCTCCACTGGAGCCTTGACCTCTGCTTTCCCGTGCTTGGCTGGGTTTGTGATGACTGACAAGAAGAGAGGGAGCAGGGCCAGAAAGTAGCAGTCTGATGTACCTGCAGCTGGAACCGGCTCTTGCCTGCAGCAGGGAGCTGTGCCGCTGTAGCAACTCTCGGCTGAATTACAAGTCATAAATCGTGGGTTCAAGTGAGAGGTGGTTGAGACTGTACCTCATGTGTTCGGTGAATTTCTAATGATTCACCCTCCTTCCCTGCAACTTCCCTAGCTGGGATGAAAATTTTTACGTCCAGCTATTTCTCTACACTAACACATTTCTCTTCCTGAATTTTCCAAACACCGAAGGACAACTTATTTGTCCTTCCCTGCTAAGCTGAGTGTCCTTAAAGGGGCAGGAGTCTGCCCATTTGTCTTTACTCGGGGAGCATGGGGGCTCAACCAATATTTGGTGTCTTAAATATGTGTTCTGATAATTTCAGCCTCAAATTCATTTTGCTATCCTGAAAAGACGCGTAGGTGGATCCATTCTGAAGGCTCCGCCATCTGTGCGTCTCACTCACATTAATGTTTGTTAACAGTGCACTAAATGCCACTTTAAAGTAATAACCAACATCTGAATAGAGTTTTGCAACACATCATCACTTTCATATGCATCATCTCCTTTTGGGAGGCAAGGAAAATTACTCAGGAGCCAATCAACATGGAAGCAGTGTAACGTATTAGCCGAGAAGACTTTGTCTAGCGGTGAAATAGACTGCAGTGTAAATCAAGGTCCCACCAGTGATAGAATATATGACTTGGGGCAAATTACATGACTGTTTAAAGCCTGTGCCTTTGTATTTGTAGAGCAAGAGCCAAAATGTGAATGTCAGAGCGTTTTAAGAAGAATAATGTAAATACCAAGGAGAGAGGTGGCTCTCAGGGTGCACTAATGGAAGTTGTATTCTGAACACAAACCTACCACATACCTGAGCTGCCTTAAGATGTAGGCATTCCAATTTCATGGCTGGCCCGTCTGACTAGTGCCGCCTAGTACAGTAGTTGCCAATTTGAAATTCTATGTATTATGATCAGTTGGTAATATGACTAAGGACTTGCACTCCTAGCTTCATTGGCAAAGAACAATTGATAGCTGATCTGTGTTATGCACCTGATTGAAATACACAGTGCCTGCTTATAACAGGTATTCAACTAATGCTTGTTAAATGAAAGGCTCCCAGAATTCTTTGCTGTTCTTGTAGGTGTTGAAGTTTCTAGCTGACTGGGATTGCAAAGTGTTGACTTGACTACGTGGATTACATGATCTAATTCCATACTCTTTCACACACAAAGGGAAATGTCTCTAGTCCATAAGGAGATGGAGCCCCATGTCTGGGGAATCATGAATACAGAGATGTTTCATACTCAAAGACTTCCTCTAGGTCAGTGTTTCTGAACCTGTGAGTCGCGATCATTTTGGGAGTCAAACAACCCTTTCACAAGAGTTGCCTAAGACCACCAGAACCTGCTATTTACATTATGATTCATAACAGTAGGAAAATAATAGTTACAACAGAGCAACAAAAATAATTTTATGGCTGGGGAAACCCCACAATGCGAGGAACTATATTAAAGGGTTGCAGCATTAGGAAGGCTGAGAACCATGCCTACAGGTGCTTTCTAGATATCACAGGTAGTTCTTGCCTGAGAGACAAGCATAACTTTCCTAATTTTGCCAAGGAGCGAGCCTCTTGTTACTTGCTCCAAGTAACAGGGCTGGCAAACAGGGAAGTGAGAAGCCCAGCACAATTCTGTTAGGTTTCAGAACCCTGTCTGCTTTATGTGCTTTCTCCCAGCACTTCTCACAAACCAGAGGCTCAGTAACTTCAAAACCAAGACCCAGGAAACTCAATAACAAATAGAGGGTATGTGATCATAGTCGTCATAATCAAATCTCACTTAAGAGCTTCAAAGGAGTTGGGCAGCAGAAGATTGCTGACAGCATGTTTGCCAGAATAGCCCCATTACGAGAAGTCAATTCGCTTAAACAGGAAGCAAAGATCGAATTAATGAATTAAGCTCCGGGTAGAGGCCTAGCTTCTGATGCTGGATCTGTGTAAAACAATCAGCGCAGCATGCTATTATTTTCAAATCAAAAGAAAATTGATGGGTTGCTATTCTGCCTTCATGTATTTGAAAAACAGAAAAGCAATCAAAAATCCAGATGCCCAGACCGAGTGAAAAATGGTCTGCATTCTGTAGCAAGAAGTCCAAATCCTTCCAAGGATTTGTGTGTGTGCCACAAGGGACACGGAGAGAAGACCTATGACTTGGGTCACTTTCATCGAGTCCTTTGGTCTTCTATCTTTTTTCTCTTTGCATGGCCAGTGATGAGGCTCCAGCACATCTTGCATCAGAGTGGAAATGGAGGGCATGTTTGCTTATGATTTAAATGACTGAGGGTAAGGGGAGTGGAGAGAGTGCTAGGCAGAGGACTTCCATTATTTTTCTGCACCAATGGATTAACAGGGACAAAAGGGAAGAGAGGATATGTATTTCAGCAAAGGTGAACATTAGTTCAGAGCTGGACCCGATCTCCACTAACCTTGAATTTGCTTCAAACTTGTTATGTTATTGCCTGGGAAGTTGGACTTGCCTTAGAAGCCAGGCTTTGCATTGTGTTGAATTACTGGTTTCGATGGGAGGAGCAGAGTTGGCTGAGTAGAGGAAAGACAACTTCCTTTTCCCTTGTCTTTTTGGACAGATGTTTGGCTCTCTCCACACTCTCCTTCCTTCCATCTCATTTCTTTGTCAAGTTTTCAGTTAGTGTTTGGTTATCACGTGTCTACCCACTGTGCCTCCATCTGCCTTCAATGCTTTGCATGCGTAGATTCTGGACAGTCTAGAGCAATTTGAAGGGGATTTGCTTCCGGAGTCCTTTCCTCTTTGTGTACAATGCTGAGCAGTAAACAGTGACTATGGGACCTGTGTCTACAAAGGCAACAGTTGCCAGGTTCTTGTTGGGAGGAAGGCTGAATTGAACTAGGCAGGGCAGATATTTACAAATTAATACAACCACTTTTCTGCCAGGATTTCATTGGGGTTCACAAGGCTCACAGAGAGAAGTTAATTACCCCAGTCACCTTGAATTTCTTGAATGTCACAAGAGGAAAAGGTAGTCATTTAGTTTGTTTCTGGCTCCGTTATTAAGAATGAGCCTATAAACAAGGTTTATGTGCCCCAAGGGTCCACACATATAGATACAAAGGACTGAGCTACAAGGAACACTGCAGGAAGGTTCCATCTCCATTTTTCTGCAGGAAAACTGAGGCCAGAGAGGTTACATGCTTGGCTCAAGGTCATACAACTGATTGGTAGTAAAGGTGGAACTGGAAGAGAGATCAATTCACTGTGGGTTACTAGGCTCACCCCTCTATTTCATATTAATTTTAATCGTTGTATTATGCTGTCAGATACCTCTTCCTAGTCAAGAAGCCTTACTCTATATCTCAAATTCAATTGGACCCTACTTAATAATTGATATCAAGCAAATAAAACCAAATAAGTATAATATATTTTATATACACACTAAATATAACATGCAGCCACATAAATTTTCTCATTCTTTCAACAAATATTTGTTGAGGACCTTTATGAAAGACACTGGCACAGAGATTGTCAGAATTTCAAAGATAAATACAGGAAATTTACAACAGGGTGAAAAAGTAGAGAAAAATTCAGAAAGACTTAAAAAAACAAAGAAGGCAACACAGGAAATAGATTTATCACAGTTTAACTTAAGATATCTCATTGTCTATAAAGCAAAACATCTAAAACTCCTCACCTTAACCAGACTTTTCATTAATGTAGTTTTTGCTTTATGGTTGATGTATAATAATTATACACATTTCTGGTCATGGTGTGATGTTTTCATGCATATACACTGAGCGACAATGACCACATCAGGACATCTTTTCTACCTGTCACATTAAATATTTTATTTTGTGACAAGAATGTTCAAAAGATTGTTTTCTAGTTATTTTAAAATATGTAGTGCATCATTATTAATTCTACTCAGAATTTATCCTTTCTGTCTCACTTAAAACTTTTACTCCTTGGCCAGTTTCCCCGCCAACCTCCTTCCTGCCTGCCTTCCCCAGCATCTTCTATTTACTACTCTATTCTCTAGACTTCTGAGAGTGAACTTTAAATTTTGCATACAAATAAGTTCTTGTAAAATTTGTCTTTCTGTACTTATTATTTTGCATGATTTCAACCCTCTGAGTTCATCCATGTGGCCACTGAATATCGTTCCTCATCCTGTTCTTCTTTCTAATGTTTTTTTAATGTAACACACTCTCATGGCGTTACATGTTCCTTTATCCACTTGTTGATACTTACTCAGGTCCATTCCTTTCCTTGACGCCTGCTTTGCTAGTGACCTGACACAGGGATTCAGATGAAGTGTCAGTGTATTCATTTGATTTCCTTTGGATAAATACCCAGCAGCTCGACTTTGGCTCTACCAAGAGAATTGCCCAAGGCTCACTGTTTATAAGAATGGGTTCACTAGTTCTACGTTGGAAAGGAGAACCAAACCACAAAGACTGGAGGGCATGTAGGCAGTGGGAAATCCGGATGGACCTGGGTGCAGATCCATAATTTTCAGAATTCTTAACTTCTCTATGACTAAGACTCGTTTGTTGTAAAAGGACAAGACGATGCTCCACAGTGTGGGTGGGATGATGGAATGTGGACTGCATGCTGACTACCCAGACCAGAGTCTTCTGGACAGCATCTGCTCAGTGAATGCTCATTTCCCTCCTTTTCCCAAAGCTGCACTTCCAGAGAAACTTCTTGGAACTTTCCCTTGATATTTGGAGCTGTCTCTTGCACCATCTACATCATCAGATCAGGACCAATGTTTGTAGTAATAACCATGAAGTGGTGTAGCCCTCGTAAAAAACAAATAAACAAACAAAAGCCCCATGATTTGATTCTCACCACTATGTTACAGTAACCAAAGCAGAACAATGGATTTAACACGTTTTGGAAAGACTTTTAGCCAGAGAGAAAGATACAAAGGGAATTTCTCACGGAGGCAGCCAGGAGAGTTAATGAGCCAGAGTGTGGCTGCTGCAAGAGTTGCAGGTGACTGGGTTTTTGTCTTATGTTAACAGAACAAAGGTGCCTTTGGTGCAAGTCTGTGTTTCTTGGCATCAGCTTCCTGCAGCGATAAGGACCTGAGTGCTCTTACTAAAAATAGCGTCTCCTGGATCTGCCCAGCACTGACAGAACCCAAGGCTGACCCCTGGGAGATACAAGGTGATCTGTGCCTGGTTCTCACCCACACTCATGGAGGTCACCGGGTGGTGCTGCTTGGGACAGCTCTAGGAAGAAATAAGGTGAACACTGCTAATGCTTTTGAATGTATCAAATCCCCACTGTTTTCTTCAAGATAGATTTTGGGTAGGATAAATGATTCTTTGAGGAGAATCCAAAGTGAAGAAAACTGTAGCATAAAAATGTTCTAGAAGCCGAAGGACTGACAAAAGTCTTGCCATACAAAAGGCACCTGCACTCTGGGCATGAGCAGAAGTTTCCAGTAAACAGCACCAGGGGCACGAAGAACCCAGCGCTCTTCCTACAACCACTGGGATGTCCCAGCTTGCTTACCTTTCCTAAGACCAGCTTTGGACCAGAACCTGGGACTGTGAATGGAGCATGTTACAGCTAGAAGGCACCAGTCAGCTTGTTTTGATTCTGCTCTTTTGCAGAGCACATGGCGACTCAGGAAAAAGGTAGTGCCCTTTCCAAGATTTTATGGAAATTAGTGTGACCCCGACCTGAACTTACCTCCTGTCACTGTGTTATTTCCACACACAGAGGCCATAGCTAGACAGACCTCAGGTGATCAGCATACTCCCTTGACCCCCAGGAAACGCAAGTGCAAATGGCAGATCTGTGCTGTTTGGAGGTGACTCTTGGGCCCAGTACCCAAATTCCTGTATTCTATGAGGCGAGGGAGGTGTGAAGAAACTTGGATTAATGGAATTGATAAAAATCATTTAGGATTTCCTAACCTTAATCTCTTTCCGATAATTCAGGTAAAACTCACAAATCTTGGTCCCTGTAGAGTAAGGTTAGCACCGAGTTCACAATCATCATAAAATTATGGCTCTGGGTTTCTCCACCTATATCCAGAGCTAAATCCAGAGCCTAGAGCTCCTCCAATTAAGAAAGGCATTCTCCTACCAGCAGTGTAGCATTTGGTTTTCATACCTTTGCCCTCAAGGACTCCTCAAAGTCTCTCCCATTGCCATGACCTCCAGCACCTAAGCGAATGCATCGATCTCTCACGAAAGCCACCAAAGCCTGGCAAGAGCACCACAAAGTCGGTTCCTACAGCTATAGGATAAGGTACTGCTACTTATTTCCATAAAGCACTGTATTTCTATAAAGAACAGTTTTTCTTCCAATGATGACCTTCCTAGCAATGGTTGTCCTGATCCTCATCTTTAACTATGTTATTTTCTTCTGGAATCACTCCAGGTACTAAGGTTCCTACACAGCCTCTGCTCAGGGTGTCTGCTAGAACAGCTGCCCATCAGGAAGACAGACCCAGACAGAGATCCCTAGCTCATCTCCAGAGCACAGCTCCAGCATCATAGGGGTAGGCTGGTTGCCATGTGCAGCCTCAGCTCTTGGTGGCTGACGGCCAGTTTACATCTGGACAGCATGGAAATAGATATCCGTACTTGTCCCACACTGTATGAAATGCGCCATTTTCTGTGGATTTTCCAGCCCCCAGCTTTAGTTATCACCTATTACAAACCAAGGAAAATGGCTACACACACACACACACACACACACACACACACACACACCCTCATAAAGTGGTGGTGTGGTGCTAGAAGTGGCCTTCCCCAAGGATCATTTAATCTAATGGTTTCTAAACCCAACTGTGTCTACCAGCTTCCTGGGGAGCTTTGGGAAGTCACAGATCCTGGGACCTACCCCTAACCTGTGAAATTGGAATCAGAAGACTTGAGGCAAATCTTCCTCCACCTCAAAAAACAAAGAAGGATAAAGAAAGTAAAATGTCTATAGTGGGAAACAGAGTTCAGCACATATCTAGAGAGAAGCACCTGAGGACCACAGATCAAACAGTTCAAATGCTTGCCTCTTTGTGTGTGTGTGTGTGTGTGTGTGTGTGTGTGTGTGTGTGTATGTTAATGCATATGCATGTGGTATACCTATGGAGACATGGAGCCCAGAAGATAATCTTGGATAACATTCCTCATGTGCCATTCTTCCACTGTTGTTTGAGATAGGGTCTCTTACTGACCTGTAGACTGGTAGTCTAGGCTTGGTGGTCAGCATGCCCCAGCAATCAGCCTATCTCTGCCTGTCTCCTACTTTCTAGGCAGGGCTATAAACTTGTGCCTCTGCATCCAGCTTTTAATTGGTATTTTTTATTTATTTGAACTTAAGATACAATTTCATCACTTTCCCCCTTCCCTTTAGTCTCCCCAACTCCCCATCTTGTTCTCTTTCTGACTCATGGTCTCCTAGGTTCTGGGGACTAAACTCAAGCCCTTGAGCTTACAAAGAAAGAACTTCACTGGCTGAATCAACTCCCTAGACCTGCAATTGTGTCCATACATATATACATGTGATTTTATTACACTAGGATACATATAGTCATTTTATGCAAGTATATAATGTACTAGGAATCTATTCTCCCCCATAACCCACCACTCTTCTGCCTGTGTCTCCGCTCATCACTCCCCGTTTTATTCTTCCAGATGGTTTCATTCTACTTTCATACCATCTATACGTGCTGGATCTTAAGTATATAAAGTCCAGGGCCCACAGATGAAAGAAAGAATATTTGTGTTTCTTAGGTGGGCTTAATTCAACTCATATGATTATCTCCAGATGCATCTATTTTCCTGAAAAAGGACATAAAGCTTCATCCTTCATTCTTGAAAAATCTTCCATTGTGCATATAAGCCACATTTCCCTCATCCATTCTTCTGTGGAAGGACACCTTAGTTTGGCTATATAGTTCAGCTACTGTGAAAAGAGCTTTGATAAACACGGGTGTTCAGGTATTTCTATGATCTATTGACAGAGTCTTCTAGGGAGATACCCAGGAGTGGTATAGCTAGGTCATTTGGCAGGTCTGCTTTTAGTTTTCTGAAGAACTTCCATATTGACTTCCACATGGCTGGGCCAGCTTATATTGACACCAGCAGTGTACCAGTGTTCTCCTTTGCCCGTATCCATACCAGTATTGGTTACTTGTTTTATTGATGACTCTTATTCTGGTGGGATGGGAGTTAAATGTGGTTCTTGAGTTTTTGTATGGCTAGTGATATTTAACATTCCTGGAATTTCTTATTGAAGACAACACAATGTTTCTGGGAGTGAAAATCACTTGCCTTGAGCCTTTAGCAAGACCCTAATGGAGCTGGGGCTGTAGGAATGAAACAAATTACTCTACTTCTTCCATTTTGTTCCTTGCTAACATGCAGATCACCTTTCCCATTACTGACAAACAAATTCTTCTCTTTCTTTTCTCCATATTCATGATACAACATATGCTTACTTGGTTAGGCATGTCCACTTCTCGATCAAAAATATTTACTCTAGCCAGTTCACGGTACAAACTCAAAATCCCCTACAAGTTCATGAGGGTAGGGAGTCTAAACGTTTAGACAGATCTTAAGGCTACAGAGTTGGGCTTTCACGAGTGCATGAATATTGCATGCATGCATCTGTGCTTGTGTTGGCACAAAGGTTCACAGCTTCCTTCAGAGGCTCAATAAATACTTCTATCCCCAAAATGGCTAACTCTCTGTCTTGGAATATCCCTGCGAAGGGTTACTCACAATTTCAAAAGAGATGATTTACAACTCAAAAAGGAGTAAGAAGAGTCTACTTTGGAGATCAGGCTTATGTTACCCCCCCATTTGTCCACCTAGGTATGTAAGCATAGAAAAATGTTAAAATGGAAGGGATGATCATAGGAGCTGCCGAACTTTTAGACATTGGTTTAAATTTACATTGTGACAAATAAGAAGAAAAAGTATGGTCGACCTAAAGCAATTCAAAGAAAATTGCAGGAGAAGCCAAAAGAAGCTTAAGGCAATTACTTGGGAGGATAGTAAACCATATCTATCAGGGTAGAACTTGGGAGGTATACAACACTGTAACTTTTAATTAAAGTTATTCTAGCATATTAATTTGGGCAACCAAGATTCATAATTAAAATTTTATGCCAACTCTGCGCATCACCAAACACTTTTAATGGCTCCAGGAAAAACAAGTATGGTAGAAGATACCCTGCAGGAAGCATTAGGGGAGACCATCCAAAGAGAAATTGGGAGTGGAGGAAACCAGGAAACTTTGTCTTTCAGGCGCTCGAGGGCCACTTCACATGAAACTCTGCATAGATACCTGGTCAAAGAAGTGCTCAATATTCTTCACAGAAGATACTGAAGGTCTTTTTAATTGTTGGATGCACTTTGCCCTCTCTAAGGCATTATGGTTCCCTGAAGGCAGGAACTGTGTCTTCCCTTTCTTCTACCCTCTTGTGGTGAGCCTAGAATTATGCTACAAAATAAGCAAGTTCTCAGTGGCGGTTAAAAAACAGTCAGTCCATGAGTCTTTGGGCTTTGGGTGGAATGGGCTATAATTGCTGATGCATCTGTGGTTAGCCTCAAACCTTCTAGGCAGCTTTGCCAAACTTCGTGGGTTTTGTTTATATGTCAGGGGTTTGGCTGGGTGCTGGCTGATCTCGGTTAGTCTTAGTTGAGATGTTAGTAGTTGGCCCTGTACCACAAGCCTCATCCTCCATAAGACTTGCTTGGCACAGTCTCCGAACATCCCATTGGCCAAAGCAAGTTATGGGAACAAGTCCAGAGTCAGCAAGAGAGATGACCGTCAAATTACTTGGCAAAGAGTATGAATACAGAGAGGGCTGAAGAACTGGGGTCATTAACACACCCAGCTTCCTACATGGCTAGAATATGGTAAAGGCTTGAAGTCTGTTGTCAAATAAGAGTTGAATGTTCTCTGAATATTTTCAAGTTAAGTGGTAGGCTCATATGAAAATAGTGACATAAATCCTTAGATAAATTTGAATTAAAACCACGGTGAAACAGCTACTGAAAAAGTTACCATTAAAAAGTCAGATAATCTCAAGTGTTGAGGAGGTAGGGAAACTAACCTTTGCATACTGCTTATAGGAGATTTGAGCTGCTATGGTCACCTTGGAAAACATTTTGGTAGCCCTTCAAATTGTTAACCATAGAGTTAGCATTTGACACATAAAATTTACTTCCATACGTACTTCAAAAAAGAAAGAAGCACATCTCCAACATAAAAACCTACACACAAGTATACTCATAAAATAACTACTTGTTATAGTTGAAGGGTAGCAGTGGGTTTGGGAGCTGGTTTTAATAAAATGCTTGCTTCACAAACATTAAGTCCTGAATTAAGTCTCTATGTAAAAGCTGGATGTGGGAGCTTATGTCTGTGACCTCAGTTCCGGAGATGAGGGAACAGAGATCAGTGAGTCCCTGAAGTTTATTGGTCAGTCGGCATTGCTGAATTGATGAGCTTCAGGCTCAATGAGAGATCTTAGCTTAAAAAAACAAAACAAAACAAACAAACAAAAAACCCGAAACCAAACCAAACCAAAAAAAAAAAAAAAAAACCAGGTTTATTCAAGCTATACAAAAGAGTGTTCAAGATACCTAAGGTTACCTAAGGTTGAACTCTATTCAAGGTACCTGAGGTTGAACTTTGACCTCCACATGTGCTCCCCTCCCCCTTACAGGAAAACATATGTAATACCACAGTGGAGGGGAGTGAATGTTAGGACCAACCAATGTCTGTTATGGGATTTATGAATAAACAGGTAACATTTATAATATAATATGATGTGATTTAACGATTAAATGAATGACGTATTGATGGATGCTGCACCATGAATGAACTCCGACAACATTCTGAAAATGAAAGGAACAGACACAGGAGGCCATAAATGCTGTGAACTGTTCAAAACAGGTAAATATGTAGAACTAGAAAATAGAAGCGAGAGGCTCTTTAGGGCTGGGTGTGTTGGAGTAAGATTGGAATACCTCTTAATGACCATAGAGATTTGCTGCAGGGTGGCAGAGCTGTCCTAAAGTTGACTGTGGTAATGGTTACACAACTCTGTGAATATATAAATTACCCATTTTGAATGACGCATTTTTTAAGGTATCTCAATAAGTCTTCTACAAAAACAAAAACAAAGAAAAGCAAACAAGATCATGTCTAGGGAGGCACCCAGCACAGTAGTTGGCCATGCTGATCATATTTTGTAAAGTATATGAGGCAATAGATTATAAGAACTATTATTTAATGTATCAGCTAGAAAATACTCATTACTAACACAGCCATGACAGGTTATCAATTCTAAAATGCATCCCAAATTCAGAGATGTCCAATATGGAAAAAATCTGTCTTAGAACCAATCAAGTAAGGTGTAAGCTGAAGAAACTTGTGACAACTGAAGTTGAGTCCACACAAGCAAGCAGATTCTCTTATCTTTGGATTCAATTTTAGGTTCTCACGCCTTTGCTAGACTTTGGTTATTGTCTGTGTGTTTTGTTTTGTTTTCAATATCCATTCTTGACTCCTAGATTCCATCCCATGTGCTCAGCTCAGGGGTCAAGTTTCCTGGGCCTGAGTTGTCCCACTGTCTTCCTATATGTT
This sequence comes from Myodes glareolus, assembly GCF_982192425.1. Lineage (NCBI taxonomy): Eukaryota > Metazoa > Chordata > Mammalia > Rodentia > Cricetidae > Myodes > Myodes glareolus. The sequence continues at coordinate 29,206,851 of NC_142034.1, forward strand.
TTGTCATCGGGACCCTGCTCAGCCCACGTATCTCTTTCTTTGTAGGAACAGAAAGCTGAGCTCGGCATGTCTCTGGCTTTCCCTTGAGAACGGGAGGACATGTTTGCCTCCAGAGCCCTTCAGGCATCTCTTTCCTTTCCTGTGATGGGATGTGACTGGGAGAAATAAGCAGACTACTCATCGTGGTGAGAAATAGCTGGCACTGGGTGGCTCTCACTGAAGAGGAGATGAAACACCACGCACGTGTTTACTTTTGTTTGGGCGACAAGTGGTCACAACTGTTGACTGACAGACAACAGAATGGATCAAAGCACAGCCCATCCATCTTGCAGTTGTCAGTAAATCTGCAGTGTCCCCTGTGGACCAGGGTGAATTCTCTTCTCCTTCTTGCAATTTATGTCCTATCTAGGAACGATGGAAGAATAGCTTTATTGTCAGTGGACTTTCTGTGGTTTCTGAACAGCACAAATACGCTTTCTAATTTTCAAGCCAGAGGAAGCACATCACCACCACCACCACCACCACCAAAAGGCTCTTCAGCTCTACTTCCATGTATGTGAACCATACATGAGTAGACTTATTCTTGCAGGGAAAGGTATTTAGGAAGTAAGAACGATCAGGAACAATCCTCAGAAACAGTAGACAGTGGACAGAGAGATGGTATTGTGTTCTCCTGCATCACTGAGTTCTCCTGGGGTTTGTATTCTCTCTCTATATATGTATAATATATATGTACATATATATGTATGTATGTATAATATATATGAACTCTAGAGCTAGAGCATATAATATATAGTATATAGAGTATAGGGTGGCAAAAAACATAGAGAAATAAGAGACCTTGTAGTGTAAGACAGCTATCTCTGTATGAACACAGTCTGGTACAAATATGCCGAGGCCCATAGTCATGGTGCACTGAGGGGGTTGTGTCTGAAACACCTTCTGGTTTCTATTGAGGAAAATGCTCAGGAAACAGTGGTGAAGCTTCATGAGGAACCAGATTGCAAGGTATGGTCCATAGCATCTGGATGCCTAGGCACTGAGTCACGACTTAGAGATGGATGGGCAGTGACTGCTCGGCACATCACATGGGAGGGATCCTGGGGCTGTGCATCAGTCAGAACCAGTGTTATAACATGGCCTTCAACTCGGGCAGGGATTAAGGTGAGTTCTGACTCCTATCATTCTCATTTCCTTACACTCATTTTAAGGAGCCAGCATCTTAAAAAGGAAAGACCAGGGTTGAGGCAGGCCCAATTTCAATCCTAGGTCTGTTCCTCATCAGCGGACAGTGGGCGATTTACTGAACCTTACAAGTTTCATTTTCTTATGTGCAAAATGGGAATGACGATATCAAGTGATAACTTGCGTATAGTTCACTTTATGCTTTGTGTGGTTCAAAGGAGCTTTGCATATTTTAACTGAGGTGATCCTCCCTAAAGCCTGGAAGAGGCAATCTCTGGCTTCTAGAAGTAAGACACTTCCCACGTGAGAATTTTTTTTCTAGGCTATTTCCTTCGTGCTGGGTATGATGTACTTTGCAAACTCTGCTTGGAGGATTTGTACCTTAAATTAAAAAAAAAAAGAATGCTTCCCATATTTGGGCCACAGAACATCTGGGGATTAAGGCTAAAGTGAGAGTGGGTTGCTGAGCCTGGATTCAGTCTGAGAGGCTGATGGTGAAGGGCATCCACAGAGCATCCCCGCCTCCAGCTCATGCACAGATGACACTGACAGCTGCAGGCAGCAAGGAACTACCCTTGCCTGTTCCATGCCCAATAGGACATGCTATCTGTCAGCATTCAACTCTGTAACCTGTGCCTGTTTCCATGAACCAAAGCAGTGCTCCTTCCTGGGCCCTGATAAGGCTATATCCAAGTGTCCGATTCTCCACCAAGAGCAATGAGACAGTGATCTTGTTGATGTTCTGTGCAGAGTAATAAGCAATAGGAATCTCAACATACTACCAGCCCACCCTAGACATCCTTCTGGCTGCAGGACTCATACGCTATTTCTGCTTTAACTGAGGGAATTGGCTTAACACACCACAAGCTGGTTTTCTCCCTCTCTTCCCTGACATCCTATGGAAGTTTCCCAGCAACTGGACCCTATTTACTCCCCTGACTATAAGCAATTGGAGAAGTCTGCTGGGAACTGTTTAGGAAAGTGGGCGTAGAGTTTTGGTCCTACAGAGTTGGTGATGCATCCAGCAGGTCCTCACAAGAAACGTTTTTTTTTTTTTTTCTCCACCCTCCTTCAAGAGAGTCTCTCCCCTTAGCAATCTTTGTTAAAGAACGGCAGGTAGACAGTTGCCATTCTGTGTCTGCCAGTGCAGTTGTGTTCTCTTTAGAGGCTGGATGCACTGTCCCCATTTCTAGTTACACTGCCCCCTCTCCCCAAAGACTGACTGAGAGCTGTGTCTCCACTCCAGCTTTATAGTCCAATTCAGCAGTGAAGAATTTCTGCAGATCTGGAAATCATGAAAAAAATCTTTGGTTTATTTCTGCTTCTGTTTTGGTGATGGTATGGGGGTGGGCGGGCAGTGGAGGGAACAACCTAACATATATAGATCCACCTGGAAGTCAGAAACAGACAAGATCGCCTGACAAACTTGGGAGCATGGGGGTGTGGGGAGAAGGGAAGGTGGAAGGGAAAGAGGAGGGGAGAAGGGGAGGGCTGAGGAGAACTTGAAGGAATGGGATAGTTGAGATGGAGAAAGATGAGAGCAATGAAAGAAATACCTTGATTGAGAAAGTCATTAAAGGGTTAGCAGAAACCTGGTTCTAGAGAAATTCCCAGGAATTCACAAGGATGACCCTGGCTAAGACCCTAAGCAATAGAAGCGGGGCAGGGGGGACGATCTTGATTTGCCCTGTAGTCAGGCTGATGAATATCTTATATATCACCATAGCACCTTCATCCAGCAACTGATAGAAACAGAGTAATAGACCCACATCAGAGCACTGGACTGAGCTCCCAAAGTCTAGTTGAAGAGTGGGAGGAATGAGAATATGAGCAAAGAGGTCAAGACCATGATGGGTACACCTACTAAAACAGTCTACCTGAGCTAATGGGAGCTCACCAACTCCAGCCGGACTGGGAAGGAACAAGCATAGGACCAAACTAGTCCCTCTGAATGTGGTTGACAGTTACATGGCTGGGGCAGACTGAGAGGCCACTGCCAATGACACCAGGATTCATCCTTACTGCATGTACCAGCTTTTTGGGAACCTATTCTCTTTGGATGGATACCTCGCTCAGCCTAGATAGAGTAGGGAGGGCCTTGGACCTTCGCAAAAGCAATGTGCCTTACACTCTCTGAGGATTGGATGGGGGTAGGATGGAAGGATGTGTGGAGAGAATTGGAGGAGGGGAGGGAGTGGGAACTTGGATTGGTGTTTTTTAAAAATCTAATAAAAAAATAGAACAAAAAAATAGAAAAGTAGAATTTATGTGATGCTTACTAGCTGGTTTTTATTAGCTGAGGAGCACAAGGCTACCCTCTGCGACTCACTTTGCTGATTAAGTGGTGATTGGTATATTAAATTTTAAAGTATAATTTAGTCAGACAATAATTACCATGGAACTAATTAAATTTACTTTCCTCGTGTTTTTAACTTTCTCCACAGAGAGAGCAGTAAGAACTGGACTGTATGGGATCAACCATTTCCCCTTTAGTTAGAGAATAAAAAGACAAGATGATGATGAGAGTGTTTCTTCCCATTGTGTTTGGTATATTATTTACGTTGGGCAAGTCTACTATGCAGGTCTGTGAAGTCTCCTGAATGAGATGCTCTGTTTGTCTCTTAGAGACTTACTGGTAGTGTGCTCTCATAGAGGATCTATAAGGAACACATGAGTTTGTTCCTATAAACATTCAGAAAGATGCTCACTGCTAGATTAGTCTTTCCTATGCTGTTTTCAAATAGTCTTTATGTCTTCTAGGTAAGTACTCTCTACCTCTGAGCTACAGGCCCAGTCCTTAGTCTTTTGCTTTCTCAATGCACCACCGATGTTAATCCTATTCAGAAGCACCAAATTCTAGAAATGGATCTGGAGGTGAAAAGCAAAAATGTCAGCTCTTTGATGCCAGCATTGCCACACAAGGTCAGTCAATCATGCTTCTGGCAAGGGAAGTTTTACAAGCATTTGGAGCATCTGGCTCATGTCTTGAGTCAGGCCAGGGCATTCTTGGAAGTACTTACAGAAGCCACAAGAGGCATAAGCATTACAGTCTAAACTCCATTAAATACATGCCACAGTGAACATGTCTCTTTCATAGGCTTTTTATAAATATAGAAGTTCTGGCGCTGGCCAGAGAAAACGGTTTTCCTCAGAGCCATGGCCACTTTCCCTGTGGAGGAAGAGCCAGACAGACAGTTATGGAGCAGTCCAGGCTGCGTTTTGTGGTCCTGGGAACGGTACAAGTCCTTCCTGCAACAGATGTCAGCACGCAGTTTCGTAATCACAATCCAGTTAATAATGTCTCCTGGGCTCTCACAAGAGATCAAGTCCTTTCTGACATGAAGGCGTCCTTTGCCAAACTGTTTGTTCTCACCATCATACTTAGACAGAAGCCATGTATAATTTGCTCATCTTCAAAAGGGCTATGGGGCTCACTTCCTATAGCATACACTGGATATTCACAGTACGTGTTCATTAAACTCAGCTATAAACACAAAAATGCGATTTGTTATGAAGCTATAACTCAGAGCTTCTCATAATATTTTTCGCCAGGAGCAAGTGTGATTTACACAGGGTAGGCTACTCCACTGCTGACAGTTTGGACAGCCGCTACAACTGCTATACTAAGCAAGACTCTTTTACAGAAGATAGTGGAATCACTGCAGCTTTCCCTGATCTCTTCTTGATCTTTAACTTGGCCTGGTTCAGGTTTAAATCATAAGTTATTAGTTTACAAATACTTAGAATACATGGTGTAGTAATGAAATGGACCCATGACTCTGCTATAGAACAGTTCATTTGATTCACTAACAGCCACATTGAAAGTCACAGCCTCTATCTGTTGTAGACGCCCTGCAAAACACGACACACTGGAGTGAATTCCTTAACTTTGTAGAGGAGATCCTTTTGTTGCTGGCAGCCCTTGCATGCCTGCTCTGAAGTTCCAGACTGAGAAGTCTCTGGTGGTATGGAAGGACACAGTCAGGCAGGAACCTGGAGCAAGGCAAGTCCTTTGGGAATCACACATTCAGAAGAGAAAGGCGGCACTCCCTGGTTGAGCTCTAGCTCCATCTCGCCCCACCTTGCTTCCCCTGTGCTTTTCCCCAGGGATAGTCCCAGCCCTGGACTCCACTCCTGTCCACTGGGCCATCTGTGTCCCCCATCTCATTTATGCTCTGGGAGATATCCCCACACCATGCATATATGGGCAGCGTAAATTGGATTCAGTGGTTATTAGAAACAAAAGGAGGGCATGAAGTTGAGATTGGATAGGGGTATGAGGTGGATCTTGAAGGAGTCAGAGAGAGGAGGGAGGTGAATATGACCAAAATACGTTGATTGCATACATGCGCGAAATTTTCACACAATTAATGAAAACACATTTAAAACTAAAAATGTTAAAATACTTTTCATTAACATATATTAATTATACATAATAATTGGTTCAATATGACATTTTTGTAGTATACTTTGTTCATCTTCATCTCCCATTATTGTCTCTTGCCCGACTCTGTCCTTGATGTTCTTCCCCTGACCAACCAGTCCAGTGACTCTACCACTGAAGGACATGTCCCCACCTCTTCCAGTTACCATTAGTTGCCTATAAACCCCAAGGGACTTCCCTCTACTCCAATTCATGGGCAACTTGACCTAAAGTTAGACATTCCATTAACTTAATTCTATTTCTCTCTGCCCTCCCAGTCTTCAGGGATTTGAACTTTGTTCCTAGCTGTCCTCTTCCAACTTAGATGGGGCACCAGAGAGAAAGAAATAACTTATTTTCCTGGGAGCAATGTTTTTTTAAAATACCCCCATAGAGAATGTGGGAAGGAAACCCGGAACACTCCCAGCCGGCATTTACTAACTCAACATGTGTCTTTACTAACTCTACATGCACATATGATGCTATTTATATTATATAATAACCAATATTAACTTACATTTGTTGCTGTATTTTAGTATATTCAAAAGCAGCCATATGGACTTGCATAGGTATATAGCACTTTCTTTAACCCTTTGAGTTTTTGCCATACATAGTCTTAAATTCCTCAGCTGCCAATTTTTCTGCCTGCCACACAAATGGAGGATGGATAGGACAGGGAGGGCAAGGGTTTTCTCTGACCTCTTGATTCTTGGGGCTGGACACTTGTATTTCTGGTACTTGAGATCTTTTAGGATGGCGAAGCTATTTTCTTGAACCCAGGAGTAATCCTTTCATAACTACTGAACGATTTTTGCAGAGATATTTTATTTCTAGCTATGTTCATCGCTGTGGCAGGTAGTCATTTATTTTAGAACACATTCTAAGGAGCTACAGACAGAGGGCTTGATACTTGAGATTCAGGGGCGATACTAGCAAGTGTTTCCTTTTAGAGTTTTCATTAAGATGCATGGGAGGGACAATAGCAGAACACACAATTAGTAAAAAAGAAAAAAGACAATTACAGTGCTGGGAAGGCAAGGAAGACAGCAGTGGTTCTGAAGCATGTTTCCTTGTCAGAACTGGCTGAAGAATTTAAAATACGTGAGCATTTAGACTCCATGCTCAGATTAATTGCATTGGAAGTAGGAGAGTGTATGGTCTCAAGTGTAGGGGTCTTTCAAAAATTTTTCAGGATAAGAGTAAAAGCAACTTATAGGAGTATAATTTACATAGACATCTCACCCATTGTCAGTCAATTACAGCATCGTTCAACCATCACCACAGTTTTGTTTTAGAACATTTCTGTTACTCCCAACCTCTCCTTCCCCTTGGTAGTCACACCTCACACCTCAGCTCTCATACTGACCCATATTCTGTAGATTTGCCCTTTGAGACTTCATTCCTCCGGGAGTTGAATGTGCAGGCTGGACTTTAACACCTTTAAGACCCTGCATGACAGAAGGGATGGTTGAATTAAATTGGAAGGCTTATAATGAACCAGGAACAAAAGGTGTGAGAAGGGGCTCTCCATGTGTAGGAAAGAGGAAGAGAAGAGGTGTGGGGGGGCGGATATGAATGTAATCTGGTCCAGGAGCAGAAAGGGAACTGTGTACATAATGAGAAGTGAGAATAGAGCTGGCAGCAGGGTCTGGGAGTCGGCAGGGATTTTTTTTCCAAAGTTTATTTATTTATTTTTTTGAGTAAATTTTATTAAATTATAAAAGTTTCCATTTCCGCCCCTCTTCCCAACACCCTCCCACTCCCCCCACTCCCTCTCCTCCTCCCTCTTCGTCCCTTAGGGCAGTCAGGGTTTCCTGCCCTGTGGGAAGTTCAAGTTCCTCCCCCCTCCCTCCAGGTCCAGGCAGGTGAGTATCCAAACAGACTGGATCCCCAAAATCCAGTATATGCAGAGGAAACAAGTCCCAGTATCATAGTCAATGGCTTTTCAGAAAGACTTTGGGCCAGCCACATTCAAAGAATCCGGCCAAATTCCGAGAATCTGGTTAGATCACGTCCTCGTTCAGTCCCAGTCCAACTGGCCTTGGTAAACTCTCATTAGATCCGTTCCCTTGTATCAGTGGGTGATAGCATCCCTCGCAGTCCTGATTTTCTTTTTCATGTTCTTCCTCCTTCTGCTCTTCATTTGGACCTTGGGGGGCTCAGTCTGGTGCTCCAATGTGGGTCTCCGTCTGTATCACCGTCCTTCGCCAGATGAAGTGCTGGAGAGGATGTGGGGTGAGGGGAACACTCATCCATTGTTGGTGGGAATGCAAACTCGTGCAGCCACTGTGGAAATCAGTGTGGCGGTTTCTCAGGAAACTGGGAGTCAACCTCCCTCAGGACCCAGCAATTCCACTCTTGGGTATATACCCTAGAGATTCCCTAACATACTACAAAAGCATTTGTTCTACTATGTTCATAGCAGCACTATTTGTAATAGCCAGAACCTGGAAACAGCCTAGGTGCCCCTCAATAGAAGAATGGTTAAAAAAGGTGTGGAACATATACACATTAGAGTTTTACTCAGCGGTAAAAAACAATGACATCTTGAATTTTGCATGCAAATGGATGGAAATAGAAAATGCTTTACTGAGTGAGGTAAGCCAGACCCAAAAAGAGGAACACGGTATGTATTCACTCATAAGTGGATTCTAACCATAATTAAAGGTCTTTGAGCCTATTATTCGTGATCCTAGAGAAGCTAAATAAGAAGACGAACCTGATGAAGATTATTTAGCTACCCGCCAGGAGGTAGGAAATAGACAAGAGTCCCAGGTAACCTCGGGTGCATGGGGGGGTTGGGAGGGTTGTTGGAAGGGGAGAGGGTTAGAGAGAAGGGAGTAGGGGGAGGAATGGGGAAAGCTCGGTGGCCTGGGAGGGGGAGAGTGAGGAAGGATGAATATGGGATCAGGGAAGAATATATTTCAAATAAGGGAGTCATTTTAGGGTTTACAGGAGACTTGATTATATATGGGATCCCAGGTCCAAGGAGAGATTCCCCAGATTGTTCTCCGGACAGAGGAGAGGGTGCCTGAACCGGCCGTGGCCCATAACCATACTGATGTATATTTTGCTTATCGGCAGGGATTTGTAATACAGTAAAGAATTTGTTTGCTTCCAAGAGCAATAGAAATCACTGAGGGTGCTTGTGTTAGACCACAGCAAACTCTGATCCTCACTTAAAGAGGATTTCTAGTAATTTTATGGAGACAAGGTTGGAGGAGCTAAGGAGAGAAGCAGAAAGGCCAGTTAGAATGTAGCTTCTCTCTGTGTGTATTTATCCTTTATCCCAGTGAGCGGACTACCGTGGAAAGCCTTCTAAGTGTCTGTATTAGTTAGGGTTCTCTAGAAACATAGAACTTATGGAATGAATCTCTCTCTATCATGTATATAAAGAGGGAGGGGATTTATTGCAATGACTTACAGGCTACAGTCCAGCTAATCCAACAATGGCTATCTGTGAATGGAGAGTTCAAGAGTCTAGCATTAGTCCCACAAGGCTGGGTGTCTCAGCTCGTCCTCTGTGTATGCTGGAATCCAGAAGAAGTAGCCACCAATGCCAGAGAAGGAGCAGATGTGCTAGCAAGGGGAGAGCAAACAGGCAGAGAGCAACAACTTCCTTCTTCCTTGTTCTTATGTAGGCTTCCAGAAGAAGAGTGTGGCCCAAACTAAATGTGTGTCTTCCCATCTCAAGATCTGGACCACAGGTGTGTCTTTCTACCTCAAAGGTCTGGACTAGAAGTGGATTCACCCACTTCAAACCAAGCAGAACCTCTCACAGGTGCGCCCGCCATTTCTGGACGGTAGTTCCTTCTAGATATAGTCAAGTTGGCATCCAAAAATAGCCTTCTCAGTGCCCCTGCTTCAGCTCTCTTGGGCTTTATTCACACTTTCATTGAACAACTAGTTGCATAGGGCTGCTAACAATCTGTTTGCCCTTCTGCAGGCTATCAACTGTTTAGGTGGATTTCCTTGGGAGGATGAGACCCTCAGCAAATAAGAAAATGAAAGGAAAACAAACAAATAAAACTGAGAAAGGCAAAAAGAATTATGTGCTACTTATCTTTCTATTCCTAGCATCTGGCACTATGCCTGGTGCAAGAACAGGTGTTCAGTAAATACGTGTTTGTTGAGCGGAGTGATGCATCTCTTCAAGAGCTAAGACCATGCGTCGTATTTGAATCTCCTGGGCAAGTAGCATGATTGAGTGCACAAAGGAGGAGTGTGAAACTTCATGTTATGTAAATGAACCCACATGGGCTCTATCAGCCTCCAGGATACAACATGTAATAATAATGAATATCATTAATAAAGAGTGATATATATCATCCAGGAATCAACTGCAGATCCTCTCTCACACAGCAGTCACTGTGTGGTGACTAGTATCACTGGGTGGGTGGTACTAGGTTCAATGGGACTGCATGAGTCTCCCTGAGTAGGCTCTGGTCTTGTCAGAGGAAGCTAAAGAGTAGAGCTTGTGCAATTGGCTTGGCAATTGGTTGAGGAGGTGCAATTCAAATCTCGTTATTACTTAGATGTCTAAGGAGTCAGCTGAGATTTAAGTCAGTGTCTTCTACCTCTAAGTACCTTTTTTGACTCTTGGCCCTAGGGAAGAACAGTCACACCCAGGACACTGGGTTTTTCCTTGTGGAAAATGAGAGCTGATTTTAGCATGTGCACCACATTCAAGTCTTTTGAACCATGGATTTGTAACTGCAAGAGACCCTGAGTATTACTATATTCAAATGCTTTGTTTGATAGGAAAGGAAGCTGAACTAGTCAAAAAGCCAAATCCTCATTCATTTTAGTGTTGAGGGAATGAGGAACTAGAGACATGAAATGATTCCCATAAAATTAACACTACTCAGGTTCTCACCAGTGCTCTTGTCAAACAACTTAAATTTGTTGTTTACGAAAAGCTATCACATCTGTAGCCACTTTGTTCATAATAGCCATGAAGTAGAAATGATATCCATTAATGATAGAATGGATAAGTGCATTGTGGTATAGGTACAATGCAAATCTTTATGCAGGAATGAAAAAGAACATGCATGAACTGCTTCTCCAAAAATCCTAATGTAAGTAATGATGGAGAAACGTCAGATAACAAAAAGTAAAGAAAAGAAGGGAAAAAAAGAAGGAAAGAAAGAAAAGGAATCAACATGTCAGTTTGGCTTATATGAAGTTCAGAAGTTCAAGGTTGGGTAAGAAAGGATGGTGATCTGAACAAAGACTGTGTGACTCAGCTCCTCCCCAAGGAGGTGGAAATGTTGAATGTCTTTGTATGGAGAGAGGTAACATGGGGCCATCTATCTATCATCTCATGATGCTGAATATTTCTGGATATAAGTTATGTCTCAATACATTTAATGAATGGAAAAATATTTCTCTACGTTCCCACCTGCTTCTCCTGCAAGATGTAGGAAAGGCCAGGCCAAGTTGAAGAATAGGCGGTTCAGAAGATATGCTGATAGGTCCCACAGCCCAGAGAACATGCCAGCTTGTTCATAAGCTCTGCTTGAAAAAGCTGCTGATTTTCAGTCAATAAAAGGGAAACTTTGTTTCTTGGAGAATTTATAAATGTGTTAATTACAGTCATCAAGATTTTGTGTCACGGTGAACGCTTATCTAATGGGTTTAGATTAGACCATTTACTTAGCTTACTTGTTATTTCCCAATTAACTTCTGAAATCTCCCTCCAATGTTTCAGCCTGCACCAAGAGACCTTGGATATGCGATTCAAAAAGAAAGAAAGAAACAAGCAAACAAAACAAGACAAAAAATTGGTGCGATGTGTAGCTTTATCATTACTTTTTTAACTATCCAAATGCTCCGGAGGCGATTTCAGACATGCTTCTGCACTTACGTTTCCTGAAGTGTTAGAATTTATTTTGTTTAGGAGAAGACTCCTCATCCACACTAATGCTTATGGCAGTGTTATTTACAAAGCAGACTAATAGAAGTAAATGCTTCTGATGATAGCAAGTGCTGGGGTCAAGGATGACACTTCTGCTTGGTGGAATATAGCTTGAAAGGGCTTATGTCATGGTAATTGGGAAAAACAAGCAAGTTTGTTCATATCACATGTTTCAACTAACCAAAATTATAAAATAAAAATCTACTCAATCATCAACAGTGCCATGGTCAGGTAGAGCTAGGCTATGTTATTCTTCTTCCTGTTCTGTATTTTCCAAAATTTTTAATGACTCTGCACTGTATTAATAATTTTTAAAAATGACGTGATTAGAGACGTAAAAAAGTTATTTTCAGTGTCCTCAAGGCATCTTTCAAAGCTACTGAGTTCCCCTTTGTGGTGGTTTGAGTAAGAATGTCACCCCTTCCCCTGCACCACAGGCTCTTACGTATGAATACTTGGTCCCTAGTGGTTGGAACTGTTGGGAAGGATTAGGAGGTGTGTCGCTGGCAGCAGGCTTTGACATTTCAAAAGACTCATGCTATTCCCACTGTGCTCTCTGTCTCCTGCTTATTGTCGCCCACGTGAACCACAGGCGTTCTTGCTGTCATGCCTTTGGCCTGCCATCAGGGACTCTAACCCTCTGGAACTGTAAGCGCAATTAATTGCTTCCTTTTATAAGTTGCCTTGGTCTTGGTGTTATTTCATCGCAATAGAAAAGAGGTTGTTTTAAAAGCAGTTACTAATACTGAAAATACTGTACCATTAAACCAGTTAACTGAGGTTTATCAGTTCTAACATTATAGTCAGGGCTTGTGACTACTTTCTGTGAAGAAAAAATAAAGACACAACACTTCAAATAGAAGGGACAAGCTGGGCAAGGTGGCATATGCCTTTAACCTCAGCACATGGGAGACAAAGGTGGGCAAACCATTGAGTTCAAAGCCAGTCTGATTGACATTGAAAGTTCTAGACCAGCCAAGGCTACATAGTGAGATACTCTCCGAAAACAACCAAAACCAATGAATATAAATAAATAAATAAATAAATAAATAAATAAATGAGACAAAAGCAATAGGGAAAAACTGAAGCTAGAGTAAGAATAAAAATTAGTTTATTTTGACCTATTATCTATTAGATTCATGAAAGCATTTATCTCATAAAAACTTCTGATCATCACCCCATTAATTTAGTTCGTAAACATTTATAAATACGTATATGTCAGACACTTTAAAAAAATTGGGTTACAGAGATCAGTTATAGTCTGTACGGTCATATGCAAATTATGCCTAAAAAATAGTCTTTTATCTCAAGGAAGCTTGCCCACTGAACAGATGTGAAAAACAGATTCAGAAAGGTTAAATGATTTGTTGAATGCCCTACAGAATGACAGTGTCAGAGCCAGAATTTAAATTAAGGACTTTCTGGCCTTTACGAACCTAGTCTTCTCACTGCATGCAGTTGCGGCTCAGTAGCATTTGGTACTGAAGACCATCAGCGATACAGACTGTGGATGCTGCAGGCTTGATGCTCTCCAGTGTCTGACCAAGCCTTCAGGATCAGAGCCTCTATAGCTTGCTAAAGTGAATGAGGTTTGGGCTTTGGATGACTGAGCAACTCAAAACTGTGGAGAGACTACAATGGGTTCATGATTATGTGGCTGGGTGAGGTGTGGTTGTCACTTCCCTCAAGGCAAACAAAATCTAGTCCAGTGAGTTGGTTCAAATACTGCCTGCCTCTGGCCCACTCGCTCAGTGGTTGCTCCCCTGTATCTGCTTCTGTGCAGTTTGCTGTCTCAGGTCTGCTCTGGTCCAGGTTGCTGACTCAGTTCTGCCTCCACAAATGAACCTGGTCTCGATCTGCTCCCACTCCTGTGGACCTCGCTTTCTCAGGCCCGCTTTGGCCTAGGTAGCTGGTTCAGTCAAGACCCAGTAATATTACTTTGGGGTATATGTCCAAAGGATGCTCAATTGTGCCACAAGGACATGTGCTCAACTATGTTCATAGCAGCTTTGTTTGTCATAGCCAGAACCTGGAAACAACCTAAATGCCCCTCAACCAAAGAATGGATAAGGAAAATGTGGTACATTTACCCAATGGAGTACTACACAGCAGAAAAAAAATGACACCTTGAATTTTGCAGGCAAATGAATGGAGCTAGATAACATCATTTTGAGTGAGGTAACCCAGACCCAGAAAGACAATTATCACATGTACTCACTCATAAGTGGTTTTTGAACATAAAGAAAGCCAGCCTACAAACCACAATCCCAGAGAAATAGACAACAATGAGGACACTAAGAGAGACTTTCATAGATCTAATTTACATAGGTAGTAGAAAAAAACAAGATCTTCTGAGTAAATTGGGAGCATGGAGACCTTGGGAGAGGATTGAAGGGGAGAGGAGAGGCAGGGAGGGGAGCAGAGAAAAATGTAGGGCTCAATAAAAATCAATAAAAAATAAAAAATATTGCCTGCAATGAGAAACGACAACAAGCTCAAGTATTTAGACATCTAAATCTGGTTAAGTGTGACAGTAGGTTAGTCCCTACCCAGACCCCCCCTGAATCTGAAAGTCTCATAAAGGAAATGAATCCATAATCAGGTAGTGGGGCTATAGTGTGGAGGACGAACTCTTGTCATTCATATTTTAGCCTTACATGATAACCTATTCAGAGAGACTCAGGCCGAAATAGCCACTTAATTGTCTTCAGACAACTCTGTCCTAAGTCTACACGAAGTCTTGTGTGAATATTGGTTGCATGCCTTATGTCAGAGATTTTAAACAAATTATTGCTCCCTTACTTTCATTAGACTATAAAATTCCAGAGCACATGGGCCATGCTTGCCCATCTCTTGTTAGATCCTTAGATCAAAGCCTACAAAACAAAGCATTCATTAAATGTCTGTTGAGGTAATCTGTTAATATACTTTTGCAGGGAAGGAGTACCAAGAAAGGTTCTTACACTGCGGGAATGGGGGTGGAAGACAAAGAAGGCTTCCTGTAGGAGGTGGCAGTAGAGAAGGGCCTTACATGATGAGAATATTCTATCTGGGGTCAGGAAGGGGTGGAAGGGTAGAAGGGAGGGGGATGAAATTCCCAGCCAAGAAAACAATGCAGACAGCGACACAGTGCTGAAGGGTACCCTGCAGAAGGGCTGGAGGACATCAAAGTGAACACTACCAAAGATGCTCCTCAAGTCGCTGCTGAGGCTGGACTTCAGAAGCACGGGGGACTTCCACCTGACTTGAGTAACAAAGCACCCTATCTGGAGTGTTTTAGGCGGAGCTATGAGATGATTGTGTCTGTGGTTTAGAAAACTGACCATTATGGAAGACATTAATTAACAAAACAAAACAAAATAAAACAAAACAAAACAAAACAAAACAGAACAAAACAAAACAAGGACTAGCTGATACAGGTACATAAACCAGAAGTGGAAATCCACTTTGAGAAAGAGTTGCTGAGGCTGAGAACTGCCCGTGTCTTTCAGCCAAAGTCGGTCAGCTCCCAGTGAAGAGAGACACTTTCTCAGACAATCTTAGACAAAACTATGTTACAATTCTGGATGACCCCAGCTAAAATCCTAAGCAATTGTGAAGAGGGTGCCTGAACTGGCCTTGCCTTCTAGTCAGACTGATAATGATCTTAAATGTCATCTTAGAACCTTCATCCATCAGTGGAACACTGGGCTGAACTCTCAAAGTCCAGTCGAGAAGAGGGAGGAGAGATAATATGAGCAAAAGGGTCAAGACCATGAGGGGACACCCACTGAAACAGCTTACCTGAGCTAGTGGGAGCTCACTGACTCTGGACTGACAGTGGGAAAACCAGCATAGGACCAAACTAGGGTCTCTGAATTGTGGCTGTGTGGCTGGGGCAGACTGTGGGGCCACTAGTCCAGGACTTATCCCTACTGCTTGAACTGGCTTTTTGGAACCCATTTTATTTGGAGGGATACCTTGCTCAGCCTAAATATAGTGGGGAGAGCCTTGGTCTTGCCTCAAAGCAATGTGCTAGACTTTGTTGACTCCCCATGGGAAGCCTTAACCTCTCTGAGGAGTGGATGAGAGGTTGGGTGATGGGGAAGGTGGAGGGAGCAGGAGGAGGGGAGCGATGGGAACTGGGATTAGTATGTAAAATGAGAAAAGTTGTTTTTTTAAAAAGAAACTAATTAATTAGAAAAACAAAACAAAAAACCTAAGTCTGCTCTCCTAATGAAAATACAGGAACGCGTAGAAACTATAGACACAGGCAGACCCCTGCTCTCTGATCTAGCTCTTTGCTGCTCAATGGAAACATGGAGCTTCTCATTCCCCCAGCTATGTAGGGGAAGTCTGCAGGGTGCTCATTCAGAGCCACCCCCTTCCTGACAGCATACTGTGTAGAGCCCTGTTTTTCTCAGCTGGACTCCAGAGTTCCTGTACCAAGCTGCTTTAGGTTAAGTCCTGTTGAGGTGTCTTGTGGCACTCCCTGGCATGTCGTTGCCCTCACTGCAGGGAGCAATAAACAAATTCACTAAACTTTATGTGCCTGTGCTCCTGGTGTCCTTGACTTGAAAGGTAATGGTATGGTCAACATGACTGTCACACAGGGTCCTACCCAGAGAAGCTCAGTTGTACTGATTACTGCTTTTAAAGGATTATTTGTAAGACAGTTGCTAAATATACTATCATTAAAAATTCAATTAAATCAACTTATAATTAAGTAAATTTAACTTTATGAAAAGCAATGGTGTTGCCTCCTCAGACTTAATCCTTTTGCTACATTTTATTATTATCTCTGTTCTAGAGATTAGTAGTGTTATTATATCTACATGGTAGACACCGTCTAATTGCTATCGTGTTTCTCTCCCCACATGCAACTTCAGCATCATTACTTCTTGCCTTATACTGGGAGCTTTACACCACAGAAATAGTCAAGTACTAGTGAGTTCCTCTTTGCCCGGCTGGTAGGCAGACAGTTAGTAGTGCAATATTGGTTAAGATGACAAATGATGTTAAGACTTTACATCAAGACCCGAGAGCAGGACTCATGATGAATCTTGAACTTTGTGGGTGGGAAGGCAGTTGACAAGGAAAACGATTAATTATCTGCACTCTTCCACAATCTTATTGTGTAAAATATGAACCCTGATGTTTTCTCTCTTTGCCTAAGGAAGTCTGTCTTTAGGTGCCAAAGCATCCCTTCCCTGTGCTATTCCCACAGTCCTGGACCCTACTTGCTTTGAGGTGGGATACCTGTTTACAGGTAGGATAAGAAGTGGTCAGTAATACATTACCCCTTCCAGGGAGCCCTTTAAAGTGACTTACTCAGAGTTCTAGAAACTCTCTACGTTTTGGGTTACTTTGGTCAATGGTAGTCTCTATAGTCATCTTGATGTTCCACCCAGATGTGTGGGACCATCCTCCTCCCTCCTCTGTGAAAGGATCTTCACATCCTAGCAGCATCTTTGCTGTGTGCTCCACAAAGCTGTGTGCATCACAGTTTCCCAACTGAATTACCTCTTCTCCCACACTCTAGGCCTGCTTCACCAATCTCAATGCTTCATGGGATATCTCGATCCACCCAACAACTGTGAAAGTGGACTGTTATAAAAAAAAAATCTCATTTTATATTCTGCAGACCAAAAGCTCGAAAAGCCAAGTCACCCCTACAAGCACTCAGGCCCTGCTCACCTCCTTATCTAGCATATTTTCCTTATTGTTTCTCGACTCCAGGGTGACTTGTGCCACTTGCTGATTTTCCATCGCCTTGTTGGTTATGACAATCCTGATCACAGCCATCCCAACAATGAAAAGAGCCGATGCTGCCGAGAGCACTTTCTTATGGCAGAGACTGCTGCTCTGCTTGTCATCTCAATCACCATGCACCATGGCTCCAGGTCTAGTGTGTGACCTTGAGCAAGCCCTTCACCCTCTTGGGACCTTGGTTGCTTCAATGATCATATTCATCAACTCACCATCTCGGCGAGGCAGAGAAAGTTTTATTAGTAGTAAATTATTAATGAGTATGCATTAATAATGACCTCTTAAACTTTTATAACTCTTCAGGGTTTACAGAGCACTTTCTCAAGTGTTTTCTCATTCTCCTCTCTCTGGAAGGTCAGTGGGTGGAACTTATTGCCCCATTGCATGTATGAAGAAACTGAGACCAAGAGAGGCCGGGGAGCATTTTCTATGAAGTCTGTCTGGGCAATACCTTAGTTTCTAGATCTACTCAGTGGAGAAAGGACTGAGTGAGAAACACTGTGTCCTGCATCTCCAGCCCAAGGAAAAGGTGCAAGATGCATGAAAGCCTTCACATGTCCTGAAGTCAGGAAGCCTGCTTCATTTTGCTTTAAAAGCTGTGCTAGAACATATAAATGGAACATGAAATGGAATCCGCCTGCATGACCATCTCTTAAACTGGTTTTGTTTTCCCTTTTCTGTAGGACACGCTGTAAGGAAATGACCTTTTGTGTTATCTAGATGAACACCTGAATCAAGGTTGAGTTGCTTGGAGAACCAAGTCTGCTGGTGAGATAACATGCGGCTGATTGTGGTTATAACAGAAACACGTCACTACTCTGTATTTCTCCCAAAGGGAGGTGCTTTCACTGTCCACTGTCTCGTGTGCCTTGGTTTGATGCGGCTGGGAAATCCCTTCAGTTCCTGTTGACTTCCTTTTACTGCCAATGAAATGATGAATGTTCTGCTCCAAGTGGGTTTCCCATCATGGTGTGACTGGCCCAGACTTCTCTCACACCCCACAGAACACATTGCAAAATGGACAAAGGTGGAGGGAAGTTTAGGGACACATGTGCTAAAACATCATATTCTCATCTTTCAGTTCTAAAAGGATCATGAATTATAAATGTAGTTTCTGGGGTCTTGTTCTTGTTTGAGTTGTTCTGAACATTCTAGATATAGCAGTTTAGATACTAAATTCCAACAAAGAGGTAAGGGGACCAAAATTAGTGTTCTTAACTCGGGGTAATTCCACCTCTATTCCTGTCTGCTAGTGACATGCAGCTGATATGTAGTGGTGCTTGGGGGCAGTGTTGGCTGCCACAATTAGAAGTGCTACTTGCTTCTCTGGTAGGGGCTAGGGTTGTGAAGCACTGCACAGTACACTGGAAAAAGACTTCAGAGGTCAGAATTATCCTGCCCTTCAAGTCAAAATTGCTGATGTAGAGAAACTATGGACTGGAGGAAGTGAGATGTTTTGGGCCGTGTGCCAATTGTTGGGACATCTTAGGTAAGCTGTTTGAGTGTTGTTCGGTTGCCTGAAAATCTAAGCTCAACTCTTGCTTCTGCTGGAGTGAGAACACCTATGAGGCTCACGTCCATGTCATTTCCCCCTCCTTTCTAGCACTCAAATAATGTGCACATAAGCTCCTGCTTGTCTCTCACCATGGCTTGGTAGAGTCCTGTGGCTTAGTTCCTGCTGATGAGCTGCAGGTAAAGCCTTGTGTACCCATGTGGGCGTGGCCAATTGTCTGTCCACGAGGCCCTACATGATCACCTGATGGCAAGGAACACAATGGGCGTTTCTGAGGCTTGCTCTAGATAATGGATAATGCACAGAGCACACTGAGAAGATGTTGGCACTAAAGAAAGAAAACATCACTTCTGTCTTTTCATTAACCTTTAGCTGAAAGGTAGCATCGTCTCAGATGAGTGCCAGCACCAGCGTTTGCAAATGTTGCTTCCCTTCCTCTCAGTGCCGTCACTACAGTGCCTCCATGGATGCTTCCTGAGTACAGTTGTGACAGTCCTTGGCCATCACTCAGTTTAGATCCGGCCTTTGAAATGAGACACAGTTATTCTTCACGTCCCCTAGGACTGAATCGCTCTATGCTCCCGAGTGAGTCACGTCACTCCTCTGAGCCTCAGTTCATTCAGCTGTCAACACAGAATTATAATCCTGATTCTGCCTTGTGAATTTCGAACTCATTCAGAGAAGAAAGATGATAAATTAGCTGTTTACATTTCTCTTTTTCAAAGTCTGAATCCTAACCAAACCAAACCCAAACAAATTCGTTTTTCTTCCAAGAGCCGCAAAACTGACAGCAGCCCAAATTAGCACCTGGCTCTTTCCTTTTATTTAAAAAGGCGGTGTTTGCTTCTCCAATATTGGTGCAGAGTCAAATGGTAGAATGGCAGTACTGGAGGGGAGGTGTTTAAGAGCTATTTCTAACCCAGTCTTTTCCTGTCAGTTGAGGAATCAGCAGCCCATGGAGATATGTTGGATCCTCAAGGAAATGTGAACTAAGGGTAAAAATTTGGACTTTGATTCCTGGGGACCTGCATTCTCCACACGGCTCTGTTGCCTCCTGGAGAAGGAACTATTTTCTTTAGAGTCTGTGATTTCATGATTATGGTTTTTCAAGCATGGACATCAAGATGGTATATCAGTTTCCCTTGGGGGTGGGAGCACTGCGTGAGACTTTTCTACCTTTCTGTCACTGAAAAACTATGGGACCCTGGACTAGTTTCTCGGGCTTCTCCAGAGTCTTAGCTTTCTACCATGTAAAAGATGAATGGGAACGAGATGATGGAGTGAAAGCGTGAAATAAGGTAAGGGAATAACAGTGAGACTGGATACATATGAGCTGCCATTTCAGCTACTGCTTTAGCAGCCTGAAGCCAGGATTCTCCATCAAGCACCACCTTGAACAATCCATGGATGGGTCATGGAAGACCTATGTGATATTCCATCCTGAGGTCCCTAAAAAAGATGCTGAAGAAATAGGGCATTTGCCACTATGGATACAGGCCTACCTCTGTGATCTAGAAACAAAACAAAACAAAACAAAAAAAAACACCTTAGGAAATCATGTCTAGTTGGTGCCTCTTGCTTGATATCACTAAATGCAAATTGAAACAAAAATATTCAGTTCATATTCTGGTGAAGGAGTATGGATACTGAGGGAATCATCCATAAACTCCTCACAGTTTCAGAGTGAAATCTCCTGTGGGTTTATTTTTTTCTTTCCACACAATAGTTGCCCTTTGATTTAGTTCTCATATAGTTGAACAGGCTCAGCATTTGGTGATCTCAGGGATTCAGGGCAACTTCATATCCTTATTAACCATGAAATGTCTTTCTTACTAAGCTTTGATGAGGTCGATGCCCAGAAACGAGGCCCCCACACCACCAACAAAGGTCATAGGCTCATTGGCTTACGTACAGCCAAACTCTCAGCGGAGCCCTGCAGGGGTGGGAGCTGTTTAGAGCTAATTAGCCTCATTAAGAAATTGCTGATGAGCTAATGGAAGTGAAATGTGGTCACCTCCTGAAATCACTTAGCAGATTTGCAACCTAAAAATAATCTAACTTTCCTGAACTTTCTTAAGACCCCAAAGCTCCATGTTCGCATTTCCTCTACAAGAAAATAATGTAGGGTGACTGAAGCCTGGGAACTGGGGGGGAGGGGGCTTCTGATGTCTTCTGTGCCCTTATTCTGAACTGAGAGTCCCTGCAAGGGCAGTTCTTGTCTGTGGTTTCTCTATCTGTTCTTTCCTTGCTTTAGGATTTGCTTTGTATTGCGGTTTTCTCTGCTGTTTTCTCATTTAATTCTTATAAGGGCCTTTCAAAGACGGTGACTGTCACCATGCTTGTCATACAGACTAGGTGCAGAAGAGGTTAGAGGACTGGTCTCCACTGTTGAAAGGCTGCAGATGGCACAGTTAGAATTCAAACCTGGATCTCTGGCACTGCCAAGTGCTGAGACCAGTTCTGACGTAAGAATCTGAACTCAACACTCCCTCCCAGAGCACAGCCTTCAAACTCGAGTTCTTAGCACTGCCATTGATAGCTCCGTAGTTTCTCACTTAGCTGTCTCCTTGCCCAGCAGGTGTGCAGTGCATTCCCTTCTTGGGTGCCCCATGGTATGCAATGAACTTTCTCTATGCCCTGAGGGACCTCATCTCCCATCTCAAGGTATTGCATGAACATGAACTTGGATTTGGACATACTACATTCTATGTTGGGCAAATTTGTTCTTATATCTAGATGGGATCTCTGATACAAAGTTTCAACTTATCTCCTTCAGTCCGAAGGATATTTGAAATTTTCTACTTACACATAAAGGTTCTCTAACATGAAGACATGTAAAAAAGCAGGTAACGCTCGATATGGAGCCAAGAGTCCTACTTTCAGGCCCAGTTCTGTTTCTTATCAGTTGTGACCTTTTTCAGTCATCTTGAAATTCTTTAGCCTCATTTTTCTTATGTATAAAATGTAGATAGTTACCTACTCTCACAGGCAAATTAACAAACTTAGCATGATGGCCAAATTAGATAATGTGTTGAATCAATTTGTAGATCTTCATTGCGAAGAAGTCTATCTTTTGACTCATCATTGATAGCGAACCCACAAGAATCTTAAGGACAGATTTTCCAGATCCAAATGATAAGTAGAAGCACCATGGCTGATTAATTGCCTCTAAGATTTTCTTTTTCTTCCACAAATATTGATTGTGCATCTAGTTCATATATGGCATTAGAGGCTGAATATTAGATATTTAGCTGCTAGATTCTGAAGAGAAAGCTATATACCTCAGAACTCCTATCCCACAGGGATCCCATGTGGGTAAAAGAGTGGACAGTGGGAGAGAGAGTGTATAGTTAGTACCCCTTAAATACTGAAATCATTATTTTTTTAAATATTGTTTTGAGTCATTTTTTTGACAGACAATGTACAAGACTAGTAATTTTTGAGAATTTTACATATTATTACTGTATTTATATCATTTCCATTCTTTCTTTCTCCCCTTTAACTCCTACACTCTCTCTCAAATTCACGGTCTTTTCTTTATTTTTGTTTTACGCACTTATGCACGGGCACCCATGTACACATGCATGCATGCGCAGGTATTCTCTCTCTCTCTCTCTCTCTCTCTCTCTCTCTCTCTCTACTGAGTCCATTTAGTGTTGCTAGTATGCTGATGTATTTAGTATTGATCACTTGATTGAATAATCTATCAGAGAGCTCATCCTTAACAAAACAAACACAAAACCCTGTCTCTCCCTCCTCAGCAGTCAGTGATTATCTGCAGCTCCTCATCTAGGCTGAGGATCTGTAAAATTTCCCTGTTCATATTTGCGTGTCAACTGGTGTCATTATCCAGATCTTGCTTTGGCAACATGATCTTGTGAGACCATTCCTGATCCTTCAATCTCTTTTACACTTCACAGCCCATCAGCCAATCATGTTGGCTACCTCAGAATACTTTGTAAATCCGAGTCCTTCTTACCTGCTCCCAAACTACTACATTAGCCCAAACTATTATCTTTTTTCTCTAGCTGTGTTTGCATAGCTTCCTAAATGGGTTTCATCTTTCCCCATCATGCCCAGATTTCATCTGGGGATCATGAAGAACGTGTAATGATGTAAGCCAAGGCATGTCATTCACACTCAGATCCGACTGATGACTTTCAACCTTCTGCTGGGTAACAGCTAGGGGTTTAGTGGCCAGCTATAAGACCTTCTTGTACCTTCTAACATCTCTGCTCACACCAGATGGCACTCTCTTAGCTCTGCTTCACTTTGGCCACATTACTGTGCCCTGACTATCCCAAGCACACACCCACCTCAAAATATTCATAGGCACTTCGACACCAGTCTTTGCTCAAAGTTCCCTTTCTGCAGATATCCACATGGATTGCTCCCCACTTTATACATGTGCTTGTTCATATTTCATATTTAAAAATCTCTATGCTGGACCACATTCCCTCATGTGGCACCATGCCCATTTTACCTCTATGGCTACCCTCTGTGTAACTTGCCTTCAAACAACTTAGTACTACTGGAGGTGTATGAATTGTTTATGGGTGGACGCAGACAGGTTCTGTAGAATGAAGAACGGGCTGTTAGCTTTATAGATGTAGAATTTAGTGCCTCTCACATAGTAGCTACTCAATAAAGAGAGAGAATGAATGGGCAGAGTGGTGTGCCGGAGGCGCACAGGAGTAGCTGGCCGCACTTGCTCAGGCAGAAGTAGACCCCGAAGCTCTCTTCTGAGAAGACCTGATTCACTCTCAGTTTTGAAAAGTATTAGAAAAGGAAGAAAGGGCATATTTCTTGGAGGGTCTTATTATCATGTGTAGAGATTCAAAGGAATGAACAGTCACATTTCTTCTGTGGAGCTTTGCATGATTCTTGATGGAAGGGGGTCTCAAGCCCCTTTGCAGTGGACCAGGCAGGAGAGAGCCTCATTCAGGCCTTTCTCCCCAGCCTCTTTTCCTCCATAGCCATCTGCTAGAGGTATGCTAACAGCTTCTATAAAATCTCCTCCTGGATCCTGACCCTTCTGCCCTGGGAGGCCCTTTGTTTTCTCCTGTTTTGCTTCACTTTCCTCTGTTTGCAAGAGACATAAAGAATCCAAGCCAAGGTGGGGAAGATTTTTCATTCCTTTCATTAAATGCACCTTTGCTAGAGCCCAAGCACCATGAAACGAGCTGGCAAAATGCCTCGCATGGTCACATTGCAGCACACGCAGAAGGCTTTGTGGGTTGTGCCAGGTCACGTCGTTGGATCCCCCAGGCAGCAGCAGGTGGATGTGCATCACAGTGGACTGCAACCCAGAGCACAGGACTGACGGGGGATGGCTTCATTGCTGTTTACTAACCACGGTCTTCTGAAAAGGCATCTCATCTACTGAGGGGTAACAGCCACCACGGGGCTGCTTTCCGGTTCCGCCCCACCACTTTCCGGTTCCGCCCCCTCATCTTTCCTGCATATGTGAACTTTCTCCTGTCTGTAAGACTAGGATACTAAGGCGATGCCCAAGGATGCTCACCATGAAGGGGGCAGGGTGGAAACTCTCAGTTAATCCTCCTTTCTGGGCCTCAGGCCTACCTCATGCCCCAGGAGCTGACTCGGATATGGTGATAGCTATTACAGATTTCCTAGGCTCTCTTCTCACTTCATATTCTAACAGGGCCAGGTCTAGGGCAACCAAGGCCCTCCCTTGAATGCACATTTTAAACAGGCATCCAAAATTCTGAAATCAGCATGAATATTTCACGCGTTATATTTATACAATAAAAACTTTCGGCGTGAAGATGAATAATGAGTACATTTCAAACATCAGCTCCAACACAGTTGAGGCCAGTCGTGACCTTACCCTAATTTAAAATGTTGATAGTGTCCCGACCCTGACCTGAACCCTCCATTATCACAGTTTTGTGTTGAATCTGTCATAATGGCTGTTTCTTCCTTGGGACATTTATGTAAATAGTCCTCCTGGACTTTGGGATATCGATCTTTTATAATATGCCCATTTTTAATGTTCTGTTGCTTTTCTGAAGTCACAGTGGGCTGATCACGTATTACTCATCTCTCATATATTTTTGCTCTGTTGTCTTGACTCATCACATCCAGGCTTCCTCCTCCCACCAATGAGTGGTCACTAAGCGGCATGCATGGTGGTGCTGGAAACTACCTGCCAGCTCCCTGCTCAGTTTGTCTGTACCACCGCCTGCACTGTTCATTTTTGGCAAATTTGGTAGCATTTCCCAAAATGTTTGTGAACACGAATGCAAAACAGCAAAACGAAAGAAGCATGCGTCCTATAATCTAGCCTAATTGAAACAGAGCAGGGAATCACTGGGCTTGTCAGAGGCAATACTCTGTCAGCTCCATCAGTTGCATGCAGTCAGTGTGTGGGGGAGAAGAGCAGGAGGAACGAATACATTAAAGACTGGCGACATACCGTAAGAGACTGTATCAAAAGTTATTTAACCAACTTTCCCTCCTCTTCTTCCTCCTCCCCCAATCCTCCTTCTCCTCCAGCTCCTTCGATTCTTTTGGAACTATCCTTGCAGTAGCATTACAACTGTAAATCCAGAATATACTCAGTACCAGTCTGTGTATCAGCACTTCACATGGATTGACTCATACCACCCTCATTCACAGCCCTAGAAGCAAAGGTTGATCCCCCCCCCCCGTGACACACATATAGATGAAGTCACAAGCTCATAGAGGGGTTAAGTCACCAGCCCCAGGTCCCTCAGCTCCACTGCATCGAACCCCGCAGGAAACCAAGCAGTCTGACTTCAGAACCATTAACCAGGATACGGAAACACACGTGTGTCGTGCAGATCTATTGGACCTCAAAGTGTTTCGCTTTTGCAAATGCTTGTTTTTCTTCTCACTGTATGCAGGGGTTGTCAGAGCTGCCAGAGAACGGAGCATGATAAGGTGCCGAGGCTGCTTTCCGTGGGCACCAAGGACACCTCCTGCGACATCTTGCACAGCTCACAGTTCCTCGCAACTACAGGCGACAGCGAGGCGAGGGCCCTCAGTTAAAGCTCCTTGCTGATACCTAGGCTTTTCTTCAGGCCGACAGGTTGTCCACCCCTCTCTCATCTTTGCCTTTCTCAAACTCAAACCAAAGATACCGCTTGAGCAGGGGATGCTAGTACAAGCTTTGGACTCCAGCACCAGGGAGGCAAAGGCAAGTAGATATGTCAAGGCCAGTCTGGTCTACACAGTGAGTTCCCGGACAGTCAGCATACACAGTGAGGGGTACACAGTGAGACACTGTGCCAAAGAAGCCCCTTGCCTCTGTAGTGCTTCCACTGACTATGTGAGATCACTCTCTGGGAGGCTGTTAGCGCTTCATCTCTCCACTTCGTTGGCATAGGAGCCTTCTCTTGACTGACCACATTGTCAATTGGTCAAATTGTGTCAAATGTCACAATTGGTCAATTGTGAGCATTGACCAATGCTCACATTGCTCAAAACAGCATGGTGATGAGCATTCACTGGACAGGGACCATAGGGCTGGGCTCTGCCAGTGGAAATGAGCCTTTAGCTCCAGGAGGCCAGAGATTCCCGCGAACTTTCTGTGAAGTGGATGGTGGCTAGAAGGTACTAAATAAACATGGAAGGCTCGAGGGGTACTAGCTCCTGAGAAGTGTAGCAGGACATGACTAAAGAAAATGTCCTTGCCTGGAGATGACTGTTCTGGAACATCCGGGACATGAGGGGTGTGCCATTGATATGGTAGAAACAGCACCAGGGTGGTCCTTGACATTCTGCTTTGAGTTCCAGTGTGAAGTTTTCAGCTCCAGCATAGGAGAAGCATCTCTTAATGGATAAACAAGGGCTACTTCACAGGCTGTTGGGGCAGTAGGTGAAAAGCTATTTGGAAATGTTTCCAAAATCTGGAATCAGTGTGGAGCTAGGAGCCGGGAAGACTTTCACCTGGCAGGTTTCATGATGCTCTACTCATTTTCTGTAAATCCTCAGCTGAATGTGCCGATTGGCCTTGTCATGTGGCCACCACCTTTTCCTACAGGCTGTGCTCTTGGAGGATGAACTTTTTGGTTAGCATTGGCTCCCTTATTCTGTGGTGTCTGGTTGGGTTTGACCAAGGAAGCAAGAGAATGGATCATGGAAGCAGCAAGAAGCTGGCATATGCCTTTCTTAGTTATGGTTCATTGGATGGGTTGTGTTCCCCAGTTGAGTTTTTTTTTTTTTTCTTTTCATGGCAGCATTCTCTATACGACCCTTTTCCTTCATCCATCCCTTTAAGATAAGGGCAAAGACAGATGCCTTTAGACAAAGGAAAACCTGGGGTTAGGATTAAGGTTTTCTTGCTGAGTGGGCACTGCACCCTCCTTATGGTTTCTCTCTCTACATTCTGCTCATATCATGTCATACTGTGATCCTCACTTATGTATCCACTCCAGGTTTTACCTTCTCCCTGTAGCCTTTTAAGCAAGCTCCATCCTAGCAGACTGGATCCACCTGGCTTTGAACTCAAGTCCCTCATTTTTTTTTAAAAAAAAAAACAACAGTTTTGTCAAGATGGAGATCATGGAAACATTAAATCTATTGGATATTAGCAAGTGTTATTGACAAAAAAGCATGTTCTAACGTATTTGGGAGATACAAGGTTAAATAATTTATGTCACTAACTACTTTCTTTTTTATTTCTCTCTGTAGGATTTCATATAAATATATGCTTATACACAGTACATATAACTAAGAGAGGAACTCTTTCTCTGTGTATTTATGCAGTCATCTACAGAAAAATGTATTACTATTTCAGGAATGGCAAAATGTGAAAAAAAACCACTGTTCTTGAAATTGGTGTAATATATGTACTCTTCCAAATATTTTTTTTTGTTTGAGGAACCCTTTTTGGACAGAACATTTCTTAGAAATCTAGCTCTAAAGACATATTTTAAAAAGTGCTCAATTCATGTTGCTAGTTAACAACATGCACAATACAATGCCTGCACATTTATCCTATTATCACATTGTCCTTTAGCTAGAAATAGATTATTAAGCCCTCCCTTGCTGGTAAAGCCTACAAGTATTTCGTCTGATGCTTTCCCCAACCAAACAAAAAACTTTTGTCAACCTCTGCTCTAGGATAACAACTCCAAAGAATGCTCACCATGGATGCATTCAGAACCTCTGCACAGCCCCTTGTGGCCTGCCTGTACTTTCTTCCTGTGATTCTTAAAGCTTTTGAAATCCTCGCCAAGGCCGCAGCTTCTGTGGCCCTAAAGATTCATTATACATATGGATTGTCAAAGCTGCTGTAGAACAGAGAGCAATGAGGTGCTGAAGCTGTGTTCAGTGGGGGCGCCAAGGACGCCTCCTGGGACATCTCGCATTGCTAACGCATCCTTGCAAGTAGTAGTGGCTGGGGGAAAGGCCTTGTATTAAAGCTTCATGCTGATGCTCAGAGACTGCAGTCAGGAGGGAGCCTCCCAGCTGAAGGTGACACAGCCCCTGGGAACAGGATGACAAAAGGAAGAAGGAGAAGGGAAACTGGTGTTTCTCTGGGTACCTACTATGTGCCAAGTGTTGCACTGGGTATCTCGATGAGCATGGCTGCATTTTAATCATCATATCAGCTGAGCAAAGTGCTATAAGACACATTGTTATAAATGGTCATGTGCTGTGTGAGGTCACCGAGACGCTGGCTCTGGAAGCAGGGTTGGCTCTGCACCTATGCTTACGACAAGTATCCTCCAAAACTCCTGCCCTGCATCAGACTGGACCGTGTTTCTGTAACAGGGAGAGGGGAAAAACAGCAAGGAGCTAAGGGCACCAAAAGCACCATCCTTGAGAACAGCTGGAAGCAAAACAAGTTATTTCCAGCAGAGCTGCCTATTGTTTATGCCATAATATAAAAATGTCTGCAGTATAAATGCGAGGCCGGAAGTTCAGGCATGGGAAGCTCATTCATAGAGAGAAAGCTCGATCAGGAAGTCCAGTTGACTGCCTCGGTTTCCCCAGTTGTTCTCTGCTATGTTTGTAAGATCCCTGAGTTGGTGATGTTCCCCCAGTTTTCTCTCCCAATCAGGTTACCCCTGTCACCTCTGCTGGATGCTGTAGACTCCCAATTTGATGATATTTGGCTGTCTGTCTGCGGCTTCTATATATCTGCCACCTGCTATTTGTTTACTTTTGCTTGCTACCTGCTTAATAGACTTATTCATTCAAAAACCAGGCTATCATGGCCCATTCTCTAGATCCTACCAAAGGACTATTTCTTGGTCAAATTTTACAAACTGGGACAGTCTGATTCAGAGATGGAAGAGGTTTGTCTGAAGCCGTAGTCAGATTAGACCAGAATCTAGTCAAGATGGTTTCTAGTACATTCAGGAGTGACCCACCGCAAACCTTTATAGACATGAGGGAATCAAGAGTAATAATTGGGGATGAGGAGCATTCTATGTTTCCCAGAATTTTCTCTTAAAATGCATAGGATTTATATATGATACAGCTTGGATATTGCTCTCACTTCTCTCTCTCTCCTCCTCGTTCTAGCTTTTGTCTCCCCCTCTCTATTTCTCCATCCCCCTCTCTCCTTCTATCCACTGATGTAGAAAAATGATGTGATTTTAAAGACACAGTATCTATGACTCATCCCCTTCTCTCTGTCTGTCTCTGTCTCTGTCTCTGTCTCTGTCTCTGTCTCTGTCTCTCTCTCTCTCTCTCTCTCTCTGTGTGTGTGTGTGTGTGTGTGTAAAGGTGTGCTCTCTAGTTCTTGTGAGTACAGAGACCTAAGGTCATCACCAGGTGCCTTCCTCTATGGCTTTCCACATTTTAGAGGGATCTCTTTACTGAGGTAGGGCTGGCCGGCCAGTGGCAACCTGTTTCTGCACCTATGCCCACCAGTACTGGGGTTACAAATGCGTGGGTCCATGCCTGGCTTTTATACACGTGTCCCTGTGCTTATGCAGAAAGTACTTTTCCCACTGAACCATCTCTTCAACCCTGGTTCCTTATATTATATTCATAAAGGGTTTATAACCAGTTGACATCAATAAATTCAGTATGTTGTAAATCTTTGTATAGTTTTAGGAGTTCACCTCACTAAATGACTTTTTCCCCCACAACCTTCAGTTGGTAGAAGTGGGCCCCAGGTGTTCCTGGGATAAAATGCTGATGATTCTTAGCTCCAGTAAAGAGATCAGCATACAGCTCCTTTGTGTACTTACCCGGGACAGAGGAGAGAGCCAAGAAATAGGGCCTGGATGACTTTGGCCTAGGGGATGGTGACTTGTGCTCTCCTCACTCCCCTAGACATTTGCTGCTTATGGCTGTCTTCTCTCCCCTTGTATTTTTTTTTACATAGTTATCCCTTCCTATCTATGAATTCCACACCTGTAGATTCAACCAATCACGGGTTGAAAATATTTGAAAAAAATTATGTCTGTACTGAACAGGTACAAACCCCTTTCCTTGTCATTATTACCTAAGTGATGCAGTATAGCATCCATTTACATAACACTTAAATTCTATTAAATATTATAAAAAGATTTAAGATTAATCATACAAGAAACAAGGTTGTGCATAGGTTATATGCAAAAATTGAGGCATTTTATACAAGGGTCTTGGGTATCTGCTGACTTGGGTGCCTATGGGATGGGGGTGTTGGAGAGTCCTAGAACCTAGATATCAAGAGATATCTGTATCTTATGTTATAAGTCCTATTTTCTCAAAGAGAGACTAGAAGACCAATTTCCCCAAGCTTCATCATGGAATGGATACAGGCCTGAGCCATGTATCCTCCAGATGGACTGTATCCATGAGGTATTTGGGTTGTGAACCATATAGGAAGTGGTGAGCCAAAGGGCACTCACCATGCTGGCATTTGGCATGATGGTCACTTCTTCTTCAGGCATGGAAAGCTCTGGGTCTGAGAGACAATGGTTGTGACATCAATCCTTTTATTGAAACAGTCTCCACAGAGTTTTAGGACATTGCCTCTCTGGCCGATGTACTGGGCGCAGAACCTAGAGCTTGGATCTGCAATGCAAGTACCAGCACTGAGCTATATCACATGAGGGCAGGTATCTAGCAAGTGCCAGGGCAAGTTTCGTCATCCATGTGTACCAGGGCCCTTTTTATGCAGCAACAACACCTGTGAATTGAACAGGTAGGTCAGCAATAGACTGCTTGATAACCCCTGAGGATTTACATGGAGAAATCCCAGGAACTTTCCGCAGGCTATCCTCAAATATAAGTAAGATTTGACTTGTGAAAGAGCAATTTTCCAATGCCATTTAGTCTCCAGAGACTAAACAGAAGAATCACACCACTCACCAGAGAGAAACAGAACAGAGAATCAGACAGCATGAACCAGGAAGTAGAAGAACAAGTGGTCTTGACGAGACAGAAGTTTCCTGTTAGTGGGTCTGGTCTCCCAAAGAGGCAACTTTTAGAATTTAGTATAAAATAGAAAGACTGGCTAAAAGACCCTAAAGATCTTTTTGACTCTGAGACCTCTGATTCTCTGAGAGACAAGAGCATCACTAACCTTATAGAAAGTTCTGGAATACTTAAGAGTCTAGTGTTTTGACACAGGCGCTGGATTTAGAGAGGTCCTCTAAACTTACGTGTGGAGGTCCTGGGCTTTTCTCATGTGTCTTTGTTTCCAGTATCAGGGCTTCTGCCTTGAGCTTTAATAAACGTAGCTTGGACTGAAGGAAACCGGGCTGATCACTTCCACTGGACATCCTGGTAATGTCGCCACCTTTGAGGCCAGAAGACTCGCAAACATCTTGCCCTTTGCTCAGTATCAATTCCCTCCAACGTGACACAGATTAACAGCTTATTCCCATGACAGCCTTTGATGCATTTTTAAATATCAACCCCTGGGGATTATTTCCCTTTCTTTCTCTTATTCTCTCAACTTCTAGGCAGCTGATTAGAATTTCAGTTAAGTTGCAATACTCTTTTAAAGTGGGCCCTCTCAGTATTAAGCAAAAGTCACTGAACTTACTAGAGGTCTAGCACTTTTGATTAATCTTTAATTAACATGTCACTTTAATTTTCAATGCTTTCTTTCAAACACAGAGCTGTGTGCAAACCACAGGCTTGTTATCTTATCATTCTGAAAGAACTGTCTGCCAGAGACTAGAAAAAGGATGCTGCATAGTAGTCTTTTTCCGGAAATTGGCTTGGTAAAAAACAGCATTAACAGATAGTGATGCTGAAATAGGTCTATGATAGGCCTCTGTATGAAGAAGACAAGCATCTTCTGAGTCAGCTAACTTGATCCAATAGGGAGTCAGACACTAGTTGCAACGCAGTGTACCTATTGTGCTGTGTCAACATTAATTTATCTTGGTTATTTATCTTGATGATTTCATGTATTTGTTGGTGTGTTACATTGCTGTATAATTTGATTTCCACTACTGAGAACAGAAGAGCCACTGGAGGCTCCGTAATGAGCAAAGGGGAGCCATGGTAGAGTCATGGAGAAGGATACGGAGATGATTTATGTGTCTTTCTTTTCCTATTTGCAGTTCATTAAGTCACTGTCTTCCAAGATGACCGAGTGAAAATTAAAGCACTTCAGAGAAGAGCTTGGGGTTCAGCATCATTAGAGGACGAGAAATGGGTGCCCTGATGAACTTGACTGCAGAAATCTATAGAGCACAACTCAATCAGCCTCTGCATTGATCTTGGGTGCTCAGAGGTAGGTTCAGGATTGAATAAATCTTTTTAATGCATATTCTTTCCCTTTGAAAAATGACATATGATGTATGAGAATGATATAGAGATTGTCCCAGGCTTCAATTCATAAAGGGAAACTGCGTTCGCAGGGCAAACCAGGAAGAGAATGGCCAGTCTTCATGGAGTATACTCCTCCTCTGGTTCTTATTCCATATCCCGACCAACATCATTTGTAAATGTCAGCTATGGAAGAGGAGAAGGGGGAGGAGAAGGAGGAGAAGGAAGAAGAGAAGAGCAAGCTGCTCACCGTCCATATGATCAAAATATAGATAGTCAGGCCACGTACGTTTCCCTTCCCCTCTCCGCCTGCATGTTTAGAGACCAGAAGTTCACACAGTATTGGAAAGAGACTGAGAAGAACATGCTCTCTCACTTCCATAGGGAATGAGAACTGGCATGTGAAGCAATAAGGCTTTGGGTTCAGACCAGCTTGCCCTAAGTCTTTGCTTTTTCACTTACTTTGAGACCTTAAGCAAGTTGCTTAAATGATCTGAGCTCCAGGTACTTCAGCTACTAAAAGGAGTTGATGAACCATTTAAGATGCTTATCAGGGAGTTAAAGGTAGTCAGATGGGATCTGTGGGCAATGGCCACCATCCCAGTTCATATGGAATCAGCTTCATTGGGAAGATTATGAGCAAAGGATCTATATGACGAGTCTTCATTCTCTTCTGTCATTTGAGACACTTCCAGGGTTCAAATTTCCAAGTGTGAGGTTTATTCCAGAAGAGTTTCCCTAAAGTGACTAAAAACAACCCTGTCATGTGTCTGGCTGCTCCAGGATGCTGCATATATATATATATATATATATATATATATATATATATATATATATATGTGTGTGTGTGTGTGTGTGTGTGTGTGTGTGTGTGTGTGTATGTATGTATACACACACACACACACACACACACATATATATATATTGCGTGTGTGTATGTGTGTGTGTGTGTGTGTGTGAATTGTGAATGCACAAATAATGCCTGCCTTTGCCTTTGGATTAGGTGGGGGAACAGTCACCAACTGAATTGGCAGAGCTAATACAAAGTGGCAGGCGAGTGTATTAGATAGACGGCTTGGGGTACAGCATAGGGACCACAGAAAGTAGCCCTTAGGCTGGAAGAACGAATAGGAATAGGCAACATAGAGAAAGAACAGAAGAAAGAACATGAACAAAGATCAGATGATGGTGGTAGTGATGATGGTGGAGGGAACAGAGAGAGGGAAAGAAATAAAAGGTAAGTAAGGCGGAGAGGCCCAGTTTCCCACCCACTCCCTGTTCAGGTTTGATTTTAACATGTACTCTTCACCTATAAACTTGGATGAGACTGTAAAGAAACGTCTATTACAGCCTTTGTTGATCTGATGAGACAGCAAGGCATCATCACCACAGGTTGGAAACTGGCTCTCCAAGTCCCCTGCTGTTCCCCTGGCCAAGGGAAATGCAGTGCCAGAAAGAAATATCATCACTCCTCCAGGATCCTTCTCAAGCCCCATGACCTTCTGTGGATCCAGTGAAATTCTCTATACCATAATACCTTGGATAAAGCATCAGGACCCAAAGTGGTACCCGTGACCATGTCCCAGACAGAAGTCACAATTTGGAGATTGCATGGCCAAGCAATCTAAGGGTAGAGATCATTTAACATAGGCAGGGTGGCATGGGATTCCTGGATCTTCTCTATATCAGGTTACAGGGAATTCCCTGGCATCCTGCACATTCCTAGACCCCTATAGAGGATAAACAGTCACAATACATTCATTTACTTATTCCTTCACCTAGGGACAGAGCCAATGCCAAGTGCTTCACATATCTTGACCTGGGACCTCTGAGGAAAACAGACACAGAGAAATAATTGTATGTAGTTGTGATGAACACTAGGAAGATGGTGAGGCACAGAAAAGTGAGCTGAGTGGAGGATGGGGTTTAGTAGAAAAGGTGTGGGTACAGGAATATTCCCCAAAGATGGACACCCTTAAGTTGAGTACCTGGGAGAGAAGGAACCTAGATCTATGTTGTAGTACTTACTGTCTAGACTTAGTTATTTCCACTGGATGGTCCTCCTTGTCAGTAAAGCACTGTGGAGCATAAGAGGGTAATGGAGAAGGGAAGAGGGTATGAGGCTCCATTGGGTCAGATTTGAATGTGAAATGTTGTGTGAATATTTAAAATGTCGGAAGAAATTATATGTACATAGTGTTAGATTTCAGAAACATGTCACACACACACACACACACACACACACAAACACACACACACACCTTAGGCAATAATAGTAAAAAGAATCAATTTCAGGCTCCAGGATTTCAGAAAAATGCTCTGAAGTGGGAACTGAAAAAGTTTGGTTACCAGGTTTTTGGATAGGTTTTATCCATCCATCTATCTATCTATCTATCTATCTATCTATCTATCTATCTATCTATCTATCTATCTATCTATCTATGTATGTATCTAAACGCAGGAGAATTTCCAGGAAACATTAGCCTTCCCGTTTATCATTATGATACCATGGACTATAGAAGTGGGACCCTCTTCCTCCTTTACATGTTTGTGTGTGTGTATGAGTGCATATAGAGGCCAGATTTCAACCAACGGGTGTCATTCCTCAGGTACCACCTTTTATGGAGAGAGGGTCTCTTACTGGCTTGTACATCACCA
This sequence comes from Myodes glareolus, assembly GCF_982192425.1. Lineage (NCBI taxonomy): Eukaryota > Metazoa > Chordata > Mammalia > Rodentia > Cricetidae > Myodes > Myodes glareolus. The sequence goes on from NC_142034.1 coordinate 29,242,011, forward strand.
CATAGAAGAGGTTGGCTGGTCAGCAGTTCCGTTTGTCTCTACATTCCTACCTCTGGAATAGCAAAGGCACAAGACCACGCCTCAGATTTTTCAAACATGATTCTGGGGATCAAGCTCATGTCTCTGTACTTGCAAGGCAAACACGTACTCACCTACACTATCTCTGAAGCCCCAACATTTCATTCTTAGGATCACTTAATGATGCTGAATATGAAAAGCTATATCCATTTGTTAATGACTGGAGATTGTGACTTGAAGTGGAGGAATAATTTGTCTAAAGGCCACAGGGCTGAAAGCAGGAAGCAAACCCAAACTTCTTTGATTCCAAAGCATTGGTCCTTTCCAGTGCCAGTCTGAAAATGAGTTAGCACCATTGCTTTCTCAATAGTGTCTTTTATGTGTACATGATCAAACGTGAACATGTGAGAGATTTTGCATGCTTCATACATTATATCTGTAAGAGGCTCACTGTGGTGGCCTGCCATTAATTCAGGGCTATTGTGAAAATTTTATTATTTATAACTACTAAATTTCATTTTTCATTCTTTCACACAGGAAGCTAGATTTCTGGAGTTTCTAACCAGTTAGTCCTTTAATAAAATTCAATATAACACCTGCTTTTCAAGTTAGCAATCCTTCTCTCTGGTCAAGGGCAAATTTGGATGATGAAAGATGTTATATGCTTCCAGACTCTGAAGCCAGTGATATTTATCACCCCTGGTTTAAAAATAGGAGGGCAAGTGCCATGAAGCATTTTATCTTTCCAATGTATAATTAATTACCTTGTTTAAAACTCTTATGAAGTAGGTGTTTCAGTGTTAAGATCGCTACTTTATATTCATCCATTAATCTACTTCTTTTGGAAATATATATTAACAGATTAAAAAAAAAACTGTGCCCTAGAGAGACGTATGTCTTCTCTCCAAGTTAAGGAGGCTCCCAGATCTGGGTTCTGAATTTAGGGCATTTCTCCCTAGCCTATCTTGCCCGGGTCTCAATTCTAGTCTTTGGAATATCTGTTCTTTGTGATTTATTTCTATTGTGGGAAAGACCCTGATGGAACCAGCACTGTGTAGATTAACCTCCATTTGCATCTAAACTCCCCTTGGAAATGTGGGTCTTGGAACTGCTGTGGCTCCGCAGTTCAGAGAGATAAATATCCGAGGTGGCTCAAGCGTTAAGTATGCTGTAAGGGAGGAAGCTACTGGACTGCTACAAGGGGAATGATGTGGAAGAGTCTGGCTTCTTGCTTTCTTTGAAGACTAGTAATTATTTTCTAAGATAACTTCATCCATTATCAAAACTTCCATAGATATTCAACCAAGTAAGAGAGCAAATGCCCTTCTTTTTACACAGCCAATACCTGTGCATATTCTGTACTTTCATATTAGCCTTCTGACACTATTTGTAACAACTACTTCTGTTCTTCTTTATCACTTTGCCCATACTTATCATTGAGCAAAAGAGATTGGTGCATTCCTTCTTATCTGTCACCATTGTGATCTTTATAGGTTTCACTATTGTTATTATTATTATTTTGACAATAGATTCTTCTCTCATACAATACATCCTGATCACATTTTCCTCTTCTGGCACTCCTCCCAGCTACCCACAGCTCTCTCTTTCCCCAGATCCGCTCCCCCTCTGTTTCCTCTTCAGAACGGTGACAACACCCAAACAGGACAAAGCAAGATACAATAAGACAAGGCAGACACTGTCGGATTAAGGCTGGACAAGGCAACCCAATAGAAGGAAAGAACAGGTGAAAGAGTCAGAATTACACATGTCCATATTGTTAGGAGTCCCATAAAACCATCAAGCTAACAGCCATAACATACACACAGAGGAATTGGTGCAGTCCCATGTAGGCCCTGTGTTTGCCACTTCTTAGTAATAAAACTTTATTTTCATTATACCTTCTTTCTAAAATTTTGTGCCGACCAACTGCATAGATAGACAACACTTGTAGTCTCATTGTTTAACTGAAAAGAAGCATTTGTTGGAGGAGACATAAATACATGAAATTGAGTCTTTGGATATATACATACTTATCCCTGAGCAAAGGAAAGAACAGGCTTGGACACACCCACTGCCCTCCTGTCACGTGAGGAACATTAAGGCCGAAATGACACTACCTTGAAGAAGGGGTAAGCGGAAGTGTAACAGATATAAAAAGCCCATTGCTGTGTTCAAGCAGGGGAAGTATGAGGCCAGCATCTGCTGGCCCCAGCACTAGCTGACGACTATACATATTGAGGAATGATGGGGAACAGTGGAGCGCTTAGAGCTCCCTACGAGGAGGTTGGCCTACGACCAAGTAACCAAGAGAAAGTAAATCAGAGGTCTAAATGGGGAAGAGGAATGCGATACAAAATTAGAAAACTTCCAATTCAATACAAAGATAGTTCTGGCAGGGGAATCAAATGGGAATCAACTCCAGGAATTGGCACCACACAGCTTGCTACTCAATAAGCAATATGTTCCCTGTGTCTAGATGAAGTTACTCAGCGTGGGACAGGGAGCAGTGCTTTGTTTATTCATTACACTTAGCCCAGAAGGGATGGGTCTGACTCTTTTTACAGATTAAAACCTTGGATTCAAGGAGAGAAATTAAGCAGAATATATAGAGGCCATCAGAATTGGATTTGAATCTTGGGTCCATAATGTAATCGTGGAGTCAATAAGAAGTCATTTTAAGTCTCAGAATTTTGTCCGGGATGGGGCTAGTGGTGACATACACTTCAAGGTGGTTCAGGACAACTGATAAAGAACCCCGAAGTACTGTCTGTCTCTTTAGTTCCATACCACATAACCAGCAAGGGCCAAGGCAGGATTTCCATTTATTCTAAAACCCATGAGCTTGTAACCTATCTATAAAAGCATAGTGACTTGAGATATATTCATTATACATCTAAAGGCAAAAAGGTAAACCTCACAATGTACTTGAACTCTGAACCTAATCCTATCTTTCTCTCTCTCCCACTCTCTCTATGTGTGTGTATACATATACACACATATGATTTATGGTTATGACATATATTAGCAACCTCTTGTGGCTATAATAATACAGAAATGTTTAAGTGATAAGTGAAAGGAGAAAGAGATCAGGGCTCCTGAGCTCAGCAGATGTCTCAGTAAGTAAAGTGCCTGCAACACAATCCTAAAGACTTGAGTTGGGATACCCAGCATGATGAGAGGCTGGGCACAGCAGCCTGCGTATATAATCCCAGTGTGGACACGAGGAGACATGAGGATGCTGGAATCAGTGAGCTCGAGGTCCAGAGGGAGAACCTGTCTCAAAAAATTAAGTGGCAAGGCCTAGAAGAAGATGCCTGAGGTGGACCTCTGACCTCTGAATATGTATTGTGTAGTATACATCTATGTAAAGATGTACATACACACATATAAACACATACACATGCATATAGCACACATATAAAAACACACAGACAGGGGGCTCTTTGCTATGTTTACAAATTTGCAGAGTAGGTCTACACTTGAGGCTAGAAAAGATAATGATTTTGGTCTTGAACAGATTGGTTCTTAGAATCCCATGGATGATGGGCACGCAGAGTGGTGTACAAACGGGAATGGCTTCAGCAGCACAGAACTGACTGCAGGAAACACAGGGCCAGATGGTTCGAGCACAGAAGGAAAATACCAGATTTACAGCCCCCAAATATGTGGTTATAATTCCAGATACCCTAAAGCAAACAGATCAACACTGAAGCAAAAGCTGGGACAGGACAGAGCTTGGAACGGCAGACTACAACTGATAGTTAAAAAGGAGAAAGGACGAGATATCTCAGTCGGTAAAGTGCTTTCCACACAAGCCCGAGGACCTGAGCGCAGATCCTCAGCACCTATGACGTAGCAAGCCTAGCTCTGTGATTCCAGCACTGGGAGAGTGGGGATGACAGCTTTTAATCTCACTGGCCAGACAGCATGGCAGAGCTGACGAGCTCTGGGCTGGGTGAAAGGCTGTCTTAAAGAGAAGGCAGATATCTATGGAGGAAGATGCTTGATGTCAACGTCTGACCTCCACCTCCATTCACACTCATGTGCTTGTGTGCATGTGTGCCACACACACGCACACACACACACACACACACACGTATATACACACACATACACGTATATACACACACACACACGTATACACACACACACACACACACACGTATATATACACACAAGAATGTGCACGTACATATATGCATTAAACCAAAAGAGAGTGAGAGATTTGGGACCACTTCAGAACAACCCACACAGTTTCTTGGCAGGGGAGCTAGATTAACATTCTGGGACAGTAACTGATGGGAATAGGACTGGGCAGAAGCGACTGTCACTTTCCTTGGTCAGTCAGCAGAATCCTGCCTTCCTGGAAAGGTCAGTTTCCTGTATAACACAGTCCCTTTTGTCTGTCCTCAGGAAGGACTTTGATATTGTGCCTCTCTTCCCTTCTTCTCCCCTCCCTCCCCTTCCATGTAGCACTGAATCAGAACTTCATGCTCCTACAGCAAGACTACAGCTCACATGTCATATAAACGTGCTCTGCAACTTTATCTACATGCATGTACTGGTTCTGTACACATCTATCACATTGGCCTCATCTCTAACTCTAGCAGCACATTCTTTTTTTTTCTTTTTTTTCAAAGTTTATTAAATTATAAAAGTTTCCATTTCTGCCCCTCCTCCCACCACCCTTCCACTCCCCCCACTCCCTCTCCTCCTCCCTCTCCATCCCTAAGAGCAGTCAGGGTTTCCTGCCCTGTGGGAAGTTCAAGTTCCTCCCCGCTCCCTCCAGGTCCAGGAAGGTGAGTATCCAAACAGACTGGATCCCCAAAATCCAGTATATGCAGAGGAAACAAGTCCCAGTGTCATTGTCAATGGCTTTTCAGAAAGACTCCGGGCCAGCCACATTCAGAGAATCTGGTTGGATCACATGCTCGTTCAGTCCCAGTCCAACTGGCCTTGGTGAACTCTCATTAGATCAGTCCCCTTGTTTCAGTGGGTGATCGCACCCCTCATGGTCCTGATTTCCTTTTTCATGTTCTTCCTCCTTCTGCTCCTCATTTGGACCTTGGGGGGGCTCAGTCCGGTGCTCCAATGTGGGTCTCCATCTGTATCGCCACCCATCGTCGGATGAAGGTTCCCTCTGGTCTTGCCTTCTTTGCTCATGTTCTCTTTCCTTCTGCTTCTCGTTTGGACCTAGGGAGTTAAGTCCAGTGTTCCAATGTGGGTCTCTGTCTCTATCTCCATCCATCGCCAGATGAAGGTTCTGGCACTCTTGTCTATTTCCAGTCTCCAGGAGGATAACTACATGATTTTCTTCAGGTTCTCCTTCTTATTTAGCTTCTCTAGGATCACGAATAATAGGCTCAAAGACCTTTAATTATGGCTAGAATCCACTTATGAGTGAATAAATACCATATTCCTCTTTTTGGGTCTGGCTTACCTCACTCAGTAAAGCATTTTCTATGTCCATCCATTTGCATGCAAAATTCAAGATGTCATTGTTTTTTACCGCTGAGTAAAACTCTAATGTGTATATGTTCCACACTTTCTTTAACCATTCTTCTATTGAGGGGCACCTAGGTTGTTTCCAGGTTCTGGCTATTACAAATAGTGCTGCTATGAACATAGTAGAACAAATGCTTTTGTGGTATGATAGGGCCTCTCTTGGGTATATTCCCAAGAGTGGAATTGCTGGGTCTTGAGGGAGGTTGACTCCCAGTTTCCTGAGAAACCGCCACACTGATTTCCACAGTGGCTGCACAAGTTTGCATTCCCACCAACAATGGATGAGAGTTCCCCTCTCTCCACATCCTCTCCAGCATAGGCTATCATTGGTGTTTTTGACTTTAGCTAATCTGAGCGGTGTAAAATGGTATCTCATAGTTAGCAGCACATTCTTTAAGTCAATGTGCATGAAGGTTATCCCTGCTTCCTTGGTAGACATTTTCTGGGATGGTGCCCCTGGCTTTGTTCCAGTGCAGATCTAGCTCTTCTCCAGGGCAGCATCCCATATGTGTATATAGAAGGCTAAATAACACTCAAACCGTCTGCTGTCAGTACACATCAGGATGCACTACCCAACCACATCAGGGAAAACTGGACCAGGGAGTGGTTTGTTCTTTTCTGATTTAAAAACCACCAGATAAGCAAGTGCAGAAGACAGAGTTTTGGTAGTTTTGTATTATTTTTGCTAATATTTTCAACCCCTTTTGTATAAGTAGACAAAACCCAAAATAAAAATTACATGACTAAACCAGGCAAAAACCTCATCAGCCTAAATCAGGGAATTCATTGTGTCACAGAGCAAGCTCTCCATAAGTAGGGACGCTGGCCCAATCCACTGTGACCCTGTCCTCTCTGCAGATTTTGCTTTGTCGGCATTTTAATGAAGCCACACCAGGACCAGAGGAGTTGGGACATTTTCTTCCTGTTCCTCTTTTCATATATACTTCCCATTTGTGCCCAGAGAGTTAATCACACCAGTGTGAACAGGGTCACACGCTTGCCCCTAATGTAGTCCCTTATATGGGGTACGAAATTGCTACACAGTTATCTGAGACTATTTGAGCTTTATCTTCCATATGTGACAAGGTCATGTTTTCTGAGAGTAAGTGGATAGAAGACAGGGCCTTCTACAGCTGCTTTCTTTGTATAATGATTTTTGCTTAAAAAAAAGAAAAAGACTGGGCCAGGAAGGTGGCCAGTGGTAGAATGCTTGCCTGTCGTGTGGGAGGTTTTCAGAGAGAGAGAGAGAGAGAAAGAGAGAGAGAGAGAGAGAGAGAGAGAGACAGAGAGAGACAGAGAGAGACAGAGAGAGACAGAGAGAGACAGAGAGACAGAGAGAGACAGAGAGACAAGGACACAGACACAAACAGAGAGACAAGTGACAGAGACAGAGAGAAAAGAAGATAGAGAATATGATTACAATAGGATCAGGCTCAACAAGATGTGGGTGTAAGCCCTGGCCTTGGGAAATGTGGCACAGATCCCCAGGCTGCTACATCCCACAGCTGCAGAAACATGGCAGCAGCATGCCCCGTGTGCCCGTTAGACACACTGAAGTGGAACTCTTCTGTGACAGATCACCCTGTGCTCCATCAGGAGGAGCAGAGCTCTCAATGGGCAGTCACTGCATGCAGCACTGTGTAGAGGTTTTGGGGGTCATGGTCACCAGATTTTCTTGTTGGAGATGATCCTGGTAGAAGACAAGATGGCATTGCTGCTGAACACTCTCCTGGGTATGCATGTATAAATATATATAAAAGATCATTTATTTTTCATGCATATAAACCATCCCAGCTTTTAGTAAAAGTTGTATCAATAAATCAATAAGTAATTAAAGTGGAAACATTCAGTCTAAGAAAGTAACTGTATGTGGAACCATCTAACTTAAATCCCCATCCTCAGTTAGCGTCTCACTTTTATAAATGGACATCGGACAAACAAGTGGAGCCTCTTTAATGCTGTAGAAAACATAGTGGGCTGCAAATGAGTTGTTTTTAGAGACTGAGCAAGAGAGAATGCTCACACGCAGAACTTACTAAGTTATATGGAAATGCTAAGTTAATTGCAGGGATTATACCATGGCACTCATTGTGCACTGAGGTTAGAGTTGGTAGAAATTCGGAAATAAGTAGCCAAAATTCACCTAGAAGTGAGCAAATGTGAGGGGTAAAAGCAGCTGTAAAACAAAAGTGCCACTGTTTTTGGCATCTTTTTTGGCAACTAAAAAGAGGCATCTTCAGCTGCTCGGGCATTCTATTCTTTGGAGATATCAATGAACTCCAAGCTCCAAGCACATTGTCACTGGGTAGAGAGGGAATGGAGCAAATCTGTTCTTTGAAGGGGAGGGGACAGCTTGCTATGACTGGATCTCTAACATGACTCAGAAAATTTATCTAATTAAAGCTTTCTAAACACACAGCCTTCTAATAGATCATTGCATTTGTAACATAGGATATCCTGATAGCCTCTCATTCACACTGCCTTCCATATTGTTTCAAGACTCCATAGGGCAGTTTTCATTTACTTTTTACAATGTTTTATGCATGTGAATGTATGTGTGTGCCTGCATACAAGTCTACATGGTGCATGTACAGATGTGTTTGGATATTTGTGAAGGAAGATCGGAGGAAACATTGGGTATCCTGCTTTCATTCTCTCTGCCATTATTTCTTATTCTCTCAGTGATCCAGCTGTGGAGACAATCAACATGCCCCAGCCATCCTCCTGTCCCAGCTCCTCACAGTGCAGGGATTACAGCCAGGCATAGGTATACCTGGGTTTTTGTGGGTGCTGGAGATTGAACTCAGGTCTTCTTGTACAGTGCTCTTAACCACTGAGTAATCTCCCAAGCCCTTGTGCAAGACCCTAGGAACAAGTTCCGAATATTTGGCACAGGACAGTTTAAACTGGAATCAGCCAGTGGTGTTTTTCTTCCTAGCATGTGAAGGGCTTCTTGACACCAAATTTCAATTGTCTCTTTTAGTTAGCTGAAATGATGTGGACCCATTTTCATTAAAGACGCTTGGGTTGCAGAAACCTTAGGATTATTTCTAATCATATTTTTCACCTTCCCCTACAACAATACACTTTTTTAAAAGCAATTTTGCCTAGATTTTCTTTTTAAAATATTTTTGTTTAAAGAATGATGGAAAGAAATATTCTAATGGTATTTTTTAATGAGATAGAGATAGTGCTCTAAGGGATGGAGAGCGGCCTGTGGGTAAAGAGCTTGTTATGCAAGCAAGAGGACATGAATGCATTTTCCTAGGACACACATCAAATGGGCCGAGTGTGGTGGTGCATACTTGTGATCTCAGTGCTGTGGATGCAGGGATTAGAACATCTCTGGGGCTTGCTGGACAGCTGGTCTAGCTGAATAAGTGAACTCTAGGTTTAATAACAGATCCTGTATCAAATAACGAGGTAGGGTGTTAACTGAGGTTGTCATATGACTTTAGTCTCTAGACTCCAACCACATCCATACACATGCATACACATACATACACACAGAGAGAGGAGGGGAGGAGGGAACATGGGCTTGCACACACACACACACACACTCACACACACACAGAGTAAGAAAGGGGGAGGGAGACATGGACACACACACAGGAGCTTCAGAAAGAGAAAAATTCATAGAGTCTCATTTATGTGGGTTTTCGGGACTGGAGTTTGGATAGTTAAAAGGATTTCCAGAGAAATACTTTCATAACAGGAGAAGACTGTCCCCACTGAATGGGATATTCATTAAAACAAGTCCCTCTCAAAATCAGCCACACTTGCCACTATAGTCATAGTCAACATAATTTTTTGGTGTTTTCCCTTAGAAAGTAAAAGATAGGGAAATTGTGTTTTTAAGGTGACCCCAAAGAAATAGTGAGATGAAAGGCAGAGTTATTGGTAAGCTATGTGCTACAGGATTATTATTGCCAGATGTCACTTGAGGAAGAGGAAATCTTAAAGGAAAATCATGGTCTGCGAATCACAAAGGAGTTGAGAAAGTCTAGTTTTGAGTGAATGATAGAATCATGAGATTTTAGAAAGGGGGACCTTGGGAGAGGATTGAAGGGGAGGGGAGAGGCAGGGAGGGGAGCAGAGAAAAATATAGAGCTCAATAAAAATCAATAAAAAAATAAAGGGGGACCATGACTAGATAATGTTATTTATAATTTCTTCTTTTTAAATTTTAATTCATTTTTCAGACAGGTTCTCACTATGTATTTGTGGCCCCTCTAAAACTCGCTGAATAGACAAAGTTGAACTTGACCATGTGTAATCTTCCTGTCTCTTCCTCCAAAGTACAAGTGTACCACCATATCTGTTCATATCACTACTCTTTGTTCCAATGAGTAGATGGACAAATAAAATGCACAGACAATTCTCAAAAAAGGAGTAGATATAGTCAATAAACATAGGAAGAAAGTGTTCTTTAGCCTCAGCCATCAGGAAACAAATATTTGCATTCGGCCTCATCTTAGCCAGAATGGCTGCCCTTAAGGAAGCAAATTAACAACAAATGAACATGGGAATCCGTGGAAAGATAAGCCTCACATAGTGATAGTGAAAATGTAAACTAATGCAGTCACTGGTGGGGGGGTCCTTAAAATGCAAATGCAGAACTGCCACATGATTCAGCTATATATTGCCCGAGTACTTTCATTAGAAGGACTCTGCATTCTCTGCATTAATATGCCACAGAGATACTTGACCATGCATGTTTATCGAAGGGCTGTTCCCAACGGTTGTCGTATGGACCCTGCATGGGTGTTATCAGTAGATGAATGAGTGGATTAATTAATGCAATGTGCTGTAAATACACAATGGGGTTCTGTCAGCCATGAAGAGGAATGAAGTTAGATCAGTCACAGGAAAATGGGTATAACTGGAGGTTATTATATTAAAAAAAATATGTCAGTCTCAGAAAGACAAAGATCACATCTTTTCTCATTCTCATTTATGGGTCCTAGATTTTATAAAGATAGGCAAAATTACACACGTGTGTGTGTGCAGACATACACACAAACATGGCATGAAAACAGAAATGCAATTATGTTTGAAGAGGAGGAATTAGTGGGGCTTAGGCAGAGAAGAATCATGGTGTGTTAGGGTGGATATGATAAAGTCTATGATATACTTGAAAGAAAATGTCTTTATGAAAGCTATCACGATGCAAAGTGAATATATCACTATGTTTTCCAATTTCTAATTAAATTATAATGACACTATTTCTGTCTCTTCCTCCTCCCTCCTTATCCTCCTGTGTCCCCTTCCCAAATTTACAGCCTCCTCATCTTTGAACATTTTAGATTTATTTATTTTTGTTTTTTGTGTATAGGTGCTTTGCCTGAATGCATGCCTGTGTATCACATGCATGCCTGGAAGGTCAGAAGAGGGGACTGGACCCCTTGAACTTGGAAAACTAGATGGTTTTGAGTCATGATGTAGATGCTGGGAATTGAACTCTGGTCCTCTGGAAGAGCAGCCAGTACTGTTAACCACTGAGCCATCTCACCAGACCCAGCCTCTTCTTCTATAACCATTGTTATATACATATATAAATGAAGAAATATATAAAATACAACCTGATGAGTCTGTCTAGTGTTTTCTGCTTGCACAAATTTGAGTAAAATATACTTTTTGTCATATTTTTACTGAGAAATCAAAGCAGAGATATTGCTCCATTCATTTGAAAAGGAATTTTGGCTCCTAGTGTGAAATAATTTACTTTGGATGACCTTTTCCAGGTGTACATTGTCATTAAAGAACACAGACCGTCCACCACCGTTCTCTTTTAACACAGACATATAACCTCACATAACACAGGAAAACCCCAGCATCCCAAAGGGCATCTGGAATGGAGATATATATTCTGGTGGCAGGGCACACATTTCTTTCTACTTCTGCCTCGGAGGCATTTAGTGGCTTATTGCTAACAAACAGGATACAGAAGAAGTGAAGGAGAGTCTTCTGGTATGCAAAGTGCCTCCAGCACCCCCAAACTTCAGAATGGGGCCCCCCATCTCTGTAGAAATGGGGCTTTCACAGCAGTAGTCAGTTAAACTGAAGGCACACTGAATGTTAGAGTGGGCTCTAATCCAGGGCTGTTGCTCTTCTAATAAGGGAAAACAGACATGCATGAAGATGGAGAAGTAAGTTGAAATGATACACCTCCATGCCAAGCATTTAGGGCTTCTTGAAGCTAGCTGAAGCTAGGAAGAGACATGGAAGGATTCCTTCCTTAGTGACTTCAGGGAGAGCACAGCCATGCTTAGACCTGAATGCTGAACTTCTTGCCCTCAAAAGTGTGAGCTGTTGGGTCCCTAGAGGACAGGCCTTCGCACCCCCACTTGATCTGTTTTGCACTCTTGTGGTTGGTTAAAAACAGGAACAAAAACAGGAACAATCTGTTGTTTTCAGCAATGTTTCTAAGGATGTTTACCCCTAAGCCATGTGAGTTACGGTGAGGAGCTTCCTGCTTTTACTGGCTTGGCCTCCCCTTTCTCATATACGGTATGAGACAGTGGAATAAAGGCTTGTCTGCAGAGCCTGAAGTTGTGCTGTGTGTTAATCCCGACGTCCCTGGCTCAGAAGAACCACAGTTGCTGTGCTGGCGCGGCATGAGTGAATACACACTGCTTAAGCCACCAGTGATGTGGGACAATTGTCTATATTCTGTTGATTAGGTTTTAAATAAACACTGATTGGCCAGTAGCCAGGCCAAACGTATAGACGGGACAACCAGACAGGAAGTAGAGGCGTGTCAATGAGAATAGGAAAATTCTGAGAAGGAGGAAGCTCATTCCTCCCCAGTCCTGTCCCAATCACAGAAGAAGGAAGATGTGATTGCCCCACTGAGAAAGGTACCGAGCCAGGTGGCTAACATAGATAAGAATAATGGGTTAAGATAAGTTATGAGTTAATAAGAAGCCTGCGCTAATGGGCCAATCAGTTTATCATTAATATAGAACTCTGTGTGATTTATTTGGGGCTAAATGGCTGTGGAACCTGGTGGGAGGACAGAAACCAGGCAGGACAGAAACCCCGCCAACACACCAGTTTGTGGTATTTTGAATTGGAAGCCCAGAACCAAGGCATGCAATGCCTTCTGAAATTACATTGTAAGGCCACTGAAATTTTCTCCCGTCTCTCTCTCAGATGTCTTCTTCTAGGAGAAGGCTGTCCTATCCTGTTACGAGGGGATTCTCTTCACAGGGAGACCTTCTAATCCCATTTAAGATTATCACAAGACTCTCGCTCCGCAAACAAGAATATCCCATGCCACAACTCCTCTAAGAGAAGATGTCACATGATGACAGCCTTGCTCATATGCTGACCACCCTACTTGAGAAACTCTGAACCAGAATTCCAACTAAGCCGCTTCCAAATTCCTGACCCATGGGATCTGTGTGGTGATAAATATTCATTGTTTAAACCTCCGAGCTTTGACATGACTTTCTACAGCAATAAACATTGAATACAATCTCCTTTGTTCCTTAGACCCAATTTCACAAACTCCTAAGTTCTTGAAGATTCAACTACATTAAGACCCTGAGAGCTGAACAGTGAATTCTTCTCCCAAGGCCCTGTTAACTCTTTATAACTTTATTCCTACTCCTTATCTACCTCCTATCTCTGACAGATTCAAAAGTGGGATTCTTTCTTTCATGGGGCTCATATTCAAAAAGGCCGTTACCTCTTAGATGTAAAGATTCTAAATAAAGAGCAACAGTCACTCTTACAAATGAAATTTATTGATTTTTTTTTTTTTACTCTGGATATTTCCAAAATGATCGGAGACTTCTCAGACCCGACAGAGATGCTCAGGGAGCTGAGCCCCAGGCTTGGAATCCTACCCAGTGAACTTTAGAGGATGCTCAAGGGAATATCACTGTGTGCACCTGTTACATGGATTCCTGGTACCTTTAAAGCTCCATGAAATAGTTGCTCTCATAGCTGCAGAAGGATAGAAAGGAGGGTGACTATTCTGGAGAGTGGAGAAGGAGGAACATGTCAGATGTTTACAGAGTCAGCACTGGACAATGCTTAATTAATACAGATGTATCAGGTATCTTCTGTGTGCTGTATATAGGATATTAGGTCCTCAGTGGAGATCAAATAGATCAGGAGAAAAAAAATCCACTTATGTGGCAAGCTCAGTACTGCGGAGTCCTGCCACTTGGCTGAATGGGCAAGGATTGATGACTGTGTGAGCATAGGAATTCTGATCTGGGACCACTGATGAGCAGACAAGGTGCCATGGGTGTTTACAAGTATTAGCTCATTCAGTTCTCATTCTGTCCTTAGGAAGAGAGTTCTATTATTATCCCCAGCTTAAGAATAAGAGATTGAGACAGAGTGGGATTCAAACTAGGCACTTTGGCTCCAGGTGATGCTTCTCTATATTCACCTCTCCATAGTACAAGCCATCAACAAAGACACCTCAATATTTACTACAGAATATTTGGAGTTTGATTTAAAGGAAAGGCATAAGGCAGCATTTCAACCTCTTTAAGAAAAATCACATGGGTCTAATGGTGCTGAACTTACTATATAATACCATACTGCTGATGTGTGTCTATGCCTGGTAGATACCTTTAAAGAGAGAAACTGAAGAAGTCAGATTCAGCTGCTTTTTAAATCATATCCTAGTATGGTTGAGAAGTTCACAACTGACCTAGATCAATTCGTCATTGTTCTTATGTTAAGTCTAAATAGATTTTGGGATGTACTGACATGGGAGTGATTATTGTTGCATGGTGATTGGGAAAGCTAGTTGGATGGAAAATAATATGTTGCTTGTGTTAAATGATAAGCCTGAGACTATTCTTTTAGACTTGATAAACCATGTAGGGAATCTCCACAGCTTCTTGTATATCAACTCTAAATAAATATGGCTATAGAAAAGAAATTTTGGGTCTTATGCCAGCTGTTGTGTTGGCTTGTTTTATGTTACCTATTCACAAACTTGAGTCACCTGAGGAGAGGGACTCTCATTTGAGAAAATTTCTCCACAAGATTGGCCTATAGACAACTCTGTGGTTATATTCTTGAGTAAGGATAGATGTGGGTGGAGCTAGCTCATAGCGGGTGGTACAACCCAATGGGAAGGTGATCTTGAGTTGTTTAATAAAGTTGACTGAGCAAGCTACCTGGAACAAGTCTCCAAGCAGCATTCCTCCATGGTGTTTGCCTCAGTTCCTGCTCTGTCTTCTCTCAGTGATTGACTGTTTGATAGCAGTGTAAGATGAAAGTCTTTCCTCCCCAAACTGTCTTTGGTCATGGCGCTTTATTACAGCAATAGAAACCCTAATTAAGACAGCTAGGTTGCTCTAACTCTTCCCATTGAAAAATAATTTTATTCTGTGTGCATGCGTGCATGTGTGTGTGTGTGTGTGTGAGAGAGAGAGAGAGAGAGAGAGAGAGAGAGAGAGACAGAAAGAAAGAGAGAGAGAGACACATACAGAGAGACACAGAGAGAGACACAGAGAGACAGATAGAGACAAAGAGACAGGGAGAAACAAGGAGAGGGAGACAGGGGAAGAGATACAGAGCCACACAAACAGAAACAAATACATGTTTGTGTGAATGTGTGTACAAGTGCATGTGGGTACATGTACAGGTAGTGTTTATGTACTTGTATACATGTATAAAGATTGAAGAAGTTGTTGGATTGAGGCAGGATCTCCCCTGACCCTGGAACTCCCACTTTAACTGAAATCCCTGAAATCCTCATGATTCTGCAACTCCCATCATACCTCTGGGTATAGGCACACCCAACTTGTAACATGAATATTGGGATTTGAACTTGGGTTCACGTGATTATGCAACAATTGCTCTTAACCGCTGAACCATTTCTCTCGTCCCTCTCTTGTCTTCATTAAAGTTTAAAAAGTTATTACTTCACGTGTATGGATGTTTTGCCTGCACATGTGTCTGTGTACCACAGACGCCTGAAAAGATACTGGAGTTGGAGTTACAGGTGGTTTCAAGTTGCTATGTGGGCGCTGGGAATTGAACCTGAGTCTTCTGAAAGAGCAGCCAATGCTCTTAACCGCTGAGCCATCTCTCCAGACCCCACCCTTCATTTCTTAAACCACCTTGCCAAGTAACTTTGCAAGTAGATAGAATACTTGACTTCTCCAAGAACCAGGCAACGAAGACTGCAATCCTTCTTAAGGAAAAGCAGTTTCTCTCCCTTGTCACTGGTTTGAAGTTTCTCTCATTGTAGGAGGCACAGCAGGTTGGAGGTGGCAGATGTAAATATTTAGAGATATGCATAGTGCTCAAATCTTTTTGTGCTCATCATTGCAGCATACCATTAAGTAGAATTCCTGCCTTTTCTCAACATCACGACTGCATGGCATAGAATAATAATGTGTTTTTTTTACTATCCCAAAATGCACTTTTTAAAATTTCACATTACAGAGTCTCTGAAGTTGGGATGTATCTTACCATTACTAGCACCTTAAAATTGCTGTTATCGTGGTGGCACAGGGACCAGAAACATAAAACCCTGCTGCTTCTGATAATGGCTAGAATGTAGAATTTGCTGGAACACGGTTTGTGTAGCATGCTGGTGTAAATGCAAAAGGCTGCTCCTGGGCTGTAGGCAGCTGTCTGGTGACCCCCACAGACCCAGGTTTGGGCAGCACCTGTTGGGGTCTGAGAAACTCAATGTCTAGGACACATCTGTGATCCATTTGTGATACCCCAGGCCAGGCAATGTTGCCTCCTCACATTTAGCCACTCTATCTGTGAACCTTCTGGAGGAAAGGCTTCTGTGAGCTTTCCATGACTTTTTTATACACAAAGTACATTTCATATAACCTGACACCAAAAATTTTAATTATCCTTGTTGGCTTAACAGAGCCAGGGCTAAGTGAAGGCAAAGGAGAGAAATCCATCTTGGATGCAAAATTTAATGTGTGTCAGGATTTCAGTGATAGAAATAAAGAGTGTTTTGATGCATTTCCTTTTAAAAAATCAAGGCTAATGCAAAACAGGAAAGAAAAAAATAAAAATTTTAAACAAAGATGAGCCAAGACTTTTCATCTTATTGCCGTATGCTAATCATGGCTTTGTCAGTTCCTGGCTTGATTATTTAAAATATTGCATTAAAAATTCTGCTTAACTTGATTGCTAAAGTTTTTGATATTCTCTTAAATTTGACTCTTGAGGCTGGTGCCTGACTCCCGTTTTTCTGCCTGCCTGCCTTTGTGACAATAGACTGATTATTCCTAACAGTGCCCAAATTGCCTTGATATTGCCTAGCTTTTCTACAATACATTCATATATCAAGCCTCTGATTTATGGTGAGTATGATGCCTTACACTGATGATACACAGATGACAAAGTACAGCCCTGGACTGTGGGGACCACAGATATGTAAATAAATGCATGTAATATTTTGTTTAGGCATGCTATAAATCTACCCATTATTGATTCATTTCAAAACGTTCAAGGAGTGCCTCTTCTGTGTATGTCATAAACAATTGGAAACAGGAGAAGGGAAATTTACATCTCATTGTGTTAATATTTCCTTTCAAAGCATTCATTTACAGTAGCCTCATGAGATAGTCTTATGTATAGGAGGAGGTAACATGAAATCTTCTTATAACTCAAAAATTACCGTGTCTCGCGCAAATGCAGCACCCAGTGTAATCCTCAACACATAGGATCCATTCAGTAAATAAATGTTTATCCAGTGACTGGTCAAATGAATGAACTCCTCCAAGTAAGGAGATGGCAGTGTTACCCTTGGCTCACTTGAATCCCTTTGTAAGCCCTGGATACTGGTGGGGTTGGCTTCTCAATGGCCCTACTGCTCATCAGCTGTGTTGCCTTAGCCAAGTCCTTTAAATCTTCCTGCAACTATTGCTTTAAGACGGTCAAACTCACTGGATGTATAGATCTTAAGCATGATTGTAAGTCTTCAAAGTGCTTCACAAGTCTGGCTTATACCAGGTATTTGGCAGATGCGCATGTCTTTCTTTTCCATCTTGCTTTGATGAAACTACAGGTCAGGAAGTCTGAGTTAACTCCACGTGAAGAAAACAATAGAGGAAAAGGGCCATGATATTTCACAGCTGTTTTCCTGCCAAGGGCTCTGACCACACAAAGAACCAGACCACTTCACTTCTTTGCATCAACATCCCGTAACCAAGTCGGGTATGGGATTTGAATAATTCAAGTCCATTTTTGAAACACACATAGAGATGGATGGGCTTCTCCAGGAAAGAGGCCAAACTGGCATCTTTAATGATAGCTTCCTAAAGAAATGTATCAAGGACAAGAGGAACACACATATCGCAAGCAAGGGGGACTCAAAGTCTACAGCAGGGATGCAAATTGGGGCTGTGTCATGAAAACAAAAGTTAAGCCATAAAACGTCATTTCACATGCAATTTAAGAGAGATCTATGTGAAATAAACTTTAGAAAGCTGTTCACATATATCAGCACATTACAGGTGCCTGGTGAAACATTTCTATGAAAATATATAGTGCGGCATATGAATAAATCTGTCCTGAGTTTTATGGTTCCATATACAGAGTCATAATGTATATAAAATAGAGGAACATAGAGAACTAGTTCACTGCTTGAACCCATGCTGGTTAAATGAACTTGGAAGCATCCATTAAATTTATATAGCAACAACAAATAGAGTTTACACATAAGGACACAAGCAGCAAAGACGACAGGCCAGGTTGCATTCATTTTCATTGGGTAGCTGAATGAGGAAGAGCTCAAGAGCTTGCACACTCTAACAAGTTCTCTGAAATTCTTCGAGGTAGGTGCTGTTTGCCTCACTTCATGGAAGAGCGAGTTGAGATCCACAGGGGCTAAGGCACACCTGAGGAGCCTCGTGAAATCAAGGGCTTCATGCACCACTGTGCCCTCAGCTCTCAGAACAGTGCTGGGCATAGAAAATACTAGAGAAATACCAGCTTGTCTGGTGGATGGAGATGGCAAACCCAGGTTCCTCTAAATATTTCTCATCAGATGCTCTCCCCATAGGGTGCTTTGCACTCATGGAATGAAACAGCTCATTTGTGGAGAAGAGGGTGGTTCCTGGTTGAAGCGTGAGTATCATCATTTCCAATAGGAAGGATTATGATGGTCACATAAGAAATCCCACAGGTAAGAAGCGAGTTTTGCCTCGTTCCTTGACTCCACTTCCAGACAGAATGCACTGTTTCTCTTTGTTGTTCTCACATAGCAGTCTATGAAGAATAAAAGACCCCGAATGTCCTAAGTCATCCTGAGAAAAAAACAACAACGCTAGGGTTGTCAAATACCAAAATTCAAAATTTACCACAAAGCCGTGAAAACCAAGCCAGCATGGTGCTGACACAGAAACAGACATGAGGATCAGTGGATTGTGACAGAAGTCTACCTAACATTCATGAAGTTGAGATACATGGAACCACCTGCCTTCTCATGTTTGGAGCAGCAATGTTTACTACAGACAACAATGAGGTCAGCCCAGATGTCCACTACAGATGAACAGATACAGAGAATCTGGTATATACACCAAGAAGTAATACTCAGAATAAAGAATGAGATTATTTTATTTTGTAGAAAATGGATAGAACTAGATGATGTCAAGCCAAAGTAAAGCCATCACCAAAAGATAGGTATCACATATGTGAAAATTGGAAGGAAAAAGATGGGCTTAAAGCAACTGAAGGATGACTAGGGAAGGGAAAAGACCTGGAGGAAGAGGGGAAAGAGGAGAGAAAAATGGAGAGGGGTTAGAAGGGTGGACACTATGCAGGTAATGCACACACAAGTATGAAAATGCCACAGTAAAACCCATTAATGAGTACAGTTAATGAGTATGAATAATCATACAATAAAACTACTGAAAATAGTTTATATTATTTTACCACTTTGACGTTTAAATTAAGTTTTAAGGTAGTATATAAAGTAATGCCACTATACTTTGCTCTTATTTATTCCATTGGTCCCTTACCTGCCCTGTTCCCCTTCCTCTTTTCTTTTCCGGCTTCTCCTCTCTTCTCACCCTTCCCTTGTTGGTCCTCTTCCTCCTCATTTTACCTTTTAAAAAATATGTACTAAAGCAATTTACTTTAAGTTCAGTTTTCAGATTAGACTGGAATCTGTATCAGTATCTCTATCATTCTATTCATCATGTATGTATTTACGTATGTATGTATCTATCTTTATCATCATCATCTATATCTATCAACTATTATCTTTCTAGATATCTACAGATGTGTGTTAGCATACATGTGTGTGCATTCAAATGTGTGTATATATGTGTGCGTGCAGGTCCACAGTTGATGCTGGCTGTCTTTGATCATTTTACACTTTACTTATTGAGGTAGCATCTCTCAGAGAATCAACTTAGCTTGCCTTGTGGATACACTGCGTTTGCCTCATTAAACAAGATTACATGCAGTCCCGATGCCTGCTTGACTTTTGAATGGATTCCTGGAACCCAAACTCCTGTACTAATGCTTGAATAACAAGTGCTTTATTCACTGAGTGATCTTCCCAGCTTATACTGGAAACTTCTAGAGGTCTAGAACTGTATCCACTCATCCACCATGCATTACCTTTAGCCCAGTTTTTGGCAAATACTGGGTCACCAATAAGTATTTGTTGAACTATTAAGAACCAGCTGTGGAAAAAGATAGTCTTGCATCTCTGTGGCCATGTATACTCATGAACTGTCTATTCTGCTTCAAACACATGGAAATTTGAACCAAATACCTCTGAAGTTCTTTTACTTCAAAGGTTCATATTTTACTAAACTTTGCCACCCCAACTCTTACTCTCACCTCAGATCTTCTTATTTTGAGGGAAATTAAAGAAAATCTTAGTATCTGACTATTAGTCAGAAACCCGCCCCCCACAAAAAACACTCCTTTTTGAAAAGATTTTTAAAAATTTGCTACACTCTTTTGGACCATACAATTATTAAAAGAAACACAAAAGTGAGACCATCTATCCAGGACCAGTAGAATGAAGCTCTTAAGCTATGTAGAGTCTGAGTTCGAGTCCAGGTCCCACAATCTGTGTTGTCACATGCAGTCCTCGCATGTCTGTCGCTGTGAAGCTGCATGGACATGGGTAGAATGCTCTCTATGACCGCAGTCCAACCCTGTTCACTCAGATCCAGCTTTAGTGATTTAGGAGAGAAGAGGTGGAGACTGCCAGTGATCTTCACACTCTCTTAGCGAGTGGATGTGATCAACTCCAAGTCATTGAAATTTCAAGGTGACGATAATGAATTTCCAGATTCAGAAAGGTTAAGTATTTTGCTCAAAGTTCCAGAGCTAGGATTTCAGCCTAGTTCTGAGTCAAATTCTGTGTGTAATAAGTAGTTGATGTTTGGTATCATAGGATCTAGATTTAAATTCTAGATCTGCCTCCAGAGAGTTATACTGCAATGAAAAACCCATTTATCCCTAAGTCTCAGATGGATCATGAGAGTCACCACATGAAAACTGAGAAAGGTTTACACTCCTGAGTGTGACTGTGTTCAGTGAGGCGAGGAAGCTACTTCTTTTAGCACAATGTCACAAAGTAGGTGCTCAGTCAAGGTCACCTCTTAGTTAGTATTTTCCAAATTTGATGCTTCTGTATCACGCTGCTTACCCAAGTGTATATTGCCTATTCTCTTAATTCTTAGGAGAACAAAATTATAAACAAAAACTCAGAAATTGCTAGGTAGAGAGCAAAATGATAAGAACTCTGTTTATCTCTTTATGCTGGAAGTCTCAACACTGCAGGATTCTTTGCTTACAGGTGGACAGGACTGTTCAGTGAGGCATGACCTAGAGTTTGGTTGCCGTTCCTGGACTGGTCCGTAGCACCACTCTCTGACTGATACCTCTGGCTGCCTGAAGTGTCCTTAAGTAGATGTGGACAGTCTTCCCTGGGAGACCACTACTCCCCAAGCCCAAGAGAAGACGTTCTCCACACCAACTAATTCTTTGTATCCATGCTTCCCTGCTTTGGGTGACTTGATGAACAAACCTGTTCTCTGATTCAGTCCCTGTACTGCTCTTGCACAGACTTAAGATCTTTGCTTTCTAGACTCTTGCACTTGACTAAGAGGGGAGGTTCCTTCTTTCATTATTCTGAATGAATGCTTGCCAAGTTGACCAGCATAACAGTCTTCTCCTAAAGAGGTAATTCTGGCCTGTCTGTGATGTAGAATGAGAATCTGAGACACAGGCAAATGAATTTACCTAACACGGGGAGGCAGCAGCTTCGCTTTTATAGGTGTTGCAATTTTCCCATGTGTTGCAAATTTCTGCTTACACAGGAGACACAGAATTATCCCAGGCATTGCAATACCATAGTGCAGTTTTGACTGGGGCGCATTCTTTCAGTGAAGACTAAAATGCATTCTGCATGGGGACCATGCGAAAATAAAAACCTCTTGGATTTATTAGTAGTATAATGCATGTTTTCAAGGGCTAGTCCTGTGAGCAGCTTGCTTTGTCTGGGAAGTCTAGACAAGTAGGGATAGTCAAGGAGTCATTTCCGAACACCTTCAGTCTCTGAGGAAAGCAAACCATCTTTCTAGACCTTTGAGGGTTGGGGACACTAAGATTGTGGTTGTCTTCCTACTCCTGCGTAAGAAGGCATATTATTTAGGTGCCGCACACACTTTTGGGCACATGGCTTTTGATTTTATAGAAGGACCTAGAGTCTATTCAATGGGATGAATGGGATTGAAAGTGGAGGGGAAACTAGAGATCAGCAAACTAGAGATCAACATGGTCACTCATTGCCCCCAGTTGGTGAACACTGGGTCAGGGTTCCCAGGGCTCTATGTGGTTCCCCTTACCATCACACCTGCTGTATGATATTGTGAGAGGAGAGAAGTCCTGCAACCGGCTGGGTCTCTTTCTGGTCTGCACTCATGTGATGCCTGTCTTAATTGTACACATGGAAAGAGGGGACAGCAAGGGCAAATTTTGGCGAGCAGAAGTGGAAAGATCATCAGCTTCTGTTTAAAGTCACCCTGAATAAGACTATGACTGCATCCTCTGTGTTATGACTTTAGCAACATTGCTATACCTTCATCTCCTCATTGACAAAACAGGGAACACTGCCAGCTTGAGGAACTGCTATGAAGAGGGAAGAGAATAATCAGCTCAACTGGCCAAGCCCACAGAGCCTGACTCATAGCAGGAATTCAATGGAGGGTGCCATTATTTACTGTTCTACCGGAAATCACCCTGTATGATTTGAGTTATTGTAACATTTAAAAATCCACTAAGGTTAGATTATACATACCATTAATTTTTTATTGTTGAAGATCAAACTATTCAAACCACAGACTATAAGGTCTGTCTGCATTAATGATATTAATTCCAAAATATAGTGTGGTCTACCTACATACAAAAAAGAAATCGAAAAGCATCGAGGGTCCCCTTCCTTACCACCCTGTCAAAGGAAAGAAAGGAAATAAACAAGAACAGAACTGGTATGTGGACCAGTTGGGACCAAAGAACTGCACACCCAGTGGATCTGATCTGGGCTAACCTTCTGCTGAGAGGTAATATATGCAGACGCAATTATGTGCTGACTGCTTGGCTTTTCATTTATAGAGCCAGAGAGTTTAATAATGCTGAAAACTGCTGCCATCTTGAATGAAAAGAAGTGATAGCAAAAATGATTAATTCCTTAAACAGATCCTTAAAATAACAAAATTTGAACTCTGTGAGTCAATAGTAAATGAGAAGAGGCAGTGAGGACAGGAAACAGCAGGAAAACTGAACCTGAAGACTGCGTGCTGGTGTCTCTTTTCCTCCCTAACTACATCAAGGGCATGGGCTGCTGCAATCACCTGTGGACCCATTTCCCCCATCCACCTGGGGAAGGAGGGAGGAGGGATGTGTGAGGTGCTTCTAGCTCAGAATAAGTAGGCGCCCAAGCCTTGGATACGAGCGAGGGTTAGGCTAAAGATGACAGCAGAAGACTATACCATCTAGTTCCCCCAGAATCCCCAGCACTTTGTCTGAGCAGTCCTGGCCCTTTCCTGCCAGAGCTTTCTACCTGCAGGTGGAGCAACATATTTTTAAAACCTGTTTTCTTAGAGCATATCAAGCCTAATGTTTTAGGGTGTTGCGTTTAATCCCTCACACTAGCACTGGCTCTAGTAGAAACTTTGCAAACCAACCCCCTCGCTTGTTTTCTGATGTGATTCTAGTTGTCGGAGGGGTCCTCCATACAAAAAGAAGTAAGGGAGACTTTCAGTAAAACAACGACGACAGCTCCCCAGCTCTCTGAATGCTAGACTCCGGGAGGAGTCTAGAAACACTTAATGTAAAAGGACAGATAGCTATAAAGTAAGTGGTCACTAAGGGGCACGAAAAGAATGCCGTGATGCACAAATCGCAAATCAACAGCTAAGAAGCTGAGAACAACGATTGGGCAGTGTGAATATTAAACCAGCAACAAGCAACACCTACTGACAGGGAGGGAGGCAAAGCTGAGTACATCACAACTCCCTTTCCAGAGGCTCCACCCATCTTATGGGACAGAACAAAAGATCCATGGGTGCCTGTGGGATGGGAGTAAGTACAGGCACAATGGGTGATTAAGTCCAAGGAACTTGAAACTGGGGCTTGTAAAAATGCCCTCGAGGTGGGGAAGGTGAGATGAATTTGAGCAGGCAGATGAAATAGCTCAACATCTGGGGAAAGAAACTGGAATTTTAAGTGTCTGAGTTGGCATAGGCCAAGTCCACAGTTCAGGACAATAATGCAGAGTGTGTGGGAGCTGGACCATGGGTTGCACATGCATATTGTAGTAGACAGAGGCAGAGGGATTGATTTTATTGACTATTCAGTGCAGAGTTACCACACATTGTTTTTGTGGAGGAGATTCACATTTGGGGGCATAAAAGCTTTAAAAAATTATTATATTCCAATGAACTGAAATCACTGCTTTATATCTGTAGTCCGTGCTAATATTGGCTACCACGGCCCAAGTGCCTGCTGTCACTACGATCTCCAACTGTGATATCATTCACCCCATCACATCTCTCTTAAAGGGGGAGAGTCATGCACATTCTAAGTTGGGTGCAGAGTGAGGACCAAAGAAATGGCCAAGGGATTAAAAAAGGTGCTTTTCTCCCTCATATAATTGCTCTGTGCGGCCCATCTTATCAATTAAGACCAGGACCCACATTTAAACAGCATTGCTGTGGGTTGACTCTTCTAGGTTCATTCTCAGGTGCTCCAGCACCACACCAGGCATGCTAGGCAGTAAGCCCCTGCAGATCTCTGACCAATCGTCCTGCCATGCCATGTCACGTCCAGATACTCTGTATTTTGTTCTCTTTATTTTTAGCTGCGAACCACTTATATTTGGGGGAAGAGAAAACATTCTAATTATTCCTATAGCCGTCTTCATATGAAAATGCCCCAAATCTTCTCATTTTGTCTTTACAATCTGAATGGTTCTCAGTGACAGTATGTGATAGAGGCTCAGGATTCTGTTTTCATCATTTTAGGATTTCCTCTACTGTCTGCAGAAAGGGCAGCACCAGAGCCCTCTCTCTGACTCTACGATAATGTCTCCCTTTAGGAAATATGCATTTTTAGAACAGTCAGGGTTGATATGAGAGGGGAAACTCCATGATTTCTCTTCAGTCTCAATCACGCTGCCTTTCTTTGGGAGAGGCTTGCCCTCTGAGATTCAAAGGAAGAAGAACTGGGTAACTCATACACTTGAAGTCAGCAACTTTAACTATTCCTATAGAAATTGTGAGGAGGAGGAGGGGGGATTATCATACGCTTCTCTGAGAGCCTTCATTAGGAATGCAAACCTCATGCCTTCCTGGATTCTGGGTGAGCACCTGGAATATTCCCTCTGCTGTTTTCATTGAGGAAGAGTAAAAGTAAAGAATACCGTATGCTCCATTTTCAAGCAAGAGTAAAGAGGCATGGGTAGCAAAAGAAGTGAAATGAGCAGAGAAAATGTACGTTCCATACTGAGAAGCCATGGGGACAGTTCACCCTGTGCTCTAACTCTGGTTTCCTATAGGCCAGTCCCATGAGGAGAATGAGGAAAATATGACCAAGCAGAGATGAGACGTCACCATGACCTCCCGCCTCCACCAGTTTGCAGTGTTTTCCCGAGCAGGTTTCAAGCTACGAAACACTTAGCTGCCGTATAATGGCCAGGTTCTGGCTGCAAATGTTAGCCGTTTTGTTATGCATTCTCCAACAGGGTCTATAAAAGTTGTTTACAAGGGCAAAGCCTGAGCCCCGAGATCTGGCTTTTAGAGTGCCTTCTACCTTGCCATATTTTAATTCTTTGAACCTGCAGCAACAATTACATTTTTATAACTGCTAGCAGAAGGAGTTATTAAAACACTTGGCTCCAATGTGCCTTGGTCCCTGCCTCTGCTGGAATGCTGTAAATTGTTATGACTTGCACATTTGTGCAAACCCACTGAGAAAAACATCATCTTGAAATCAGTCCAGTGGCTAGTGAAAAGAAGCTGCCGGCACATTTCAAATGTAGGTCATGGGATGGTAATCGAGAGGATGGATACAGGAGTCCAAGGGATGAGGCTTGAATCCTATCACTGACTCTGGATTCTTGTGTGAGCAGGTAAGAGCCTTTGAAAGTTTCATTATTCTCATCTGCAAAGTGGGAACACAAAACGAGCGCTCAGTAGAAATCCATTATTACCATAATTGTTGAATTGACATTGTTCTATCTTTTGTCTCAAGGGAGGGTTCTTGAATCTGTGGCAGAATGGAATTTCATGACCATCTCTGTATGAGAAAATGATGTGGCCATTTTCTTTAGAACACTGGTAACAGATAGTGGCCTGTCACTTGGTCCTTCAGAGTTCTATTCTAGAATAAGATGTACCCTTCCCTAGCCCATCTGGGAAAGCAAGAAGGCAGGCTCACAGTTGTCACATGGTGGACTAGTGTGTCAGTATCTCTTCAGTCACTGTGTTGCCACTGTTTTTCCTCATGCACGAATCAACTGGCTTACAGAGGTTACCATGATTGTAGTCTTGGATGGGTTTAGGAATAAATTTAGGAAACCCAGCTATGCAACAAGACACAGAAAACCTTTACATATTGCAAGTCCTCACCTGAAAACTGGTGTTAAGGAAGTCGCCAACTGCCCCAGATGTGACTGTACATGCCTGAAAATTTAGCATTTATAAGGCTGAAGTAGGCAAGTCAACTGGAGTTCGAGGCTAGCCTGGGCTACGGTAGTGAGTTCCAGGACAGAGTAGACTATAGTATGAGACCTATCTCAAACAAACACCACAAATAACAATGACAAAATAAACAGTATCATCAGTTGATGTGATCTTTGATCCATCATACAAGTCCTCTGAGCTCCAGTTTCTTCATTTGGAAATGGAAATAATATTATTTTTGCACAGAGCAACTGTGAGCTCTCAAAGATAGCACAAAGGGATCTTATACAGTTTAAAGAGCTTCCTAAATGTCACTCATTGGTGTGAGGAGGTGGAGCCATTGGTATCTGATGATTTACTTGTTTTAAGAATTCTGAGGGCTGCTGAGCTTGAGATATGATGATACATGTAAAATTAATATGTTTCTTAGTCAAAAGCTAGAGCTGGGGCTCTAACTGAGTATAGCATACAATAGTGAGAAGTAATGGTCTGTTGATACAGGACCATGCCAGGATCCAGAAATGCAAGCAAGGAAGTGTGTTATTAGGAAACAAGGATGAATTGGTTCTAATATATCAGAATTGAACTTCTTAACATGTTTCTTCTTTCTTTGCAGATGGATTTCATTTAATCCTTACAGTCTTTCCAGTCACATTCCTGGAAACTCTTTCTCGGCTCTCTTGAGACACTCTGGACTTAGCACTCACCAAGCATTAATTTTTAAATGGTAGATGCTTTTACAGGACCAGGCACTGACCCCATGAAATGAGCCCTTCCTATCCTAGAAGCGTCCAATCACAGAGGGGCTTGAACACAGTCAGATCTTCAGTCCTCTTTGCTTCACCCATCAATCCTAAGGCTCTGATGGCAACATTCTCTTGTTTTCTGTCTCTTAAACATTCAGAAAAAAATTGAATAGTTGAAAATCTCACTACAGTGGGGTTAGTATGTTGTGTGCTGAGGATGGAGGAGGTGGATTGCCATTGCACGCTGGAGATCTGCACAGATCACACAGGAAAGAACTGGTGGAAGATGATTAGCTGGTGACCACACTCACTTCTAGACATCAATTGGAAGATGTATGCTTTTCCCAATGGAGCTATCTTAATTCTCAGTGACCTTGGATTTGGAGGATCGGCAGCAAGCCTTTTTTACTCTCCTCCTAGACTTTTATCCATGCAACAAAACAGTCTACTTAATGATGAATGTACATATGCCTGTGAAATATACATACATAGTTCAAAGATATATAAATACAGCACAACAACTATTGATTTTCTTCCCCATTAAAATGCCTTTGGGTGTATTCAGAATAGATGCTCTGACAGCGGCCATTTTGATAAAATGAGATTGGGGAAAAGATGAAAAGAGCCTGAGCTGGGACTAAGGTACTGCATTAAGGACTTGATTTACTTCTGCCTACTCTCTTCTACTTGTAAGGTGTATTGTGCAGGTCTCCTACTGAGCCAGTGAAGAAACAGCATCCTTTTAAATATTAATTTAGAGTATCAATGATGCTACTTATGGGGCTATTGTCTTTCAGCTTTAAATCCATGTTTAATGCTTTTTGATGCTAAGCCAGGACTCACACATTTCTGCTTGGCCAGATGAATACTTGCCCCACTCAGTCAACTGGGAGACTCTAGAGTGACCCTAACAGGCAGAGGTTGATGGGGAGTCTGATACCTTCATCACTGCTCTGTGTTCCGAGCAATGTTATTGGCCTGGCCTTTTCACTTTGGAACTGGCAGGGTCTAGCTCTTCCAGTTTGTTGCATTTCCAGCATGGCATAAACAGATCATCATGATCCATTAGAGATCAGAGACATAACAACAATAAGGGCTGCTTAGGGGATTGGGTCTATTGAGCCCAGAGATGCCAGCCATGACCAAATGAAGTACCCTTCTCAGATGCTGGCATTTGACTATCCTGACCATTTTTTTTTTTGATTTAGTTATCTCTTCCTTTTGTTCCCTCTGACCTAGAAGGGATGTCTCTCCATTACCAACATCACCTCTGTGATACCCTAACATTGTCCCCATATTTGTAGATCCTCTAAAACATTTGGTGCAACTGCTGCCAAGACAGGGCGATCGCCTCTTATACCCAATATGACTGTCATTGAAAACCAGTAGCATTTCTCATTAATCAGAGATCCAAAAGCTGAAAATACACAGAACTTGCCCATGCGCCTCAGTTGTACTCCAGTATGTAACCCTAAGCTCATTGCTACACTATCTCTCTCTCCCTGTCCCTATCCATCTCTCACACACACACACTCACGACATGAAAATAGAAGGGGAATTAGTTGTCAAGAGGAAGGATATTCTGGGAGTAAGAAGAGGACAGGAGAGGGGCTGAATATGACCAAATTTAATACATGTGTTTAAATGTCATAATAAGACTCATTATTTTGCATTATGATACAGATGATAATATAAACTTTCAAAAATTGTTACTAAGGAATCATGAGAGTAGGAGAAATAGTTTTCTTCAAGGAAGAGCCCCTGAAATGGTTATCTAATACCAATGGTCAGTCCTGAAAACATATACATAAAAGTAATAAATGGACTGAGCAGGTTTTATTTATGTATTTAGGAATATATATTCAAGATATACATTTATATCTACACAATCACACACACACATACATACATACATACATATGCATGTATACTAAGAAAAAGAAGCTATGGATTTGAGAGAGGGCAATGAGGAACATGAAAGGGTTTAAAGAAGAAAGGAGAGGGAGAAATGATGCAACTATATTTTTATTTAAAAAAGTTAAAAATAAATCTTTGTCATGCTTGTTTGGTCATTTATCTAGTGTAGGGTAAAAGGGCCAAGGAAAGAACTCCCTGACTATGACTTGACCTCAAGACCAAGACCAGGGCCAAGAAACAGAATCCCACCAATCTCAAGATCAAGTCACAGAATTCTACCGATCCCTGAGCTTGCCCTAGAGTCTGACCACAGAAACCCATTAATCCTTGAGCTAGCCTCAAGATCAGACCACAAAAATCCCACCAATCCCAGGCCACTCTGTAAATCTCCACCTCCAAGAAACTCTATATAAACTCTGTCTTCTGCTCAGTTCCCTGCTGCTTCTCAACTGAGCAGAGACAGTCAATCTCCTATTTTTTTTTAATTCTCCAATAAATATCTTGTGTGAAGTTTGTTTGTGGTGTGACTTTGTCATAGTCTTTGATTTCAGATTGCCAGCATACCTTTTCCTCCAAAGCTGTAACACTTATACCCAGGGCAATAAGTAATCAAATAAAATACTCATAAAATAAGTAATCAATAAGTACTCAACAAAATACCCAAAAAGATTATGACTGGTTAAAACATACAATATAATTGTATGTAAGAACTATTACTAGGAAGAAAGTAATTGTGCCATTTCCTGCAGAGTTGTTACCAAAGGGGACATCCCAATGTATTTGGAATTCTAGTAAAATAAAATTGGAAATGGTCTTCCTTTTTCTGATTTTTTTTAAAAAAATAGAAGGGAAAGAAAGGCCATTCATTTTAGCCAAAGAGGGCCTGAGGCAATTTCTGTCTGCTTATTTTTGGAACTAGGCAGTAGATTAGGAATGAGTGGGTTTGCAAGGACTTGGGGATCAAAGATTGAGAGAGGGCCAAGTAGTTTATGCTCAATTTAAACATGAATTTTGTAAAGGTGAGAAATATTCAGAGGATTTATTACCTCGGTGGGCAGTTAATTTACTATCAGATAAAGTGATCAAGTAGGGGCAGGAGTCTAGGCTTAGAGGTGAGGGGGCTTACAGAATGGACAAGAATGACTGTTGAACTTCCTTCCACACTCAGACTATCTATTTTTCTTTTACTTTTGGTCCACTTTTCACAATTTAAAATCACAAAAGTGAAGATAAGGAAGCAAGGAGGTGTGTGAGAGAGAAACACATGTTGTAAGGAGGCCGCCTGTCGGTTGCCAGCTGCTCAGCAGCTCAGTCCCAAAATAATCACAGAGAAACTGTATTAACTGAATCACTGCTTGGCCCGTTAGCTCTAGCTTCTTATTGGTTTATTCTTACATATTAATTTAACCCATTTCTACTAATCTGTATATCATCACATGACTGTGGCTTATGGGGTAAAGTTCTGTTCCACTCTAGCAGGGCAACATGGCTTCTCTCTGACTCCTCCTTCTATCTCTCAGCATTCTGTTTTGTTTTCCCCATCTAGCTCTGTTCCCCTATAGCTCTGCTATAGGCCCAAAGCTGTTCCTTTATTAACCAATTATATTCACAGAATTCAGAGGGGAATACCGAATTACCTCCCCTTTTCTGTTTAAATGAAAAGGAAGGATTTAACGTTAACATAGGAAAATTACATATATCTACTTTATCTTTTATCATAACTAAGGAAAACTATATTATTACTATCTATTTTTCAACTCCATCAAAGACTCCAGAAGGATATAATATTACCAAAGAAAACAGAAAGTGCATTGTAAGCTACTTCCAGAACTCTAGAATTGACAGAGACATCTGTCTGCCTGAACAGCCACCCAAATTTTGAATTCAAGATATCTTTGAAATACATGTTGGCTTAGCTTAGCAGTCCCCAGAATCAAATGTCTCTCCTCAGTCAAAAAATTCCAAGCTACCACAATAATATACATAATCCAGACTCTCTGTAAATTTTCCATCTTTATGTGGCTTGTTTCTACTGTATTACTTTTTCTACAAGTTTAATATTTACTTTTATTATCTTTACTCCTTTAATCTATTACTGTCTGTACTCTGTCTCTTTAAAGATTTTGTTTTTTTTAAAATCATTTAGTTTTCTTTGTAACTCCCGTACTCTTTTTCTTCTCTCTCCCAAGTCTATGCACATTTATCTAACACTGTGACCCATTTAGAGGTCTTTTATGTCTAAATCTGTACTATTGTCTATCTGTAATTCTTTACTGACCATTAAAATGCTAAGCCATTCTTATGAAATTAGGGGAAATAGGGAACTCCCTGCTTGCCCTGCCCAGTCCAGCGTAGTGGAGCTGTTTGCTGCCTCTGAGAGCTATGCTCCTGGCCCTATTTTTAGGCACACAGCCAGTCTATGTTGCCATTAAGCCAGTTGTATCTTTCTGCTCACAGACCCCACTCAAATGCTTTATAGCCAGACCTCCAGAAAGAGTCAGTTTACACTGGCAGCATTGCTTAGAAAACTGGCATTTCAAAACTGCTGTTTTGTTCCTGATACCACTGAATCATAAAACCTCCCTTAAAGGAGCTGCAGCATGCTGCCAGCAAAATGCTGTCTACCAATAAGCCATGCTTAACTCTGTTCTTTTGTGTCTAGGATTCCTTTTCAAGTTTTCTCAGGTATTATGTGGATTTTAGTCTACCATGTTGGACATCAATTGTTGTAAGGAGGTCGCTTGTTTGTTCGCAGCTGCTCAGCAGCTCAGCCCCAAACAATCACACAGAAACTATAGTAATTAAATCACTGCTTTGCCCATTAGTTCTAGCTTCTTATTGGCTAACTCTTACATCTTAATTAAACCCATTTCTATTAATCTGTGTATTGCCATGTGGCTGTGGCTTACTGAGTAAAGTTCTGTCCCACTCCAGCAAGGTTACATGGCTTCTCTCTGACTCCTCCTCTGCTTTGTTTTCCCCACCTAGCTCTGTTTCCCTATATCTCTGCTATAGGCCCAAAGCAGTTCCTTTATTAACCAATGATATTCACAGCATACAGAGTTGAATCCCACATCACAAATAAACACATACACCGCACACACACACACACACACACACACACACACACACACACACAGAGAGAGAGAGAGAGAGAGAGAGAGACAGAGACAGAGACAGAGACAGAGAGAGATAGACAAAGAGATGAGGGAGTGTAAAGTTGGAAAGATACCTGTGAAAGATTCCCTCCCATGCTCATCTATTACATTTTAAACCTGCTGAGTTGAAAAAAACCCAGAGAAATAGGTCATGATCACAGATATGTGGTTTTTCTTTTCTTAAATGAGATGATTCAGGTTAAATTTCTATATGCCAACTTCACATACTATTGTTTCAGAGACAACTCTCAACAATGAAAAGAAAGAGCATAATAAAAAATTCATGGGGAAAAAACACTGCAATCAATGTAGAATAAGTCTTTGAAAATTAGCCAATTAATTGGGCTTTGCTTTGTTTCCCTCATATCGAGGGACTTAATTTACATAAAAGAAGTTTAATGTGAACAATGAAGGCATACACAGAAAATAAGAGCCGAATAAAAGATCACTTACATATATGACTAGACACTTCAAAGGCACAGAGTGAAAGGCGAGCCACCAAAGACTACATCCAAAAAGAATTCCAAATTCATGACTTTCTTAAAATGTACTATGATGGACTTCACAGGTCTGGAAAGAGGTCAATGAAGAATCATTGAGACCACCCATACAGTCAGCTTCATACAATAGCCACCTTCTGGATATTAACAATAATTTCTACCAAGTTCTCTCAGTGATGAAGCCAGGATCAATGAGAATAAAACACACTGGAGTACATTTTCAATTCTTTGAAAGAATATTCAGATTACCTGACATATATAAAGGAGCTGTCAAGAATGTAGAAGGGTAATCAATTGCCTATAATGAGGGCTGGTAAGGTTATTCCTTCTTGAGTAGCCTAAATCTTTAATAGTTGAGAAGGTTCTCTCTTGCACTGAGACTCTTAGCATGCTTTGGTATTATAGGAACTCTTTCAGCCAATAGCCTTTAAGATAGTGGCCTACTTTGGGCATGGTCTCAAGTACTATAAATGCCAGTGAAAAGTATACTCCATTCTGGGCTATTGTGGAACTCTTTTGTATGCCAATGAATTGGCACCCACTGTCTGGGGCATGGATCCACTTAAGAGCTAAAAAGCTTTTTAAAAAAGAGGGCTTCTAGACCCACAAAAATGGGAGTCAAGTACTGCTTCTTTGTAGCCACATTTTTTTTTCCGATAGGCTCTGTTTGCTGGTTGCAAACAGAGGCACAACTTCTTTCAAAGTCAGCTTCCTGGTTCATACTGGCATCACAGAATGGCCCTGGCTCTCTCAGGATGTCCTGGTATGGAGCGTTTAAATAGGGTTTGTGAGCAGAGTGCTACAAGTTGCTTAATGGCAACATAGACCCACTGTGTCCCTGGAGCTGAGGCTGTGAATAAGGCTCACAGAAATGGTGGTGAACATACCTCCACCATATTGAACTGGGTGGAGCCAAAATGCAAAGCAGCCTTAGTCCCAGCCATAGCTCTTTGCATTTTAAGAGGTGCTCCTGGTCAGAAAATGATTACAGATATACAATAAAGACAAATTCAGACATAAAAGACCTCTAAGTGAGTCACAATGTGTTTTTAAAATGTACATAGGCTTTGGAGAGAGAAGGAAAAGAGTGTAGACAGTTAGAAATAAGTAGCTTTAAAACATAAAACAGAATCTTTAAAGAGACAATAAAAGTAATATAAAAGAGTATAGATAGTCATAGACTAAAGGAGTAAGAAAAATAAGTCACATAAAGATGGAATATACACAGGGAGTATGGATTATATATTATTGTATTTTCTTTGTATTTATTTTTTTTACTACTGGGAGACATTTGATTCTGGGAGCTCCTAAGTTAAACCAATATAAAGGTATCTTGACTTCAAATTTCGGGTCTAAGGATATGCTGCTTTGGAAAAGAGGTTCTGTTTTTGTTTCCACAGAAGATGAAAAGCTGTAGATCCCTTCCAGGCTAATGTGGTTTGATGTAACAAGACCCCCAATAAGGTCTCTGTGAACCATAAAAATATTTTACCCAACAAACAGCAAGAAGCAGTTTGGAGAAAATAGCATCCAAATTCCCAAAATGATTGTTATAAATGTTTGTTTTCATTTAAAGGGGGTTGATTATAAGTGATTATTGGTTACAGTCAATTTCTAAAAATAAAAAAGAGTACGGGGGATGTGATATAGAGATGAGTACTTTGCATTGGTATGGATCTTGGTTAGTGATCATATTTCAGATAGATTTTGTTAGACTGTGTATATGTATTACTGCTCTTGTTTAAGGTATTGTGTTTGTGCAGCTCATTTGAAAATGTAAGATTAATAGGTAGTCATTTATAATAGTCAAACTTGTAGTCATATTAATTAGGTTTTGTAAGATGTGCAGAGATATATTTCAGATGGATAGGTTTTCTCCAACCACTTCAAAGAACTGTAGAATATGACATTTAAATAAATTAGGATTCTGTTCTATTCCAAAGAGAATGTTGGGCACTGAAGACACTCCACTTGGAACTTGTTTTCTTCTTGGCAAAACTGGCCTTTGGGCAAAGGACTGCCCCTGCCTCGACCACTGACAAAATGCATGGTGTCCAGACAGGATAAGCATGATATAAGCAAAAAGACTGACAAACCTTGTCAAAACAGAGTAAGATGGTTTTTCAAATTTTCCTGCCTCTGAAAATGGTCTGTTGGACCTTAGTCAAAGTTGGTTGCCCCAGTGTTGCAAATAAGACTTTGGGTGATTGCCTAGGTATCCAGTTGTCTCTGTCATTCCTTGCACCTTTTGGAAGTTGCTTGATTATACTTCCTGTTTACTCAAGTAATATTATTTACCTTCTCAGATTTCCCTTCTCAGGTCTTTGATGGGGTTGAAGACTGCACACACACACACACACACACACACACACACACACACACACACACGTATGTATGTATGTATGTGTGTATATATATATATATATATACATATATATTAAATAAATAGTCAGAATTACTTTCCTCTCATGATTTAACCAAGCCAATTTTAATATAAGACTTAGATGCTTTAGGATAGAATAACTATAGAAACATTTAGCATATGTTTCTTGTTCATGCTGGCTGCAATTCAAATTTTTATGTATATTTTGCCTCTTCTTTTCCCTGGACAATAATTGATATTTGTTCTTATTGGAAATAGTTTTGTATTAGGTTTAGAACACTCTTATTTAGACAAAAGGAGGAGGTGTTGTGGGAACTCCTACATCCAATAGCCTTTAAGATACCAGCTCACTTTGGGTGTGGTCTCATGTACTATAAATGCAGGCAAAAAGCATATGTGAGCCTCTTGGTTGGTGGATTCAGTCCTCCCAGTGTACAGAGAGTACTTCAGATCGTTACTCTTTCTGTGAGTTTATCCCCAGATAGATAAACCTTTGTTATACTCCATTCCAGGCTATTGTGGAACTCTTTTGTATGCCATCACTTTGGTACCCAGTGCTGTAAGTAAGAGCAAATTACTTAAGACTTCATCTTACGCTTCCAGAACCTCCCTAACATTGCAGTCTGGTTAGGTAAACAATAATAATTTGTTTTCTGTAGAGAACATACGTATAAATCAGTATGGCCTGGCAAGGGCCCTTTTCCTGTTCTTTCTTGTGCATGTCTATGTGCCAGGAAAGAGAGAGAAGAGAAGAAGAAGAGGAAGAGGAGAGAGCTGGAAAATACAGCAGGACTAGTTCCCTTAGAAGATCATTAATCTTAGGTCAAAGGTCCTAATCTCCTAAGCATATCTAGAACATTATTTCCTGAAAGGTCCATGTCCAAATATAATGAACTTGGGAATGAGGGTATCAGCACGTGAATTGAGCAGAGAAGGGAACACAAGTATTCAGGCATCACATAACCCAAAATCTGTTACAAAGGGGCAGGAACCTCTAATTGGGTGGTGTTGTCCAAAATGCACAATCTTTCTAAGCCTCAGATACCTGAAAAAATAGAAGCCTTGGAGCCTCCCATGAAAGTGATGTGAGGGGTATATAACTCCACGAATTGTAAGCACATTGCACACAACAAGCAGCTAAGGGACCACTGTTACTAATACCATCAATGCAGGAGGCAAGGAATGATCAGGAAATTGGTCAGTATGTTGCTTTCTCTATCTCCATCCCTTTTTGTCTTGCTTTGTTTAATTTCATCTTGAGGTTTGCTTTGCCCAGGTCACATCTGATTATCCCTGATTATGATGGGTTTATTTGAAGCAGTCTCTTGCTCCCTGTTCCTTGCTTTGCCTTATGATCCCCTGCCCCTTAACTGTTTCTAAAGAGAAGCCCTTCCATAGGTTCTGATCAACTTGTAGGAGATCAAAGTCCATTGTGAGCTCCCACTAGGGGAGAGGGAAGAAGACAGTCTGTAGACAAGAAGACTACCCCCAAAACTCTGTCCCTTGCTTTGCCATTTCTCTGCATCTTATAAAAGGGCTTTATGCCATGAAATCCCCAAGACAGAAGTTTATAATGGAGAATACCCTTCAGTGCAGCTTTGAACAAACATTTTTCTATCCACCCAGCTCTGCTTCCCAGAACTTTGTCTGAACAGAGTGGAGAACAATACAAACAGCAGATTCAGAAGGCACAATGAGGCAGATGACACCTGCTTTGCTCTTCAAGACACATCTGTGTGCAAATTGCTTTCCCATTGCACTGACACCATGACTTTTCAAGTCTGTTTATAGACGGAGATGCATGAGGAATTCTCTCTAGAATTCAAGCCAGTTTTCACAATAAAAAGACACCATTCTTTCAAGACATCTCTCATTCTGACACAAGCCACCCCAAGTTTGAGGAGACTCCTCTTTTTCTTTTTGATCACCTGGCTGCAAATTTGACACTTATGCAGATTTTATAATTCACTAGTTTGATGTGAGAAAGAACTGTATTTGTGCTTAGAACACAAATTCAAGCTTCCATCACCCCCACAGATGCAGCACCCCTTTGTACAGAGTACTGCAATTGGAAAAGCTTTTCCAAGTTTTGGTGTCCAGAGTTTTTACTGGGATTCTATTATGTCTGCCAGATTTTCAAATAATTGGATAGGTGGTCAGCTTATCCAATTTTTCTTCCTTGTGATTTGATTGATATTAGAAGGCTCAAAATCTAACCCTTTAATGATACAGTTGGTCTTTCTTGTAAGGTCAGCTCCCAAAGTTGAGTCATTTTGTTAGCTTATCTAGGGGCAAGTTAGCAAAAACCTCATTAGCAAAAACCCTTCAGCTGTGTGTTACTATCATGCTATGGATCTTGAATGCATGTATTATAAAGACTTTGCATAATTGGGTGGCATTATTCAGAGGTGATGGATAGTTAAAGAAGCATGGCCTTGTGGGAACATGTTAAGACATTGGGGACTACTCACCATGATGTCAATTTTACTCTGATCACTTAGAAGATTAATGCTTAATGGCTACCAAGTAGGAGCTAGAGCCAGTGGCCAGCAAAATTCTTTCTTACATGGAGACAGAGATTATACACCTTGATTGGTTTGTAAAGTACTGAAAACTTGGTACACTATCAGTAACTATTTGCTGAGTTCATAAGAGAGTAAATGACCAAAGTTAAGAAAAAGGTAAGAAAAGGTTAGTATCTAAACTTCAGAGAAGAAACAGTTAGCCAATTGTATTTCTTCCTTCTTCCCTACCTTCCTCTCCTTTTCTTCTTCCCTTTCCTGATTAGATTTATTCATGGCATAGAAGCACTCAAATTCTTTGGTCTTTTTCCTTCTATAGAACCCTCCCTGCCCTTTTAAACTTTCTTTGAGCTCCCTCCATTATCACCATCCCTTACTATTGTCAAAGAGACTATGAGTTCCTACATAAAGCCGTGCCTTTGCTTTCACACATTTTCAGTCGGAATTTTGCAGCTCTGAATGCCGAGGAAGTGAAACAGAAAACATTGTGCAAGAAAAATCCAATTCCTCCCTGAGTGGCAGAGGTGCCTCGATGCATGAGAGCGTTCCAATCCTGGTGCCCATTCCTCTCCACATGATATTAATGTCACTTCAGTTGCCACTCCATTACTTATTATTAGTCAAATCAATAAGCAACCCGCAGGCTGGAAACTGACTGCCTGTCACACTGAAGTATGGAGGTGGAACTGTTAGCTCAAGCTGATATTGCAAGTGTCAAAGGGCATCCTAGCTCTCCAGAGAGGTTTGAAGAGTGAAGTTTGGTTCACCAGACAATCACTGAATGACCAGTTCCTGTATCAGATGCTATGCTGGGTGGGGCCAGAGGGAATAGCACTAAGGAGGCATAGTTTTGTCCCTAGGAGATGATGGAGGTGAGCAGGAGTAAAATGGCCTCTGCCCCGATGCCATCAGTCTGTTTCCCAGGTGTAACTGCAGGAGTTAGCATTGCAACCACCCACTGCAGCCTGCCGTTCCTCATTGTGATTCCCTGACTCATTTTTCCGGTGCCTTCACTGGCACCTGATGCACTATCTAAGTGATCTATTTGTGGATTTGTTATCTCTTCCCACTCAAATGTCAGCCAGGAACTTTTGTGTAGTTGTTCACAGCTGCATCTCTAATGCCTCGATCTATGTCTAGAACGTAGTAGATGTTCAAAAAAAATTTCAATGAGTTAGTGAATGAATCTACTAAATAGGGCTTTTTCCTCACTCAACTATCTTAAGACACTTAACTGGTAGTGGAAAATATAATTAAAGTTGTGTTTGTGGTAAGATGATCCCTCCAGAATGGACCGAACGTACTCCCTCAGCTGACAGGCTGTGGGGGCGTGTCTAAGGATAGGCAAGGCGAAGACTATGCTTGTTACAAATCACACGAGGAAAACAAGAACACATTCTGAGGAGATGGTTCAGACAACGAAGTGCTTGCCATGCAAGCCTGAAGTTGTCAGTTCAATTCCCAAAACCCACATGAAAGGGGAAAAGAATGTGCATGGTGGTCTGGTGTTAGGGAAGCACATGGGTTCCTGGGGCTTGTTGGCCACCTCTCCTAGCCTGATCAGTGAGCCCTGAGTCCCATTAAGAGACCTTGCCTCAGAAAGCAAGGTTTAAGGCTCATGAAGGCATTCAAGGTTGACCTCTGGCCTCCACATGCCACATGTATGTGCACATCTGCATACACATATGCATACATCTGCATACATAAATAGAACAAAGCACTCTTGTCTTATAACCTCACTTCTCATTGACGTTATTAGTGGGTGGGTGGCACTCCTAGAATAGATCAGATTCAGATCTAGGGTCAACTCATTACTCGTTCTCCCAGGACAGAGCCTAGGGTTCTGGCTTGTGAGCCCAAGCTGCAAGCAACACAGAAAGCATATTTTCAAGGGGAAATGTAATTGAGACATACCAAACTCACATAATTATTTTTAACACATTCTGAAGATGTCTCAAAATGAATTTCGCATAAAATGTACATCCAAACAGCATGATTGTGGCTGACTGTTTCTACATTATTCAGTCTTTAAAAATAAATAAGTCTGAGTTCTCCTTAAACAGTTGTATCACAGGATTATATAAAACGAGAGAGAGAGAAGGAGAGAGAGAGAGAGAGAGAGAGAGAGAGAGAGAGAGAGAGGGAGAGGGAGAACAGAAAATACATAAATGTATTCTACTTGCTTTGGTTTTCTGTTTATCTGGAAGCCATTCATCTTCTCTCTTACTCCTCCCTCTCCCCCCCTTTTTTAGTAAACATTAATCCGCACAGATGGTGAACCATGGTAATCTCTGCTACCAGCTGCAGAGAAGAATTTTTAATGAAATGGGAATTTAAAGGTTTTTATTCAAAAGCACTAGAGTCTCTTCGGCTCCCTAATAATGTTCAAATTATTTCTTCTGCCATGAGTTATAAATGCTGTGTGATTGTGGCGTTGCTTCTCAAAGAAACTAACCTACTGCCAGAAGGAGGATGCTGCCCTCAGTCTGCTGTGCCCTGCTCTGTGTAAGTGTGTGATGTGCCTAGGAGAAGGCACTGGATGTCTAAAAACATGAGATTTAGCACTGAACCAACCTTATCCTAGACTACGTTCATGTCTGGTGTTTGGTTGTTGTAGCTGTGTCTCCTGCTCCTCTGGCTTTTAAAATAAACTTTGAAGAGTTGTGACACTGCTTTAGCTGTTTCTCCAACTGAAAATGTTAGTTCCTTGTATTTTTCTCCTAGCCCAGTGCTACTCAGACTGACCATTTGGTATTTTAACCAGTCTGGCTTATACTTGAGACATACTGTTACAGAGAACACCCATGAGTAACTCTGTTGGGCTTGCTTAGTAGACACACAGCCTCCCACCCTTCACAATTTTGTCCAAGAAGACCGGTGTTGAATATTCATTTTCATTCTCAATAAATAATAAATTTACCATGAAGTTCAAAGCTTTTTACAAAAGGTTTTATAAAAAGTTTCTTTCTCTTTTCTTTCCCTCCCTTCACACACACACTCACATACACATGGAAACTAATACTGTCTAATCTAAATTATGCTATTCACATTAATTGAAGACACATTTACAATATGTGTATATGCCTAAAGATATTGAAATATAATAATATAAAGTGATTTTGATGCCATATAATAGTTACAAAATCCAATAGTTTCAAAGAGGAGAAACACCCAAAGGGATTCCAATTTTAAAAAGGACTGCCTTAAGGTTGAGAGGTTCATTGCTATTAAAGTCAATTATAGGAACTTACATCTTGAACATTAAATTATCATGTGTGCTTCTTTGATCACAAACACATTAGCAAACACACAGAAGATCTTGAAGGCAAAGGAAGTTCAGTGGGAACTCACTGACATGTGAAGAATGCAATGGCCACCTTTAAGTATGGGAAGTTATGCCAAAACCCTCCTTGGCTTGAGTGAATCCGTGGATAGTACTGAACCTCACGTATGCTATGTTCCTCTCAACATACGGATTTAATTATGTCTCTGTCCTAATGAAGTACTCGTCACAACTGTGACTCTAACATAACTTTGGTTGGACATGTGGCAACAAAACTAGCATGGATTTCCTTCTCCTTCAAAATTTCAAGAGTAGTGCTGCTGGCAATTTGGATGTGTCAAAGAGAAGCCATAAAATTCCTTGTTTGACTGAATAGGACAAATTTAAAAAGGGAATAAAGATTCCCTTGTTCTCGGTAGTAAGAGCACACCTTCTAGCCAGGGAACTGTGGGAAATGTTATTTGAACATAAGTGACAATGTAGATGTGATCAGTCTGAGAGCTAAGATAGCTACCAGCAAGTAGGTAACACATACCAGGTGGACAGACTAGACAAAGGGATGATTTCTATCCTGGGCAAGGGAATGGGGTAAATACTGTTATCTGCATAATGCTACACAGAACAGCACACAAATTAAAACTGACAAATTATTTATTTCTAAAACTTTCCATTTAATATTTACTACGGGTAACAGAAACTACAGTAAAGGTTCCACATATAAAAAGGGGCCATCATAGCTACTTAAAGTCATGAAGTCTTTGATCCTGTTGTGGTCCATACTGAGTTACTAGGTTTCTCACATCTCAGTTTCCCTATGTGTAAATTTACTTGTGTGCCCCTCAGGCCTGATATGATAAGAGATTGCCAGAACCAATGAAAAGCTCACCAGGAAACTTAGGTGGGAGCATCTTTCTAGATCCTCTGTAGTATTTCATATGTCGGTCAATTAATAAAAAGGTTTTTCAGGACCCTGGACCAAACAATCAGACAAAAGGAGGCAAGGAGAAAGCAGCTCACTGGACAAGGAAGACTAAGAAGCAAAGGGACAGGAAATGACTCTGGCTGTGACATCTTGAGCAAGACTGGTTTTCAGCACCCTGACAGAAGCTGCTCATTACACTGGGCTCCCTCAGCACTTGAGTACTCTGTGATCTCCATATAAGGATGCTAAAAAGAAGCCAGTGGTGTGGAGCCAATACTATATAATTGATAATAACTGACTATACTTACATTGTTAGCAGCCCCTCCTTGGAGGTTGCCCTGTTGATCCGGGAATTGCCAATAGCTTTCCTTGGTTCATGGCTTTATAGGCCATGCTATGCTATTTTGCCCATCATGAAAGAGCTGGCAGTTCACAAATTACCTGAGGGCAGGATCACACTCTAAAGTGACTTGAGCAAATGATTTGTGTGGGCTAATGTGCACCTCCTATGGCCATGCTGTCATCAAAACACTGGGTCGAATCAAATAAGTCCATCAAGGTACTATAAAATATGCATGCAAAGAGGATGGATGTGATGTTGTTGAGAATAATAAAACAGTCCATAAAAGCTACAAAATAAATCAGCTGTTCTTTCAGGCATGGCATACCAAACACCACATACATCCATATATATTATATATGCTGTAAGCACACATATATTATATATGAGCACTTATTGACACGCTCTGTGAAACACAAAGTGATTAAGGTGTTTGCATTATGGAAGGACTTGTTACCAAGGAAGTATTGGCAATGCAGACTGAAATGAAGCTTTGGCCTCTGATCAATGGCCTTGCCAAGGGCATCTCTCCAGAGACTGCTTCTTGTGGAAAACATGTGTATCCTTATAAAAGATGAATTATAAGTTGGAAATACGGGTCATATTAGTCTTACACCATGACTCTGGCAGGTAGCCCTAAGGTGTTTTAAAGGGATTTTGTGTTTTCCTCCATACTGTATTTTTAGCCTCAGGTTATGGGAAAAATATGTCCTCAGATTTCTGCTTACATAGTCAATAAGTTAGAAGGTGGAAATTTCTTCCTTTTTCCCCTCTCTCTTTTTACCCATTCCTCTCTGTCCTTTTTCTTTCCTTTTTTCTAACCTTTATTGCTTCATTCTTTTAGTTTTATAATATGTACTAAAATTGCAGATGCTTCTCTGTACACTTATTAACTATGTCAGTGCCGGTTATGAATATCTTGTAACACAACAATTGTTATGTGTCAGTGGAACAGCCATGAACATGAACAAGCTACCACCTCAACTCTTAAAGATTCACCGTCTACTGTCAATGAATCATGCACAGGCAGAAATTAGTGATGGTTATTTCAATAAAATGGAATATATACCATGAAAAAGACTGTGATCTAAGAAAAGAATGACTAATTCCTACTGTAGAGATTTTGGAAGAGTGTCCCACCCATGATAGAATTTGAAAACGTGATGAAAGAAGAGGGATTTTAATAGCATTGAAGGGGGGAAAAAAGTGTCCTTCAAACCAGGGCACAGCATATAGCAGACTTAGAGACGAGATAAGAAAGGCAGCAATTATGCTCAGTCTTTTGTCTTGATTTTGAGACAGGGTCTAGGGATATATATATATTAGGTCTGCTGATATTTCAGTCTAAACTTGAAATTTCAATCCTTCTTCCTCCTTAGTGCTGAGATTATAGTCATGTGCTCACTGTGGCTTCATTTACCAATCTTCTTCTTCTTCTTCTTCTTCTTCTTCTTCTTCTTCTTCTTCTTCTTCTTCTTCTTCTTCTTCTTCTTCTTCTTCTTCTTCTTCTCTCCTCCTCCTCCTCCTCCTCCTCCTCCTCCTCCTCCTTCTCCTCCTCCTCCTCCTCCTTCTTCTTCTTCTTTTTCTGAGCACCAAGGCAAATTTTGATAGAGTAAAAAGGCCCCTTTTTCCTGATGTCAAAATGGTAGAGGTTACTCCATAGACTGCCATGGAAATTTTATTCCCTGGTGTCTCTTATCCCCACATGGGGACTCTCACTTGCAAATTGTCTCAAATCCCTAAAAATATAATCTTTCCTTTCACCATGGTCATGGTTAACTCAGAGTTTAAAAGGGGGAAAAAAAGCACCTCAAACTGTGGTTCCCTGAGACATTACCAAGTCCGTTCTGTTAGATCTGGCCAAATATATGATTTTTCTCCTCTCACAGATCTATCTTTTCTACTATTATTTTCCTTTTGTTGAGAAATTTCTAGTGCTTAGACACCTATGTATGTGGACAGAATTCAAGCTTCCTCATGATGGTATTCTAGACAAACAAGGACCATGAACTGTTCCTCTGGAATTAGATCATACTGGTCTGCTACAATCAGTTGATAAGTCTTCAGAAATTCTGTGAGTCATCTGATATAATATGGGTGGCTATAAAATTGTCATGATGGGAGGATTTATAGCCTGGAAACTGGCAGAAGCTACAAGTCAAGGTCCTTGTTTGTTGATGGAGGCTGTTTGTTTATTTCCCAGATGCCCAGACCCAAAATAATCACTCAAAAACTATATTAATTACAACACTGCTTGGCCTCTCATTTATGCATATTTCTGGCTAACTCTTACATCTTAAATTAACTCATCTCTATTAATCTGTGCATCACCATGAAGTTGTGGCCTACTGGCAAGTTTCAGGCGTCTCTCTCCTCCAGCAGCTACATGGTGTCTCTCTGACTCAGCCTACTTTCTCCCAGGACTCAGTTTAGTTTTTCTGCCTAACTCTATTCATCCCTGTCATAGGCCCTA
This sequence comes from Myodes glareolus, assembly GCF_982192425.1. Taxonomy (NCBI): domain Eukaryota; kingdom Metazoa; phylum Chordata; class Mammalia; order Rodentia; family Cricetidae; genus Myodes; species Myodes glareolus. Next base: position 29,286,939 of record NC_142034.1, read on the forward strand.
TAGGCTTCTTTATTCATTAACCAATAAAAGCAACACATATACAGAAGGACTTCCCACATCACTTGTTTTCATAGAGCTGCTTATTAGAGTTTTATATGCATTATGTGAGGGGTATTTAGATCTTGAGTTCCATAATAGTCCATACTAGTTACCCAGGAGTGCTGCATGCTGTGAGGGAAAGAGAAGCAGGGAAGTTTAGCTCCTTTGATGATTTGAATGAGACTGACACCCCTCCTCCCCGAATAAGCTCATAGATTTGAATGCTTGGTCATCAGGAAGTATTGCTATTTGAAAGGATTAGGAGGTGCCACCTTGTTGGAAGAAGAGTGTCACTGGGGTGGGCTTTGAGGTTTCAAAAAGTCTCTTCCAAGCCCAGAGTCTCTCTCTCTTCCTGCAGCCCGTAGAACTGGATGTAGAACTCTAGCACCATGTCTGCCTGCCAGGCTTCCAGCCCTAATAATGGATTAAACCTCTGAAATTGTAAGCTGGCTCCCAATTAAGTGCTTTCTTCTATAACAGTTGTGGTGGTCATGGTGTCTCTTCACAGTAATAGAACACTGACTAAGACAGTACCTAATAGTACTGCTATTCCAATTATTATTGACAACATTAATGCCGTTCTTTTTTTTTTTTTTACAAAAAATCAACTAGCGAAATGAACATCATAGTACTTACATGATAGAATTACAAGAAAGATCAAATAAGGTCATGCCAAAGACACTTATAATAATATAATATTATAAGAACAGAGAAAGTACCTATTAACTGGTGATTTTGAACACAATGTAAGTTAAATGCTGGTGCTTCTCTCTAGCTTGTACCACCTTCCTAAAGTTGCCACCCTTCCCTGAGATTCTGCATAACCAATTAAAACCATGTGAGCTGTCACATAAGGTGGAGTACCCTAGGTTGTTGGAGTTCACTAATAACTCGAACTTCCTCTAATCTTCTCGGCACTGCACAGCCTAGAAAGATGAAGTTGATACTTCTTAGATACCTTGCAGCTAGCTTTCCTAGGTGACTTAAGTTCTGTCAATAACAAGTCCTGACTTGGGATGGAAAGAAAAGATAGAAGCCAGACTTCTTCTTTCACGGCTCTCTTTTTGCTGGGGATTGTGGAAACACTGAGATTTTCTACGGCAAAGTTCCCATGCCCATGCCTGTCTTCCAGGGCAGTGGCAGGCACCTGTGCTGGCTATGGTGAGCTTTTGACCTCATTCTGACTATGGCAGGAGGAGACGTCCCCCATGGTTTCTACAATTTTCTGCTAAAAGTCAGACTTAGTGTTTCAGTCCAGATTTTTCTAGAACATTTAATGATATAAAAAAACATTCATACATGAACATACACACATATTCCTAAATACAATCCATTTGGTTCATATAATGCCTCCTGTAGGTATGTTTTCAGGGCTATCAACAGATAACCCGTTGGTGTGCACTTCTCTAGGGAAGGCCTTTCTCCTACTTCCAACTTCCCTTGGTTTCCTATAGTTCTTTAGAGTGTAGAGTTGATAACAATTAGTGAAAAAAAGTGGTCATGAATTGGAAGAAGAGTGGAGAGTGTATATGACAGGGTTTGAATATAGGAAAGCAAAGGGAGAAATGTTGTTATTAAATTATGATCTCAAAAAAGTCATTGCTTAAAGTGGCCAGCAATAACTTTATATTCTACACCTAGACACTAATGGGTCAACAGGAATTTGAAAGAATTATAGACACACACAGGATAACGCACTCAAAACACCTGAACTATGCTTAGTATGTAACATGCTTTTAACAAACATGAGTCCTCTTTTCTTCCTAACTCATCTACTAGCTTTTCTCTGTGAAAAAAAAGGTCTAAGTCACCATGACTTATAATCAGTATGAACTGTTTTGCATTTTTCTCCATAAAATACAGGACAATATATATTCTGCCCCTGAAAAAAAATTCAGCCTGCTAGTCTAAGTCAATTTTATACATGTAAATACTCAATGGATGCCAAAGAACATTACTAACCTGTGGCCGTTGTGTATACAATTATGTGGTAATTGGTAGTTACTAAATTTGGGTGGTAATAATAGTCTTTCTAGAAATTGATAGATTTCTATTATTGTAAAGGCTTCCTTTTAGGATTCAAGAACTTGACATAAGTCCATTAACAGCTCTTTTTAGCAGAGATAGTGTTCAGTCAATACTATTTTACCTATTTAAAGTTTTTTCCCTCCAAAAATGATCATATACACTTGGAGAAATTATTTAGACTAACAAAAATATCATTTCTTCTTCTTTCTCTCTCTCTCTCTCTCTCTCCTTTTAAACCAAGTTCTTTTTGAGTTGTTTCCTAAGCAATTGTAGTTGTTTCTGTGAATTAAATGTCAGGAGAAGGCCAGGTTATGATAGCCTCTGACCCTTCATTCCAAGACAGCCATGCGAGAGAGTGCCAGACAACTTCATGATAAACCAGACACCTTACATTAGCCTTGTTTCAGATGATAATGTGAAAACATTGACAGCTCTTCCTGGTGTTTGTTTCTGGTATTCCAGGCAGCTTTTCTTGTTAGAGCTATGTACTTCAAGATAGAGGTTTGCAAAAGAGAACTGTGGCTATGGGTCAAAGAAACTATAATTCCCAAGTACTGTCTCTTTTTCTGGTATCCACTGACTGTTGGCTTCATCTGAGGGTAGTGCTTCTTGAACTGGGTCTCTCTGCTAGTCAACACGTCTCCATGCTTGCCTATGGGAATCCAGTTGGGTGGGGGTGGTCAGAGCAAGGACAGTAGCTTAGACCTACTCTGCGTCTGTTCATAGGTAGAGGCAGAGCTGTTGTGTCCCAAGAGCGTCCTTACTCAACAACTTTGAGAGAAGCATGATCAATCAATCAAGTTCACACATGCTTTTGACCTTAACTCACAGCTCGGACTACTCACCACTGACAGTCAGCTTCTCAGAATGAGGATAAGTGCTGTCTGTGTAACCAGGGGGACCTGGGTTATCCTCCTTACACTGCACTGTGAGTCGGCATCTCAACTTTTATTCTTTTGTGACGTTACATACTTTTAATTTTAGAATATGATTTATGTATAACAAAATTTACTTTTGGGCTGAATTTTAACACACACATGCATTCATGTGGCCAACAACAAAATGAGACTACGTAACAATCCCACTATCTCCAGCATTTCCTTATAGAGTCCTGTTGGATGTGAACTCTCTCTCCCTTCTACCTCTCTATCTTTGGAAACCCTTGGTCATTTCTCCATCCCTGTTGTCTTCTTGCCTTTTCCAAAATGTCATTTCCATGGAATTGTAGAACATGTGACTCTCAAGACTGGTTACTATCACTTAGCACAATGTTAGCCTATAAGGTGTAACCGTGGTGTTGTACTTACCAGCAATTCATTGCTTTTATTGCTAAGTAGTCTATTGGACTGAGTACCAGAATTTCCATCCATTCATCTATTCAAAGACTTTAGTGAGCAGTCTCAGTCAGTAATGGCTGACTTCCTGAGTTCCATCCCCGAGACTCCCATGGTGGAAGAAGAGAACCGACTTCCACATGTTATCCTCTGACCTTCATATATATATATATATATATATATATATATATATATATATATATATATATATATATATATATGTCATGGTTCTTGAGTGTGTGTGTGCACATCATATACACAGCTAAAGAAATAATCAAATAACTTTATATAAAAAGAAAAGATATTGTAGTTACTTCCAGTTATCAGTGATTATGGATAATGCTGCCACAAACTTTCACATATAGGTGTCACCCTAAGTCTTTATTTCTTTGGTACAGAATTCCTCGGCCTTGACCATATTAGTAGAAGAGTCCTCTGTTGTGAGGAGCTGTTCCCTGACCTACAGCATGTTGACCAGCATTCCTAGATCTACCCATTAAATCTCAGTAGCAACTTCTGGTGAGATTGTAATGACCAAAAGCATATACTCACATTGCTAAATATTCCTTGAGGGTCAGAGAGGCTATCAGTTGGGAAGCAGTGCATTAAGATAAAACATGCACGGGGGCTGGGATATAGGTTAGTTGATAGAGTAACTGCCTAGCATGTAAAAGAGCTGGTTTGATGCCCAGCTCAGCACGTGAGAATGGTCGCACATATCTGTAATCCCAACACTCAGGAGACTGAGACGTGAGGATTAAGAGTTCAAGGCCATCCTCAGTGAGAAAGTGAGTTTGATTTTAGCATAAGATACAGAGATCCTGCCTAAGTATACACACACACACACATAAAGATAGACAGACACACATACATACACACACACACACACACACACACACACACACACACACACACAATATGATTTTTAGTTTTAAAAGAAATTGCTAAGTTCTCCTTCAAGCTATCGCAATTTTTCACTCTACCAGCAGTGAACAATGACGTTTTTATTGCTCCATGATTTTGTCAAAATTTGATAATTGGCAACACTTTTACTATTTTGCCACTCAAAATATTGAAGTAAATATTAGTGAGGCTCACCAATAGGTCTGGTTATGCAATAAGTAAATGCCATTTCCTTTCACTTTTCAAGTCTGTGTGGCTATATGAATTGTTCTGGCCAGGCTGAAGTGAGGCACTTTGCATCATAGTGGACATGTGTGAAGGCTAATGCACATGACTTTCTCCTCCCTTCGTCCAGCTTTGGCACCCTGCCCCATTACAGATTGTGAGGACTTTATCAGTCAATGTCTTATAATGGAAATGACATGGAAGAGGAGCTCCTGCCAGCACTCAAATGGACACGTGCATGATGGGAAACAGATCTTTGTTATTTTAAGCCACTGACATATGGGGCCTGTGTGCCACCTTCTCATGATTAGCTTATATTGTGCAAGTCTAATTCCTACACTAGGGTGAGTGTGAGTATTTAAGAGCGGAAAGCAGGTAAGGATTTTCGCACAGTTCTTGACTTAAGACAAAAGACCAGTGAACAGCTGCTATTATTACAATGATTGAAAATCATCCCACTCCATATTTATTTTTATTTTTGAAAACAAAATAAATGTATTAACAGAACTTTTCAGCTCTTCCATAAACACTAAAGTAAGCTTGATTTAAATTATTTTTTAAAAGCACACATATTTCATTGACTACCTGCCCCTCAGGTATTTTGGTATATCATTTAGGGTTTTGGGAGGCAGTATCTCTCTATATATGTATTTCTGAATGACAATTAACATTATAAAGTCATTTGAAAATCTGCTTATTGATCATCTTATGTTTAGCAACCTTCTCTACTCTGTACTCCCTATGAATGCGAAGGGCAAGTAAACTTGCCCACAAACATGGCTTTCAAAGCTATGCTGCATCTGAGGGCTCTGTAGAAACTGGAAAGTTCATCCCAAGATCTACTGAAAGAAGGCAGTATATTCATGATAAGGGCCAAGAATTAACATTGAGAAATGTTCCCCACACAAATTCTGATGAGCAGGCAAGTTTAGAAGTGATTTCCTTAGTTATGAAAGAGTAGGAAAAACGACCCCGAGAATCTTAAATGTCCTGAAAGCATCCCACCCTGCACGAATGCCAACAGTCTTCTCTGGTAGGGCTGTAACACATCATGCTATGGAACAACATTAATTTCCCCCCCCCCAACTCAGCTCTAACTGGTAGACAGCTTAGCTCTGTGGGCACCATGGTCTCCATATGAAAATTGGGCAAATAGCCATAGTTGGGTTTCTCTCTAGAGAAGGCTTTGTCCCTTTGTCTTCTACGACCCAACATTCACTTTGATTACTCCATTAAGATGATGAATGAGTTGGGCAATGCTTTAGCCAGGATTTTGATACAACATATGGGCCAAGTAAATGTTTTGCAGATTTATTCACACTCTAACAATGTGAATACTCTGCCTAAATGAGGGTCCAATCAGTTAAAAATTTGTTTTGAAAATATTTAATCTTTCCTTCAAATTACAGTATGTGCTCACTATAGTAAATGTAAAACAATAAATCTTACAACAAATTTCCATAAACTCTCAATCTAAAAATAATCACTGCTAATATTTTAGGTTGTTTTCTTCATTTTTTTTAAAAATAAAATACATGGGATATAGCTCTCTGAACTTCTTTTGTATTTTTCCAGCACAACATGAGAATTTCTCCTTGTTTAATTTCTTTTTTAATAAATTAATTTCTTCAAATAATATTTAAGTAACTGCATAGTATTTTGTTCGATAATACTTGAATTTCTTTTGATATATACTCTCTCTCTCTTTTTCTCTCTTCGTGTGTGTGTGTGTGTGTTTGTGTGTGTGTGTATGTGTGTGTGTGTGTGTGTGAGTGTGTGTGTGTATGCATGTGGGGGCTAGAGATAATAAAGATATCCATACTGGAGTGGTAAGTTCTTTCATAAAGAGCAATGGGACCCGTGTGAGAGTGAGAGTTGCTGGCCTGTGGACTACCTTGAGAGAAAACATCCTGTGATGCTCACTCTCTCTTTTGGCACTCTGTTATCTATGGCCTCACTGGTCCAGGAGGGATGTCCCACCTTGGATTAGCCATTTCCGAGGAGACATAATTGATCTGCTTCTAAGTGTGCCTTTTCCTTTGCAAACCAGACAACTCAGCATTTGCTACCCAAATTCCATTTTACAGGGTGTTCTGGGAAGTGTTTATGTCAACTTGATACAAGTTAGGATAATCTAGGAAAGCGGAATCTTAATCAAGAGAATAGGGTTGGTATGTTGACAGGCCTGTGATACATTTTACTGATTGATGATTGATATGAAAGGGCCCAGAGCACTGTGGGTGGCACCATCCCTAGCATGGTGGTTCTGGGTAGCATAAAAAAGCAGCACTGAAAGTCATGGGAGCAAGGCAGTAAGCAGTGTTCCTTCATGGACTTTACATTCGCTCCTGCCTCCAGGTTCTTACACTGAGCTCCCTCAATGATGGGGTGTGACCTGAGAGCTGTAGGCTGAAATAAACCCTTTGGTACTCAAGTTGCTTTTGATCATGGTGCTTTATCACAGCAATAGAAGCCTCACTAAGGCACTGACCTGGCTTCTCATACCCAAGGGCACTCTCTCATCTTCTCATCTCATACGTCATAGTTGGGTACCAGATGGCTTACGCACTGCCTCTGTGACTCAGAAGTTGATGAAATTGTTCAGTCAACCATGAGCTAGCTTACTGTGACTCATGTCTTCCTATGTGACCCAAGATGACAACTCTAACCCAGTTTCGTCCCTTCATTCTGCTTCTTCACCCACTGGCCCTGCTAATTTCCCGTGAGACCCCAGTGCTATTTCTTTTCTTCCTAATATTTCCCCATGTGGCCCTGTGTAATGAGGTGTGCCAGTTCACACACCTTCATTAGGAACAATGAAGACCATAACCATTTTAAAAATGGGGATTATTTCCTGATCTGCTGACATCTTGATGCCCTGATTGTTTTATTCAGATTCTAAGTAGAAAGCTTCCTTGCTATGGCAATCCACCTTGACAGTCTTTTGTGTCCAGTCTTCTCAAGGAATTCTTGTTTTTGTGCATATTCAGTAGCTTTCAGTAATAAATTATTTAAAAATGAAGTAGAGAAAAGACTTATGTAGAAACATGAAGAATGATAAAAAGGAAATAAATATGCCATACAGTCCTGATGTATAAATAGATGATGAGAGCAGTGAGTAGAGAGATCGTGAGATCGTGGCTCAGTGGTTAAGAGCACTTGCTGCTCTTGCAGAGGACTAGGTTTAAGTCCCAGCACCCATGTGATGGCTGAAAACCATCTATTTACAGGCATATGTATATGTATATAATAATATTAAATTAATCTTAAAAAATGAACATAGCAGACTCAAGAACATTCAGGGGCTAAGTTGCAGTTCAAATTAGTAACAATGGGATTTAGCCAATAAATTAAATAACTGGAAAGGAAGATCTATTTATAGTTCAATAGACTAAATTTTTGAGGTGGATTATAGTCATAAATCTAGATGGTCCACAGTAATTAAATTTATAATATTTATAATCATGTTCTACCCAAGGCTTTCAAAACAAGAAGAAAATCCAGAAACAATAGAAATGTAAAAATATTTTAATCTTAAAAATGCAAATTTCCATAAACCAGAGAAGTTACTATAAACATATTTAAAAGATTAATGATAAAATAGAGTTGTAGCAGCTAGAACAAAGCATGGTTAATGTCTATACCATATAACAAACCCCTAAGAATGAAAAGACAGCCTATTTTAATAGGAAACCAAAACAAAGGCTATGAATAGGCAGGTAACACAAGAAATGGTGAAGAACCTCACTGGAAATCAGTAAAATGCAAATTCAGTCAGCAGTGAGATCATCTTTTATAGATCAGATTTGCAATCACTTTAAACATAGGTGATCTCCAGGACCAATAAATTTATGCGAGGGGCAAAAAGGAGCATCTCATGCAGCTGAGAAGGAGGTAGCTCTTCATCCACATTGTGAGTGTTGGCTTTTGGTTTGATGATTGCACTTCTAAAAACATAACTCTTCATATATTAAAGATGTGTGTGATATGTCATTGTTTATACTGTTTGTAGTAATAAAACATGAAAGCATTCTCTAGGTTAACCAATTGACGTGGATGAATGCTGTGGAAAGTTTCACAGAGGCTAAAAATATAGAAGAGACTTGCAAAGCTTTACTTTAAAAGTAGACACACAATCTATACTATTTAAAAAGAAAGAAATGAAAGTTGAATGTCAACTATGAAGCAGGTACATATGTACACGTTAATATGTAATATATGTTTACAAGTACACATGTAAATATAAGTAAAAATGACTGGTAAAATATGAACCCCAAGTTCAGTCTTATATCATTGTTTCTTTTATTTTTGTTGATCATTTGGATACCCTATAATCCTTGGTATGAGAAACCTGGGACTCCATTGGTAGTTATATAATCTCAAAATCTATTTAAAAAATCTCTGAGCCTTATGAATACCAATTATAAATTGTATGTGCAATGTGTTTTGAAGCTTATATGGGTTACGTTTTTAACATTGCATTAAATTACCTGAGGCATCCAGATTATAAAGAGAAAAGGTTTATTTGGCTCAGAATTTTTAAAGTTCAAAATTCAATATCAGGGATATGGGAGAGGATCCATTGGCATATATACATATATACAATTATAGAAAAGTGACTGGTAAAAATTGTTAATAGTAATTTCACATGACCATAGCTCCTTTGATTCTCCCTAGCTGATCACTTGATATCCTTGCAGCATAGCTTACATCAAAAAAACAAAAAAAACAAAAAAACACACACAGAGAAAGCTTGAAGCCCAGCAGTCTCTTCTAAGAGTGTCTTCCTCAATGATCAAATACCTCCCATGAAGTCCCCTTTTTCAAAAGTTCCATAGCTTCCTGAGGTCAACACACAGAGAACTTATCCTTCTGTCACAATGAACTCTTAGCAGACATTGTTAAGCTATTAAACTACATCCAAACCCTGGAAGCAGGAGATGTCAAATCAGCCAGCAGGCACCAAGTCAAGAGATGACTCTAGCAGCTCAGAGAAACAACCCATTTCTAGCCTTCCCTCTCTACAGAGGTCACCGAGAGGCTCAGGAATGCTTGCATTAAAATTATCTATAAATTCATTTGGGTGATCCAGCATAGTCAACCACTGTGATAGAAACATTGTGTGTCAACTTTACTAGGCTAAGGAATGCTCAGATAATTGGTAAAATGCTATTTCTATGTATATCTGTAAAAGTGTTTAAGGAAGAGATCAACTCTTCCTTCTATTAGTAGACTAGGCATAGGAGAAATGAGAGCCCTCAGGAATGTGGAATGTCATTGTTCAGACCTTTGAGGGGTCCAAATAGAATATGAGGCAGAGGGGTGAGGTATTTGCTTTCCCTGCTTGAGCCCTTTTCTACCCTCATGTGTTGATGCTTCTGGTTGTCAGAGCTATGGCTTAGTACACGATCTTACACCATTAGCCTTAGGTCTTTAGGCCTAGACTCAGACACACTCATCAGCTTCCCTTTCCTCCATTTCTGAGGTCTTCAATCTCATATTGAATCACACGGCTGCCTTTCCATGTCCTCCTACTCCCAGCCAGCATGTATCTTCTCATGTATGTAGCTTATCAATTCAGTGCCTCTAGACAACCCAAACAATGCAACTGAAAATCTGGAGAGAAAAATGTGTAAAACAAGGAAATTTTTTTTGATATAGTCATCTGTTTTACCACTGGCATATCTGTGGACACACAGAAAGAAGCTCACAGACTGAGACAAAAGAAATTAACAAGGGTGCTGGCACAGAATGGAGTAAAACACAGTTCTTCATAGATTGCTAACAGATGCAAAAGAATAGGGATTGTGAGTTAGGTGGAAACTCTGGTAGGCATCCTGTATACTATAGACAACTGGTAGACCCAAACACAAAGTTCAAATATAAGGTGGTGTAATGGAAAATACAAGGAATACAAGGTCCTGTCTTTAGTTTCCTGACCTGCACACTGCGGATATTACCTCTTAGTCGGTCTACTGAGCATCCAATGCAATTAATGTGTGTGTTTATGTATATGTGTGTGGCATTACCTAGTATGATACCTGACACTTAGGAAGTTCCTAAAATAAGATTTCTTTCTTCCTCTTTGTTGTCCTCAATAAGGTAAAACTGAAATTAGCATTGTTTTAATGGGGGACATGGAAGAATGAAGAGCAGACTGAGAAGAGGAAAAGGAGAGCGTGAGGGATGGAGGGAGAGATGGAGGGAGAGAGAGAGAGGGAAGAACAGAGAAAGGGGAGGTAGGAGTTGGAAGAAAAAAGGAGGAGAAAAGGAGAGAAAAGAGGAAATGAAAAGACAGTTAAAGAAAAAAAACCAGCCTGTCTGTTTTGCAGATATAATAAGCCACCTGCAACCCCAAAGTCTCAGTGCACATTCCAATTAAGACCCTTAAAGGGTGCCTCATGCCACTGCAGACTGCTCTATAAAGCTAGATAGGGAGATAAGGACTATTTTCTGTGCCATAATATGAAAGTCAACACTGGAAAGCTCTTAAAGCGTCCTAAATTGTTTTTCCTTCCTTCAAATGTCAAAATACCTATCTCAACAGATATTTTTTAAATTGCATTTTTTTCTTTCAAGATTTTCTGTCTCTAGTATCTTGCTTAAGAGTGGAATGAAAGAAATAACTTGACTGGAAATGGCTCCATCTTTGGCAGGATGGGCTGGAAGTTTAAATAAATTCCACTTTGACCAGCTTCTAGATCTTGGCAGATATTGATTATCATTTGCCGCTGAGATTTGTAGAAACTTGTGGGGAAAATAAACTTTTAGCATGTTCTGCTCTTGTCAGTATCCTTTGCTCTGTAACAAATTGCTTTACAACATAGTGACCTAAAATAAGTATGTTTTATCCTTTGAATCTTTAGACACATTGTTATCAGTGGGAATACCTGGGGTCTTTCTTGTGGTTGTTGTCTGAAGACTCTTTGGAGCTGCATGTCAATAATTACACACTCTCAAGACTGTCAACCCATTTTAGATCACTGATCGGTGTGTCTGTTAAATTTGTCTTGTGACAAAATGAACGGTACAATCAACTTAGAAAAAGACAACATTAATATACATCTTAGTTTCAGAGATTTTGGCCCATAGTCAACTGGTTCAATGATTTTTAAGTCTGTGGCAAGTCACAAAGATGATGGTGGAAGAACATGACAGAAGAACATTGTTCAGCTCACTGCAGATGCCAAGCAGAAGTGATCGTCTTCACCATGTGGGTTTCATTTCCTTACTCATCGGTTGGGAACCAAGCCTTTAACACATGAGCTTGTGATGCCGTTTTATACCCAAAAACTCAGCATTTACTGTCATGCCCAGACACTTCCTTTTGGCCTCTCCAGAGTGCTTTGACTTAATGGTTGTGGTGTCTGGTTTCTGAAAGGAAAATTCCAAGTGTGGTCCCCAACAGATACCCAGGAGAAAATGCAAGATTTCTGATCACACTGTAACTATGAAGTCAGTGTTACTTCTATTACATTCTGTTGATTATATACAGTCAATCAATAATAAAGCACACAGGTATTCAGCTGCATGGGAGGGTAACTTATGGACAGCATGATTCATTGGTGTACTATTAATAATTGGAATAATTTATTTTTTATTAGACTTACTCACTCATAGGAACATTTTCACTTTTAGAACTCAATAGTGAAATAGTAACTATCCAACTACAGACTCTAAATGGGATTTTCTCCTATATGCATTAAGACAAAGAAGGCTATCATCAAAGTATCAAAACACGTGACCAGGTATTATTTGCAAACTTGTCTACGAATGTCTAAAACAAGCTGAGAACTCTTGCATGTACTACTACCCTTTCATTACAACTGAAGATCTGAGGACCTCTGTAGGGAGAGGGTTACATGGGGATTGAGGTGACATAAATACGCAGAAGAGGGTATTGATGAGATGGCCACCAAGCAGAGACTAGAGAATGATTCCTGGAGGATTGTGACCTTTGAAACTCACTGAACCCAGTCCTAAAGACTAAGCAGTCCTGAGAAAGTAGCCTTAGAAAAGACTGTATTAGAAGACTAAATTCTCCAAATTTCTTCATCTGGATGAAAAGAATGAAACAAAAAGACCATTTCTAGTGTTGCTTCTGTCCCAGCCTTGCATCAGGGTGTCACTGGTTTAAGGTTTTGCAGGGAACCTCACAGAATGGGGCATCTCAGTTCACTTATGTTGGTTTTAAACTCAATCACATAGCTTTTTGGTGATATGGTTCATTCCTGTGAACACTATGGGCCCTGTGAGTAGCATCTTGCCTCTGCCATCATCTGAAGCTGAGGGAAGGGGCAGATCACAATGCCAGTAGACGTTTCTTTGAGTTCTGGGCTCTGAAATTTGTGAAGGTAATATGTGTTCCTATTGTCTCAGTCTTCCTGACCTTTGGTTTTGGACTTCGACTGAAACTCGAAAACTATAGTTCAAGGGAAGAATAAGTAAATTGAATTTTAACATCCCACTCTACATTTTCCAATCACAGAGGTGGTTTTGGTTTTGGTTTTATCTTTTTTCACCTCACATGAGTGACAAATTGGTTATGTTGTACCTGTAGCTTTTAGTTACCACAAATCTCTCTGAGAAGCAGTTGGGGCATGAATAATAAGCATAAATAAAAAATTATTGAGCAGTATTTCAAAGTAAAACATGCCTAAATGAAAATTTGGAGTCAAAACAGTTTCAAATGGACAGGTAGTGTGTGTGTGTGTGTGTGTGTGTGTGTGTGTGTGTGTGTGTGTGTGTGCGTGTGTGTGTGTATGTGTGTAATTATATAACAACTATTAAAGAAAAAGAGGCCATGAGTATGAGAGCAAGAGCAAGGGAGATACATGGAAGAGGTTGAAGGTTGAAGGAGAGAAAGAGAATGGGGAAATGATGCAATTATATTTTAATTTCAAAAAGTAAAAGCGATTAAAACACTTACTGGGCGAGTATGTGTATGACAGACACTGTGTTGGACTGTGGAGGAAGTTTCACGATTGCTCACTGTTTGTACACGTCTTCACTTCACTTCGAGGTAGCTGAATTTGGAGATGGTTGGCACTCAAGCAACTCTGACTGCCAAGGAGAGAATTAAAACTTGTTCCTGTTCAGTACACAGCAGAGAGCTTGGAACTAGTTTTAGAGATCAGGCTCCAGAAACAAGGGTATTTCTCCCCCTTTCTAGGTTTTTATATTTTTCTAAGAAGGTCAATAATTGCTTGGGAATGGTGATCTAAAAAACCTACTATGAGTGACAGAGATATAAAGGGCAGCAGGGACAAGCAAGAGAAACCAAAGGTTACTTCTGATGACTAAAACAAAGAAAGTTGTCAGAACGGTTGCGTACATCATTTCTCATTCATTATGTCATACTACTAAAGACTTACCCTGGGCAATGTGTTATGTGGGATAGAGGCTCTGTGTGTGTGTAGAAGAGGAGGGTGTAGTTGATGATGAGTACTTAAACTTTTGGGGCTCACAAAAGTAAAGGCATATGATTAAGTATAAGCCAAGACTAGAGAGTGCAGAGTGTTCTAGACAATTAGAATGCTAAGAAATGAGAAATGGCACCAGTTAGGAAAGAAAGAGAACTTGCTGAAGGGGAGGGTTTACTTTACACTTGCCTTGAACTTGCCAAGAAGCAATTTATCCGAAAATTTGTGAAAGAGAGTATGGAAAAGTCTGGAAGGACAGAACATAACAGAAGCTACAACATCTACAGCATCACTCTGACACCTTTGCAGCTTACTTTTGGAAGTAAAAGGTTATCAATAAGGATGTGAACAAGAAAGGTGAGACAGAAAATGATCCCATTGAGCAAAGAGCTTCTTTATTCCATTCAGGAAGCAAGTGGCTCAGACTTGACAGAGTGACTAATGGTACCATGAAAGATCACGGGCCTTTCTGTTTGTTCACGGGGAGCTTTGTCCTCATGCCTCTCACGTTATGAGTGTGACGTTCTCTTGCTGTAGAACATTATTTTAGGTTGTGTTCCATTTGTTTATTCTGTGTCACATTTGAGGTGTTACATTTGTTTGATGATGCAAAGATGTGGTGCATTCTTTTCTGTTGCATTTGTTTAACACGGTTCTGGGAAGCTGTGTTACTTTACCTGTCTAAAACATCTGAATGGTCTAATAAAGAGCTAAATGGCCAATAGCAAGGCAAGATAAAGGACATGTGGTGCTGGAAGGCAGAGAGAATAAAGAGAAGGATAAAAAGAGAGAAAAGATGAAGGAACGAGAAAAGGAGAGGACTCCAGGGGCCAACAACCCAGCCACACAGGTAGACATGGAATAATAAGGAAAGGAAAGGTATACAGAAATAGAGAAAGATAAAAGCCCAGAGGCAAAAGATAGATGGGATAATTTAAGATAAGCTGACAAGAAACAAGTCAATCTCAGGCTGGATATTTATAAGAAAGAAAAAGCCTCCACGTGTGTTTTATTTGGGAGCTGGGTGGTGGCAACCCCAAAAGAATAAAGAGGATTCTAACTTTAATCCATGGTGATCTGACAAGACACAGGTGGTTACTAATATTTTTTTTGTATCTGTGGAAGTTTGCTTTGTTACCGAGTATGTGGTCAATTTTCAAGAAGGTTCCATGAGCTGCAGAGAAGAAGGTATATTCTTTCCTATTTGGGTGGAATGTTCTATAGATGTCTGTTAAGTCCATTTGATTCAATACCTCCAATAATTCTCTTATTTCTCTGTTAGGTTTCTGTCTGATTGACCTGTCCATTGGTGAGAGAGGTGTGTTGAAGTCTCCTGCTATTAGTGTGTGTGGTTTGATGACTGCCTTGAGTTCTAGAAGTGTTTCTTTTACATAAGTGGGTGCCTTTATATTAGGGGAAGAGATATTCAGGATTGAGACTTCCTCCTGATGAATTGTTCCTGTTATGAGTATGAAATGTCCATCTCCATCTCTTCTGATTGATTTTAGTTGAAGTCAATTTTGTTAGATATTAGAATGGCCACACCCGCTTGTTTCTTAGGTCCGTTTGCTTGGTAAACCTTTTCCCAACCCTTTACTCTGAGTAGGTGTCTGTCTTTGTGGTTGAGGTGTGTTTCTTGTAAACAGCAGAATGTTGGATCCTGTTTTCGTACCCAATCTCTAAGTCTGTGCCTTTTTATAGGTGAATTGAGTTCATTGATATTAAGTGATACTAATGACCAGTGGTTGCTGTCTCCGGATATTTTCCTTTTTTTTTTTTTTTTTGTGCAGCCACTGTGGAAATCAGTGTGGCGGTTCCTCAGAAAACTGAGAGTCAACCTCCCTCAGGACCCAGCAATTCCACTCTTGGGAATATACCCAAGAGATGCCCTATCATACTACAAAAGCATTTGTTCAACTATGTTCATAGCTGCACTATTTGTAATAGCCAGAACCTGGAAACAACCTAGGTGCCCCTCAATAGAAGAATGGTTAAAGAAGGTGTGGAACATATACACATTAGAGTTTTACTCAGCGGTAAAAAACAATGACATCTTGAATTTTGCATGCAAATGGATGGAAGTAGAAAACGCTTAGTGAGGTAAGCCAAACCCAAAAAGAGGAATATGGTATGTACTCATTCATAAGTGGATTCTAGCCTTAATTAAAGATCTTTGAGCCTATAATTCATGATCCTAGAGAAGCTAAATAAGAAGGCGAACCTGAACAAAATCGTATAGTTATCCTCCTAGATATTGGAATTAGACAAGATTGCCAGGCAAACTTGGGTGCACGGGGAGTGGGGGGTGAAAGCAAGGGGAGATGGTTGGAGAGAAGGGAGAGGGGGAGGATTGGGAATGGCTTGGGGGAATGGGATGTGGGGGAGGGAGGAAGGATGGATGTGGGAGCGGGTGTGTATCTCAACTAAGGGAGCCATTTTGGGGTTTGCAAGAGACTTGATTCTGGAGGGGTTCCCAGGCCCAAGGAGAGGTTCCCAGATTGTTCCTTGGGTAGCGGAGGAGAGGGTGCCTGAACTGGACTTAGCCCATAACCATACTGATGAATATTTTGCATATCACCATAGAACCTTCATCTGGCGATGGATGGAGATAGAGACAGAGACACACATTGGAACACTGGACTTAACTCCCTAGGTCCAAATGAGAAGCAGATGGAGGGAGAGCATGAGCAAGGAAGGCAGGATCGGAGGGAACCTTCATCCAACGATGGATGGAGATGGAGACAGAGACCCACATTGGAGCACATTTGGAGGTCCAAATGAGGAGCGGAAGGAGGGAGAACATGAGAAAGGAAGTCAGGACCGCGAGGGGTGCGTTCACCCACTGATACAAGGGGACTGGTCTGGTGGCAGCTCACCAGGTCCAGCTGGACTGGGACTGAATGAGCGTGTGATCGGGCTGGATTCTCTGATTGTGGCTGACATGGTGGCTGACTGGGAGGTCATTGACAATGGCGCTGGGTCTTGTTTCGTCTGCATGTGCTGGCTTTCTGGGATCCTGGTCTGTTTGGATGTTCACCTTCCTGGACCTGGAGGGAGGAGGGAGCACCTTGGACTTCCAGCGGGGCAGGAGGCCCTGACTGCTCTTGGGACTGGAGAGGGAGGAGGAGAGGGAGTGGGGGGAGTGGGAGGGTATTGGGAGGAGGGGAGGAACTTGGACTTCCCACGGGGGCAGGAAGCCCTGACTGCTCTTGGGAGTGGAGAGGGAGGAGGAGAGGGAGTTGGGGGAATGGGAGGGTATTGAGAGGAGAGGAAGAAGTGAAAATTTTTTATAAATAAATGAATAAATAAATTTAAAAAATAATAAAGAGGAAAAACAACCAACTACTTTCTCTGCTAGCCTCATGCCTGTGCTGCTGGCAGGAAGAATGACCAAGCACTGATGACCATTCTGGTGGCTCTCAAGACTGTCACTTAACATGTCAGTAGCCAGGAGTGGCCATACTGCCACACCTAGAGGTTGAGGGATGGGATAGTTCACATCCTTTGATTCTGTAGCAATGAACACCAAAGGAAAAGAGAATTATGATTCCCTATTTGCTTGCCAGTTTACAGCATCTACTGTGGACAACTGAAGTTGTTTGACTAGAATAATAGAATGAGGTGGTGTCTGGGGCAATAAATTTGACTGCACTCTGTAAGTTGACCTGGAGATCACACACACATACACACACACACACACAGACACACACACACAGCAGGGAAAGAGAGAGATGGGAGGAGAAGAAGATGGGGAGCGAGTGAGAGAGAGAAACTCAAGGTCTAGAGAGATGGAGTGACAGATTGATAGATTGATAGTTATATTTTGGCAAATACAAGAATTCAGACTGGTCCTCAGACCAGTGGTTCCTCCGCTCTTTCACCCACTTCTCAAAGCTGGCTCTATAGAGACTTTCACAGAAGCTTATCTTACATAGATTCATGTACATAGGCACCAACTCAATACAGCAAATCATTCAACTATTCCTCCAACCTTGCTTTAATTATACCCACTATTTTCTCAGGAGATAGAATATTTAATAAGCAAAAAAGAAGAGGAGAGAGAACATTGATTCAGAAAAAAGGAGGCCACTAGAATTTCAGCAGTTGGAGATGATTAATGGTGAAATTTTGAATTAGTAACATAAATTGTCTGACCAGCAATAATTTTTAAGTGAATTACTTACAGAGGAATAAGAAATATAATATTGTGGATGTTATAAACATATGGCTATAGATGTAATGACCTACCATTTTCAAATCCCTTGCCTATAGTCAAGTCAAGTCAAAGTGACTCTGTATTACTGTCGGACACAAGAAAAAGAGTTGGCTACCATCTCAGGTGTAATTTTAGTTTTTAATATAAACACCTTCTTTTCCATTTTTCGACATTTCTATTTGTGGCAATAATGGCTGAAACTAATGCAGTCTTCCTAGAATAATGAAGAAAAAGCCAATCAAATTCAAAAGCCTTCATTATGGATGACATTAAAATAGCTGCATTATTTTTATTACAAGAAGCTTCCAAGTGCCCAGATTTCTCATTGTGACAAAAAATAAAAAAGCCTTACTTAATACCCCATGGTTTTGTTTTTTATTATGCTTATTTGAGAACTCAAAATTCACACAGGATACGAAAGTACTTGGTACCTAATTTTCACTCAGTAAAGGGGGCTTGTTATTATTGCCATTGTTGTTGTAAGATAAAAGACATTAATGCATGGGCTAACTTTCAATTAAAATGACTACAGGCAAAGTGCTTACACAGATATATGGGATCCTCATGCAAATCTTGGAGCCTGGGACAGAAGATTGAAAGTACCATATTAGTCATGCTGGTTCTGCAAGGACAGACATCTATACAGAAGCTGAGATCACAGTATAGGGTTCTTGGTCCAGATGCAGTAAGAGCACTCATGGATGAGGAAGTGGGCAGGGAACCCTCTGCTGGAGGATTCTGAGTGACGAGTAAAATATTAGCTCTTGGAGTGTGCAAGAGGTGTTCTGAAACCCTGACTTCAAGTGTTAAGTATCATGTGGATAGAGATTGATGAAACAAATAGAATGTGTATGAGTTTCTGGTAGAGAAGTTAGAAACCAGGGGAGTCCAAGTCCATGAAAATGAATTTTCTCAAGTTCAGGATTCTCTAGCCAACTGCTGAATGAGATAAATTGTCAACCTTTAATGGGTGTGAACTGCTTAGAGTCAACCCAAAGTACAAAATTGAATCCTACAAACAACAGACACTACAAAGACTATGAAGGCTTAGAAACAGCAACAAAACCAAACTGAGTCTCTCTCCAGCTTAGCGTTAGGCTTAGACATTTCATTAACAAGTGAACGCTCAAATAAACACTATCCAGACATTCTAACAACCAGAAATCCTGCATTAGTGAGGTTAATAGATCAAAATTTGTCCCTACTGTCTGTGTAACTTTATTTGTACATTTAAACATATGTTACAATTCATCAAGCACTCACACAGCAGCAACATGAACAACCAAGATAGGGATTGGGGGTTTACAATATTTGGCTGTGCAGATCTACTATCTCACATCTCATTAATGCCGTAAACATTCAGAAATAAGGATGGAGTCATGACACTACTTGGACAATCTAGAGTACCTGTGTTTGTTGCAGCAGAATATTAAGAACTCTTAACAGGCAAATGACAACATATTAGTATATTTGAAAGATAAGTAATGCATGACGTAAAATGCTATAAAGATGGACCAAGAAAACATATTTTCCCAGGAAAATTCTAGGGGACCCTCAAAGTCAGAGGGTAGGGAAATGAGTGGGACAGAGGGACAAAGAATTCTGAAGGAACCATCATGGGACATTGGCTCCTTGAGTCAAGCTGAAAGAATGGATCTTTGAGAAACTCCCAGCATGGGCTCTTAGCAGGCACACCCGAAGAAATACTTCCCATCTCTTGTATGTAGTGTATGACAGGTGTCAGGGCTTCTGTCTCCTGCATCCATGTGTATTATAGGATATGTTGGGAATCACACATGATTTTGGTATGACATATGAGTCTCATTATAAACTTCAGAGACTAATTCTATGCATTATGTTCTGACTCAGAAAGGTGAGCATATAACCTAAACTCAAATAATGTATGAAGATTAATTATCTGAAAATAGTTCATTGGAAAATAAACTGAGTAGTCCCCTGGAAAAAATCATAGATGGTGAAAACAGAAAATTAACTAAGGAAAATTATGTCTTTGGCACTTGGTGGTATAATTGGAAATATAAGACTGTCAATGTGACTCATATAGATTATTGTTACAGATTATTTCTGTAAGTTGAGTTCACTGTTTCTTATGTGGTTTCACACACATAGGAGAATGAGGGCAAAACTTTCCTCTCCCTAATGAAAGTGTCTAAAAGTAAATTTAAAAAAAGAGGTTATAAATTTTAGAAACAGAAAGAGGGGCACATGAGAGGGTTTTGAGGGAGGGAAGGAAGGGGATATGATGTGCTTGTATCATAATTTCAAAAAGAAAAATACTTTAAAAATGTTTTTTCATTTACTAAAATCCCTAGATCTCGTATCTTCTTCACCCCTTTGGGTCGAAGTACTGAAAACTGCGTGTTAAAATAAAAGCTCTATGAGAAAAAAGAAAAATTAGTATTGGATAACATTCTGAAATCTCAGTTGAAATTTTATAAGTTGAATAATAAATCTTGAAAATTAAAAATATCATAGTATATATAAAACACAGACACATCCCCAGCCTTTGGAGAGAAGAAACAATTTCTCAGAATCACACAACTTTCTATGAAATAACAAGCAAGAGCCTTTACGAGAGACTCACTTCCTAGTCCCCCCCAAACTGGGGCTATTTCCCTCACACAATAAAGGGAGCTTTGTGGGTTGACGAAGTTTGAGATGGATGGATTGCCAATATCAGGCATTGTTAGAAGGGAATCAAGGGTACAGGAGTGCTGAGTTATAGATTTAAAGACGCCATGCTGTTGCCTTTGAAGCCAAAGGATATGACCAGGAGTCAAGAGGTAGCTTCCACAAAGCAGAGAAGCTGCTAGAACAATTTCTTCACTTGGTATCCCAAAGGGAGTTTGATGATTTGACTGTAGCGCACTGCAACCCATCTCAGATTTTGACCTCCAGAGCCAAACAATCATTTGTGTTGCTTTAAGCCACTATATTTGTGATAACCTGTGCTAGCAGAAACAGCACAGTCACACTGTGAAGATTGATTCAACAGATGTAATATGTGCATACAAAAGATTAGAAGGAAAGTACGAGATGCAGAAGGGATGCCTCTGAACTGGAAAGGGACTTAAGTATACACACACACACACACACACACACACATACACAAAACACATACACACAACATACACATGTACACACAGACAATACACAAATACACAAATGCACACATCATACACACAACACACTTACACACATAGTTTATAAAAAAAGAGTGATTCCCATCACAGTATGTCTTTGTGATGGGTATTTAATCTTCCTATGGGTTTTTAAAATATATGACCTAAATTGTTGCCATCAAACTTCTCATCTACAACATAAAATGTACGGAAAATTGAGTAATATCTCTAAAAAAGACATTTTAAAGTTCTAATCCCATTATAAAAGTGTGGGTCATGGATAATGATATTTGTAGGCATACAAGAATATAAAAAATTTATTACCTACATGACCTATCTAGAAAAAAAATCACTACAAGATGGTAGAAGTTCAGGATGTATTTCTTTCAGCAAGATAAAACACCAAAAGAGAAGTGCATTGCAAAATGAGCAAAGACATCAAAACCTAAAGTTAATACCGAGTAATTGCTAAAAATATGACTATGAAACTTAGTGGGACGGCTAAGCAGGCATTCATAAAACAAAAGCAGCACAAAGTAAAAACTTAACAACCCAGAACCAAAATTTAAGGTAGTTTTTAATCGTGCTCAGAAGGGAGTAAGGAAGAAATGAAGGGAAATTATTAAACGCCCAGTGATGCAACCCTTACGTTGTTTCATTAGGGGTTTGGACATGCTATTTCATTTTTATGGAGGCAGGAAAGTAATTTTTGATTATAAAGGGTTTATGGATGTCCACTAGCAGAGCAAAAGAAACATTGGAACATTTAAAACCATTAAAGAAAGTACATAAAAAAAGAAAAATTGATAAAGCATGGGAAATATGAAATAGAAATAAACACTGAAGATAGTATCGTGAAGCGGCATCAGTTGGATTTTTTCTAGTTTTTAAAACATTCTTAGTACACTTATTTATTTATCTTTTTTGGGGGGGGCAACATCATGGTGCGAAGGTGGCAGCCAGAGGACGACTGTGGGAGTCAGTTCTCTCTTTCCACCATGTGGGTCTCCTGAATTGAACGCAAGTTCTCACGCTTGGCAGCAAGCACCTTTGCCCTCTGAGCCATCTTGTTAGCCTCATCAGTTGAATTTTTGACTTAAGAACTCTCAGTTCAGGAAGAGGCACATAAACAAGCAAAATAATACCACTCTGTGGAGGGAAACATACATAAGATACAGCCACATAAGGATGTTTCAAAGGAAGTCATGGGCACATCTCTATCATGGCGGTGACAGAACCGAAACCAACCAGGAGTTTAGGCAAAGTTCAGCTCAGGACACCAAACAGTTCTATACAAGGGGAGCAAAACTCGCTTTGATAAAGATGTAGATGCTAAGAATATGTGTGGTGCTATGGACAGCAATGCCGTGGACAATGTATAAAGAAAGAAAGCATACTGAGAGAGGGATTTTGTTTTAAATATTATGCTGGGAGATTCAAATATTTTATAGATGCCAAAGAAAGATATAAGGGATTAAATAACAGTTAAGCAGAGAACAAAGAGGACAAAAGAGGGAGATCTGGGGAAAAAAGGAGGAGAGAGGAGCTACGGAGAAGTTAAGTTTTATTGCTTCCATATTGAGACCACACACATGCTATGTGGTATTTATGAGCATGTATATAGAGTGCTCCTGAAGGGAAGGTCTGCAAAAGCCCCGTGGCTTAAGTCTGAGAAGTTCCAACCTCTGACTACAGTGTAATAAATTTAGATGTTAAAAGCAAAAAGTATAACTAAATAGCAAAAAATAAAGGAAAATCAGAATACTTGGTTGGACATTGGTAAGCACTCAGTGCGTGGCAGTGGATGACAAAGTCAAAGAAAGGCAAGAAATAAGAGTTGAACCCAAGAAACAAAAACCACGAAGAATGTCAGGTTTGGTAGTAAAAACTTAAACTTTTTAACCCAATAAAAGTCATAGATTGATAAGCAGTTGCATTCTATTTAATAAATATTTAGTACTAATAAATCACATACAGAGAACATGCCAATTACAGAGAGAAAAACAAATGGACACAAGGAGAGATGAGTGCAGCCCATAAATGGGCCATCCACGCAGGAAGCAAGGTCAGTCGGCGGGACTAAGACAGCTGCTCCCATAGGGGATGGAGAAGCGCAAATCGAATCAAGATGCAGTGTTTGTCTAATAGACTGGAAAACAACCTTTAAATCTGCCAGTGACAAGTTTGGCTCGGTTGTGGATAAATGAACATCCTTACAACTTCTTGGCTTGTATTTGATTTGGCTTAGATTTGCGTAGGGAAGTTTGAAAGTATCAAAAACTTCAAAACATTTATCTCTCCAACTATCAAGACTATACTGAGGAATTTGCAGTGCAAGTCTATTGAGGGTGTGGTGACTTGAAAAGAATAATTTAAGATAATTTCACTTCTGGGACACAGTGACTGTGTGAAGTATTGTCAGTTAACTCCTCGACCTCTCACAACGTTAGAACAGTGTAGTAGGGCTTTCTGCTGAGAGTTCACACCTGCTGAACTTGGGAGAGTGGGCAGACACACATTCCTACACGTATCCTTGTATCCACACACAGCCCTGTGTACATACACCTA
Organism: Myodes glareolus; assembly: GCF_982192425.1. Taxonomy (NCBI): domain Eukaryota; kingdom Metazoa; phylum Chordata; class Mammalia; order Rodentia; family Cricetidae; genus Myodes; species Myodes glareolus. The sequence goes on from NC_142034.1 coordinate 29,310,817, forward strand.
CACACCTGTGCATACACACACACCAATACGCACACACCACACATCTACACACACATAGCCATGGGTATGGACATGTGCACACACATACTTGTATGTACATGTATAATATATATATATATATTTGTGTTTATGGGAAAGTCTAAAAGTTTCAGAATGCTGAACTGTCAAGAATAACTTTTTTTTTCCTCACATGGCCTTCTGGGTTCGCTAAAATTCTTTTTTTTTTTTAACCAAGATTTTTTTTTATTATTAAAAAATTTCCACCTCCACCCTACCTCCCATTTCTTTCCCCCTCCCCCCTCTCTTCCCCCTCCCTCTCCAGTCCAAAGAGCAGTCAGGGTTCCCTGCCCTGTGGGAAGTCCAAAGTCCTCCCACCTCCATCTAGGTCCAGGAAGGTGCACAACAAAACAGACTAGGTTCCCACAAAGCCAGTACATGCAGTAGGATCAAAACCCAGTGCCATTGTCCTTGGCTTCTCAGTAGAAGCTTCATCTGGCGATGGATGGAGATAGAGACAGAGACCCACATTGGAGCACTGGACTGAACTCCCAAGGCCCAAATGAGGAGCAGAAGAAGGGAGAACATGAACAAGGAAGTCAGGACCACAAGGGGTGTGTCCACCCACTGAGATGGTGGGGCTGATCTAATGGGAGCTCACCAAGGCCAGCTGGACTGGGACTGAAAAAGCGTGGGATCAAACCAGACTCTCTGAACGTGGCGGACAAAGAATAACTTTAATTGAATAATGACCACCTTGACTTAATTATAATGTGGTTGTCTTTAAGTCTAAACATTTAACATAATTTTGTAATATAGAAAAGGCTTTGCAGGGGTTGAAGAGATGGCTCAGTGATTAAGAACACTGGTTGGTCTTCCAGAAGACCCAGGTTCAATTTCCAGCATCCACATGGCAGCTCATCTCACAACTGTCTGTAACTATAGTTCCAGGGAATCTGACATCCTCACACAGATAAAACACTAATGTACATAAAACAAAAATTAAATAAATTAAAGAACAAAAGCCTAGGCAGGTAGATAAATCAATCAAATGGGAAACAGAAAATAATTAGGGTGGAGGACCCTAGCGGTAGGAGGGTTTACACCAACTAAAAGGTATTGACATTGTATACCCAACAATGGGCATCCTACTGCTCAAAGCACCCCCCTCCAACAATCTGTGCTATTTGATCTAACCAAATGGGCTTTGGAGACCTAATACAAAACACTCATACAAGTAACCTTAGTGACCCCACCCCAAATGGGTTCCGGTTTAGATTTGTAAAGCTGCTTCTGAAGTTCACCATGTCATCATCTATAAACTTGACTCCAAAGAGGAGCAAGCTATCTCTTAAAAGTTTATCCAGGATAATTCTTCAGATGGAGGCATCAGCAGTGAGGCCATCATTAAAAACAATTACAGGCGGATGAGAAGCCTCAGTGGTAAAGACATTTGCTGAGCAAATCTGAAGACCTGATTCCTCCCACTCTGGAACTATGTAAAGGTAGAAGGAAAGAGCCGACCACAGAGTTGTCTTTTGACCTGCACATGGGTGCCCTGGAGGTACATACACCTCACACATATCATGCAGACACACGGACAGTGATAATAATAAATGAAATGAAACTAATCACTCTTAACTCTCACAGAGAAAAGACTGAAGGCAGGAAGAACTAGGGAGGAGTCTGAGATGAAGCAAACTTTTGCCTTTACAATGTCCTTCCTCAGGGTTTGAAAATCAAAGTGAAGGCTAGAATCAGATAGAGTGTGTTGAGAGCATAGGATGCAGAAAATGTTTCCGGCCCATTTGCATGCACACATAAGTATATATGGGTAATTTTATGTTAACAAGTAACAAATCTGCTTTTCCGGCAAAAACAATGTAGCAATCTATTATAACAGTATCAGGCCAATAGATTCTAACAAAAGACTTCTGCTGTCTTATGTCCTGTTTGTAGGCAGTTGACAAGCAGGTGGAAAACAGAAGGGATGTTTCATGTCTATGTGGCATGGAGTGTTTACCCTGCCCTTTTCTTGGGGAGTGGGTGTGGGATGTAATTATTACTGTCAATAATGCATTTGTTCTTTTGCCTTCCTAGCGTATGAATCAAATTTGCCACTTCATGAAGCACGAAATTATATTTTCAATTCTAATTCAATAAGAATGTTGACTAAACCGTGAGCAACTATCATCCAAATAAGGAAATGCTTTCTGCCCCTCCCCACCACTTGTCACCTTCCAGTCACTACAAATGGCACCGTTTGCTCATCCCACAGAAAGAGATGAAGCAGAAGCCGTGAACATGATATTTCTAAATTGAGGCAAATGAGAGCATTCCAAATGTTTAGAATGTCAAATACTCTCCGATGCTTACTACATTCTTGAATCTTCTGGAACAATTCATGCTTCTGTCATATTTGTTAGTCCAAAAAGCACTTAAGTTATCCATGGGGAGCAGATATTATGAAAGGGATCTAAAAATGGGATTTGTGACTGCTGTCTAATATAAGTTTACACTTTCAGTAGCCAAATGGTGTGGGAAGTCCTTCTGTATATGTGTTGCTTTTATTGGTTAATAAAGAAGCTGCTTCCAGCCAATGGCTTAACAGAATATACACATATAAAGAGAGAGTAGGCAGAGTCAGTGAGAAGATATGTAACCTCTAGAGGAGAAAGTCGCGAGCTGCCACCTCGTGGTGATGCACAGATTAATGGAGATGGGCTAGTTTAAAATATAAGAGCTAGCTAGAAATACGTTTAAGCTATTGGCCAAACAATATTGCAAATAATAGAGTCTTTGTGCGATTATTTCAGGTTGGAGTGGCTGGGAATGAACGAACATCCTCTAACAACAGTCAAAGGTTTTATGGTGACCAAATTACAGGATTCTAGACAGAATAGGAATAATAGAATGGTGACAGTCATTTGGTTGTGATCATGGTCACTAAATACTAAAATGAAGAGCTCCAGTTTGTATCTTAAATGTCTTCTGAAGGCCTATGAAACACAGTTTTATTTTCAGGGTGGAGCCATTGGGGGGCATTGCAATCTTGAAGAAGTGGGAACTAGTTGGCAATTTCAGATGCCCTCAAAGGGGATAGTGAGGTACCAGCATCTTGTGAGGTGAGTCGCTCTTGTCCCACCACTCAACCTCCCTGTTGATCATCAACTGAGATCTCCAAAACTGGATGTAAGGAAGTTCCTTTGCCCTGTGTTAGATACATGCTTCAGGGAGTTGTTACAGAGAAGGATGGCCCTTTATTGGGACCCTAATTATTTGGCAGACATTAAGTGCATGCTAAGTATTATTGGACTTATTATTATTATTATTAATAATTAATAATTATTAATTAATTAATAATTAAGGATTATTAATAATAATCCTTATTATTGAGGATTCACAGGGATCCTATTTGGTAAGGGTGTCAAATCTGATAGAATACAATAGGAAGAATACAAGTCTTTCCTCAAGTATCTATGTTGATAGACTTGTGTCTAGCAAGCATGGTGGTGTAAGGAACCAGAGCCCTTTGAGGGTTCATTAGGTCAAAAGGCAGAATCTTTATGATTAGTGTCCTTATGAAGGAAACCCAAGAGAGCTCTCTGTCCTTCTGCCAACTTAGGACACACTGAAAAGATGACAATATGCACGCCAGAGTGGGTTAACCTAGTCTTGAACTTGTGTCATCTGGGATTATTGTCCATAAGATACTCAGTTTGTAGTACTGTCATGGTAACCCGAAATTATTAAGAGAAATGTGGAAACCGCAGTCCCCCATGCTATGGTGTAGTATAGTTGACATTTAAACTGAAATACGAGCAGAGTCTGTGTCCTTTTCATTCTTTCAAATAATCAGAAAAAGCCATAGAAAATGTCAAGTTCGTAACCTTGGATAGAGAAGGGCATGACTTATAGATGTATAAGGGAGGTCATATTAAGTTTGTTTTCATGCAATCAAACCTAGAATGATGTCTAAACACCATTTTCTTCTTTTTGACTATATACTAGACTCGTTATCAAACTATATGAATCTTAACTAAGTTTTGAATCTGTTTACTAATTATTAAAAAACTATACATAATGAAATGCAATGTGACTTCCTGCTCTTTTCCCCCTCTAAGACAGAAATTCTGGTCAAAGCTAAGCTTTAATAGTCTTGTTCTGTGATTGAGAGGGAGAGTTCAAGTTTTTCAAAGAGTCTCTCTGACATAGAGAAATCTAAACCATGACTTACACTCTTCATTCAAGAAAAATGACACACCACTGGGGAGTTTTCCTTCATCGTCCCAGGGACTAGTACACTCCTTTTCTCAGACGATTAAAACAAAGCCACAAAACACCCCTCATCTTGGATATTCTCCACAGGCATCTCATGTATTCCACGCTACACCACCGTGACTGGATATGCTAAATCTGGCTGGGCCACGCATGATAAAACAAAGGGATTACTATAATCTAAGTGCAGACTAGATCTAACCTGTGTGCATCACAGAGTAGGCATCACTGTCTACTTAGGTTCAAGGTATGTCTATTGTTTTTTCATTTTGATATACATTGATAGATCAATAGATCCATCCACCCATCCATCCACCCATCTATCCATCCATCCATCCATCCATCCATCCATCATTGAAATAAAAGATAGATAGGCCCATGAGTAGTAGGCCTTTTAGCCAGTGTATCTACCTTTCTGAGGAGGTCAAACAGTGGTGAGATAGGATCACAAGTTTGATGTCAATTTCTTTACATTTTAAGATCATACCTTTAACTTCTTTCTATAACCTGCTATCTTTACTCATGCTAGTTACTCGCTTTGTATAGCCCCTGAGAGTTTACACTTAGTATCACTTTGTTCAACCTCTTCTTTATCATAATTAATGTTCTGGTTCAAGGATGTTACATTTTTGGCATTTAGAGAAGGAGGCAGAAGAGTAAGAGAAGAATGACTGATAATAACTAACAGGTATATGAGTACATGCCGAACTACTCCAGAAACTACAGAAGTACCAAGCATATGGCTACAAACCTTCACTCTCCTGTGAGTGATGTGTTTCTACTATTCCCATCCTAGATATCCACAGATGATGCCTGGAGAGGTTAAGCGACTTATTCCTCAAGGTCCCATGCCTAAGGTAACAGAACGGGTTTTTTTTTTTCTTTCTTTTTTTTTTGTAGAACCCAGGTAGGCAGGAGCTGTCATCATAAATTTCTGTGTGACCAACTAGACTAGTGTTGCTTCTGTTTAGTAATGATGTCCAAAAGGAAAAAATGCAGGATAGCTCTAAGCTACAAATACCAGTGGGCACACTGAGAAACAAGCAAGAGCAACTGGGTAAATTCCCATAGGCTTTATTATGTCCAAATTGCAGCATCCATGTGCGCTATCTGTGAGCCCAATGTGAGCTCATGGGAAATAAAAATTACTAGTGCCAGTGAACATGTCTCTATGTTTCCTGAATATCAGAGGGTTTTAGATCATGATAAGGTAATGGTCAAATGCCCAATGAGTGTTGTAGAGAAGTTTCTTAAAGAAGAAATAAGCAACTTACCCCAACATCCAAATGTCAGAAAACTCTATGTCATGTGGCATAGGACCTGATAACTATGCCATGCCATGGTTATTCTAATAAGGATGATGAGGCTGCTGATGACATCAGCAGGTAGCATTTATTAAGGCTTCGTCAGGAATTGTTAGTAACAGATTTGCTCCTTCATTTCCCTCCCCCAGCAATCTTCTCACGCTGGGTTCCACCATTAGTGAGTGATGCTATTAGCAAGAGTTTATAATAAAACAAAGAAATTGAAAGAGCAAGATATAAAATGTTATTCTTTGCAAAGAAAAACTACGTACTGAACTAAAGAAATTGGAAAGAAATACTGCATATTATCAGCAGGGGCTGCTTTTCAAAGGACAGGCTGCTCATACTGTCTTTTTCCCATCTTCTTGGTTTCATGTTTTACTCTTATAAGCCCTTGTTACATTTACAATGAGAAAATACAACAAAAGTTACTCTTAACAAACAAACAACATAAAATTTCTCTTCTGGAGACCACTAACTAGGTGTTGTCTATGCTTAAATAGGCCTTCTGGGGCCTCTAAGACACAGGTTATATTTATTTTTCTTCAAATAAAAAAAAAAAGCAGTTCCTGCTGATGTTTCTTAGAAGTACCACTTCAGAATTCACCAAAAGGGAAACATGATCACAGACATCTCAGAAACAGGAAGACAGCTCCAATGAACCACAGAGGTAAGGAGTTAAGTCACCTCAGGGGTCTCAGTGATTTATACTTTTCTCAGTAACATTATTTTCATCTTGTTTTTTTTTTCCAGTTGTTCCTCACAAGTGGCCTAAGAGGCCAGGACTCCAGGCTTTGCCAATGGCTGAGCTATAGAAAATGAGAGATGATGAGAACAGCTACCTGCCAAGGCCCCGCGATGAGCTCATAAAAATCTAAGCATGGCACCAAATCTCAACTCAAAGCAGTGATCTTCTCTATGACAACAGTTATCTATGCAGAATCATGATTATTCACATCAGGAAAGACAAGCCTGTCTGTCTACCGGCTGGCTAAAATACGATGAATGAAGGCTTTGTATACCGTTGGCTATAAATCCAGTGTCTTGCACCTCATAGCAAAATCAAAGGAGTGTCTGTCAGTTGTGTTTACTTTCATTCTGCCATTCATGAAATTCAATCGATGGCATGTCAAATGCAACGGAAGCTAAGAATTCAAAGAGTATTGTCCTTAGTTAGCGTGCAGTGGGATGTCAGGGAATTAATTCTTATCATATATGATATGATCATGCATAAGCATAATACAAAGGAATAGATAATGCCAAAGGAAGGTGATGAAGTGCCAGGCTCCCAGAAGGGGGCATTCGAACCTCCATTCATTGACTCATTTACTCCACAACCACCAAGTGTCTCTTCTGCCATGCATTGTGGTAGAGTCTGGGGAATCCATGGTGAAAAGAAACGAATTATCTTTATCCTTGAGGATACTCATTTAGTGAGGAATCCAGAATAAACCAAATAATTACAGAAGTGAAGACTGTGGCAAATGATACTTAATTTATTATGTAAACACGCATGAGATTTGTTCTTTTGAATCAAGGGAGAACTTTTTTTGCAACTCTCTACTAGAAAATGAGACATTTTTGATTTCCCTTGCAGCCTCAGCCATTCAGAGAATAGCTTTTCAAGTGCTGATTAGAGAAAGCTTACTTAACAATTTCCTACCTTTATGATTTAAGTTTGATAATTTCTTATTGCCCTGTTGTTTCTACTTTCCCTCCACCACACACAGTATGTGCTTGCCTCGTTCTCAGTTCCTGCACATAAACCAGCGTCATCCATGAAGGAGTATAGGTGATTTTGTCACCCGAGACTGTAGTATGATACATAAATCTTCATATGCTTTGTGCATGGCTTTTCCAAACTTAAAGCTGGAACTCTTAAATCTTGTTTTTTTCTTTTTATGACAAGAGAAGCATTCAACAGTGGAGAGACAGCTGCAACCATGCCAACATCAGCTCCTAACCTAAAGCATCTTTTGTTGAAGATAATAGGTCACATCAGGGTGTGATGTCAGAAGAAACGCAAATCAGATTTTATGCTTCTTAAATTTTTGCTTTCTGATGTGAACACGGTCATGCTGTAGCCCCTCAGAGAATATGATGTATGCTGCAACTGAATGGAAACTGTATTTCCAAGAGCAAGAGTTCATAATATCAAGGTAGGAAGGGACTTCTTAGGGTAAAGAGGAAGGAGAAAAAGATAAGAAGCTATCTTATACTACCAAGGATCTTTGACAAGCATGGAGGAATGAAGATGCTCTGATTGAAAACTGTATATACAGAAAAGGGAACATTCCTTGGTTTCCTGAATGTGCTAGAGTTCAAAGATATTTTTTATGCAGTTGTGGAAAAATCTGTAGTTTTGCATGCGTGTGTGAATTCATAATTGGGGTTCCAGAGTCTAGTATATTTGAAATAGATTAAGATCGTATATATCTGCAATGTATTTACTCTACAATGTGGACAACCACTCCTATTTACTGGGCACTGAGGATTTTCTAGGATGCAAGGGTCCAGTTTTACAATTTGGAAATTCACGCTTGAAACATATAAAAATGTATCTTATTACAACCTCAGGCGAGCAAATCGTCTTTATTTCTTCTTAGATGATGCTGGGTTATATGAAAACCAGAGGCCTTTCCTATCTCTGAACTGACTCTTACATCCAAAGCCTGCATTATTTTCTCACTATATTTCTTCTCCTTGGCCACCTCCTCAGCGCTTACGTTGACTTTTTTAGTGCATCGGAGCTGCAAGCAGTCAGACAGTACAGCCTAAGAAGAATGTCCCAGTTTCAATCAGCCTTTGCTCATTGTAGTGCGAATTCTAATTGGTCTTAATAATAAAATGCTGGAGACAGACATCAGGGTATGATAAGACCAGAGAAGTAAAGGAGACAGCCACTAAAGAAACTTGTTACCTCTACAGAATCCTCAGACCGAAGGGGACAAGACCCTGTCTCCATGAACCCTCAGACAGAGTGAAGTATCCTGTTTCTACAAATTCTCAGACTGAATGCAATGCACTACTATCTCCTCTGTCTTATATTCCTCTCTCTGTCCAGTCATAGTCCTTCCTGTTTCTCCCTCCCTAGTGCTGGAATTAAAGACACGTGAATCCCACGTACTGGGATTAAATGTGTGAGCTACCACCACCTGGCTCTCTTTCTCTTTTAGACTGGATCAATCTCATGTAGCTCAGGGTGGTTCTGAACTCACAGAGATCCATCTGCCTCTGTCTCCTGAGTGCTGGGATTAAATGTGTGTGCTACCACTGTTTGGCCTTTATGGCTAACTAGTGGCTAGCTCCACCCTCTGATCTCCAGGCAAGCTTTATTTGTCAAAAACAACCAAAATATCATCAGAGCCCATGAAACAGATTCTTAATTCCTTATGTATTTTTGTACAGAGTTTTAATCAGAGGACAAAATATTATATGAAAAAGTGGGCATTACAAATCATATACTGAAAAATATGCATTTGGAATTTGCTTATACGATCATGGAGAAAGTTCTAGTTCTTTCTGAAGTACATGCCTAAAATGGTGAGTCCAACTTCTAATCCATGTCTAAGCCCTCTCTGTCTCTATTACTGATGACTTAATGAAGAAACCTCTGTCCTGGGCATCCTTTGCTCCTCATACAGTGCAGTGTGAAGCACACCAAGTTTGATCCTGCAGCCTGCTTCAGAGCCTCAGAGGTGGTTCCGTCGAGGTACCTACTCTGCCACTTGGTGGTTAGATATGCTCGATGAATTAGTTGATCCTTCTAAATCTTAGTTTATTTATTATGTTTCCAAAGAGGCTTTTGAGGCATTAAAGAGTACCACTATCCATATTTAAAGGCACCTGCTTTGTTCAATCAGATGTTTGGTGTGACAGATAATTATGAGATATACAAGAATCTCAACCTTTAGAGATGCAAAAACTTCTCCATGTTTTTCCTTGTCATGGGAGGTAAATGGCTGAAGATATATCCTAGCACTGGCAAACAAAAGAGTTACCAAGTGATGCCTCAGAAATTGCAATTGGCACTCTCTCTCCTGTATCACTGATATGATTGTGAAATTTAAAAACTAAGCTAGGCCTCAAATTAGGAGAGTCTGGGAAACGGGCATGGCTATCTTTTTCTTCACTTTGTTTTGAGATAACATCTTACTGTGTTGGCCTACCTACATTGGCCTAGGACTTACTATGCATCCCAAGGTAGCCTGGAACCTCATGATCTTCCTATATCAGTCTTCTAAGAATTGGGATTACAGGTGTGCCCCACTGCACTTAGTCAATGCGGGCACTTTTCTAACCTCTAATTTGAGACCTGGTTCCATTTGAAATTCTGTCCTTGCTTCTGCATCCACCCAGTACCAAATGAAGCTTGTAGTTACCGAAGGCTTGGATAGTAATAGAAAAAAGCCTTTCCCACATGTGTTGAACCTGGGAGAGCTCATGTGTGACGGTGTAATTACATTGGTGGTATCAAGAGATCAGAAGGTTCCCCTGGAGAGCCCAAAGTTTCCGTCTTAAATTTGAGTTCCTTTGGGTCTCTGTCACTTGAAGTCAGACAGCATCATTTTAACAAATTTTGAGCTTGTGAATAATTTCTCCCTTTTGTTTGCTCTGATATGTAAACGGATAATAAAGGTTGGAATATTTATCATGTTGACAGCCCCTGCTTGGGAGATTCAATTTTGTTAGAAAGCAGAGTTTTCCTTTGAGAGTTCAACTCTGTGTCTTCCTACTCTTGACTTGTACTTTAAATACCTTTGATGTTTTCTAACAACACCAAAATAAGATACGGGCAGCTCTTAGGCATGAATGAGTATATTGGCCACTTTATTTGGTAACTATTAGGGAGACACAAAATGCACCTACTAAATAAAGTCAGTTCAGCAAAGGAGTGCTGTGGCGTCTCCCAAATGACTCCTGTCTCACTCACTGGATTAAAACCTAGAGCATTACAGCTCATATTCCAGCGATATGTTTAGTATCTACTTTACCAAATCACTAGGAAAGCTATGTACTATGTCATCCGTCCAAATGCAGAGGAATTCAAACTCCGACTATGCTAATCAGACATCAGATGAACACAGGGACATCACTTAAAAGGCTACTCTCGGAGAGCAAAGTGTCCATGGTATTTTGTTTTATAACTAGATGTTTGACTTGACTTCCCCTGTCCTTCTGTAGATGCCAGCACTACACCTGCCTTTATTTCTCAGAGAAATCATTAGTTAAGTGACTGCCCGAGCCACCACACATGTTGCAGAGTAACCATGTTGTGTCTTCCAAAGCCAGGGTCAATGTGTGGGTCTTTCCTGATCAAAGATGAGATAGAATGTGAAGCTCATATTGGAATACCTCTTTCCCACTCTCTAATAAAATCTCAGGTTCTCACTTAACACAACGTCAGATGTTTCTGCAGAGGTTCTCTCAGGGACAGAATGCACTTCTCCAGATCTGGGGGTCAGGCTGTAGTTATCACTGCTCGCCCGGCAGCCACGCAGGTTCCCATCATGACTTGCAGGAAACAGAAGCCTCTCAAGTCAGGTGGAGATTCGAGGCATCTGCTGCAAGTTAGCAAGTATGGAACCTGGTGCCGGCGGCTCTGTCTGTGGAGTTGTTTTTGAGGCTGTGGTAAGATAGTGAAGAGCTGCAGCAAATATTAGCAGTGAAAAGTGGCACATTTTCATAAGAACAAAGTTATAGTGTTGAGACAAGACCAAACCTGTCAACGTCTAGTTGTCCATTCCAAAGACAAAGCCCCAGTTGCATGTTGGGCACCAATCTGTTGGAGGAGAGAGCTGTTTGTTCCCGGCTGCCTGGCTAGCTTTGACCCAAAATAATCACACAGAAACTATATTAATTAAATCACTGCTTGGCCTGTTAGCTCTAACTTCTTATTGGCTAACACATCTTAATTTAATCCATTTTTATTAATCTGTATATCGCCATGTGACAGTGGCTTACCAGCAAAGATTTGGCCTGTCTGGTGGCTGGTCCATGGTGTTCCTCTGACTCCACCCTTCTTTCTCCCAGCATTTAGTACAGTCCTCCCTCCCTCCCTAAGTTTTGCCCTATCAACAGGCCAAGGCAGTTTCTTTTATTTATTGATATTTATTGAGCTCTACACTTTTCTCTGCTCCCCTCCCTGTCTCTCCCCTTCCCCCAGGTCCTCATGCTCCCAATTTCCTCAGGAGATCTTGTCTTTTTCTATTTCCCATGTAGATTAGATCTATGTAAGTCTCCCTTTGTGTTCTCATTGTTGTCTAAGTTCTCTGTGATTATATTGTAATCTCAGCACACAGAGGGGAATCCCACATCAAGACCCTACTTTAAAGATCATCTAAAGATGTTTGTTTGATAGGTTTCTATTGAACAGTCAGCTCAATGTTTAGCTTTTTAAATTTGGATTTCCAGAAACAGCTTCCTAATTTCCTCTGGGGACCATTCAGTACCTTGGGAATTTGTAGAATTCATTGTTCTTCCATGTAACAAGAGTGTAAAGAGAGAAAGATTCCTGTCCTCAGTAGCCCACAGGACAACCCAAAGTCCATATTCCATCTTTGCTTCACTGATTTTTATATCTCATGTGTGTGTGTGTGTGTGTGTGTGTGCATGTGTACATGTGTGCATGCACCTGTGTGCATGTGAGTATGCAAGTGTGCACATGCTGATGTGTAGAGACCAGATGATAATGACAGATGTTAGTCTTGAGGCACCTTCCACATTTTTGGGGGAGGGGCAGAGTTTCTAATTTGCTTGGAACTCCATCAACTATCCTAAGAAACTTGGCAAGCAAGCTTCAGAGATTTGTCTGTTTCTATCTACCATCTTGCCATCCCTGTCTTTACAAGGTTGCACCCCCACACCTGACTTTTTATGTGGTGTTAGGATCTGAACTCATGCCCTCAAGCTTTTGAGGTGAGTGCTTTACTGACTGAGCACTCTCTCTGTCTCTAGCAATAGTTTTTAAATAATAAAGACCCATTCCACTTTATCTGTAATTCAAAATGTCTTCCACTTAAAAATTTAAAACAGTAGCCATGCAAATAAAATGTCTGCTGGTGCTTTGCTTAATGTATTTGCCCTATTTTTAAAATCCGGGTGATTGGAGCTATTTAAACCAGACCCATCCTGAGACGTACAATAATGGGAATTAACAGCATAAGGGGGAGCTCATGTTCTTTTGTGGGTTTAGGCCAGACTCAGGGAGGAGAGATTTAGAGAGAGGGGTGGTGTCAGAGGGGAGCATTAGAGACAATGTGAATCCCCTCTGATCCTGCCCTTAAGCTCTTTAGGAAACCTAATCTCCAAAGATGTGGTTCAATTTTGATTATAAAGAGAATATCCATCTACCAATGGTAATTAATAAAAATGGCAGAGCAGTGGATGAGCTGATTCCCCTCTTAATCAGATGCTCCTGAGAGTGCACAGCTTCATTTAATTATTTGTTTTGTTCTTTCTTCCATCCTGTCACATCCCACAAATGACTTGATTTAGCTAACAACAGAACAAAACAGAACATGGTATCTATTATATATAACAACAATGATCAAAATGCTTAGAGTTAAATCAGGAGGGGCTGACATGGGATGATTGAATTTGGAGAAAAATCCAGTAGGTTGTAAAGGTCTTCAGGTTTTATCATAAGTTAAAGAATGACTATGAATATCTGGAAACTAGAAAGAATGTGGACAGCCCAACTCCCAAGGAGGGAAAACTACATCTATTGTCCAGAGTTAAAAGGGTTTTCTCGAAGTCCCTAGGCTTGTTGTTAAAGATATTCCTCCTAGAGCTACTTTAGGAAACCTGCATGATGCATTCTTTACTAAATGCCCAAATCAAGTCCATGCCATGGCTATAAATATGAATTTCTAAAAGCAAAATGAGTCTTAAAGATATTCTTTAACAGGGTAGTAGATAGATTTTGGTCTATTAGTTACTATCTTTCAAAGTAATTTTTGTGAACTTTGAAGGAGGGAGGACCTAGGAGGAGGGAATGGAGGGAAAACTGTGGTTTGTATGTAACATATGAGAGAAGAATTAAAAATGAAAAGAAAGTTGGTTATATTAAGTTCTCAAAGGCCAATTTGGGCTTTAGAAAGAATGTGAGTGGAAGTTGCAGCTTGCTATGCATTTTCACTAAGGGGATGTGGTCAAGAGAGCAATACTTAACATGGCACTGCAGGCTTCCACTTTCTTCTCTAGAAACTGTTGATCTCAGCCAACAGAACAGGATATAGGCAGCTTCTGTCCCTTTGTTCTGAACCTCAGAATACATCTGACCGGCTCTGAAAATGAAGTCAGACCTGCTCCGACAGGCATGAAGATACACAGGTAAGACAATGCATGCTCACATTTCATACCATCAAGATTTTGTAGTTAGTGGTTGAATTTAATTGTTGTGGTAATATCTGGCTAAGAACCTGCATTGTCTGCCTAACAAAGTTAGTGTGAATATAAAGTCAGAGAAATATCATGGATACAATTTGTAGATCCAAAGTTAATTAATGGATTATAATTGCTCATTTTTGGATGTTTATTCTCACATATGGCTTACAGAGTTTACAGAAATCCTGATTTCTGATTGCTGGCATGGTAACCGATCCAGGGAAGAGTTTCAAGCAGTTTGAAGTAGGAGTCACAGAGTTAGCTTTCTCTATACAGCATCACCAGACGTTTGCTTTCCATGTCACGTGAACCCTCATATATTGAAGCAAATACTATGCATGTTTTTGGTCCATGATGAGGGCAGGAATGGTGGAGGCTGAGTATGATGACCTAGAAGAAGGTCAAAAGATTGAGAGAAAGTAGAAATAGATGAAGAAAAGGAGTTTGGAAACCAAAGGAAGAGTCTAGTCGACAGATAATACTCATTGTATTCATAGGAGAGTCTTTGCAAATTCTATAAGAATTTTGAATTTCCTGGTTGTCATTTTCTGTGGAACACTATGGAAGTTGTAATTTGAAAATCTGAAGCTCTGGATACTCCTAGTTTGATAATGTTTACAAACAATATAGTCAACATTCATCATGTATCTGCAAACAACTTTAATGCATATTTAATTGGCAATCACCATATGTCAAATAAAAGAAACACGATCCATTAGCCATGATTTCATGTGGTATTATGAAGTACATGAGCAATTACATGAGTAATTTACATGAGTTTCTATAATACATGAAGACAGAGATATATGAGTATTACAGAGAATGCAACCCATAGAGTCTTCAGACACATAGTATTCTTGGCAATTGTGTGGATTAAAAAGTAAGGTAACGCTGATGGCATAAGTAATATTGCCTTCAAATTAAAAGTCAATGATTCTTGGTAGCTTCTTAATATAATTTCCAGGGTCAGCTACTTCACTGTTAAATAAAAGTAAGTCATGGGGCCTCGAGAGGTGGCTCTATGACTAAGAGTGCATTAAGTTATTTGCTAGGGCCCAAGTTAAGTTCATAGCACTCAGGAAGGCAGCTCACAACCACCTGTAGCTATAGCTCCAGGGTTCCAAAGTCCTCTTCTGGCCTCCATGGGCACTGCACTCATATGCACCAACCTGCGCACTGACACATACGTGTACACATAATTCCAAATTAAAATAATTAAATCTTAGTCAGGCATTGTGGTACATGCCACTTATCCAGCACTTGGGAGGCAGAGGCAGGCAGATCTCTGAGTTCAAGGCCAACCTGGTCTACAAAGTGAGTTCCAGGATAGCCAGGGCTACCCAGAGAAACCCTTTCTTAAAAAACCAAACAAAATAAAACAAGCAAAAAACAAATAAAATAAAATAAGACAAAATTTAATATTAAAATAGGTAAGTTGTGGAAACAGTATGTGGTAGGCACAATAATGGAATTTTTTCCTTCTTAATACTATTTTATTCTTTGAAACTTTTACATATTTATACAATGTGTATTAATCTTATCCATCCATCACTACCTCCCTCCAACTACTCCTGGTGCCCATTCTGTCTTAGTTAGAATCGCTATTGCCACGATAAAACACCATGACCAAAAGCAAGTTGGGGAGGAAAGGGTTTATTTGGCTTATGTTTCCATCACTGAAGGAAGTCAGGGCAAGAACTCAAGTAGGACCAAAACTTAGAGGCAGAAGTTGATACAGAGGCCATGGAGGCATGTTGCTTATTGGCTTGCTCATCATGGCTTGCTCAGCCTGCTTTCTAATAGAATCCAGGACCAGCAGCCCAATGGACAACATCACCCACTATAAACTAGGCCATGTCTCATCAATTACTAATTTTAACAAAATTTCCTACAGACTTGCTTACAGTCAGATCTCATGGAGGCATTTTCTTAATAGAGGTTTCCTCCTCTTGTTTGACTTTAGCTTGTCAAGCTGACATGAAACTAGTCAACACATCTAATATGCTATGATCCTCACTAGACCTCTTTATTATTAACTGCATCTGACAGACCAGGAAGCAGGCTTTAAAGAAGTCAAGTAACTTGTTTAAGGACCATTAGAGTCCAACTACATCCTTTCCCCGATGCATCCTGTCACCTTCACAGTTTATTTACTGTGCTCCATATGGTACAGTTACTAAAAAGCCAACGGTAACTGCGAAAAAATCTTGCCTGCCATTTCTCTTCTTCATAGCTAGAGAGAGCGTTTACTAACATCAGTGTCAATGATCATAAAGCAAAACGTCTTAAGCCTTAAATTTGGTTTTCAGATACCAGCATTTCAGGGGCAGATTAGCTGACTCCAATAATGTGCCTCAATCGCTGCAGTGAAAAGGGAATCTTTTCATCCATTATAGAAAACTGTCAGAGGAAAACATTTTCCCCTATATCACACCCAAGAGGACAGTGTGTGCATTATCGTATTTTGCTGAACGTTCATATGCTCAATGCAGCATAATGCATACTTTGCCTCTTGAAAAGCCTTGGTAACAAAAGGATAAGAAAATCCATCTACACCTCATAGTCCATTCTAATAAAGCTGCACTCATGTAAATGCTGCATTCATAAAAATGAAAAATAAAGGCCTCTTAGGCAGCCCACCTGTCTGTACTATGATTAGGTCCCCAGGTAAGGTATGAAAGCTCAAGCCAGCAGCTTTGACGACCCAGAAGAGGTGGGAGCTAAGGGACAGAGGAGAGACCGTGTTATACAGGGGAAAGGAGATGGGAGAGCTATTTCCTTTCTGGGCACAGGGAGTCGAGGAGAGCTTACCTTGCTTTTCTTCGGGAATCACAAGGTTACTGGCTCTGGCCATTAAGAACTCATTTACCTAAAAGTTTCTGAGCACTCTTAGGAAACAGCCAAGAGGACTTGGAAGCTGGCTGCAAAAATCCCAAGAGAAGCAGAGAGAGGAGATGTACCACTGTCTGGCACTTGAAAGGGTGAAGGCAGACGGATTGCTGGGCATGGAAGATTCTATAGACGCATGATGAAGGGGAGGAGGGGAGCATCCTTTTGTTGGCGCCTGAGCCTTTCTCAGCCCGCACCTGGCAAGGTCACTCAAATGGCTTCCAAATAAGTCTCTGGGGATTTTTTTTTTTCTTTTGGTCAGATGCTTCTTTGAGATTGGAAAAACTGCGCTGTCTTTTGTTAAACCCAAAAGAAGACTGAAGTCATTTCATGGTCAGGGCACTTGGAGCATTCAGGAACTGGCAGAGGGCCCTCCCTCGGCTTGCAGAATTATTACTGCCCAGATGGGAGCAACTGTGCCCTGTTATGCAGCAAGAGCGCAGCAGAGTGCTGGTAGGTGAGAGAAGCAGGAGAGACCACGTCTCCACATGGGCCAGCCTCCCAGGAACAATGTGTTACCCAGGACCAGGCAGAAGGGAGGGACCTTGAGGGTTGGGATCAGTTGATGGAAAGGTCTTGTGTGGACAGTATGCCTTTGATTTGACTGCCCTGCTTTAGTAACACTTGGGAATGGAGGGTCATTCTTGTATTCCTTTCAGGCTTAATTCTTGACTAGGAAAAGAACAACCCTAAGATTTCTATCCATTGCCATCATTATCATCCAGAAAGAATGGAGGGCAGGCTTAGAAATGAATGGTAGAGACGCGTCAGCCTCACTCCTGCTAAATTATGCACATCGTATGAAATTTCTTCAAGGATGACTGCCTAGGAGAAACAGGGACCGGCCCTTTATGTTGGCCAGTCCTTTGAGGCTTGTGACCTTAAAAGTTAATTCCTGATCAGCTCTGAGCCCTGTGGAACTTGGAAAGGTGTCCATCAGAGTTTCTAAAGTATAATTTGTGTTCATAAGGGATGTCAGATGCAGAAGACCAAGATGTGCCCTTATCATAACAGAAAAGGCAGCAGAAGGTACAACCATGCTGTAAGGAGAGAGAAAGCATATGTACGATGTCGTAGGTAGTAAGACCGAGTGCTTCCCTCTTACTTGAACTGTGAAAGCTGGTGTAGTGACGGAGAGTTGTGCCAGGCATTTTAAAGTGGCACCTTTAAGATGAAAGAAGGGCATGGGGAAATTAACTACTAATTCAGCAAGGCATTTAAGGAATGCTTGACTACTCTGTGTGGAAGTAGAGCGTCAGCCAGGAAATCAAACAAACCTAGTGCATCATCTACCAGGATAAAGCATGCATAATGCTGGCCTGAATAAGAAGCAGAGCCACCATTAACAGCTTGAAAAATGGTCCATGTCTTTAATCCCAGCACTTGGGAGGCAGAGGTAGAGAGGCCAGCCTGCTCTATATAGTGAATTCCAGGCCAGCCAGAGCTGCAAAGTGACTCTCTCTCTGTTTCTCTGTCTCTCTCTGTCTCTGTCTCTCTCTCTCTCTCTCTCTCTCTCTCTCTCTCTCACACACACACACACACACACACACACACACACACGAACACACACTAAAATCAGCCTGAAAGGTGGGAAGACAAGTGAATACTCACTTTCCATTATGTTCTCAAAACATGGCAAAGAGAAGAAAATTGGGTCAAATAAGTCTTGGAAGGACTCTTAGAAGGATTCATCAAGCCCAGGCCTTCTTCCTATACCTTTGAGATAGACAGGAACTATCTTTGTTCACATTCAGCTTCAGTATAACGTTTGGGAAGGAATGGAATTTTGGAGCCAGATAACTGTTTTTGACTCAGCTCTACTACTACCCTTTGTAATTCTGCACATCTGCACACTTCCATTTCCCGGCCTTTACAAGAAAGGTGTATGATAAGATGTATATGTGTAGGTAGATTTAGGAGGTAGTCACATTTTCCCTTCCTTTCCCTGTCTTTTTCTAACACTAGAACTTGAGACATTTTCCACACATCTACTTATTATTTTATGCAATAAGCATAAGTTAGGGCTTTCTGTTTATCATGCACTTTGTTGTAACCACCAACAGTCTGATGTGGTATAAAAATTATTGGGTGTGGCAGTGCACAGTTATGATTTTAATGCAGGCGGATCTGTGGGATTCATTGGTCAGCTACCTGAGCCTACACCCACGAACAACCTTGTTTCCAGAAACCAGGGTGGAAAGAGCCTTTTAGGGGAAAACACTTAATGGTATCCTATGGCCTTATGAGCAAATGCATATGTGAACCTGCACACACAAGCACACACACACACACACACACACACACACACACACACACACACACACACAGTACTGGGTCAAAAGGAACCTAGACTTTAGATTGAACTGAACCATCCTCTAACAGGTCCTATGCCTTCTATCAGTTATTTAAAACACAAATTCATGTGCAAATACCAGACATCTTAACTGGCAGACACCATTTGCTCATCTAAACAGATTTTGCTTCTCCCTCTTCAATGCATCCATCAGAGAACTCTGACTTTTATTAATTCACTGTGTAAAGGTGACCAACATATGCATATTCATTGGTCTCAGTCTACTAAATAGCAAACTAAAAACCTTCCCAGACATGTAAGCCAGAGTGTCTGTGTAACATTTAACTGTCTCACATCATCATTAGGCTCTCAATTTTCTTTTTAAGTTATAGAGGGCAACAACATGGGACACACAGACCATCGTGACTACATTAATACTGCTACTTGTTTATATATAATCTGTGACCACTTACTTTTCCCCATTACATTCTTTCAAGTGGATAACTCACGGTCATTAACTTTCAGGAAGCCCCTATATATCACAGCATCATAGCACTAAGCCTTTTGGAAATCCATCACAAATCAGTACACGGATGACATTGATGTCTTATTGCTATTCATTCCTTCTGGGCCGTTTTTAGCAGTTCATTTTTTTTAGATCCCTGCAGTGCTGAAATATGGCTTGCTCCACTATCTGTCCTTTTTGTAATCACAAAAGGAAATCTTGGCAGTTGTCGTATATTTCACTCTTGAGGAAAATGCCCAGTAATACTTTGAATTGATTGAACAGCATGGGCTCAAAGCTGCCTAGGGAAGCGCCATTCCCTCACTTCCCCATAATGTTTTTAATCTTAACTTTTTTTTTGGATTCAGAAACTGTGAGGTAATCATTAAAAGACAGTGTGTAAGATAAAGATCTCTTGTTTAGAAAATCCTAAGAGATGCCTCCCTCCTTGCTCTGTGCTTTTGAACATGCCTAGAACATGCATTTACAGCATTGCTTGCCGTGCTGTGGGAAGAATAGTGTTACTGAAAGGAAGCTTGGGCCAGGGTGGGGGTGGGCACCTGAAGTTATAAAGCAGCTCAGGAACATTCAGGTTATGGAGTATCAAAAGCTTAAATTGGTAAAGATATTGGAGGATTATGACTTGTAGGAAGGAAGTATTGAGAAATTTTTAGAGAGAAATTAGAATGAAGGTTAGAGCAGCGAGATTCCCAAAGAACATTATGCCTGCTCCACCCTCCAGACTTTGTGAAGCAGGCCACAAAAGCTGGAGTTGGAGAATGTGGGATTCCAGATGTAAGCAACTCAGTCTACAGCTTTCTGCAGTCAGCCATCCTATGGCCTCTAGACTCATTTCTGATAAGTACAGTTCTGATAAATCTACAATATTTTTCACCTTCAGCTAAGATCAACATTTATTGGTGATTCTTTTGAACTGGTTACCCAGTCTCTGTAAGCATTGGTTATAGTACTCTGGGAATTATCCTGACTCCTAAGAGCATCACTATTCCAGTAGATTTGAATCAGCTAGTATGTCAGAAAAACATGCCACCAGATGCACAGCATTCACAGATTTCCTGTGGTGTGAACACTTCTGCTGTGATGTGTTCAAGTTGCCAACTTGCTATCACTGATAACAGAGGTGGGAAGACACACAAAATGGGCTTTGAAAAGTTGGTATAGGATAGTTTAATGACTTTTTATGTGATTATGAATGATGTTCCTCTGGTTTTCAGTCTTGTGTCATTAATATATAGGAAGGCTACCAAGCTTTGTATATTAATTGTGTATCCCACCACTTTACCCAAAGCATTTATGAGTGCTAAGATTTCCCTGATGGAGTCTTTAGGGTTATATCTACACACAAGGATACTTGATAATTCCCCTTCTGATTTATAACAACAATTTTCTTTTCTCATCTTGGGGCTCTAGTTAAGACTCTCTGAAGACATCATACACACTGGGTACAGGACACCAAGAAATCAAGCAGGAGTTGAGTCAGAAACTTCTGTGCTCGCTAGAGCTGGTTATGAGAAGGTAAGTGCTATCCAGGCTGCTGTGGCGGGGCGGGGGGGGGGAGTCATAAAGGGCTACCTAGCAGTCATAAAGATTTTCTCATGGAATTTGAGGCCTGTTGAAAAAGACTAAGCACAAGCCTGATCCTGATACTGTAAATCTGCTCAGAAACTTATGGCTGGAGACTCAGGCTCTAGGGAATAACATATTACTCATGTTCTGCTAACTGGATGTGTAGCCAGGCTACCTTCTAAAATTTATGTTTATATCCATAGACCAGTCATGCTGTTAGCCTGGGTCTTGAGACCATAGACCAGTGCTACTGTCAGCCTGGGTCAGAGAAGCTTCTATTTGTATAGAGCAGTATTTAATGCAGTCTTACAGCTGTTCAAAGTGCTGATAACAAGTGCTCAGCCTTAAGCAGGGTGTCTATATGACCTTCTCCAAGGGTAAGGGAGCATCACAGAAGAGAGGGTAGAAAGACTGAGAGCCAGAGGATGGAGAAGAATGCCACGAGATACCATCTTCTAGATGTAGCATGGCCATCACAATCACTAGCACACAGTAGATGAGATTACTTGCACAAGGCTTACATTGGAAAAATATGCAAGAAGGAAGGAGGGCGACAAATCGAGGAAAGAGTTACTTAGCAAGATTGCTGGGAGAGTCATGGTTAATGGCAGTGAATGTGCTCAGAGTATGCTCTATTTCTTTAAAAAATTGCCAAAGACTGACGGGCAATGACAGTGGCACCAGGATTTATCTCTGCTGCTTGTACTGGCTTTTTGGGAACCTATTCTCTTTGGATGGATACTTTGTTCAGTCTAGACATAGTAGGGAGAGCCTTGGACCTTCCCCAAAGCAATGTGCCTTACCCTCTCTGGGGAGTGGATGGGGGGTAGGGTGTGAGGAGTGGGTGGAGGAGGAGGGGAGGGAGTGAGAACTTGGACTGGTATGTATAATGGAAAAAAATAGTGTGTTTTCTTTTTAAAAGATACAAATAAAAATAAAAAAATTAAAAAATAGTCAAAAAGTTAAAAAAAAATGAGACACAAAAAATAAGCATAAAGAAAAGAAAATGGAAAGAAGAGAAAAAGATAACTTTAAAATTGTATAAGCTAACACCACTGGATCCCCCATATGTAAATATCACCTACTTGTAAATACTATGGGTGGTGCACCCTTGTAGAATACACTAGAGGCTGGTGCTCCAGTCCCTAGGCGTGGGGAGAGGAGTTCACTGATGCTACACACAGGAGGTGGCTGTGAGCTGATGCTCTGACTGGAGTATTGTTCAACTCATGTCTTTGTTAAGTTTCTCTCGGACTCACTTCCCGTTTCCATGCAGTTTTCTCTTGAGGACTTCTTTAAGAGCATCGTTCTAAATCTGGTTTTAGAAAGCATCAGGCTGTGGAAGAGTGAGATAGTGCTGATTTTGAACTGATAATTCTTCCAATTCTACTGTATCTTATTTTACACACTGTGAATGAATAATTTCAGACTAATAATTTCAGAATGATAATCAACAGATACTTATTTGGTTTTTTATTCAATCTTATTTAACAGCCAAACAATAAATAGAAACATGTTTCAAGTAATGCTTACTTCTTCCCTTCAAGATAACCTGAGTTGCATACCTTGCTTGTCTTGAAAAACAATGAATATAGCTAGTTAGTTAACAAGTAAAGAAAGAATTATTTTGTTTTGGTTTTTAAAAAGAAGTTACTGAGGCTGAGAGATAGTTCAGCAGCTAAAAGAATTTTCTGCTCTTCTAGAGAACCTAGGTTCAGTTCCCAGCACCCACATGGTGGCTCATAACCTTTTATAACTCCAGTTACAGAGGATCTGATGCTCTCTTCTGGCCTCCAGGGGCACCATGCATGCACTTGGTACACAAACATACATTCAGGCAAAACTCCATACATATAAAATCGGTTTTAAAAGAATTAAAATTTAATTTTATGAATATTCCAGGGGAAAGTAGAAATTAAGAAATCCCTGGTCCTTAGATATAATGGGATTTTTTACATTAACATAATGTTTTGGGGTAGGAGAGATGCTGCTAGCTTTATAGGTGTCTATCAGGTATAACTCAGTAAAATTTGTTCACCTACTGATAAAATGAAGTCATGTACCCACATCTGATGACACTACACTTGTTTTGTGATGCCGTAGAGCCTGTGGGCTGCAAGGGTAGGGGCCAGACATGACTGAAGTCACACTAAATGTTACATATGAGAAAGATCTGAGTCAGTACAGCAAATGATGTAATACATTAAGTAGAGGTTGCTGACATCAACAGAATGAAGCTGGGGACCCACAGAAAAGCCGGTGTGCGGAATGGCTCGGTTCCTGACATAATCTGCAGTTTGGGTCTTGTTTCCTGCATTCTATACCGTAAGGATGGTGTTAAAATGTATCATAAAGTGGTGGGTTACTCTTAATACTGTATGTAGCATTAGTAAAATTTTATCTACATTACATTCAATTTTCATCGGAAAAATTAAGTCTGATGATTTATTGGATGCTTAATTATTTATGCTCTTTAGACTCAAAATTGTATGATTCAATCGGGATTTTTCAGTATTCATGTTGCTCTTTTGTTTTTGAAACAGAACTTAGAAAATAATGAACATTTTTGTGAGCCCTTTAGTCTTTAACTCTCTGCTTTGCTCTGGAGGAAGGGAGAACTTTGCTTATGAGGACGTTATTTATTTTTATTTCTATTTTTCGGACACTAAATATTTGGCTCCCAGACAATGAAATCCAAACTCTCCCAGTTCGTTTGGGGCAATTTTTTTGGATTATGCATCCAAACAGTCAGGCTTTCTGGGAAGAGACTGATATGTTTCAAAGCCCTCTTGGAATAAATGCAGAACAGATACTAGTTTTTTTTTTTATATCAACATCTAAAGAAAAAGCCCTCTTTTGAGTAGTGACTATTTCTGCTGTTGTTCAGGTACTCCATCAATGTTTTCTTTTCTCTCCCTCTATTCTTCCCTCCCTCCCTCTCTCTTTGAGACAGGTTCTTGCTACAGTGAGCTCATGCTGGTCTAGAACTCACTATGTTCCAGGCTGGTCTCAAATTAATAATACTCCTGCCTCTGCCTCCAGAATTTCGGGGTTACAGATATGCACCACCACACCTGGATCTAGATGATTTTCTTTATCTTGACTGCTATAGACTACTTGTCCTTGGCCTCTGAGAGATGAGAACTGAAAGGAAGATTGAAATGTGCTATATGTAGGATTGGAAACTCCCATCAATTGGTTATCCAATGCCAAATGGTCATCCCTGAAAACATACATACAAGGAACATTATACAGACTGAGAATGTTGAATTTATGTATTCAGAAATATATATATACTTAATACATGCGAATATATGTTATATAAGACACACATGTAACAGCAATTAATGAAAGAGGCCATGGATCTGAAAGAGAGCAACTAAAGAGAAATGAGAGGGTTTAGGAAAGGAAAGAAAATGGGAAATGATGTAATTATAATCTCAAGAACAAAGACAAAAGGTTTTTTAAAATGGGCTATGGACACACTTCTCTCCTCCTGTTCCCTTGCTGATGTAGAAAATGGTAAGAGAGCTGAGGTACAAGCAGAGTGGTCGAATAGCACGAATGGTTGCCTCTTTTATTTTAACGATTTATTTATTGCTATTAATGGGTGCATAACTTGCATGCATGATTGTGACTCATGTGTAGGCATGGTCCTGGGGAGGACAGAAGGTTTCAGAGGCCTCTTGGACTGCAGTTTATAAAGTTGTGAGCAGCTTGTTTGGGAACTAGAACTTGCCTGCCCCCCAGGAAGAGAATCTGGTGCTCTTAACCATTGAACCATCTTTCCAATCTGAAATGTTGCCCATTTTGAAGGGCTATTTAATTTCTAAAATGCCTGCTAGTTTCACCTATGAGATCATATGTTGAAGGAGGACGCTTGTTCGTCCCGACCACCCAGAACCAAAATAACTACACAGAAACTATATTATTTAAATCACTGCTTGGCCCATTAGCTCTAGTTTCTTATTGGCTAACTCTTACATATTAATTAAACCCATTTCTATTAATCTGTATATCGCCATGTGGCTGTGGCTTACCAGGTAAAATTCCATTTCAGCTCTAGCAGGGCTACAAAGTTTTTCTCTGACTCCGCCCTTCTTCCTCCCAGCATTCAGCTTAGTTTTCCCTGCCCATCTAAATTCTGCTCTGCTATAGGTCTAAGGCAATTTCTTTGTTCATTAATGGTAATCAGAGCATACAGAGGGAAATCCCACATCAATCATATATTCAGAAACCTAAAGCAGTGTGCTGTGATAGTGATGCCAATCATGATATTCCCTTTACATTCTATACATTCCAAAAATTCTTCTGCCTATGAGTTATATTTTACGACTTAATATTTCCATATTCTCTTAAAGAAATTATTCTCAGTTTCTGGGTAACTGGAATTCCCTGCCCCATTCATTATTGTCTCCCAGATCACATAATTAGTGATCTTTATATATTCAGTTACAATGTTCTGTGAAATAAGAACTCATTCCTTGGTGGTGCACAAAGGAGAAGGTGCGGTTTTCTTGGTCATGTGTATTCATGATCAGAAGAGGAGGAAGTAGATTGAGAGAGTAGGAGAGAGATGAAAGAGAGCAAGAGGATGCCACACACAAGAGAAATGGATGTGAGCAAGAATGAGAACTCGAGTAACAACAGGGGAAAGGATGAGACATTTAGAGGGAAGAAAGGAACATGAAACAGAGGAGGGAAGCAAGGAAGACAGATTACTCACCAGAGGGGTGGGATGAGAATTAGATGCATTTATAAACCATGAAAGCCCACAGCCAGGTGTTTTCTTGGGAGACTTGTCTAATGCCTGCATTGATTTACTGGATGGTTTTAAAAGGTAAACATCACAAGGAGCTGCCAAGACAGTGGGAAGTAACCCTCAGCCCAGACTTAGGGATGGCAATGGTACCCACCACAGAGGAACTCTAAACCGAGTCTATACTCTGACTCAGAACCTGTACAGCATCTGAGTCTTCCCCGTTCAGCAAATCTTTTATTACCACATTGCTACCCACTGAAAACTTAAAATTCTGAAAGCACTACTCCAAGAACAAACACAATTTCTTTGACCTCATTTCTTTATCTTTAATCTAAACATTTTCTTGGGCAACCTGCCTTTTGCCCTGAATTGTCCACTCCAGCCAATCACAAGAAAATTATGCTCAAGGAGAGAGTTCTGCATTTGCAAATTTTGAGAAGTAGTTTTGGTAGAGAATGAAAGAAAGCAATGCAAACTTTTTTCTAATCCCAAACTAGTATTTCAAAGGGAATTTTCCTTAAGGAAGGGGTACATCCTCATTATATCTTTATTCCAGGGTCAGCTTCAAGAAAATACATTTCTTGTGCCCTGTCTAACCACTATAGAGCTGCCAGAATTCCAGGTGAGAGGGATGAACTCAAAATGCTCATCTGAATTCAATGTGTTCAACCATCTCAAGTGGCCTTTTGTGCTTGTCAGAACTCTGACTTTCTGTGGTTTAGTGTAGCAGAAGGCCATTCAATTTCCACATATCTCTGGTTCCTGTTTTGAACCAAAACCTTTTCTAGGCCACTTGTGAACACCAGAGCTAGTTCTGCTTCGCTGAGGATGCATAGGAAAAGAACAATCATAAGGCATCTGAAATTACTACTTAAGATAGTTTCCCTTCAGATAAGCTGATAAATAGATAGATAGATAGATAGATAGACACATAGATAGATAGATAGATAGACACATAGATAGATAGATAGATAGATAGATAGATAGATAGATGATAGATGGATAGATGAATGAATAGAGGTTTGGATGAATAAATGGATTGATGGATGGGAAGATAGAATAGATAAAACTTAATATGCAAATAGATGACAGATGGATGAATGGATGGATGGATGGATGGATGGACTGATAGGTGGTGAATAGATAGATGGATGGATGGCTGGGTAAATGGATGGGAAGTATAAATGGACATTCATTTTTTTACCTCCTAGACCCAGATAATCACACAGAAACTATATTAATTACAAGACTGTTTGATCTATTAGCTCAGACTTCTTATTAACTAACTTTTACACCTTAAACTAACCCATTTCTATTAATCTGTGTATCACCACTAGGTTGTGGTCTATTGGTAAGGTTCTGGTGTGTCCTTCTTTGGAAACTACATAGGATCTCTTTGACTCCACCTACTCTTTCTATTTATCTCTTCCAGACTGGCTATATTCTGCCCTGCCATAGGCTAGAGCAGCTTCATTCATTAACCAATAAAAGCAACACATATACAGAACAGGGCATCCCACATCAGGGAAGTTAGGACAGGTAAAACTTAAATGGCAACATGCACATTCTTCTTGTAATCTCTTTGCTCTTCTTCTTTAATTCTTTCTCAATGACTTTCCCAGTAGTGAATCAACTTCAGCATTGTAGGTTCTGATTTCTGGATTGTCTCTTAGTGAAGGGCACTTCACAGTCAGGGTCACACTTATAGAGGTAGAGCTCCACACCCTAAGTAATCATGTTGAGTTATCCTGGCAACTTTTCTGCGATCTTTACTCACAACAAGCATAGTTTTTATGAGTTTCAAGCCATATTTCTCACACATAGCAATTTTACAGCCTATTGTGCCCGTCTAGATCTGTGGTTCTTTTTAGAAATATATAATGAGGGGAAAGCGTTACCCTTCATGCTCACGGAGTTTCATTCTCTGGGGTTGGGAGACACTAGCAAGGTGTCTCTGAATTCTTCATCTATTATATGAAGAATTTGGTACATCTGTTACCAATTCTAACATGAGCATTAGCATCTTTGACAGAGACATTCAGATGTGCGCTAAGCTGTATTTTTTACTAACATCAACGACAGTACCTTTGATATCAGATAACAATTGTTTAGGATGCTTTTAGTTACTGACGTTTGATAGCTTACCCTTTAGCCTGCCTAACAAATGTATTTTTTCTTCTAGAAGGTGGATGTTAGTATGATATGTGAAGCTGAGAGAAGGCTGAGTCCTCACACATGGCCAATAGGTGGCAATATGAAACTCAAACCAAGGTCTCATGATTTATCTGCGGACATCTCTCTCCACCTATCCCACCCTCAACGGGGACCTATGTGGTGGCACTGCTTCTACTTCCTCTAACTGCAGCCTTCGAAATCTCCCTCATTTCCTGGAAGCATTCATTTATTCTAGACATTATTCACTATGGGGTTGATTTTATGACTCATTTCTCCCTTCTTCCTCCTCCTTGGCTCTAAGCTCTCCTCTCACATCTTTTACATGCCATTCAGAAATGTTAGTTCTGTAAAACTCCCCATGCAGTCTACTCCACATCTTCCACTCCCACCAGCTTCCTTCTGTGCCACCACCGTTTGCAATCATATTACTATAATTTCCTTTTAAGGGCTGCCCGATCCCTCAGTGGCATCTTCTATGGAGCAATGAGATTGTGTCTCCATTTTAAGTATTATGGTTTAAAATTCTGCCCTTTGAAGTTTCCATATCCACATCTGACTGAAAGCATAGCCTTCTCTGATACACTAACCACGATACCTTCTAGGATCACATTCCTACACTGTCTGCTTCACAGCATTCACCCTTTCCTTGTTGCTTCAAGTTACATTTCAGGAAGTAGACACCTCATTGGAAGTTGCTTACAATGTACTTCCTGTTTATTTAGGTAATATATCCTTCTGGAGTTTTTGATGGAATTGAAAAATTTATAGTTATAGTTTTCCTTGGTTATGATAAAAGATAAAGTAAATAAACATATTGTAACTGTAATTCTTGCTTGATAGCTGTTTTGTTGTATGTAATCTTGCTATGTTAAAGTTAAAACCTTCCTTTTTATTTAAACAGAAAAGGGGAGGTGATGTGGGATTCCCCTCTGTATGCTGTAAATATCATTGGTAAATAAAGGAATTGCTTTGGGCCTATAGCAGAGCTATTGGGAAACAAAGTCAGGCAGGGAAAAAAAGCTGGGAGGAAGAAGGCAGAGTCAGAGAGAAGCCATGTAGCCCCGCAGGAGCCAGAGGAAACTTTAGCTGGTAAACCACAGCCGTATGACAATACACAAATTAATAAAAATGTGTATCAATATATCAGAAACCTTGATAAATAATTTTTACACTTTTTATTTATTTGTATATTATTAAGGCATATATTTGCATGCATTTGAACACGTCACCACTTCAAAATGAGATCTATCTATCTATCTCTCTATTTCTCCCCCCTCTCTCTATCTATTGTGTCTATATGTGTGTGTATGTATATGGATGAGTATTTCTTTGTGTGTTTTCATAAGTTTATATCCTCAAGTATTTGTGCTAACAGAACCAAACTCATGGGATTGAATCCCCAGGCTACATTGATACACACCAGCAGTCCCAATCCTTGATACTGTGGAGTCAACTAAATCAGAAGCTCAAGGCCATCCTCAGACACATAGTTGTAGTATGAAGGGCCAGCTTGTTGGGATATCTGTCCCACCCAGTACCCCACAACTGGCAACTCCCAAGGAAAATCACACACAGGACTCCATAAGATTATAAATTGATTGGCCCATTAGGTCAGGCTACTTATTAGCTCTTATAACTTATGTTACCTCATTATCCTTATCTATGTTAGCCACACGGCTCTGTACTTTTCTCAGCTGGGCAGCTTACATCTTTCCTCTCTGGTGGTCTGGGCAGAACTGGAGAGGGAGCTTCCTGCTTGCTAGAATACTCCCAGTCTCTTTGCTCCATCCCTACTTCCTGTCTGGCTTTTCTGCCTATACTGCCTGCCTGGCCAATCAGCGTTTTATTAAAATATGATTGACAGAATACAGACAATTCTCCCACATCACATAGTGACTTGGAGACTAGTCTAGATCTATATAATCATGTCCCTAGAACAGGTGACTTGACAATTAGAAGCACTGAAGACATCATAGAGAAGAGCAGACAGTAATACCTATGACTTCTGCAATGTGAGACTGAGGCTGGAGGATTATGATGAATAAGGCTAGCCTCGCTACTGATGTTAACTTATGGAAAGAATACAATATTCTGAAACACACAAACTTTATGTGGGGTGGGGCATCAAAAAATTAATAAATGGGTTGAATTAATATGTAAGAGTTAGCCAATAAGAAGCTAGAATTAATGGGCCAAACAGTGATTTAATTAATACAGTTTCTGTGTGATTATTTTAGTTCTGGGTGGCTGGGATGAACCAGCAGCTCCCTGCAATGCATAGACAATCAGCAGTTATCTTTGTTTCATCTTTAAAAGTCTTACATATTATGTATGAAGGGGCAGATTGAAAAAGCAGTTCTCTTAGACTACCTCCTAAGAGAAGGAAAGCATTGCTTATGAAATATTGAATAAGCAACTGAAAAGGTAAAGAAAATTACTGTTTAATTAAAAAGTATTTTCAGGAACTGGGGTGATAGCTCAGTAAGAAGAGTGCTTACTGCATACACAAAGGGGTCTGAATTCAGTCCCCAAAACTAAATAACAAAAAACAAGTGTGCTGACTCATTCTTGTAATCCAGAGCTGGGGAGACAGACACAGGTAGATCTATGAGGTCTCACAGCCATCCAACCTCCTTGGCCAGCTCTAGCCCAGTGTAGGAATCTGTCTTATAAAACAAGGAGGGCATCTCTGAGGAAACCACACCTAGATTGTCCTCTGGCATGAACAAGCGTGTGGATACATGCACAATGCACATATATGTGTGTTTGCATACACGTGTGTATGCAAAAACATGAACACGCACATACATGTTTTAACATATATAAGCAAAATTTCTCTATGATATTCAAGTTGCAGAACATTTTGATTCTCATCCAATCATTATTGGTCCTGGTTGTTCTTATCTTGGGGTTGGTTTCAGTTCTTGCCTATATTAATAAAATCCCTTATCCCCCTCATCCAAGCTCTGGGTTAAGTCAGATAAAGTAAAATAAACATAAAAAGACAAGCTGGGGCCTTGGCAGAGCTGTTTCATGGTTTTGTGCAAAAAAGACACATTTAAATGCCAGAAGGAAGAGTGTTCACAGATAAAAATGTGACATGAAACACACTTGCTGGGGTGCATTTAACCTACTGACATCTAACTGATCTCAGGTTTGAAAATGTGGCACCTTCTCCCAGTTCTACAAAACATCTCGTCTAACAGGGCGATTTTCAAACCCTTTGATCTGGACATTTCTTTAAGGCAAAAGTCTAAAATCAGAGCAGTGTTCTGAATCCTTACTTCCAAAACAAGGCATTAAACACCAACTTTCCAAAGCTTGAGACGTGATTTAGCTATTGTCTGTCAAGTTTGGGCTTTTCATCTTCTGCCTCTGTGTATATTTTATTTCCTGCCTTACATAAATGTAAAGGGCACCACCAGCCAGCTCTGAGCTCGTCAAACCCCTGACAACACAAATAATGCCAGATATAAATATTTTCATTGTCACAGCGAATGTTTCCAAAATCACAAACTCTGATGCCTTTGCAAATTGATTTGGAACAGGTACAATGTACCAAACTGAAACAGATAAAAAAAATTCTGAAAAACAAACAAAAGAACCAAATCAACAAAAATATTCTAATATACGAGAAACAGATTTCTTCTTTCCCAATGCATTAGAAGGAATCGTCCCTTTCTTTGTTTTATATCAACACTTTCTTTTAAGATGACACAACAAAAGGTGGAGTCTGCATTGATTCTGTGCCAACTTGCCGTTTTCCCATTCTACTCCCAATGCATACTTTACCTCAAATCACTTTGAACATATACTACAACATTTTCTTACCTTTTAATTAGCATACAAAATAATGGGTTTCATTATGGCATGTCCATGTATGTAAATCATTGTCAATTGATCATGCCCACCCTTTTATTGACTTCTCTTACTCCTCTCATCCACTGCACTGGACCCCTTCCTTTACTAAATATCTACACACACACACACACACACACACACACACACACACACACACACGTGTATGTTGTGTATGTGTGTACAATGTCTAGACTCTGAACATGAGAGAAAACATAGTGTTTTTCTTTCCTTCCCTGATGTGCCCCTGTATTTCCTTCTTATACATTATATACGACAAATGGAGAGCCAACATTGGACTCTGTAGAAACACTAAAAACACTGTGTTTTATATCAAGGATGATCCAAAAGTGTCTACTTCTTCAATATTGTGGTTAAAGTCTTTGCTAGAGCAATAAGGCAGGAGAAGGAAATACATCGGAAATAATTAAATGAAATAAACTGTACCTTTATTTGTGTACGATATCATCTTATACTTAAAAGATTCCAAAGACTTCACCAGAAAACTCTTAGATCTGATGAACATTTTCAGGAAAGTCAGGATACAAAAATCAGAAGCTGTTTTTGTATGCCAGTAATGAACATGCTGAGAAAGAAGTCAGGGAAACCATCCCATTTGTTATAAATAAACTGATAAAATATCCGAGTGAATGTAGCCTGGGAGGAGAAAGAGCTATACAATTAAAACACTTAGCATTCCACAACTCTTAGGAAATTATCCATTCCACCAGTTTTAGGACTTGATGTCCGCTCCCATCAACATCTTCTGCTCTACCCGCAAGCACCTGGCCTCGGTTTTCACGAAACCCAGGCAGCAAACATGTCTTAGGTATTTTTGTGTATTTTAGTGTTTCCCCAGAATGAATGGAGAGGATGCTGCCTATCATCCTCTCCAACAAAGAAAAGATAATTCAATGTTTACTGAAGCTGAAACTCTCACTTATAAATGCTGATCAGAAAAGTAACATGTCTGTGACTTCAAATGATCAGTTTCTGTACAGCAAGTTGTATATGTGAGCTGTATCAAGATGATTTTAAAATTCATAAAAATAAAATTGTCAATGGAGCAATTAGAATGGTTTTGTTAAAAACAAAACAAAACAGAAAACCAAACCATCATTTCCAATTTTTTTTTTTTTGATTTTTCGAGACAGAGTTTCTCTGTAACTTTGGAGCCTGTCCTGGAACTAGCTCTTATAGACCAGGCTGACCTCGAACTCACAGAGATCTGCCTGCCTCTGCCTCTGAGTGCTGGGATTAAAGGTGTGTGCCCCCACAGCCCAGCTCTAAATAAATTTTAAAAGAGCACCCAAATATTGCACAGCTAATAGTCTCAATCTCATATGCAATGACTTGATTTTTTTCTACTCGGAAACATGATGCATATTTATGTGTATATGTATGACATATGTGTGTGTGTGTGCATTTGTGTGTACAAATGTGCTTACCTGAATATGTGAATGTGGAGGTCAGAGGCCTTTCACATTCCACTCTAGTTTTTGAGACAAGGTCTTTTACTGAACCTGCAGTTGGCCATTTTGGTTAAACTGGCTGGCTAGCCAGCCTGTTATTCCTGGCCTCACCCACCATGCGCTGAAGTTTCAGGTACTGTAAGCATGTCCCCCACTAAAGGTACCACTCCGGCCCCCAGCAATGTAGAAAAGAGTGGTGGGCTGCATTCCTGCCCGGCGCACGCATGGCTAGCTTTACACCCGAAATAACAACACACAAATTGTATTCTTTTAAACACTGCTTGGCCCATTAGTTCCAGCCTCTTATTGGCTAACTCTCACATCTTGATTAACCCATTTCTATTAATGTGTGTAGCATCACGAGGTGGTGGCTTACCAGGAAGCATCCATCTTGAAGAGGAGAGCTATAGTGTCTGCCTCACTGCCTTCTCCCTCTCAGCATTCTGTTCTGTCTTCCCTACCTACCTATATTCTGACCTAGCTGGTCAAGCAGTTTTCTTTAGTAATTAACCAATGAGAGTAACACACAGACCGATGACCCTCCTCCATCACAGCAATGCTTTTTAAAACCTGGTAAAGTCACAAACAAGCTTTCGGTGAGTCATCACTGTGTGTGTGTGTGTGTGTGTGTGTGTGTGTGTAAGTGGCATGGTGGAATACATGTTTCAAAGTATCAGAAAGGGTAGAAAAGAACATCCAAATGGAACGGTGTGGATGGGTAACAGACTGCAGAGGGGGAAGAGTGGCAGAGCTTCAGCAGTCCAGTTGTGGAGAAGAATCTGCCAGAAATAACAAATATCTAATTCCAGCCCTAGCTTTTTCTGCACACAAGTGGCTTTTCATTCTCTTGAATTCACAACAACAGAATCACCTTCAAACACAATTTTCTATGCGTGTGCATTTCATCCCAATTCTAACATCCTAGAAAACAGTAAAAGGCAGTGAAATAGAAACAAGTCAGCATGAGAAATACCAGATTCTTCCAGTGAGCAGCCCCCAAAGGCACTATGCCCTTCACAAATTAAGGATGTGCTCCTGGCAGGAGGAAGGGGAGGGCAGGACTAAGTCTGGAATAGGAATCACAAAGCACAGCTCAGCATTTCCAGGCAGAAGGGAGGATTCTTAGCCAGCAAGATGCCCCTAGGAAGATTAATTATTGATTTTCTTATAAATCATCTCAGGTGATTGTTGTTTGTTTTTCCTCCCAGGATGATAAACGTCTGATTTTACTTTTGTTAAAATAAATTCCTTCTACTTCAGTGCAATTAAATGAAGACCAAGAGAAGAAATCTCAGAGGAAGGATTTTCCAGCATGGTAGGCAAGGGAGTCAACCATGTTGAGTTCTGACCTTCTTAGGATACCAATGGTTAGGACCTCCAGCAAATTCCTGGTGTCCTACAGTTGAGAGACACATGAGTTGATGAAGGAGGAAAAGCACTATTTGGGCATAATTATATTTGTCAGATGTGCCCTTGAGGCCTGTGATTATGGCTAGGTGTCACTCATCACTGACACCAAGATTCAGAAGACCAGCCAAGACAATGAACATCACCTATCATTATGGAAACAACATAGTGGCTTACCTTCCTGCCTCCAGTGTTGATGCGCAGAGGTGTCAGAAAGGGATCGAAGATCATGTGACTGGTCTCTATGTTGACGGGCGACTGTCGTTTCCCCACAGAGCAAAGATTCCAAGCTGAGTTCACCAATCCCCAGAAAGAAGGAACTAGGAGTAAAGTGAAATTGTAGGATTAGGCCGGATAGAAAAGTAGGGGGAAAAAAGTAATATATTAAAAAGAAACCCAAGTTAAAAGGTGGTAAACCAAGAATGTCAAGTAATATTCTGACTCAAGGACATCTCAAGGTGTTGCCATGGTATTTTCCCAGGCTTCAATCCTGGTTAGTTTCTCCAGTATCATCTTCCTGATCTCTGAAGGTCAGGTTTTCTTACTTTGCTTTATGCACACTCTGTAGCCCCTTATTGCATTCATGCTTTGGTATTAACATTGTCTTTTAAGGCATATCCTCTTTGCAACATGTTCAAAGTACACCACGTATTTAACAGCTCCAGAGTGGATGCTCTGTTCCTTTCCTAGGTGGAAATGATGTGAGAATCAGTGGTGTCCAATCTTGAAGGCATCTGAAGCTTTTCAAAGCAAGTGTGGTTTGACATACACAAGGTGTTTTTCTGTGAGTTGTCAAGACCAAACTGAGGGAATAGTTTATTTTTATGACCCTCCAATCAAAACTAGACAGGAGCTTAGCAACTTGACTCTATCTGTGTTTGGTTCAACGTTGTGTCATTAACCTAATGTTCCAGCAACTGGAAAACGTGATTGTTTGAGAGAGAGGAAAAAAATTACATCAACTGCTGAGTGCAGGTATCCGAAGGAAAACTGTCAGCTCACTTTCAGTGTTGCAGTAGAAATGTCTATTAGTATAATTTTTTAAAATACGATTTCCAGTCTTGTTTCCTTGTATTCAACAGTTAGTGGAGAAATAGGAATAGTTAACACTCAAAGTTTATATTCATGAAGAAACTACATCCTTAGTATTTTCTGTCTCATTAGTATTCCCATTAAAGTGCAGAAGCCATGCATCCCCCATTTCCCCCTGTGAGTGTTTGGTCATTCATCCACTGATCAACACACAGTGTTTGGAACCTACCCTGGTGTTTTGCCCCGGGCTAGGTTGAATCTCAAGGAAAGAGTAAAAGGATAAGAATAATGTGAACCAAAACTTGAGACTGATTGGAAGGTGCTGTGAGACTATTGATGAAGTGCATCGAGCTCTGCCTTAGAGGAGTGGCCGTAGATAGCGATTATTGATGAACATTGCAATCATGCCATAATCTTCTTATGTGCTTGCCATCTCAAACTCAGGTTGAATGCAGATCTTAACTTCCCAGAGCTATCATGCCTGCTCGTATCATAATGGCTAAAATACAAAGTCAGAGAGCAGTCTAGGAAACACTTATCAAACAGTTGTATAACTCCGAAGAACTCTGATAGATGGGATGTTTAGTCCCACGTAAATCATAAATTCGATGACCTTATCAGCTCAAGTAAACAATGGGCAGAAGCAAATTCCCGGACAAATACTTCAACACCAGTATGTGATGGGATTTATATCTCATTTGACTCAATCCATTCCAAGGAGCCTCTGGTGGCTCTGTTCCCTTTAGGTTAAGGAGTTTGAATCGATTTCCTCAACATGAGCAATTTTCAATATGGCGGCAATGGCCAGAGGGAGAAAGAGAAGAAAGAGAAGAAGAAGGGCAAGAATAGAAGCAATAAAACTTACTCATGGACTTGTGCTTCCTTGATGCCCCCATTTCTTATTGTGCAAACTATGGTATCACCAAAAAAATTCTTAACATGTTTATAAGATGCCACATCCTAGCAAAACTAAGATATCCAATGAAGTTTTTGCATTAAAAACATACGTTTTATCCTTAGTGTCCCCTGAACACTAGGTGTGGAGGTTGTGTTGTTTGAGACTGGGCACCTAACCTCAGTTAGTTTCTACTAGTTTATCAGCTGTGGCAGCTGTGACTTTTTGTGATGGTCTCCATCTGCTGCAAAGAGAAGTTTCTTTGTTGAGGTACGAGAGCAACATTTCTCTGGGTGTAAGGATAAGTACTTAGAATGACATTAGGAATTTACCTTGGTTCAGTAAAATGCCAATAGAACATTGTTCTCTACAATCTGTGATCTCACTGGCCCTGGATAGGTTTGCGTTACCGGGCAAAGGTTTTCTCCTGTTGTGTGGGCCTTATGTCCAATTAACCAGCAACTGGTTACTGCAAAGAGATGAGTGCTACTATTGTTCCTTTAGTAGTGTCTTGCCTGCCGGTCATTGTTGATGTTCATAGGTGTCACCTTTAGGTAGGGTCGATTGATTACTTCCCGCCCCTGAAAACTTGTATAGCACCTTTACATACCACGAGAGAGAGTCCCCAGGAAAATGGCTTCTAGATTTCTTCCAGCTTAAATTTTCTGGGTCCTGTGCCCATGCTGTCTGAAACGGACTTATCTTCAACTTCTGGGAAGCAACTAAGGGCAACAGCAATAACTTATATTGTTTTGGGTGTCTCTTGGAATTCCTTAATTACTTGAAAAGAGTTTTCTCATGGCTGGCAAAGATTTCTGTAAGATAGTCTATGACTTTTGGGTGAAGCATTAATCTCCTCAAATAGCACAACTTCACACACACACACACACACACACACACACACACACACACGAGAGAGAGAGAGAGAGAGAGAGAGAGAGGGAAAGAAAGAGAGAGATGTAGAATATACATATGTGTGCATACACACATTTTATGCATTACATGCAATTTTAAATAAACATAAAACAATACAACTCCCTATGGCTTTTTCAGGCATACTTAGTATCATTTATCTCTCTCCCTTCCAAATCAAAGGCTTCTTTTTCCACTTCTCTCTTCGTATACCTGTATCCCACTATTCTCTTTTTTAGAGATCACCATCATCGTCTCCCTTTTCACCTTCCTGATATCTGCGGTTAGTCCAGCTTATATCCTCTTTGATAATCAAGATAATCTATCTACGGGATGTGTGTGTGTGTGTGTGTGTGTGTGTGTGTGTGTGTGTGTGTGTGTGTGTTCTCTGTAAGGCAGCTGCATGATAAACACAGTTACAGCTGGTGCACATTGCATTTCATCTTCTCCCATGAAAATCATTAACAAAAATAATTCTAACCCCGCAAACAGCGTGTAAGCGGCCTTTGTGTGACACCATCGGTGAGCAGATGCTGCCATGCCTTGCTAATAAACTTCATACCCAAAAAGTCCCCCCACAAAAATCACGAACAGCAAAAACTTTATGTGAACATCTGCCTTTGCTTTTACTGGGCACGGAATTCTTTATGACAGTTTCAGGGTTTTATATCCCCTCTTCACCATCAAAGCCCCTGCCTCTCATTCTAACCACCTGCTTAGGAACCAGAGAGCAGCTAAGAAACAGTGTCCTTTGCTCATTATGTCCCTCATCGGCTCAGCACCACAAAGGATACTGAGTTTACTCACAACTGAATGATTGCTTTTTAAATCAGCCATACTTTGTTTTTTTTTTTCTTTTTTTCAGAATTGGAAGGAGCCTTAGAGATCATTTTCCCTCAGTGCATCCGTGGCATGGAAGCCTCAGATCAGGGTAAAGTACTCTACCCGCAGCCATACTTACTGTCAGGCAGAGGCCAGATAGTACAGAGAAAAGACCAGAATCAGCTCTGAAAACTCCAATTGCCACCAAAGGTCCACTCCTCAAAATATTTCTCACTAAGAGGCTCTATCAGAAGCAGTGGGATATGCCCAGGGAGGCTCAGGGTTCATTATTGCCCTGACCTTTGCAAGACTTGTGCTTCCATTTCTCTGTTGGTCAATCAAGAATAACATCAGTGTCTATTTGGCAGTTTAAATCAATTTCAAAGGCAAAAGACCAAATCAAACGACATCAAAAATCAGCTATGTCAAATAAAGGCAGGATTTGAAAGCAACTGAACAACTGTGAGATACCACAGACAGAAGAACCGAGGAGAAAATTATGTTGAGGTCAGGGGAAGTGGCATGATTTTGGGTTCCTGCTTCAGAGCCCCGGGAAGGCACAATGAAAGATACTGTTGCAGAATGCTGCTCCAGAGCCTGGTGAGGTGGCTCGGAGGTTAAGAGCACTGCTCTTGCAGAAGGCATGTATCTGGTTTCCAGGACCCTTGTTTCTTAAAACTGTGATTCTAGATTGAAAGGATACAAAGGACACCCTCTTCTGGTTTCTATGGGCATTGTACTTAAATGTACAGTCTCTCTTTGTGTCTCTCTGTCTCTCTGTCTCTCTTTCTGTCTCTCTCTCTCTCTCTCTCTCTCTCTCTCTCTCTCTCTCTCTCACACACACACACACACACACACACACACAATAAAAATGAAAGTTTAGGCTGCTCCAGTTGGGCAACTCTCAGACCAGATTTTGATCCCCATAGAAGGAAAAGTTCATGCTTGCTACTAGAAGCAGTGTGAATGCTGAGGAAGAATTAAAGTGTGGAAACCCTCTAGGGACCTTGAGTGACAGATGGACAAGGAAGAGGTCTACAAAAGCTATGCAAGGGAAACATTTTAGGGTGAAGTCTTGGAGGCTGGGAAGACAAGGAATGCTTGCTCACTGAAGCTTGGGAGTGAACTAGCTTGTTTTAGGTGTGTAGAACTACATCACACCTACGAGCTAGGACACAGGGTTTGGGTTCATGCAGAGTCCTCAGTTCTGACCATGGTTGTAAACAACCTCCATAGCAGCACCCTTCAGGCTGACGAGCACCCTGGGTTACCTTCAGAAGCAGAGGTGGAATAGTAGAATGTGAGGTATTGCTCCTATTTTTCAAATTTGGAAATTCTGTTGAATTTTTTCACTCTTAGTTGTAGAAGGAGACTAATCTTTTGTTCTCAGTTTCCCAGACCCAAATAATCACACAAACTACTTTAATTACAACATTAATAATCACAGAAACTACATTAATTACAACACTGTTTGACGAGTGACTCTAGCGTATTCCTAGCTAGCTCTTACATTTTAAATTAACCCATTTCTATCAATCTGTGTACTGCCACAAGGCTGTGGCCTACCCATAAGGTTCCTAAGATTCCACTGTATCCTTCTTCTTCATCAGCTACATGGCGTCTCCCTGACTCTACCTACTCTCTCTCTATCCCTTCCAACCTGGCTATATTCTTTCCAACCATAGGCCAAAGAAGTTTTATTCATTAGCCAATAAAAGCAACACATATAAAGAAGGGCATCCTGCATCACTTAGTTACTATGGCTATTTCAATAAATTGAATTTTGAACTTTCCTCTTGAAAAAAAAGGATAATGACTTATCCGCCAATGCAGTCTTTTTCTAGCTTGACCAACAAAATTTATTGTGGTGAAAGTAGATGAAATTGAGTGAGAACCATTTTAATTAATTAATAGTCAACTGGTCTGAAAACATTGGAATTTCATCATCCTTGGCATCTCTTTCACACACTCTTCTAATTTACATATAAACTAGAACACACAACAGACCTGAATATCTTTGCAAATTATTTTTCACAGAGTCTAAACAGAGGAATTTAACTGCTGCATCACAACGATGCATTTATCTTGCCAAAATATTTTCCCCTTGGCAATGCTGTCATTCTTTCCATGAACTACAAACCCCCAATGGTCTCTTGACTCACTGTGCAGTGAGCTATGGAAAATGTGGAGTTGCTCAGATTTCAAATGCTTAAATCAGGAACCTTGGCAAGACAAAGACAAAAATCTATCTGCATCTGTTCAAACCACTGAAACAATAAAGATCCAGCTTAATATGTTAATATCATTTGACAATCCCCACAAAAACATATAGAGTATCTTTTCAAAACAAAGGTCGATCTAGAGAGCATGAGATAAGCAGAATCCACTCTGATACTTAAAGTTAAAACTTGCCTTGATGGCATTTGCATCTTGAAGAGGATACTCCAAATCCATGCCATCCTGCCTATTGATTTGTCCTGAGCCAGCAGAATTTGTAGAGGTGATGCTATTACAGGCAGAATGTTAGACACCTGGAATTGACTTGTACCATTCCTATATACTTATGAAACCTTATGGATCCAAGATAAACTGAATTCAAAACTGTTGAATGCAACTCTATGACATTTCAGATATTAGACTTGACACTGAGAATTCACTGGGCAAATATTTGCTGAAGACCTGATAGGTGCCACACAAGGCCTTCATTTCTGGCTTGTTGGGAGTGAATGAAACAGGTATGGCTTCTGTTATCAGGAATCCTTTCGTATAGTAGGGAGTATACACGATAAATTTTGATGTGCTTACCTGAGTTATTAAATTAAGGATCAGTTAAGGTGTTAATGAGCTACATATGGAATAAAACTGGAATGGGAGACATATTCTAATAAGCAAAATGATCCAGGATGGTTTCTTTGGAAATGATATATACTAGACCTTTGAAAAACTGGGATATTGTTTCAGAAGAATTTAAGAGAGGAGAGTGTTCAAGGCAGATGGGAACAATGGTTGTAGAGAGCTTAATTTATTTAAGGAGCAGAGAAATCCATGTGACTTGAACTTGGTTGTCCAGATAAGAAGAAAGGAGGGGCAGTACGGGGCTGGTTTGGTTTGAAGAACAGGTGTCTGGGGACTCTTCAAGTCCTAATAAGGAGTTTATATCTTATTCTTATGTGACAGGAAACCACCAAGAGTTTAGACTAGGGAGTGAATTGCCATGGACTGATTTAAGAATGAAAGGCACAGATCTGCTCTGGCTAGGACAAAGCCAAGAGAAGGGTAATTACCACTGGGGTAGTGTGAGAAGGAAAAAAACCGGGTCACAGTAACAGCTGGGGACATAGGTTTTTTTTTTTTTTGGTGTTGTTGTTGTTCATTGAATGCTAGCATGTGGGTGTATTTAAGTTCTATCTCAAAGGCATAAATAACTGAATGCTTTATTAACAATTCTCTTCAACATATGTGCCAATAAAATAGCGTTTTCTTCAGATTAAGACAGTGCTTTACAAAGGACAACTTGTATTTGAAGCAAGAAAGAGACTTAGCTGAGGCAATCTTTTTTTTTTTTTCAAGTAATAGGCTAAGCCCCTAACTTCCTGGCCAAAGGAAAGCAAATATAATTTTGGAAAATGACTACTACTGGCACAAAACATATTTATGATAAGTCCAGTCCCACAAATAAAGTCTTCCATCTCAACAGCTATGCTTATTTCATGGTTACAA
This sequence comes from Myodes glareolus, assembly GCF_982192425.1. Taxonomy (NCBI): domain Eukaryota; kingdom Metazoa; phylum Chordata; class Mammalia; order Rodentia; family Cricetidae; genus Myodes; species Myodes glareolus. Next base: position 29,353,113 of record NC_142034.1, read on the forward strand.
AATGTACAGATACTTTTAAAGTAAGAACTCATATCTCTCCCCCGGTCTTTCTCTCACCAGTGTTGATTTTCTTCCCCTTCTGTGGTTTTCAACTTTAATAAATCTCTGCTTTGAGTTGTCATTAATGAACACGGTTAAAATACTCATTGCTTCAGGCCTTTGCTCCCTTTCTGTTTGCAGATTTATTTCATGGATGGAATTGGCCCTGGAAACAATCCCTCAGCTGCTGGCATCTTTCTCTGTAGTTTCGATTCCAGACTCATGGTCCATGGGAGCTCAACATTTTCTCACTTGGGCATCCCAGAGGAGTTGCATATATCCTATTGAACACATAATCATTAATTTGTGAATTCATTAAAGAAATTAATGGACCATTTCTAATGAACCAAGGATGGAAAGACAAATCAAAAGCCCTTACTTGGATGGAAAGACAGACAAGCTAGTAAATAGTTATAACAAAGCGCGGTAGGTATTATAATGGAGGTGTGTGCACATTAAAGCTTAAATACAGAAGCAGGATGACTTTTCTCTTCTATTAACACACATAGCACCTTCTAGCACATGGAATATGCTAGCTTGGTTTCTCTGTGTTCTGTGATTGAATTATGTGGTGCCAGCAGTAAGGTCTTACAATTAAATTCTGGAGAGTAGCCAAGAGTAATGGCAATAGCCTGTAATGCCTAGGGGTCTGAATTGCCCCAGTGGCCAATAACTTGAAAAAATGTAACCTACTCTTGGGGTTTTTATATTTTTAGCAGGAAGAATCTACTTGGGGTATTGAGTCCTATAACTCTATTAAACTTCTTTTTATATATGCATGTATTTTAGTAACTTGTATAGTATTGGGTTTTCATAAGTCTTTTTTTCAAAGACTTTAGTATTAGTTATCTTGCCTATATTCTCTCCTTCACCATACTCTCTCACCACTGCCCAATCTAACTCCTATTCCATTGTTTTCCTTTAACTCCTTATACCACTGTGTTCTGTCCCTGTTCTATTGAAAGCCCCTCCACTGCATGGCCACTTACTAAAGTCCTGACCCCTAATGGGTATTCCAATTAGAATGCACAACACCTGAAGATTCTAAGTGATCATCTAGAAATGAATGAAGACACATAATATTTGACTTTCTGGGCCTTAGTTACCCCACTTAGAATGATTGTGTCTAGCTACATCTGTTTACCTGTGATTTAATAATTTCATTCTTCTTAACAGCTAAATAATATTCTTTTGACCTAATGTATCATATTTTCATTATTCATTCATTTGAAGATGGGACATCTAGTTATTTTCATGTCTGGCTGTTGAAACTAGAGCAGCAATAAATATGGATGAGCAAATACCGCTGTAGTTAAATACACAGTTCTTTGTATAGTCAAAAAGTACTACAGCTGCATTATATGGTATATTTGTTTCCAGTTTTTTGAAGAACCTTCACACAAATTTCAATTATAGTTGGCCTAGTTTGCAGTTCCACTAGCTGTGAATGAGTATTACTCTGTTATCACATCCACACCAGCATTTGTTGACATTTGTTTCTTTGATTTTGGTCATTCTGCTTGGGGCAAAATGAAATCTCAAAGTGCTTTTATTTTATTTTCCCTGATGGCTAAGGATGCTGAACATAAAATATTTCTCAGTCATTTGTGTTTCATCTTTGAGAATTCCCTGTTGCATTTTAAATTTCTTTCTAGGTGTCTAGCTTTTTGTGCTCTTTATATAGTCTAGATACTAATCTTCTGTTAGATATATAACTGGTAAAGATTTTCCTCATTCTGAAGACTGCCTCTTCACTATAATAATGGTGTCCTTGCCTGTACAGAGCACTTTTTGTTTCATAAGGTCACATCTGCCAATTGTTGGACTTCATGCCTAAGCTACATGTGAGAAAAACCTTTCCTTTGTCTTTAAGTTCAAGCCTCTTTTCTTCTTTCTCCTCCATCAGATTCAGTGTATCAGGTCTTATGTAGAGGTCTTTGATCCATTTGAAGTTGAGTTTTTTGTAGGGTGGGAGTTAAAGGTCTAGTGGTTTATTTCTTCTACATTCACCTATCCAGTTTCACCAGAACTATTCATTGAAGATGCTGCTTTTTCTCTACTGTGTATTCTTGGTTTCTTTGTCAAAACTTATGTGGACATAGATGTGTGGACCTTCATCTTTATTCTATCCCACTGATCCATGTGTCTGCTTTTTAAGGCTGGTACCATGCTGTTTTCATTACTATAGTTCTTTAGGAAAGTAATCATTAAATTCAGCCAGCTGTGGACCATAAAAACCACAACAAATTGCCTGACACAGTGTGTCCATTGGTGCAGTATGGCATGGATGTTATGGGAGTTGTCACCACTTTCTAATTGAATCTAAGGCCTGCTCTGTAAGATGTAACCCATACATGTCACTATTATAGAGGCAAAGAACCTGTGATTGGGTTGGTTATAGGTCAAATGGGAGAACTCAATTCTATTATTCTGTGAAATAGATACAGTATTAAAATGATTCCTAATGTGTTATTACTGTACCAATATATCAGAGCAGCTCTCAACCCTGGTTAGGGAAGCGTCTCCTTGCAGTTGACGGCAATTGACTTAAACACCCTTAACTGCTCAACATTCAGAGAATAAGAAACTGTGGAGAGCTCAGTGATAAATGGGTGTACATATCACACTCTTCCCCTCAAGGCTCAGGGATCTTCCTGGAAGAGCAAACAGAAACATTGTTAAGACCCTGGGGTGCTGAATAACATCAGGGAGACCATATCTTCTGGACAAAATAGGCAGTTATATACATAAATCCACAATAGTTGTGACAGCATGCACAAGACTTGTGTAGGCTCAAACTATACAAAATCCCAGCATGGGGCAGGGAGCATAAAATCCCACCACCAGCTAAGGAACTCTCAGTATTTGATAGCTTCTGGGAAAGGAAGACTCAGTTTTCTTGAATGATGTGGTCTTTGGTAGGGCAGCCACATCCAGAACAGGCCACATTGCAAGACTAGTTGAGCAACCCAAACTGGACTTAATTTAGAAAAAAAGAAGATAACTGAAGAAAATTCAAAGTTCCGTGTGAAAACGTGGCACAGTTACACAATGGAGTCTTATGTAGCTGTAAAAAACAATGGCTTCATGAAATTTTCAGGCAAATGGATGGAACAATGCAGGCAAAAGGGAAATAGATGTGATCTCCTAGGTAAACTGGGGGTACGGGTAGTAGAAGGGAAGGGATGAGAATGCAAAGAAATGGATTGGTCAAGTTGGGGGAGGGATGGGGTGGGAGAGCAATGAAAGAGATATCTTGCTAGAAGGAGCCATTATGGGTTTAGGGAGAAACTTGGAGCTAGGGGAATTCCCAGGAATCCACAAGGATGACTCTGTAACATCAGGGGCTGCTTAGTTGGGATTTATGTCCTGTCCAGTTCCCACAGCCGGTAAGCCCCAAAGAAATTCAAACAGAGGTCTCGATAAGTTACAAAACTGATTGGCCCATTAGCTCAGGCTTCGTATTAGCTCTTATAACTTATATAGCCCATTATTCTTATCTACGTTAGCCACAAGGGTCCGTACCTTTTTCAGCAGGGCAGGTCACATCCTGCTTCTTCTGTGATCTGGGCAGGACTGGGGAAGAGCTTCCTTCTTCCCAGAATACTCCTGTTCTCATTGCCCCACCTCTACTTCCTGTCTGGTTTTTCCGCCTATACTTCCTGCCTGACTATTGACCAATCAGCGTTTATTTAAAACATGATTGATAGAATACAGACAATTCTCCCACACCATGACCCCAGCTAAGACTCTTAGCAATAATGGAGAGGGTGCCTGAACTGACCTTCTCCTGTAATCAGATCAATGACTACTCTAACTGTCATCATAGAACCTTCATCCAGTAACTGATGGAAACAGATACACAGGCCATAGCCAAATACCAGGTTGAGCTCCGAGAGTCCAGTGGAATAGAGTGAGGTGGGATTATATGAGCGAGGGGGAGGGCAAGATCATGATGGAGAAATCCACAGAGACAGTGGATCCGGGCTCTTGGGAACTAATGAACTCTAGACCAACAGCTGGGAGCTTGCATGGATCCAAACTAAGCCCTCTGCATGTGGGTAATAGTTGTTTAGCTGGGTCTGTTTGAGGGGCCCTGGCAGCGGGACCAGGACCTACATGAGTTGGGCTTTTGGAGCCTATTCCTATGATTGAATGCCTTTTTCCACCTTGATGCAGTGAGGAGGGGCTAAATCCTGCCTCAAACTAATGTGCCAGGTTTTGTTGACTCCTCTTCATGGGGGTACTTACCCTTCCTAAGGAGTGGATGTGGGGGATAGTGGGAGGAGGGGATGAAGGGGGAACTGTGGTTGGTATATAAAATTAATAAAAATTTAAAATTAAAAGAAAACAAAGTTTGATATGAAGTAAAGGGAGGATGGAGAAGGTGGTTATTAGAGGAGTTGGTGGAGGGAGAGTGTATGTGTTCAAGACACAGTGTATAAAATTCTCAAAAAAATCAATAAAATTATTGTTTTCCAAAGATACAGAGAGGGGAAAAAACCAACTCAAACTCTTTTCCTAGTACTAGACTATGCTTTACTTCTAGAGGGGTTTTGTTGTAAGACCTAAACATCTCAGAATTAGTTAAAATACTGATGAATTTCCTTAGACAGAGAAATGTAGTAGTATTAACAGTGGACATGGAGTGTCACTGGATCAGAATGCCTTTAAACTGCTAGCATCTAAGCCATGGGATTTTCTGACTCCCCCAACTTTAGAGACTTATTACTACAGAGGAGAAATATGAGCTATGTCGTCACAATGGAACCAGGCATATGTGGCTAAATTTCTAAAGCCTTAATTTCTCAGTCTCTACGACAGGGTGGTAGCTACTTCACAGACACATTGCAAAGACTGAGACTGTGTCAATAAAAATGTCCAGCACACTACTGAATCTATAGCAACTAAATAGGAACTGCTGGAAGAGGGGCTAAGAGAAGGGATATTGGGAAATCAGCACATTGATTCCATTCTACTTTCAAAGTGTTCCTGGGGTAGAAAGAAACATGGTTAAAAATCAAGATAGGAGGGCAAGAGGCAGCAGCTTTCAGATGCCCATCTAACCCAGTTTGATTTCAGAGGCATTTCTGTGGGGAGTCTAGGAAATAGATTGACTCCTCGATGTCATAGCTTCCATGAGGCATCTAGTCTTCAACGTCTGGAGAGATGAAAGGGGGGAGCAACGATATGGGCCATTCGAGATTTTATTTCCAAAGGAACCATCCTCTCAGTTTGGCATGTGGAAGTTGTCAAAGTGTATGTTCAAACAGCATTTTCCACCTCCCGTTGGTGCTTGATTCCAGGGTAGTAGCCAACCTGCATCATTGAGAATTCATCAACTGAGAGTGAAGAGAAACAAAGGGAGAGGAAGCTCTCGCCTACTGGTCAAATACCATTTAATTAGTTTTGTGCTAGAACCATGAAGTATCTTGCTTAATCCTTCCCCAAATTCTGTGAAAGGATGCTATAATTATTTTATATGAAATGAGTGTGATTCTAAGAGAGGAAATGGCTCTTTTGAGATTGTTTATTTTATTTTATTTTTTTAGGTACTGAATATTTAACTGAGGGCCTCACGTAAATCAGGAAAATACTCTATTACTGAACTACATTCCCCACCTATGAGGAGTTGATAGGGATTCTGAAAGGGGAGGGAAAGATTGTGAAGGAAGAAGAAAAAGATAAAGTAATGGAATATATGTGACAAGAAATTAGAAGAGGGCCCAGCCTTGGGGAAAGGATGTGGACAGAGCAGGGCATAGAAGGGCAGCATGGGATGGCACCGAATAAGAACAAAGTCTAATTGCATATATGTTTAGAAATTCCGTAATGAAAATCATTAATTTGTATGCTAACTTAATTTTTAAAAGGTCAAAGTTCTGCATATGTGGTAACCTGAGAAGCTGCAGGAAAAATCAGTAGAAAATGGCAGGTGATCATCTTCTGCTTGTTGTGATGGCATGGGTGGGCATGGGTGGGCATGGGAGGGCATGGGTGGCGAGGCAAATTCCATTTATCTTATCCACTGTGCTTGTATCCACATGCCCAAATGCACAAACACAAATTCTGAAAGATTTTCCTTGTCTCAAGCATCATTATTCCAACTGTGTTGCTCTACGTGGATGCTAATAGAGCTGTTCCTTGTATTTAAGGCGATCGGGAACATCTGTCACTTGAGCAGTCTTTACATTTCCCAACCATTCCCTCAATGAAAAACTTTAAGGTTATTTCCATCTTATTTCAGCATTCAAATCAATGCCGTGATAAATAGCCTCAAGCACATTCTTCTTTTGTAGTGGTGCTTTCGTTTCAGTTGGAAAGATTCTGAAAGGTAGTATTGTCAGGTACCCACACTCTGTCTTTTAGTGGATACTGTACGGTACACTAAAAAGCTCTGGCTTTATCTGTGACTCCATACTCAGGCTCCACACTCAGGAAATGGCGTGTCCATTTCCTCACTATCTCCAGAGCCCTCTATGGATACTAGCCACTGTTTACTTTTGGTAATCAGAAAGTAAAAATGGAATATCACTGTTTTAACTTGCACCCTCTAACTACTACTCAAGTTAAATATGTTCTAATACTGTCAGTTGCTATTTCCAACTCTCTTCTGATCCTGTCCTGCACATTTTTTCTAGGTCATTTAGTTTTTATATCAGCTTTTAGCTATCATTTGCCTTGTAGAGCTATGAACTCTTGTAATAGACTATAAATATTTTTTCCATTCTATAATATGGCTATTTCCTTTTTTGATATTTTGTTATGTAGGTAAATTTTTATATGATTAAGTTTATTGATTTGGGTTTTATCTTCTATAGATTATGTTACAAACTTTCTTTACTGTTTTCTAAATTACTTTTATTTGTATGTTATCTACAATTTGATTGTTAAAATATACCAGGGACCAGTGCTTTCGATATCCTGTGTAACAGATGTCTAATGCCCATGTTGGCCAGTTTTGTGTGTGTGTGTGTGTGTGTGTGTGTGTGTTTTGCCAACTTTACAGAAGTCAGGGTCATCTGGGAAGAGGAAACCTCGACTGATGGAATGCTCCCATTGGGCTGGTCTACAGGTAACTCTGTAAAGCATTATCTTGAACAGTGATTGATGTGTGGGTATTGATACCTCAGGTAGGTAGTACTGGATTGTGTAAGAAAGCAGGTTCCTCCTTGGTCTCGGCTTCAGTTCCTGCCTTAAGTTCCTGCCATGACTTCTTTGATGATGAACTGTGATGTGGAACTGTAATAGGAAAGAAACCCTTTCTTCCCTAAGTTGTTTTTGGTCATGGTACTTTATCACCCTGATATAAAGTAGCTAAACAATGCTAGAAATATTTATTTAGCATGTACATTCATATATAGTATATGTATATTAATATTAATATGTGTGTACACCTGTGTAGGGTGCATTTGAGTATATGTGTACATCCATGAGGAGGTCAGAGTTGGATGCTGGCTGTTTTGGCAATCATTCTCTGCCTCATATGTTGAGGCAGGGTCTCTTGCATGAACCCATAGCTCACCGATTTGGCTTATCTACCTAGTTATCTTGATACCCTGTCTCAACCTCCTATATGTTGGCCTTGGGAAAGTCACCATGGCTGCTTGGCAATTGCGCGAGTGCTGAGAATCTAAATTTTAATGCTCACATTTGTGCTGCGAGCCATCTCTCCAGGCCCCAGGAGCAAATTACATATTATTTGTTCCCATTTCCATTTGTATAACCTTCTGTCAATGCTATGCTGTTTGAGTATAATAATATTTGTGTAATTTATTGGCTCAGTCTTCCTGCTTAGGAAAGTTTGCCCTAGTAAAGCTTCCTATACTATACTACTCCAGACACCTGACCTCCAGGGAAATTTTCCAGGTTTGGTGATTGTACGAGCCCTGAAGAGTTGCTATGTTCTCGGGAGCACAAAACTTACCAGGCCTGTGTCTGTAATGTAGCTATTTATATACTTGAATAATACCGGATAGAGAAGAATGCCAGCCCTGTTCTCCAAGGACTCTTGGAGACATTGCCTCTCATATAGAATGCTACCCAGAGAAGCTTCAACGGAGCAGTGAGGTGGAGAGGACGGCACTGGCATAGGGGAGCTGAGCTCAGTCAGGTCCTGATTTATGGAGCATTCGTCCCAGGTCAGACACTGCCCTAGGTATTTTTAACACCTGCTCTCCTGCAATAATCTGTAAGGTATCTTCCAACATCCAGGAAGATAACTATATGTTTTTCTTTGGGTTCACCTTCTTATTTAGCTTCTCTAGGATCACAAATTATAGGCTCAATGTCCTTTATTTATGGCTAGAATCCACTTATGAGTGAGTACACGCCATATTCCTCTTTTGGGTCTGGGTTATCTCACTCAGTAAAGTGTTTTCTATTTCCATCCATTTGCATGCAAAATTCAAGATGTCATTTTTTTTTTTTTTTTTTTTACCTCTGAGTAGTACTCTAATGTATATATGTGCCACACTTTCTTTATCCATTCTTCTATTGAGGGGCACCTAGGTTGTTTCCAGGTCCTGGCTATTACAAATAATGCTTCTATGAACATAGTTGAACAAATGCTTTTGTAGTTTGATTGGGCATCTCTTGGGTATATTCCCAAGAGTGGAATTGCTGGGTCCTGAGGTAGGTTGACTCCCAGTTTCCTGAGAAGCCGCCACACTGATTTCCAAAGTGGTTGCACAAGTTTGCATTCCCACCAACAATGGATGAGTGAGCAAGGAAGTCAGGACCGCGAGGGGTGTGTTCACCCACTGAGACGGTGGGACAGATCTAATGGGAGATCACCAAGGCCAGCTGGAATGGGACTAATGGAGCATGTGATCAAATCGGACTCTCTGAACGTGGTTGATGGTGGAGGCTGACTGAGAAGCCAAGAACAATAGCGCTGGGCTTTGATTCTACTGCATGGATGGGCTTTGTGGGAGCCTTGTCTGTTTGGATGCTCACCTTCCTGGACCTGGGGGGACAGGGAGGACCTTGGACTTCCCATAGGGTAGGGAACCCTGACTGCTCTTTGGCCTGGAGAAGGAGGGGGAGGAGGAATAATTAAAAAACTGCCAATGTACTCTGGTTGTGTTCACACTTTCAGAGCTATTACTCATTTGCATACAAAGAATCCATGACAAATGAGTGTGGAAGTGCTTTGTAAAGCACAGACATTCTGGGCATTTTAATTATTCATGTTTACATAGCAATATGCTTATCAGTGACCAATGATCTCCCAGTAGGGTCTCTGAAATTTTGTATAATTTTGCTCCTCAGGCAAGAGAACAACTTAAGTTCATGTTCTGAATGAAAGGAGTACATCTTTATTGCAGTGTTTGCTCACACAGAGAGCAGGGATGCTGGCCTTTCCCTTTATTGTCGCTTTCTAAACAGAAAGCCAGGTGCTTAACAAACCGCACTTCAACTTGCAGCCTCCCTACAAGACCCTCAAAAACTTTCCAAAGGTTATTCATGCTGATCTAAGATAACCCTTCTTTTAGTGACTGATCTTGCTTAGAAGATTTTCTCAAATCAATGGCTCCAGACATTAAAGCCCACCATTGCCTTTTTGAAATACTGGGAAGCTGAAGCTTTCTCATTACAGTTGGCAGTCCCCCTGGTTCTCACTGAGAAGAACTCAAATTGCCCTGAGGAAACACCAGTTCATGGTGACAAGAGATTAAAAGAGCATTTGAGTTTGAAAGGCCAAGATGCTTAGGAGACTCGGCAGGGGCTGATCTGTAATTTAATCAGCAGTGACCACATCCTGAAAAGTTGTCTTTGAAAGTGGCCTGTGCTTCCACAACCTGTTAACCACAAGGACTGCTCCCCCTCAGCCAGGGACCTGCATCTGCTCCTGTATTTACTCATGTTTTGCACTGGGAGGCCTTTGTGAACCAGAGGGGCCCTGATTTTTGCAATGGCTGATAGAGCCCATTCACAAAGCATGCAGAATATACTATTCCTGGATTGAGCACCGGCAAAAACTCCATATTAAAAATGCTTGAGAATACAAGTCATTCGGACTTTTAAAAAAATCTACATAGATGTTAGCAGTTGAACATCTCTGATCTGAAAATCTCCAGTGAAAAGTGTTCTTGATCTAAAACCCTTTGAATGCCATGCTGATGCTTCCAAAGCTTTGGATTTCAGAGCAGCTTGGATTTTGGATTTTTGGACTAAGGATGCTCAACCTGAAGCATATTATGTAGTATCTGAGAACCCAGCAAGTGGTTGCTCACTTTCATTCCCAACAATCAGCTCTTCACATTTCTCTGATCTAGGAATCAGGAAGCAAAATTCCTCCCCTCCTCCCAAAGCAAGCAGAGCTGATGTATTACTGATAGCTCCAAAGAAGCCCTCCTGTAGTGATGAAGCTTTCATTTTAGGACACAACAAGAAGCTAGAAACAATGGAAGCATTAATAAAGGGAGGAAATAATGAAGGCGGTTATTTAAAATGAAGAAATATCTAGGAAACATGGTTAAAAGGTCAAAGGTCTTTTCTTTTGAATCTCAAGTTGTTGCCCTCAGCAGCAACTTGGTGTGACACTGTGCTTCAGTGACTTAACATTTAGTAAACACTAAGCTCATTCTACGCTGCTTTGTAAGTCTTTGTAAGTATATATTAGCTCATCAAATCCTCACAACACTAAGGTGCGGGTATTGTTAGTATCTCCTTTTTATAGTCGAAGAGACAGAGTAACCGGGAGTTGGTATAAACTGCCTTAAGAATATAGCTAAAAAGCAGTTAAGAAAGAGTTCAAAGCTAGGCACTTTGGCACCAGAGTCTACATACTGTGCCTTTCACCAGTAGGTGATCCCATATCATCAATTTATAGTATACAAAAGGATCATATGGGACATTTATAATCACAAGGGACAGCTGGGCTCACACCACAGATTTTGCTTAAAGAAATCTTAGGTGGGTGTGATTCAGCCATTTCCACTATTCAATAGGAAGCCCAGGTGCTTGTGAGAAAGATGTTCATGGACCAAAACAACAGGAGTGGATGAAATTATTACAAAAGCAGTGGATGAAATTAACATCTATTGGAAGGAAGAAGGCATGCCAGCTTTACCAGGTCAGCAATGTGTTCTCACCACTAGCAGAGCTGAAGAAAAAGCCATATCCTTTAAGAATTGATGGCTGTGGAATGGAGAAACAGATCCCCGGGTTTTGCTTCCCATCCTGCGGCATGAGAGTGGAGCCTGTTGGTAGGCATTGAAGTTCTACACTGGGACTTGTCATAGTTCTCAATCTTACTCACCTCAGTTCCGCTCTATTCCCATCTCCCCAAGTGTCTTGGTTAGCCTTAATTATCACTTGATGCAGCCTAGGGAGTTCTTAGAGAAGTCTCAGTTGAGGAATTGCCTAGATGGGGTTGGTTTGTGGGCATGTCTATGAGGGATAATCTTGAATATTAATTGATTTAATTGATGTCAGAGGCCCTAGCCCCCTGTGGGCAGCACCATTCTTCAGGTGGGTGTTCCTAGGTTGTATTAAAAAAAAACTGGCTAACAAAGACTTGAAAGTGAGCTAGAGAATATGCCTGCAAGCAGCATTGCTTCATAATTTCTGCTTTGCGCTCTTGCCTCAACTTCTCTCTATTATGAAATGTCACTTGGCAGGGCAAAACAAATCCTTTTCCTCGAGTTGTTTTGGTCAGAGTATTTTATGACAGTGATGTCATGAAACTGGAACACCAAACAACCCTTGGCTAAGGTTTCTCAAGCATTCTCATTCTGAGAAGTAAAAGGTTATCTTTAGATCGGAGGCATTTCCTGCTCCTCCCACTGTAAAGGAAACTGTCCTAGAGGATGCTGCTTACTCAGGATCCTGTGCTATTTTAACGCTACTAGTCAACTCCAGGGTGGCTCACCAGCAGACATACCAAGAATATCCTCAACTTAGATTCACCAGTCTTCTCATCAGACACTGGGCCCAGTGTGTGGCCCCCAAGCAAACACTGCCAGCCACCGGACCCTACTTTTCAATGGCCTGTGTTTGAGGTAGCCACTTCGACTTTAGTAGAAGAGCATCTACATTCATCATTATGTAGAAACAATATACTGTATTTGAAAGCCAAAAATGATTCATGCACAGATGTTCACCAGAATGTAATTTATAAAAATGAAAAACTGAATTTATTCGAAATGTACAACAGTACCAGGAGAATGGTTTAATAAATTAGATACACCCACATTAAGAATATTTGTGCAGTCATAAGCATAAATTTTATCTACATAACCATTGTTAATATAGAATATTGTCTCAAATATATGAAACCATGTGCAGTGTAGGTAATAAACACAACCAAAATTTGGATAGAAACTGTCTAGTCTAAGGCTATACCACTGTGACTGTGTGTTGTAAAAGTAAATCTGCTGTCCTGGCCTGTCACCTGGGTACCCTGTCCCTTTAAGAGACAAGCCATGCCCATTTCCAATCTCCCCAACCCCCTTCTCAGGGAGACAAGGGGATTTGCTGCCTCCTTTCTAACCCCTGTGCTCTCTCTCTCTCTGCCCACCCTTCTTCTGGAGAGGTAGCTTCTGCCTCACTCCCTTCTTCCCTTTCTCCCCTTTTCTCTTTCTTTCTTCTCTTTCCCTCTTTCTTCTTCTCTACTCCCCCTCACTCAATAAACACTCTACCCAAGCTCTCTTCACATGGCAAATCTGTCTGCCACCCGCCCCTTAGCGACGAGTCACCCATGTCATGAAGTCATGAATGATAACACTGTGTCCAGTCTCATCAGATCTTATCCCTAGATAGTGATTAACATTATAGATTAACATCAGTGAACATCCAAGTGAGCTTGGACACTCCAAGACTTTGACAATGGGCAAGTGACTAATTTCACAATGAAACAATTATTTGAAACAAAATGCATCTTACAGTTATTTTATTATGTTAAATTGCTGATATTTTTCATTATTTCTCTTTTCACTGGCAAGGAACGGGTAAATGATATCTATCATGTACCATCTACCCATGTCTCTAATTTCTGGACCAATTGGAATGATCTAGGTGTGTATAAAATAAAATGCATGTGAATAGTTTTTCACCTTGTAAGAAAGGCAAGAATCAGCAGTGATTATAGTCAGCAATTGGCAAAGAGGGGACAAGGGACATCTCCCTACACTGAGAAGGATTCTTCTTTTTCATCCTTGCCCTTGGACATGAGAAGTTAATAAGGATTTAGTTAATTGGCTGATTTTTATCCTAATTGGCTAAGGAATCTACTCTAATCTCAATGAGAAACCAAAGAGGAGGAAACAAACAACAGAAAGGCTTAAAGGATGCTTGATGTTGAAAGAAGTTGCATTTTGTGTGTCAGGAAGTCTTGAGTCCCGAGGCTCAGACTATTAGCTTCCCTAAGGACTCCATGAAAGAAGGGGTGCTGTCCCCACTGAGACACCGTAGGCCTTCCCTTCACTTTGAGGGAAAGTAAGAAGCAATGACACACATCTGGCTCTGTTCTCTAGTACTAGATTATACATAAGCCAATGTGGACTCTTCTTGGACTGAGAGAGAAGACAGTGAGTGGAGCCAGTGTCTTCTGCTGGGGCCTTGGAAGGGGGAGTTAAGCTTCTCTAAACTGAGTTTGCTCCATCTTTCCTCTCACCAATTAGTTCTGCTGTTTAACACAAGGATTAGCAATCTCACTTATTGGGACTGTCATCAAACGATTAGAGAAAAAAAAACTACTTAGTGCAGCTAGCATTCTGCAAAACGTTGAGCGAGGCTAAGTTGGTTTTCCACAGCTTTCCCTTGCCTTCTGGGTAAGTCTCCTTTTCCTCCCTCTCTTTCTTTCCCATGTGGGCCAAGCTTCCTTAGACAGGGATTACATACCTTATGATGTCTATACTATTCATGGGCCTCTGTGGTCAGACATATGCACACACACAAGCACACACACACTCATAGAATGGATAGTGACATGCTTGAAACATGTGTTAGACCAGAGATTAAAGGGAGATGAACACCATTCCCAAACCATCCTAAAAAGCTAACCCAAGGGGGATGTTCTATTCAGTGAAGTTGTCCTAGCACAGAAAGACAGATGAATATTACATCATCTGACCAATATGTTAAACCCATAACAACAGAGTGCAGAGAGATGGTTCCCATGAGCTGGGGTGGGAGTGTGTGTGTGTGTGTGTGTGTGTGTGTGTGTGTGTGTGTGTGTGAGGGGGGATTCAATGGTCAAAGGATATCAAATTTCAGAGAGAGGAAGGAGCTGGAGATCTACTGTGCAATGTGAGGACTGAAGTTGTATGCTTGGCAATTGCTGAGAGTAGGTTTTGTGTTTTCCACATATAAAAATGAGCATATATTAGTATATAAGGGTATTAGTATATAAAATAAGGATATATTGGTATATCCTTACCAAAACATCCTATTGTATACCATGAATGAATATACTTTTGGTGAATAGATAAAAAAATTGATAGCAGAGAAGGTAGAAAATAAAGGAACTAGTCAAAATTGACAAAATCTAGAGAATGAAAAGACAAAGACCCTCTACATATATGTTATGGTTGTGTAGCTTGGTGTTCTTGAAGGCCTCCTAACAGTGAAAGTGGGACTGGTTCTGACACTTTTGCCTGCTTCTGGGACCTTTTTCCTCCTACTGAGCTGCTTCATCCATCCTTAATATGAGGGAAGGTGCCTAGTCTTATTGCAATTTGATATGCCATGTTTGATATCCTTGTGAGGCATGCCCTTTTCTGAAGGGAAATGGAGGTGGAGAGGATCTGGTGGGGATGGACTGGGAGGAGAGAAGGGAGGTGAAACTGTGGTTGGGATGTAATATACGAGAGAAGAGTAAACAAACAAACAAAGGAATAGTATATGGTGTGACAAACTAACAGGTCACCAACTCTGAGCTCAAGGCCAGCTGACACAGAACTCCAGACAAAGACTACATCTTGGTCCAAGTGCCCCGAGGACAGGAGAGACAGCACTCAGGGCTGACAGCTACAGAATGCAGTCTCTTCAGGGTTCCCATTCTGCAAGTGGACCTTTTAACCTTCTGTTGTGTCTAAAGAAATCATCCACTCAGAGTTCTTACCGCCCATGGTTTCCACTTCCCTTTCCTGACATCAGTTCCAACTGCTCCCCTCTACTGGGTCTGATACTTTCAGCATCTCTAGGAACTGAGACCTTCCAGTGGCTCCTCATTGCCCTTGGCCTGGCTTCCCAGGCCCTGCCCCTGTCTGGCAATGATCTACTTCTGGGGATCTCTCCTACTACTCTTCATAAACTCGGTCTCCGGATGAAGGAGGGGTTCGACTATGTCAAGTGTGTTCTGGGACTTCCTCTTCTCAACACCCATGCTCTTTGCCTAGTGTGTCTGCTCACCTGAGTCTCTGCCATTGTCAAGGCCACAAACCAGTATTGCCCACTTGGAGATTTTTCCTCAGTGTCCCATTCTGCCTTATTATGCTATCTTCTTACTATACACTACCTTCATTGCTGTGTCCAGTGTCTGCCATATGCCTTGTCTTAAGCTATGCCGTACACAAATCATGTTTTGACGTCTCAGTATTCTTCATAACTCAGTTTAACAAAGGCGGCATGTCGATTGTCTGATGAATGAATGAGGAACCCATAATTCCCAAGTGCCCTGAAACAAAACCGAGTGAACAGCACTACACCACAGATGGCCTCCATCATTCCTGTTTACTTATAATTGCTCTCCTATACTTCCTTGCCATCAAAAACAATTGAGCTATGTTTACTGAAAGGAAAACAAATTGAGAGCTGGGGTGATAGCTCATTTCTCTAAAGCACTTGTCAGGCAAGCAAGGGGACCTGATTTCAAATCTACAGAACCCCCATAAAATACTAGATGGGTGTGGTATTCAACCTGGTAATTCCAGACTGGAAGACAGAGCAAGCTGACTGTGTAGACTAGATGTAGAAATGGTGAGATCTGGGTTTCATTGAGACGCCCTTTCCCAATAACAAAGTGGAAGAACAACCAGGGTAGATTCCCGACAACAAATTTGGACCAACCCCCCCCCCCCACTGCATGTGTTCAAATATCTACCAACATATAGACCAATATGCATATACAATGCATGGATACTTCACACATATACACAAGAAAATGAAAGAAAAAAGGAAGTAAAAGATTGATAAGCTAAAATAAAAACAGTACGAAAGTGACAATGATTAATGGTTTCATTGTGTCAAAATGACGTTTCTTTATTTTTCCTTTAGAATGTAGCTAAGCATTTTGTATATAGCTATCACCTCATTCCATAGAGGCCTCTAGGCTTCTTTTATAATAAAAAATCTTAACTTTGAGATACATCTTTATGTGGGGGGAAAAATAAACAAAGACTTGTATCTAGACTGGTTGAGCCACGTTTCTTTGCATGCCGGTAAAAGACTGAAAACAGCCCAAACTGTTTCCAAACAGTGAGTGGGAGAGTCTCATAAAATCCGACTGAAGCTCACCTACCTGTGGTCTGCAAACAGAGTGGATGTTCCCGCCAGTGTAGACACGACCTTGTGGGTCTCTTTGCAGACTAGATTAGTGCTGTGTAAATATTCCTACTCAATTGTAAAGGCACATTATACTCAGGGAAATTATTCTCCCAGCAAACAGGCAGATGTTTAACTTCACTTAATATGGCATTATAGTCTGAATTCATAATGTGAGACAGGAGTCCTTTTGGAAGGAGGGTACAATTGCAATTGACAAGCTTTAACAGGGCAGGGCTTCCTTTGCAGCGCACAGATGAAGGCATCAGCTCTTTGGCACTGGAGACTTCCTGTACTTTTGCTCAGGCCTCTCTCAGCAGTGCCATTTGCTGAGAACCTCGGTGTACTCGGCACATTTGGTGGTCACAGGGGGCTTCAGCAAGCAGTACTGATAGCATACGCCTCTCTGAGAACTTTAAAATGTTTGCAAACCCACTCGAGATCATGACCACTTCTAAGGTTGGTTCTGTTCTTAGATTCCTTAGGAAAGTTAGGGTAGAGGGCAGGGATGGAAGGCCTTAGACCTTCACATTCACCTAGATTCACCACTGGCGACCCTGGCTGAGTATGACCCTTCAAGCCGATGCTTGTTGCCATAGGTAATTGTCCTTTATATCTTCAAGGAAAAAGAATCCGGGAAGCTGAGCTACCACTGCATGTGGGTTTGGGAATTTCTTTTACTGTTTGGACTTAGCAAGGAAACTACCCCCACAGTGAAGTTCTCTGTTTGAGTTTGCAACTCGGCACAGCATCCTGCCTCAGATGCTGGCGCAGGACTTTGACACCAGCATCGCTGATTTGCCAGCTTGCCTCCTTGGGCTCCAACCACGCACTTTGCCTACAAGAAAATATAAAAGCATTCCAGGAGCTGATGCTCTGGTGAAGCACCAGCTCCTTCCCATCTGCTTGCTGCTTCTGTGGGTATCACCCGAACCCCGGCCAGCAGGAGCAGCTCTTGGTTCCATTTTGCAAACGCTCCTGCCCACACTCCCCACATAGCCTCTTGGCACCCACGTGGAGACACCAGAACCAGGCACCCTCCAGAGTCTTGTCCAAGCTGGATCCCTCCGTGTTGCTTTTCCTTCCCTTGGGGGAGCTGTCTGTTTGTGCTCGTAGCTACTCTCACGACACACCAGTGTAATTTTCTTCTTTGTATTGGGAGAGTTGTTTTATTTTTATCCGTCGCCTTTCTGAGTCTGATTAAACAATTATTTTATATTAAATTATCTCAGTTGAAGTAATTGCATGATTTCTACTTTCCTGACTAGGCCCCAACTGATGTAATTTATTACTTACGATAGAACCACAGAGAATTTGACTACATTATTGATAGTATGTTTATTTTGGAAAACACGGAGAATGTATGGTTAACCTGAATTTGTTAAAAAAGAGAAAGATCAGTATCACAGTTCTGAAAGATGTCCAGGATACATTGAGAGATAAAAATAGGAGTTTTTAAAAATACATAAGCAATATAAATAAATAAATTTTAAAAATACATAAGCAGCAGATGCTTTATAATTAGAGCAAAAGAAACTAAATTGTTAGTATACATGAAAAAAAACCCAATACCGTGATTCTACCATGGAACTTCATCAACCTGTGAAAGTAGCTCTTATATCTTAATATACATAACCAGGGCAGAATCCTTCTTCTTCTGCTGATATTTAGCTAGGATTACTGCAACTGCTGTAGTTTATTTTTTAATAAAATTATTGCTTAATTAATTCATACTAAATAGTCAATTTAATAGCATTTCTTAGTTGTTTTCCAATTAAGACACACTTTTGATGTTTTTTTTCCCTCATCCTTAAACCCTTATGTAACTTGTGTGATTCAAAGTCATGCATGGCATTGTGTCTAAAAATATATCTTTCTAGCTAAATATACCTAAAACCAACCCACACTGAAGTCCACAGCTGTGAAGAATTAGAAAAACCTTTAATTATGGTCTCATCCACTCTCCTATTTTCAAGCCCATTCATGAATTAATTTTAACTCTGTCCCTGCCTTCAATCAGGCTGTGAATACCTGCCAGAAAAAGATAGGGTTTGAATATCTGCCCATACGCTGGCAATTGCGACACTTTGGAGTCCTTTGGTAGAGGCTTCGTGCGGACCTTTGAGGGTGAGATTCTAAGACAGGCTGTCTGCATTTGAATGTGCTCAAGAGTCTGTATCCAGCAAACATTCCCTTGGTGTGGATGCTAAAAACGAACTTCTCATTAAGGCCCTTGATCTCCAGTACATTATAAAGCAAAAGCGAAGGATAATTCGGGAAGCAGGCACTGGCAGGGTCTATGGAGATGTGAACTTAGGCTGATGTTCTGTGGAGTGGCTTTGGGCTAATCTTGGTCTGTGAAGTTGGTCACTGGACTAAGAGAACTTTGTTGCCGCTGTGCCATCAGTCATGTAATAATAGGTTTCTTAAAGGCAGTGGTTGCAAAATCTTGGCAGTGTGATACAGTCAGTGAAGAGGAAATGACTGTATTCAGTTCCCCTGCATGAACATTCATTCAGAAATTGCATACACATGTTGTTACCTTTTGAAAGATACAAAATACTAACCAATAACTTGGGTTGTTTGGTTTCAGCCACATTGACCTTTTTTACTGGTCCTTTACTGGCCAAGTGCCAGTCTGAATACTTCTCTATTCACTAACAACTTAGTTCACAGCCTCACATATGTTAGGATTTTGCTTAAATAATACTTTTTCTGATGACTTTCTTTGATTGTCGATGATACACCTGGTCTTCCCTCTCCATTCTGTAGACTGTGCATATTTGGAATCACTGTTTAAACCATCTCTATTCTGTTCTCTAGGAGGCTGACAGAATCAACTACATCCATTGGGATCCCAAATTCTGTCTTCTAATAGCATTTGGTCACAGAGAGGCACCAGCATAGTACTGGACGGTGAGAGGAGAGAGAGATTCCTGGGTGTTAATACCACCAGCAACTATCCACCAAGTGTACAGAGCTAGGGATAGAGGCTGGCTTCCTTTCTCTTCCCTGGCCACACTTCTTGTAGAGAATCCGCCTAACTCAGTCCAGTGGTTACTCTTCTTGATTGGGGGATCTCTTTCTTCCCTGAAGGAGGTAGTTGTCTACTTTGGGGAGATTCAGGAACCTCCCCCATTCCTGTTTCTTTCTCTTGAACTCTGTCTATCTTTCTACACATAACTCTTCGTAAGCTGTCCTCAGATACTTTGAGGTGGCCATCTGTTCCTTTTGACTACAAAATCTCTGATGGCAGACACTTATCATCTGCTGATCCACACAACTATATCCTCATGTCTTAGCATAGTATATAACACCCATAGGCACCCAAGTAGATGCCAGATATCTAGATAAACAATAATTTCCTTCTGGGCCCCCACGCACAGCCTTGCCTATTTCACTTTAAAGTCACTTTCTGTTCTTATTGGTTTGTTAGTCAACTTGACACAGACTGCAGTAATCCGGGAAAATGGAGCTTCAGTTGAGGAATTGCCTTCCCTCCACCAGGTTGACTTCAGGCAAGTTGTGGAACATTTTCTTGATTGATAATTGATGTGAGAGGGCACAGCTCACTGTGGGCAGTGCCAACTCTGGACAAGAAGTGGTAGGGTGTATAAGAAAGGAAACAGCAAGCCATGAGGAGCTATCTATTAAGCAGCATTCCTTCATAGCCCCGTCACTTCGGTTCCTGCTTTGAGCTTCTTTCCTGATTCCTCTCGGTGATGGACTATATGTTATAGGATAAAATAGACCCTTTCCTCGCTGAGTTGCTTTTGGTCATTCTGTTTATCATGCCAACAGAAAGCAAACTAGAACACTTGCTTAGGGAACAAGTTCTATCATCTTTCATCTGATTTTACTGAGTCTGATGCTACTTTAGATGGATTTTATCCAATATAGAGTTCTGATCATTTTCAAATCACAAGGAGTATGTTAGCACCAGACCCTCCTCCTCAGAAGTGGAGACAGGCATAGGAAAGACCTCATTAGTTCACCTTTGTGTGCTAACTTTGAGTTTAGAGATTTTTTTTTCCCCATCTAATTTCTCCTTAACGGCTTCCCCACGCCCCTTTCCCAAAAAGAAAGATTAAAAACTGCCCAAGGTAGCAAAGATTTGGCTCATCCCCTTTGTCTCTGCTCAGAACATGAGAAAACCAACCAAACCCCTGTTCCTTGACTCAGTAATTTGCATAGGTTTTCCTATTATCTAATTAACTTACAACTTCTAGGGCTTAGTTGCCCAGATCAGATTTAATAATTGTTGTTTCTTTGGTAACAATATTTCTTATCACAGAATCACTAATTAAGAGCAATCTTTTTAAAATCAGAAACACATGTGAATTATTTTTATATTTATTTGTTTGCCTTTCACTTTGAAAATTTGGATGATGACCTCTCAATGAAGTGTCTGTCACCAACCAAACATGCCCTCTACCTAACTTTCAGATAACCGAGATTGCTTTTGTCCTGGCTGGGGTTTCTTTCTCTGTAACAAGGGATATACACAGAGTCTGGGTCCTCGGAGTCACAGCTGTTCTACACAGAGCCTGGTCTTCAAGGCAACCTCTCGGAACCTGCTGAGGCTGCCTCAGAATGCAGGAGACATGTGTGGTGAGGAAGTGCTGACTCTTGAGTCCAGGAGGGAGTCTGTAAACACAGTGACTTCCACGTGCAAGTGGCTCCTTTTGCAAAGGCTGTGCTCATCTCTGGCTATATATAGCGGCATGAGTAAGAAGTTTTTCATGAAGTGTTAAGTTTCTCAAGCTGTACGTCAAAACATTGTGCTATACAGACAGTCTTTTGGAGGAAGAGGGAATTAATTGCTAATGCCATTAAAATGGAGCTCTGCTTTCTGTGTTTCTGTGGAAATCATAATGGATTACTTGCACAAATGGAGAAGCAAATAAAAGATTTTTTTTTATTTTTTTACTTGAGCTACATTTTTCTTTTCCCTCTGATAGTGAAGGTCCATATCCTAGGGTTGCATTTTCTTTTTTTCTTTTTCTTTTTGACTTCTAGAACAACTACCACAGAACAGGGAGCTAAAACAGATATAATTTACTCTCCACTGTCCCAGAAGCTGGCTGAAATCAAGATATCAACTAGATTGGTTTTCTCTAGGGATGTGGAAGGAGAACCTGTTCCACGCTATTTCTCAGCTTCTGGTGGTTCGCCTGCAATTGCTGATATTCCTTGTATTCTCTCCATCCACCTTTCCCACCCCAGTCTGCTCTCACCCACATGGTACTCTTCCTGTATGCATTTCTCAATGTAAAATTTCTTTCTTTTTTTTATAAATCGTTAGGCATTGGATTCAAAATCCATCGGACTCTTGATTAACTTCATTTCAGCATACCTACTTATATCTGCAACCATACTATTTCCAAATAAGACCATTTTCTTTAAAGTCTTAGAGAGTTGGGATTTCCACACTTAAAATTTGGAAGAGGGGCACAATTCAATGTATAACACATGGTAAACACTTACAAGTTCATCTCAAGAAGATGCTAGGAATATATCTACTACAGACCTTCCTCTACTTTTAGAGAGAAATCAACTGTCAAAGCAACTCATGCAGGGCTTGTTGGCAGAGTGGGAATAGCAGCAGATCCAGAATGCGAAGATGCATGGCTGTGCTCTGGGACTCCCGCCACTTTTGGCGTTCCTCTACCCCTGAACAAAGATGGACATGAATTTGCAGAAAAGCAGAAACTGGGACTCATCTGGTATGGGAACTTAACTCAAGGTTGATGGACCATGTCTACATCAACTAGTTCTGGGGGATCATCTAAAAGAAATTTCATCTGAGTATTCCAGACTACAGCCCCCTGAAACCCAAGTGTTGGCCATGGTACCTGGCACCTGGTCTACACTCCAAAAGCATTTGAATTAAGAAGCTCAATTGATTTTTTTAAAAAAAGATTTATTTATTTATTTAAATCTTTTACAGTGTTCTGCCTGCATGTATTCTTGCAGGTCAGAAGAGGGCATCAGATTACAGACGGTTGTGAGTCACCATGTGGTTGCTGGGAATTGAATTTAGGACTCTGAAAGTGCAACTTAACCACTGAGTCATCTCTCCAGCCCCTCAACTTATTTTAACAGCAGTAGGGATTACATGGTCTTAGAACTTCCATCCTATATGTTTACAGATCCAGTCTCACCTGCCTCCTTTAAACTCTGAGTGACAACATTGATTCCACTGTACAGAGAAAGAGACTCAGGCTCCAAGAGGTTAAACTAATGTGTCCCAGCTCTGCTGATAAAGCTTGTGGGTTATCTCAAGTTTGGGTTCAAGTTCCAGTGCCCTTTCCTGCATTCTTACAGCGTCTAGTAAAAATCGAATAAAACAAGTTGAAGTTCAGAGATTTTTCTTCCCTCCGTGTCTCTCTTGGGAGACTATCTCAAGCCAACCATCTTTCTCTAAGCGTCATCTCCAAGTACTTGAGGCATCCGCTTCTGTGCACTCAACAGATGGTCATAAAATATGGACAAATGATGACAGTTCATCTTCAGACCCCAGGGAGTCACAGAATCACAAAAGCTGAGGATTTGAATGGGCTTAGAGGATTTCCAGATAATGCCCCTTGCTTCACAGATAAGAAATCTAAGGCTTTAGGTCCCAGAGAGAGTTAAAAAAAATCTCAGATAGCCTGACTCCAATCCAGCATTCAGATGGCTTGCAGGATCTGGCACTGGTTCAATCAGAGAATGACCAGCTGGAAAAATGTCCTGATTAGACACGTTCATCCCCCTTCTCTGAGGGCTAGGAAGGTCATTAAAATTACAGAAGAGAGACTGCAGAAGATGAGTCCAATGCTGTGCCACCGCGTTATTCAAAATCATTACATTAGAAGCCCTGGTGCCTGTGGCAAGCACGAGCCGCTCCTGTGAGAAGGGATGAAAAGAGGTTGCCGGTTGCCGAATGAGGTTTCTTTCTATAGAGACCCCCATTACAACACCAGAGGAAAGAGTGTCTGTACCTTCCAGGGAGTCTGTGTAAAAGATAATGTATGCTTCATTCCTGCCCGTCAAGATTCACAAAAGAGATAAGACATTGGAGGCCCTATTACTGATGACCTCTCCATAGAATACTCTTCATGTCATTTTTAAAAATAGACTGGCTCTTGGGTGGAGTGTTTGATGGGTCTCATAAGGGAACTGAAAGCTTTGGGGTGGGGTGGGGGGGTCTTGGTCTTGAAAAGAATAAAGATAAAGAAAGAAGGTAAGGGAAGCAAGAAAAAAAAAAGAAGTTTGTCTTGCGTCTCCTAAATCTTGCTGTCCTCAGAGTCATTTTATGCTTTGAACGTTGGCACCTCCTCACCTCCAAGCTGGTTCTTTCATGGGCACCACTCCCCACAAACTTTCCCTACACTGCTGAAAAGGTTTGATGCTCACCACTCATGGAGACCCTTGTAATTTCCACCCTGAAGGTGTGAACTCACCAGCATGGCTTCTAGATACTTCTAGGAAAACCAGGTTCCGACACAGTTTCTTTCCTGTTCCCTCAGTTCAGATAACAGTTGTCTTATCCATACTTCCTGCTCCTCAAGCACGGCATGTGCTGCACTCCGTAGGCATCTCTTCTTTTCTTCCCTTTGCTAAGTCCTTCTCTCAAATCTGGGTGCAAATTAGAAGCCTCATCTGTGAGACGCAATCTGATTTGAATGAATCATTTTCCACTGAGCCTCTTTTTCTGGACTTTGGGTCATTTCCTATAAGGTCTAATACTAACCTGATGCCAGATCTAAATCACTAAATGCTCCCCTTTTTTGGATTAATTTATATTTACAAACAAAGCTTGGAGATATTTCAGAGACTTCCCACCTAATAACTTTTAGAACCAAGAAATATTTTATAGAAGATTAAAGGACTATTTTAATTATCTATACACTCATTTCCTACTTTCATCAAATTTTAATATTTTTGACTATTTCTTATAGTTTTTAAAGATGTCTATTAAAAGATATATGAAACTTCACCATTGTTTTTAAAGTTCTTTGTCTATATTTCCTTGATCTTTATTTTTCTACTTCCTCAGAATGAATTATTCTGCATTTGGTGTTTATGGTTAACTGTCAATGTCTTTATATATTCACAAAGTAAGTGTGTGTCCTAGGAGTCATTTATGGCTGTTCTACACAATGGCACAGTCCATGCATATGGCATATTCTTCCACATACAAGTCAGCTGTGCACACTCTGGTATTTCATTCAACATTGTACTTGTGTTCCCATAGATCAAGTTCATTCATTAGCTCTTGTGTGTAGTGTTTGGTTGAGTGAACACATACTTTTGTTGCCAAATATTTCTGCTTTTTTCCCCTCATGTAGCCAAAGAGAACCGTACAGCCATGCACATGGCATCAGTGCTCCTGTCAATAAAATCAGGAAGTGGAAGTGGATGGATTCATTAAATGATAAAATTTGCCACATCAGCACCGTACAGGCCCTCAGGGAAACAATTAAGGAGACATCAAAATAATATTTTCATTGTGATGGGAGATGTTTAGTTTCTTCTGGCTCAGCAAAAAGAAAAAAAAACAAAAAAAAAAAAACAAAAAAAACCTTAAAAAATTAGACCTGTAAAAAAGCAGAGGATGTTATTCTTTTTAAGATCTGCACCAAAAGCAGAGGGAAGCAAACCAGCAGTTTTTAGGGAAACACACATGTCACAGGGGCCCCCTAAACCTCTGCTGAACTCTTTCAGATCTCAAGAATGGAGGTAGGAGGAACTACTCATGCTGTTACATAAAGGGGTAGAATTAAGTCTAAAGGGAACTTTATCTCTCTAAATCCCAGTTTTCTGTAACCGACCAAGGTCCAGGTTGCTTTAATCTGTCCTTGAAGTAATAAACTCTTAAATAAACAAATCCACACTGCACACGACATGATTATTTTCCCCCCAAGCAGTTTTTAACTGTGTCTATAAAGATTTCTGCAGAATAGATGAAACTAGCCCAGCTTGACTCTTTTGTAAGCTAATTAAAGTAGGACCTAGATTTTCATTTCTTAATGATTTTATACAAATTGAAAAGCATGTGCGAATGTTATTATAAGGGTTCATACCGCATACTAGATGCCTTGTATGAGCTTAGTTTCCTCAGTTTTTGGTGGTACATTTTCAATTAATACCCTCTTTTTTCTGCATGTGTTGGATGTGCGTAGTCTCATAGACATGATGGTACAACACAGAGAAAATAGTGCCTTTTCTTAAGAAACTACTTGTTATTCTCTCCTTGTCTGGGGCATGGAAGAACTCTTTCTTGAGGAAGGATATTGGGTTGAGTGCAGAAACAAAACAGTTAGTGCGCTTGTAGAGAAGAGGCTGAGAACTCAGGCATCAAGAGGTAACAAGATCATTGTTTTCAAGGCGCACCGGCAACAGCACATCTGCCTAGAAACCAGTTTCTATAGCTTCATCGATGCTATCACTGCCCCTCGCACAATGTCCCAAAATAATAACATTCAGTACGAGACAATGAAAGCAAAAATGGGTTTGATCACACACACATGCGCTACGCCGAATTATTTTCAACTCCCCAAGCATACCACACATGTTCAAGCTCCCGGTTTTGCTCAGGAAACTGCTTTGAATGACACTTCTCCCTTGCCTTCTCTCCTTGTCTTCAGACTAATGAATCCGTAAACTTCACCTGAAACACAAGCTGTCCAGAAGCATTCCCTCAATATCCTCCAAGGGTGAATCACGCCAGTTCCCAGAGAAGGCTGTTTGTGCTTGCATAAAACACAACGTTCAGCATGGCCTGACAAAGAGCCCTGCAAATTGTGCATGCGTGACCTCTCCACTTAGAAGACAGGGACTCCTCTAATCCATCTTTGGAGACCCCTCAGTACCTGCAGAATGCCACTCTACAGTAAGTATTCAGTGCAGATTCACGAGTTCCTTAACTGACATGCCTCGTTGCAAAGGAAATGTAGCATTAGGAACTGCAGTAATCAACATACTTTAGTAGGACAATTGCCTCAAAATGGATATAAGCTTGAGTCCATTGAAAATAATGCTTCTCTCTCCCTCCTCCCTTTATTTTCTCTGCTCCCATTTTTCTCCCTCCCCCCCCTCTATTTTCCTTTCTCCTCTCTTCTCCAGCCCCTATTCCTTTTCCCTTACCATCCCCCTCCTGGTTCTCAGTCATTTTTTTTTCTCCCTTCTTCCTCTCTCCTCATCCTTTCCATTTCTCTTCTCCTTCTTCTTCATCTCTCCCCCCCTCTCTTCATCAATTGGCATTAATTTGCATGGCTCTACCAAGAGGTCTTATGTTTAATTCATTAAGCAAGACACAAATCTTGTCCATTTGAGTGAGTGTGTGAAAATTAATCTCTTTCACTAGTTGTGTTGAAAGCAGGTGGTTCCCTGCCAGACTTTCACCTTATGCAGATAGAATCAGGCAACATGTTTGCTTTTATAAAGTGAATCAACAGCGAAAAAGGAGAGGAAGATTTAAAAGAAAGAGAAGATTCCTAGACATAGGATGTAAATGGGCATTATGATATTCTTGACTTTATTATAAGTGGCATTTTCAGGTAACGATTCTGTGCCCCCACCCCACTTTCTATGTCATTCATGTGAAAGGACAAATATAGCTTATTGAGGGAAACTTGAGGAGAGTTAATTCAAATCTCAAACTTATTAGAACAATATATCAAGTATGATACAAAGACCAAGGAAGCATGCAAACACATAAGCATACTGAAGAGAATCAGAGAAAGAAGAAATGAGAGTGTCAATCAAAAGGAAGTTTCCATGTCCTTTAGTTTGGTTCCAGTTTTAGTTATTAAAAAGTGTAACTACCATCTACCTCCTAGAGATTACGGGTGAAATGGGAAGGGTCAATTGAGCACTCAGAAGAGTAAATAATAATGGGTGAATCTGGAAAAGAAATAAACAGAGAATATGCAAGCAGGATGGTTCTGGGTGTATTGATATTTTCTTTTTTTCTTTCTCTATTTCTTTTTTTTTTCTTTTTTAAGTTTTCGACATAGACTCCTGGACATCCAAAATCCCAGGCATGCCAAGCACAGGCAGAAGAAAACCTTAAGAGAAATATGCTTTGTTTTCTCTTCAGAGAACCGGGAAGAAAGAGTCTGTGAGATGGAGACTGGAGGGAAATCCCCGTCTGCAACCCCGGCCTCTAACAAATCCTAGCAGAAGCAGTCTGAAAAGTTTGAAATGTGCCTTTTCTTAATAGAGAGACCAGAAAACAGGGTCCTTGGGATAGTAGAGCATATATGTGAATATCTCCATTTGCATTATTTTCCTTTCCCTCTCAGTTTTCCCTCAAGGTGAATCAAATCATAAGAAAACAGAACAGGGAAGGGAGCCCTTGGAGACTGGATGGAGAGAGAGTGTGGGTAGAGAAGAACTTCTCGTTATGTGTCTGGAAGTTATAACTGCACTGAGCTTGCATCAGAATTACAGCGGAAGCAGACTCAGTGCTCCGGCACCTGAGCTGTGACAGACAGACACCTGCTGTTTGTTTGCAGCGACAGGAGCAAACTGTCACACGCAGCACAATGAGTAAATCGCAGATAAATTATGCATCTGAGGAATGACAGAATAAAAAGGTTTATATTATGTAGTTTCATCTTTCTGACTCTGTGGAATATGTAACACTCAGGAGTAGACAGGCAGCTGTCAAATGGAAGCAGTTAGGTGCTAATTATGAACACAAAGGAGCGTATTAGAGGATCTGAAGATTGTGTGTGCATTGTTCTATACCCTAATCTTGGTGGTAGTTTTATGACTATGGAGTCTCAAAACTGGCTGACAGAAATAAGCACTACACCTAGGAGCCCATTTTCTTTTACTATAAAGAAGTAACTGAGCCTGGGTAACTTACGAAGAAAAGAAGTTTATTTGGCTTACAATTATAGTATTGACTCTGCTCTGGTGGGGATCATTTGGCAGAGTATGACATGTTAAGATCACATATGAGACAGATCTCGTGACAAGATAGGACCCTATTTCCCCCAGAAAGACTACCTCCAAAGGTTCTACAGCCTTCCTAACTTGTCCAGATGGGACCAAGTGCTCATGAGCCATACATCCAAATCTAGGGCCACCACTCAGTTCCTGTGGGAGAGATATCATTTTCAATACTTTACATATGTCATAGTATCCCACAAAACGTGTTATTCCTACTATAAATTGCTATTCACCCCTATACAGGAATGTTCCCAAGGTGCAGTACTGTGTGAGCGGAGAGGTAGAATTTCAGAATGTGAATCAGAGACTGCTTTCCACTATTCCACACAATCAGCTTTGCATTTTGCTTATAATTTGATGTCCTTTTTTTAAATTTGAAAAAGTGTAACTATTTACAATTCTTAGAAGAGAATACTGCCCTATAAAATGTCTTTCCTAGACTTCAAGAACATATAGAATGAAACAATATAGGAGAACTCTAAGAAACAGCTCCATTCTTCTTGTTTGAACTCAAATATGCATTTTTCCACCCAGGTGGATACTTATTGAATACCTCCTGTAGCCCAGAAGACGATCTAATCTTTATTGTTTAATATAGCAATACTTAAGAAGTGAATAAATAAGGGAAACTTTAAAGGGGTGTGTGTGTGTGTGAATGTGTGCATGTGTGCATGTGTGTGAATGTGTGTATGTGTGTGAATGTGTGCGTGTGTGTGTGCGTGCATATGTGTATTATCAGTTAAGAAATGAAATAAATGTCTATTCTGGACAGAGGGAAATAGTATGAACAGGAAAATGGCTGGGAAGGAGCTCAGTAGGTAGAATGATTGCCTAGCTTGCAGGGTTAAATTCCTAGCCCTGCTTAAACCTGGTGTGACAATACACAGCCAGATCCAAATGCCTGAGGGGTAGAAGCAGAAGAATTATGAATTCAAGGTCATCCTTGGTTACTTACTGAGGAGTTCAAGTCTGGGGTGCCTGAGACCTTGTCTCAACAGCAGCAACAGCAAAATAAATACAAAGAATAGGAGGAGAGGGGAGGAGGAGGGGAAGGGAGAAAGCAAGAGCCTTGGCTGAGAATGCTCTGTTCTGACAAACTGCCCTTTCTTTTCCTTCTTTTTCCTGGCCTCCCACAGAGGAGAGGTAATGGGGGGACTGGGAACACTGACTTTAGACGAGCAGCAAAGCAGAAGTTGTGGGCCATTTGTAGAGTAATAGGAATCCACAAATGGCTTACTGTCAAGTGGAAAGGAAAGAGATGGAAGACACACTTCAGGCCATGCAGATCTTGTCCTACAAATAGAAACTTCATAGACTCTTTAATTAAAAAAGAGACTATGCAAGGCTGGGAGAAAACTTGTTCAATTCCAAGTTACCCAAGCTAAGTCTTTACTTCATTTAAATTCCATCAAAGAGCAATCTTCTCAAATATCCTTTTATGATATCTACAAAGTCTTATTCTTCAACTTAATCTTATGGGAGTGTGGATTTAAAATACATATCAAAATCAGAGTGGATTACCCCAAAAGGCTTTTCCTTAAGGAAACAGGGGGCCTCTCCAGGAATTAAAAGGAGTAGTTTATTTATATCAGCTTTAATTTTTCATATATATGTAAAAGGGAAAGCCAAAAATCTGAACTAATAACTACTTCAATATGCTTTAAACACTATCTGGTATTGCTTCCATAGAAGGAAAGTTAATTTTCTTTTTCTCTTGGTGATGTTTGGAGTGATACAGATGTGTTTATGTAGATGCTCCCCTACTGTAATGGTAAGGTGGTACAATGTTTTTCCTACTGAGTTTTTGACATATTAGACCACAAAGGATAGTGATAAACATTACTGGGTGTGGTGAGACACACCTGTGATCTGATCACACAAAAGACAGGAGAGTCACAAATTTGTCTTAGGTTGTCCACATTTACAAAGAGAGCTTGTGAAATAAATTCATCAGACTTTTCTCAGATTCTCAGGGGAATTGATAAAAAAAAATCTTTGTTTTATCTTATCAGAGCTAATGGGAGCTCACCAATTTGTTCGGACAGGGAAGGAACCAGTATAGGATTAAACTACGCCCTTGGAATGTGGGTGACAGTTGGACGGCTGAGGCAGACTGTGAGACCACTGGCAGTGGCACCAGGGTTTATCTCTATTGCCTGTAATGACTTTTTGGAACCCATCCTCTTTTGAGGAGTGCCTTGCTCAGCCTAGATATAGTAGGGAGGGCCTTGGTCCTTCCTCAAAGCACTGAGTCTTACCCTCTCTGAGTAGGGGATGTGGGATGACATGGGGAGAAGGTGAAGGGAATGGGAGGAGGGGAGGGAGTGGGAACTGGGATTTGTATGTAAAATGTAAAAGGATATTTTTAAAAATAAAATAAAAGGAGAAAAAATATTTTTTGTTTGACTATGGATGTATTTATGGTTTTCTGTGTTCAGTTGATCACAAGTAACAGATAATATTCATTTTGTTCTGTCCCTAATTTCTCTTAAATATAAAGTGGCATTTCTTCCTTTGTTGGGTGTGTGTGTATACCTGTGAGTGAGTGTGCAGATGAGGCTAGAGGTCAACATCTGGCTCCTTCCTCAATTGCTCTCTATTTTCTTTTTGACCATTCAGAATAGGCTTTATTAGGAGAGAGAGTCTTAGGACTGTGGGTTCATAACTGGACCTTGACATGGAAGAACAGTAAGATAGAAGGTACATCATATCAGTGATAGGGTCTTTTCTTTCTTTCTTTCTTTCTTTCTTTCTTTCTTTCTTTCTTTCTTTCTTTCTTTCTTCCTTCCTTCCTTCCTTCCTTCCTTCCTTCCTTCCTTCCTTTCTTTCTTTCTTTCTTTCTTTCTTTCTTGTTAATTTTTGAGGCAGCATCTCTCACTGAACTATGAGGTTAGACTGGCTGATCAAGAAGCCTTAAGCATCCTGACTCTACCTTTCTGTCTGGGGGATTACCTGCAAGCCCTGGAGTTTTCTCATGTGCATCCAGTGTTTTGAATTCAGCACCTTATGTTTGCACAGCAAGCACATTGTTGACTGAGCCATCTCCTCAGCTGAAATGTAATTTTATATTAAAAGATATAATATCTACTTTCAGGGTATGAGACAGGTAGAGAGAACCAAGGAGAAACTAATGAGAAAAGATAGACAGGTTAGTGTCTCTTTTTCTTTCCTTCTTTTTTTCCCCCACTGCATGTTTCACTTTTGATATGTGAGTGCTCTACTTAGACATACTTCCCGCTCTAAAAATTGGTAGATTTTAATCTAGGTGGAACAGAGCAGAAAAATAGCTAAAAAGTGGGGAAAACTTACCTGCTGACACTAGTCACGTCTACAAATCCATAATTACCTAGGTGTTTAATGTTTCATTTATTAGTAGGTCTATATTTCAAAATCTACTATGACGGAAATTCTAGATCACATTTCTGATGTGGATGAACAATTTCCATAAATTATCATTGTTGCTTGGAACCCAGGACTAGGTTCTTACCTTTTAGGTAGTTAAGAACGTAGGACTGTTCATTGACCTTTAGTTAATAATTGGGTTAATCTCAAAACAAAAATAATAGTCTAGAAACACAGGTTATAACATTTACCTTTTCATAGGCAGCTGTGAGATTATAGTTTCATATTCACAAAGGGTAACAATGTCCTCGTTATCGTCATAAACTTAGGAGCCAAAGATCGTATCACATTTCTATGGAGAAATTTCTTCCCGGAAAAGCACAAAATGTTTAGAAAGATTATATTTGAATCTTTCCTTGAGCATGAGGAGTCAAAAGTGTACCAGCCTGTGAATTACAAAATGCTTGCTATAGTAAGAGTCTTCAGAAAACTTTTCCTTCCTGCAGGAGAAAGAGCAGTCAACATTCTCTGGGGGAGTGAGCCACCTGATGATAGTTATGAAAAATTTCCACCTGCTTAGCAGAATTTGTGCTTTCCAGGTAGCATTGGCATGAGAGTGAGAGGTACTCCTTAGTTACGTCTTCTGTTAGTAGTATAACAGAGACTGCCTCAATGTCCCATCTCTTTAAAAAGCATTTATTGGCACAGTTTTGAAATTTCTACTTCCACCACTTAACAAAGAGTGCATCCTTGGCATAGTATCCTTTTTTGATTAAAGCTATTCCTACTTATTTATACACAGAATAAGTGTTTTATTTTTATATTGTAGTATATATTATATAGCTATAATAATATAAACAACTTAGAAAGTCTGATATAGAATTTCCATCATAGTAGATTTTGAAATACAGACCTACTAATAAATGAACCCCAGTCACCATTAAATTCCCAAGCAACTGTGGATTGTAGAAGTGACTGGTGTCAGTAGGTAAGTTTTCCCCACTTTTTAGCTATTTTATCTGCTTGGTTCCTTCCAGATTAAAATCTACCTATTTTAAGGGCTGGAAATATAGCTAAGACCTACTTTAGCACCTCATCATAATGTAACATGCAGCAAAAGAATGTTGCATTTTTTATTAGAAATTATAATAATTATAAATGCAAATTTAATGAAAATTTCTCACTTTTTGTAAACTGTCCTTATTTCACCAACATTGATTGTGTTTCTATTTAATACTTAGTCATGTGTTCAACATCAATGGTCAAGAGGTCCTTTTTTTTTCTGAAAGGAAATAGAGGAGGTGGATCTGGGGGATAGAGGAGGTTGGGGACAGACTGAGAGGAATAGAGGAAGGGGTAACTGTGGTCAGGATGTATTATATGACAGAATAATAAAATAAAAATTAATTCTAAGCATAATATTTATGTCAAATACCTTATAGTATTTGACTATAATCCTGTCTTGTAGTTCTAAAAATATAGGGATATATAGAATTAGGAAATAAAATGGAACCAAAATAATAGAAAATGTGACTCATGAATAGTATGAAGGGCATGACATTTGGAGAATAATTAAAATACAGGGTTATTGTAGTTGAAAATTTCTGTCCCATCTGGTCCCATAGCCATTCAGTCCCAAAGAAATACACAGGTTTATATTAATTATAAACTGGCCTATTAGGTCAGGCTTATTATTAACTAGCTCTTACAACTTAAATTAATCTGTAATTCTTGTTTATGTTTGGCCATATGGCTTGGTACCTTTTCTCAGTAAGACATTCTTATCTTGTTTCCTCTGCATCTACCTAATGACTAACTCTCTGCCTTTCCTCTTTCCAGAATTCTCTTAGTCTGGTCACCCCATCTATACTTCCTGCCTGGCTACTGGCCAAACAGTGTTTTATTTAACTAATATGAGGGACAAGAGTATTATCCCACAGCAGGTTATAGAAGCGACAACAGAGTGCCCATATAATTGCTGTTAGTTACATAGAGAAAAATGTAGCAGCTAATGTGGAGACTATTCAGAGGGGCCTCTGACATTAGAGACCCATCTATTATAAGGCATAGGCTCATCAGCAGATAAACTTAATTTACTGTGATGAAGCACTAATTATGTGGGGAGCAAAAGAAAACTCCTGTTTGAAAATACTGTGTGTTCCTGAAAATGATATTAAATGTACTAAAATAAGAGGTAGAGAAATTGAAATATTTAGCATTTGGTATGTTAATTTTTTTCCTTCAATGACCATAGAAAATTTTTAAGTCAAGAAGTAATGCAGAAGGGACTGGAGAGATGGCCCAGTGGTTAAGAACACTGGCTGCTTTTCCAGAGGACCCCAGTTTGATTCCCAGCACCCACATGGCAGCTCACAACTGTCTGTAACTTCAGTTCTAGGGATCTGACACCTTCACACAAGTGCACATAAAATAAAAGTTAAATAATTTATTTAAAAAGAAGTAATGAGGAATGAGGAGGGGAAGAAGATGAGAAGGAGGAGAGGAAGGAGAAGGAGGTGGAAGAGAGGAGAAAACTAAGATAAAGATGAAGATGAAAACATAGAATGGGTCCTATACTTAGATACTTGATTGTGTCTTGAGAAGACAAAACTAATTTGTAAAGGAGAGGACCAGAGCCTTAGTTACCTCTAGCAGGGGTGATGGATTGATAGGGAACAAATGACAAATTTTGGAGGGGTAAAAGTGTTCCATATGTTGATGGGGTGTGTTATATAGATGTTCATGTATGTCAGGACTCACTGAACTTGGTAGTTAAGGCATATGCATGCAGTGTACAAACATTCTACCTCCATTTGTTTTTCATGGCTGTAGTTGTACATAGCAGTAAAACCCAATGCTTACTTCTGCTGGCACCAGACTATCAGTGAGATACTTTTCTATCCTGCTGTGGAGACAGTGCTGAAATTGGTCTGATCGCTACCATGAAATCTTTAAAGATAAATGATTGCTTACATGGTGAGTTCTGGGGAATGGAGAGGTGGCTCAGAGATTAAGAGTTCTTGCTGTTCTAGAGGACCTGAGTTTTGTTACCAGAACCCATATTGTTTGGCTCATAATCATCTATAACTTCACCTTCTGGAGATCTGACACCCTCTTCTAGCTTCTGCAGGCACAAAAATGGCTTGTAGACCTGAAGGGTCCATGTGTATACACACACACACACACACACACACACACACACACACACACAATTAAAAAAGTAATTTAAATTAAACATACAAGCTGAAGTTAAATTAAGAATACAATCTAAGGCCATGAAGTAGTGGCACATGTCTTTTATCCCAGAGGCAGGCAGATGGCTGAGTTTGAGGCCAGCCTTGTCTACACAGAGTGAGTTCCAGGACAGCCATGGCTACACAGAAAACCCTAATTTGAAACAAACAAACAAACAAACAAAAAGAACACAAGTTAAAATGTAATGAGTCTTACTCTGTCCTACCTACCAGACAACTCCCAAATAATAACACAGAGACTTACATTAATCATGAAAACACATTATACACAGGGAAGTCAAGCTGTGTCTAACTAGAAGCTTCACTTGTACTAAAGTGATCACTGTACTGGAGGACATTCTATACACTACTGAATGAGAAAAGTAATCATCACAATTATACAGCTACAGGTCTTGTGATCTAAAATAGTGATGTGCCATGCCTGCAAGATATACTGGTACAATAGTGGTACAAATGTTATAGGTGCAACAAATCAATTAAGTTCCACTCCATAATACAGTCAATACCTGACACTGCTAAAGTAGCTAAGCACCTGAGACTAGTTGGGTCATAGGCCCATGAGGGAGCCTACCAATATTATTTTGTTAATGTAACATAGCAATCAAATAATTCCTAATGATATATTGTTATACCCATAGATGTATCCCTTACTTAGCTCACATCTAAGAAGCTACTTCTTATAAGTGATGGAAATGAACACAGAAACTCACAACTGGAAAATGTACACAGAGGGAGAGACTTTGAAGTCTTCATCCAATCCCTTTACCCAAGACTCAGAAAGCCTTGAAGTAGAGGGAATGGGAGCATGTAAGAGCCAGAGATGATGGATGACTCCAAGGAAACAGTGTCTTCTGGACATAACAATGATGAACATACAAATTCCAGAAACTGTGACAGCATTCGTAAGTCAACAGGTTCAAGTCAGACAAGTTCCCAGCACTGAGAAAGGGTAGTGAACACAAATGCCCACCCATAATCAAGAGGTTATCTATAGTTGTTACCCACTGGTAAGAGAAAATCAATTTCCTCCAATTTCCTTCCTCTCTTAACCACACATCATGGCAGGAATAGTTATACAACCCAAAATGAACTCCATTTTTGGGGGGCAGGGTGGAATTTTATTTCATTTTGTTTTTTTGGGGCAGTTTTTGTCTTTTGCTTGTTGGTTGTGATTTTAACTTTTGTGTTTTTTATCTCTTGTGATTGTTTTTTTTGTGTGTATGTATGTTTTGAAAAGGAGAGTGTGAAAGAACATAGTGTTGGGTGGATGCTGAGATTGGGAGATGGGGAGATGGGGAGAGTCGGTGAAGAATTAAGGAAGGGACATACATTATATAAATATATTATATGAATTTTTCAGTAAATTAAACAAAAAGAAATATAAAAAAATTCTCAGTTTTGTTTGGCCCCTGAATTGTCCTCCATAGTAACATTGCCTCTAACTCTGGTCTAATGTGGCTTCACACCTTTGATTGCACTTTCAATTTTGCAATAGGCAATGACAGCAGGCTGTTTTTCTATTTCTTCCAATCCAACATCATTTGTATTTTATATTTGGTTACCCTTAGTAGAGTGTGCCATTTATCCACAATACAACTCTCGATATCACTCATTGTTTGATGTTCCCTATCAGTCCCTGAGGTACAGTCAAAGCTGTACACTTCTCAATCTATATTCTATTCTGGGACATCCATAACAGAGTGTGTTTTCTGCCATCATGGATACTGTTTCTTTCTCTTTTAAAAACAAATTGGAAATTAATGTACACAAACTCTTTCATATCAGTCTTTCTGATTGGTTTGATTTATTTCTTCCAGAATACTGTGCAATATCAAAAGCACCATGGAAATCGCAATAAATTATCTGTAGTGAAAATGTCTCTTTCTTGTTCCTGGAATGCAACAATATACTTCACTTACAGAAGTCTGACAATGGAGACAGAACTTACTTGTTTTCATGGTTCTCAGCTACACTAGTTTTCTGCCAGGTGACTGTACATATATTTCACTTTTTATATGTTTGCTTTTTATTGATTTGAAATCTTATGCAAAAGAAAGATAAAATAAGAAACTGCCTGTGGCTGTAGATCAAACATGAGAAGAATACTACACTTACATAAAATTCTGACAAACAAAACCCAGGCACAAGATGGTTTAGCTACTGAGCAGTGGAAAGGATGCAGTCAAGGTCTTTGCTACTCATACTGTCATGACAGAAGATACAACTTTTACAAGGTACTCTGCCAACAAATCAAGAGAACTGAATAGCTGTGCCACTGGCAGCTGATAGGAAGTTTGCCACAAAATGTGGTGCAAAGGTTCCTTCTACTGACTTGGTGAGAGTGTCATGACTTCTGAATAGATTCTGCTTGGCAAATACTTCCAAATCTAGACTCTACATGATAGTTGACTGTCTTAGTTAAGGTTTCTCTTGCTGGGAAGATGTACCATGATCACGATAATTCTTATAAAGGAAAACCTTTTATTGGGGTGGCTTGCTTACAGTTCAGAGGTTCAGTCCATTATCATTATGGCAGGACATGAAGGCTCGCAGGCAGACATGGTGCTGGAAACGTACCTGAGAGGCCTGTATCTTGCAGGCAACAGACAGTGGTCTGAGACCCTGGGTGGTATCCCGAGTGTATATGAGCCCTCAAAGTCCGCCTCCACAGTGACACATTTCCTCTGACAAGACCACACCAGTCCAACAAAGTCACACTTCCTAATAGTGCCACTCTCTTTCAAATTTCTACACTTATCTTAATTAGTATGAATAACATTTATGTTGCATTTAAAAGAACTTCCCCAGAATTATTCTTATTCTGCTAGTCTTAAACTCTTTTGTTTACATTTATTGTGTGTGTGCATGTGTGTTTGGGGGTGTGTGTGGAGTCCATGTGGAGGTCAGTAATAGGACTGTGAAGTTAGTTCTTTATTCCCACCACGTGGGTTCTGGAAATTGAGCTCAGATTGTCATGCTTGGCACCTTTGCACTCATGGTCATCTCTTTGTCCCCTACAACTCTTTAACTCTTAATTGATTGTGACTCTGTGATACTACCAGATTTATGAAATCATCGTACATCTGCTGTATGTCTGCCTGTCTACAGTTCTACATGACTTCTCATGAAACAATATGATTGGGAAACATACAAAGCAAAAAAAAACAAGTAAAAGGAACATGAATATAATAATATAAAGAGAAAAATAAGGTAAATATGAACAGAATAAAACCCCCCTAAGCTCAAGAGGAAGATAATTACATGGATAAAAGCAAGATTGGAATTATGATGACTTTCAACATTTTTTATACCAAATAATACAATACTGAAATACCTAAAGCAAAATGACACTCATGTGAATTTTAGGAATAAAATAAGAAAAAAAATTTCAAAATTTTCATAGCTTTTCTTAGTTTTTTTTTTAGCTTTTCTTAGTTTTTTAATAAAAAACAAAAGAATAAAATGAAGCAAATTAGCAATTGGACAGCAGCATGGGTTAATGGGTGAAGTTGTTTGCTGTCAAGTGTGATGGTCGTCCTGAGTGCAATCCCCAGAACCCACAGTGAGAAAACCGAATTGACCCCAACATGGGTCCTTTAACTTCCATATACATACTGTGGCATATGCGCTCACTCAAAAAACACAAATACACAATAAATTAATATTATATATTTATACATATGATATGTGAATTATATTCACACATTTAAAATAGTGGAATCGACCTATTATGGATGTTTGTATGTACATATGATTCTCTATCCTGAAAATGCATTCCACTTGTGTATTGGTAAAATGTCTGCCAAAACTTAACTATATAGTTTCAATCACTATTCATTAAACTAAATATTTCAGCCATGTTCATTAAACTAAATATGATAGAACTAATTCGGATAGAAGCAAACATAACTAGCGGCTTAGATTTAAAATCCCTCTACTAGTTGTTTTTATCAAAAAGGAAATTAAACTCACTAAAAGGTATAAATGACGAAAGTATGACATACTTATCCCATAAAATATAGGCTAAGCTCTGCTCACTGAGAATTTAGAAAGATTAAATTTATAAATCATAACCTAAGAGGGTATAGCAAGAACAGAAAATAGAATTAGTGAAGATTTGCTCTAAATAGATTCTTTATTTATTCCATATCACCTATCTGCCTAATAAAGCCAACAAAAACAAAACAAAACAAAAAACAAGAAAACCCAAGTTTGAACAGTAAACCAGTGCTTCATTCTGATCAAAAGGCAGTATCGGCAATAACAATACAAAGATAAAAGAACAGTATATATTATTAATAAAGTCACAAGGAGATATACAGAAACAATAGAACTGAAGTTCAAAAAGAAGGCACAAACAGAATTTGGTATCCAAAGACCTAAAATATGCTGAAGTAGGGTCTTCAGAGCAAGGAAAATGGTACAGAATAGAAAACAGAGACTAAATAGAGAAAGAACAGAAAGATTATTTACAGAAGCAATGCATAATAGAAATATAGAACAGTGTGTTATCTAGTTTGAATTATGTTTGTAGACAATAGTTCATTCAGATAATAAGTGCAATAAGGTATCTGGTGATTGAATGAAGAGAATGAATGAAGTGAATTATAGTAATTTTGTAAGGACAGGAGGGAGTAGGGAAGCACGCTTTAAAAATGGTACACTACCTATCAAGTTTTATTTGAAAATTGACCTGGCCTACTTACTTTTAAATCATTCTGTGAACTCTTGTGCAATGACTAAAAACATAAAACAATTTTTAAAACTGTATATTTGTTAAGGACAAAACATTAAAAATGGGTTTATGACATTAATTTTGAGAAACTTTGTACACCTAGAAGTCCAATAGATGGAGAAGATGAAGAGAAGGTCAAATGTAACAGCCAGTGGGGGCAAGAGAAGGGGAGGGTGGTTTCCAGAGTCGAGTGTACACATATTGAAGAGATGGATTTAAAATTGTTTTCGTGGCTGGAAGCGTAGCTCACCAATGATGTGCTGGCTTAGGGTGGGCAAAGCTTGGTGTCTCATTTTCCGTAGTGCCAGCAAGCAAACACCAGCACTGACTCAAGTGGTTAAATATAAACCAGAATGTGGATAGCGGTTGTTACAGTAAAGTCATTTCATGGGTGATTTCATCTTCACGCTCTCTTTCTACCTTCCGGATCTATTTTTGCAGCTTATGTATACAACACTGCTGAAATAAGAAATGGAAAGGAAACTGTTTGAAAGCTAGTAGGACCCTTACTCTTACTCAAGTTTCTCCATCCCTACTTTCTCTTCAGGAGCCTACTCCTGAGTGAGTCCTTTCAGAGAGCTGTGTTCCAGGAATACACACTGGAAAACACACCTTTGTGCAATACTGTCTACTAGAAGCACAATTAGAGCTATGTGTCTGTAATTTAAATATTTCTAGTAGGTATAGTAAAGAGAAGTTAAAAGGATCAGGTGAAAGTATTTTGAATAATTCATTCATAGATTACCAGCATTAGAACTTGTAAGAAAAGTACAGTCTCATTGCTCATCTTGTGTCTACTCAATCAAATGTTTCCAAAAAGCAGACAGATGGCGACCATGCTGCTAGTCCTCAGTCCGGTATGGAGTGGTGAGACAAGACTGGACAAATATCTAATGACTCATCTTATAAGCATGAAACAGTACATCAAATTCTGAATTAGGATCTTCCCCCAGGTCAGTAATATATTAGTCTTAATGTCAGGCAATACTGGGAAGCCCCCGGTCACAGTCTGTCTTAAGATCATGAGAATGGACCATAGACACTCTGAGCCTATAGGATACCCTGCTGCTGAGCTATGACGTCTGGTGTAGGTGGGAAATGTGTGCTGGTGGCATTCTGTTTCTTTGTTTGTTTGATCTAGTGTCATAAAGCCCATGCTAGCCAGAAACTTGCTAGCTACGGAGAATAACCTTGAACTCTTGATCCTCAATTCTGCTCCCAAGTGCTAGGATTGTAGATGTGTGCCAACACATCTGGCTCCTATAATCATTTGTGATGTAGGAGATTTTCAGTCTACAGTGGGTTTCTTGGAATGAAACAGTCCCAGCAGCATCTGTGCGTGTTCAACTCAATCTTCCTCAAGATATTCTACATGCTTCCCTAGCCTGCTTCCTGACACTGCCCTTTCTCCATGTGTACCTTTTCTCCTCACAGCACTATTGTGTGGTCATCACTGTGCATCATTGCTTACAGAGTTCTGTTATCCTTGTGTTACAGGACATAAAGAGAGATATGAATAAAGTATGCAGCTTCACAAGGACACCAGGCCAGACATCAATAGAACTAATTTCTGAAATCAAAGAATCTGTTTCCATAGCACGATAAAATTTTAATAAACAGAAAGATTCAATTTTTTACAACTGCTTCTTTCTTTTTTATTAATTCTAAGAGAATTTGATTTATTATAGTTTGATCATATTATTCTCATCCCTAACTTCACCCAGATTCCCCTGCCCGCCCATCCAAATTCATGCTCCTTCTCTTTCTTAAAAAAGTG
Source organism: Myodes glareolus (assembly GCF_982192425.1). Lineage (NCBI taxonomy): Eukaryota > Metazoa > Chordata > Mammalia > Rodentia > Cricetidae > Myodes > Myodes glareolus. The sequence continues at coordinate 29,394,697 of NC_142034.1, forward strand.
TACCCAAAACCAAATCAAACAAAACAAAAATAAAACAGACACACAACAAAAACATACACACATTAATTTGTGTTGATAAGCTGTGTCTGAGCATGGTCCTGTCTGGGAATGTGGTTGTCATGCCCAGTACCATTCCATTGAAGAAAATGGTTATTTGTCTCCTAGCAGCTATCAGCTGTGAACAGGCTCCTGGCTACGGACTTTGTGCTTACCTCCCGTCCTCCATACAGGGATTTTGTCTGGCTTGAACTTGGGCAGGTTATGTATGCTATCACAATCTCTGTGAACTCATATTTGTATCTGTCCTGTTGCATCTAGGAAATGCAGTTCTCTTGCAATTATTTAATCACTTCTGCCTCTTACAATCCTTCTGCCCCATTTTCCACAGAGGTCCTTGAGTCTTGGGAGTTATGTGATAAAGGAATTCCAGTTAGGGCTGAATACTCCAAAGTCTCCCACTCTCTGAATACTGTGTGATTGTGATTCTGTTACTTACTGTCTGTTGCAAGAAGCTTTTCTAGGCTGGGTGGTGGTGGTGCCTGCCTTTAATCCCAGCACTTGGGAGGCAGAGGTAGGCAGATTTTTGTGAGTTCGAGGCCAGCCTGGTCTACAAGAGTAAGTTCCAGGACAGGCTCCAAAGCTATAGAGAAACCTTGTCTCAAAAAACCAAAAGAAGAAAAGAAGAAGAAGAAGAAGAAGAAGAAGAAGAAGAAGAAGAAGAAGAAGAAGAAGAAGAAGAAGAAGAAGAAGAAGAAGCTGCTTTTCTAATGAGAGTTGAGAGATACACTGATCTATGAATACAGTAACATAACATTAGGAGTCATTTTATTGATGTATTCATTTAGCCAAATGACAGTAATAGGCTTCCCCCTAGGGTCAGTGACCTATCTAGTTTCAGGTTCATGGTGACTTTAACAGTATCTGGTATAAGTCTTATATCATGGAATAGGCCTTAAATTCAGTCAAAAAGTTGTAGGTTTTATAAAATTTGTGACACTATTGTAGTAGTGTATCTTGCAGCCAGGTGGCTACTGTAGGTCACAGGACTTGTAAACAGGTGAAATCAATGATTATTTATCTCCTCTGGTAGTGGAAACAGCACCTTCTAGCACTCTAAGGGCTATCCAGTCTGGATGAAGCTTCAGTAGAGTACCGGCTAGATTTCCCTGGGTTCTATACCATAAGTATTCTACCCTTTTATATCTGAAGTATATTCTGCTTTTCAAGAATATACATTATAGTTTATATATCTGTGTTCTCCACACCTATTTAGTACAGTAAATACTTTTAGAAGGAGAGTAAGGTAGGCTTCCTGTTTCTTCTCCTAGACCTTCCCCCTTCTAGGACCCAGAAGCCTGAAGTATAATACAAATTTCTGTAACTTACGATTCCTATTGTACTGAGCCTGATAGATGTATTGCTGTTGTGTGGGAGGCTGTCATCAAAACATGTTCTAGGTGTTAGTTTTGTGTCTGTATCCTGGATACATGAGACCTGTGTTTTTCTAAAAAATGGTATGTTTTACTCAGACTCATCCCCAGTTTCTGGTGCCATATTAATTAGGCAAGAAAGTGAAATCATAGAATACAGGGGAAAAAAACCAATGCAGATCTTGGCACATATCACATTGGCATTCTCTTGCAGTTATTTCCCCACTTAATGAGGTGTTTTGAGGCCTTAACATCATATTATCAGTTCGTAGGCTTTCCAGTGTCTAGTCACAAACTTGGATATGTCACCTCACTTTAAGATTTAATTTCCCTGCAAATATACTGTATGTTAAAACACGTATAAAATGCCCTGCTATTTGCTTATCCAAAACTATATAATGAACATCCCCAGGACAAGTTCTGCGCCAGTTAAATTTCTTTCTTTGCCATCTAAGACAATGCCAAGAACAAAAAGCACTTACTAAAGGCTTTGTTCTGCTGACAGATGGCCTCAATGTTTCTAGAAAACACTCACAGGTGCTACTCTTTCTTGCTGTTCAATCCCCTTTTTACTCTGACTTCACAGACCACTCTTCAGTCTTGAAAACAGGGTGCTCTTTAGTTTTACCATAAAGTGCTGCAGTTGTACACAGAAGTAAAACATCTGCGTCTCTGCTGCTCACATTCCAGGAGTGTTGACGTGTGATTCACACTCCAGTTTTAAAAGAGATTTGTTCAGATAGTTGCGTGAGTTTCCCATCCTGTTATTCCCACCCGCTATTGCAAAACAACCGCTGTCCTGTTATATCAGTATGTTTCACATCACTGTCTATGGGAATGGAGTTCAAATCTCTCTTTTATAGGGTTACAAGTGAAATAAAAAATATATGGTGCTGGTAAAAAGTTAAAGGAGTAGTAATGTGGTCTCCCATCCTCATCATCACTCTGTCAACCTCATCAATATTGTCACTATTATTTTCTAACATATTAATCTACCGATATCCTGTATATACTCATTGTTTAGCTCAGTTCCAAAACACTGGGTATCTTATATAGTTGTGTGGATGTACCTCTGTTTGTCTGTCTAGGCAGTTTGTGTGTGTGTGTGTGTGTGTGTGTGCAATCCGAAGATTGCTGTTGGGCGTCTTTCTCAATTGCTTCTCCACCAAGTGTTTTGAGAAAGAACATTTTGTTGAACCTGGAGATCACTGTTACGACTAGTCAGGTCTGGGGGACTCTTCCTATTTCTGTTCCTTTAGAGTTAAGAGTTACTAATTCATCTTATCAAGCCAGGTTTTTGTGTGGTTGCTGGTGACCCAAAGTAAGGTTGTCTTGTTTGTGAAATAAGTACTTTAACCACTATGTCATTGCTCCATCCCAACACAGGGCATCGTTCTTGTCCAGCTACCTAAATAAGAACTTGACCAGAAGATACACTTAGTTTTTAATCTTAATAAATCTGGGGCAAAGACCCCCTCATCATCTGTATTCTCCTTCAATATTTACCTTTAGGAGAGAACAGGACAAAAATTAAGGTCTCTCATTCATAAGCAGAACTGAAAGGAAGTAAAAAGCTGTGGACATTTTTTTTCCTCCTTAATATCTTTCTAAGATTAGTGCAGCCTTTTGGACTAGCACAGGCCAACTTGCTGCCTCATGTTCAATCAGAGATTCACAGAATTTCTAAAGAAGCTGAATTTGCCATTTACAACTATTTGCAATAAAATTCAATTTTGTTTACTTGATGTTAAATACTGATAGTCAAGGAAGCGGCAGGCAATCTTACTCATTTTCCCCCCATACACTAATTAAACATTTTAGTGCAGACATCAGCATAATTAAAGAATTAGGAAACAATGAGAAATGCTAGGGATAATTTGTAATATCAGTGCACTGATGCACTGGGTCCAGATACTGGAGTTTGACTGGCAGGACTTTATTAAGTTTTGGCAGCACTTAGGTAGACTGGGAGCTCCTTTATGAGGCCTCTGCACATTAATCCAGGCTCCTGTTCTCGTTAATACTGATGAGTGAAGGCAGTTAATTGAATTATGTATGAAGCTGTGCTGATTAAATAATATTTCACTCCTCACTATAGAATTAGCCCTGCTGGATGAACATGCACTGTTGTTTCTGACACTGAATGTCATCAGGACCTCTTCGCAAGCACGGACTTTGATGCTTCCCCATCTGTTCAGGGGATGTAGCTTCTCCATTACCACTGGAACCAAATATCCTTCAGCTCTGACACGAGGTCACTTTGGAGAACCAAGATACATGATTATTTATTAGCATCTGGGTAACCACGTGCAAGAATCCTCCCCAGTGCCTAAGGGTATGGCTATTTAATTCTACCAAGGACTGTGAAAAACTTCTAATAATTTGTAATTGTATTCTGCTTAAGGCGATTAAAAAGAAAGATATCTCTGGGCACCCAAAAATGCCTTGAAAATTAAAGAATTTCCAGATGATTTGCACTTCTTTTCTTTTCATGCAAAACCAGATATTAAAAAAGCAGAAATCTTTCTCCATGGAAGATAAATCAAATTTCTTCTTTACTTTTTCCTATCTCCCTCATATCCTCTCATTCTTTGTCTCCTTCTTTCTTTTCGGCTTTTTGTTTTGTCATTTTTTTTTTTAAAATAGAAATTTGCTATACAGCCCTGGATAGCCTGGGACTTGTTGTATAGACTAGATTGACCTTGAATTTGTGTCAATCTTTGTGGCTCAGTTTCTTAAATGCTGGGATTATAGGCCTGTGTTACCTTTTCTGTCTTCTTTCTTTCTTTCTTTCTTTCTTTCTTTCTTTCTTTCTTTCTTTCTTTCTTTCTTTCTTTCTTTCTTTCTTCCTTCCTTCTTTCCTTCCTTCCTTCCCTTCTTCTTCTTCTTCTTCTTCTTCTTCTTCTTCTTCTTCTTCTTCTTCTTCTTCTTCTTCTTCTTCTTCTTCTCCTCCTCCTCCTCCTCCTCCTCCTCCTCCTCCTCCTCCTCCTCCTTCTCCTCCTCCTCCTTCTTCTTATTGTGTATATAGTTACAAGTGTGCAATTGTATACATAGAGGTCAGAGAATAAGACTGTAGAATTGGTTTTCTCCTTTTCCCTTTATGTGAGTTCTAGGGATTCAAATAATATCTTCCTGCACAAAGCAATCACTGGACCTGCTGAACCATCAACACATCAATCTTGTGTGTCTGATATAGTGATGGTTTTGCGTATGCAAGGATAGACAAATGGGCAATAAATAAGTACACAGATATCTAATGCTGCATGATAACTATATAATAGAGATGCGAATAAACAGAAAGAGAAGCTATTGGTAATACTTGGAGGAATTAGGAAAGCTTTGAAATTGGAAGTTAAAATGGAGTGAGTCTCAGAAGGCATATAGGACTTTTCCTGATCCTTCAGAAAGAGGAAAAGAATAGAGAGATTTAATTACGTGCAAATGCAGCCACAAAGGGGGTTGGACCCACAAACAATCCGTGAACATTTTTGTAACCCTATGATTTGGATAAAGTTTTTTAAATGTTCTCCAAAGTTTTCCAAAGATGATAGCCTATAAATAGTATATTAGAAGGAACATAGATCTAACAAGGGACCAAATTTCCGTGTGACCATAGCTGAGCCGTACTAAGCTTTAGTTTTTTCAACAATAATGTGAGGACTTTGGTCAGAACAACTCTGCAGTGGATTTTTAGAAGCTTTGACAGAGAATTACCAAAGCCCATAACCTGTCTTTTTTGGTGAATTTATTATGATTCAGCCTCTGGTTTATAATTGAGCAAGTCCAGATGTTCTGCCTTCTTACTGCCGCTAAGAACTGGACTTGAGTATTTGAGTTATGCACACTACAGTTATAACTGTAAAGCACCGGTTCTCAACCGTAGGTTGTGGTCCCGTCGAGGGTTGAATGAATCTCACAGGGGTCATCTAAGACCATCAGAAAACATAGATATTTACATTACAATTCCTATCAGTAGCAAAATTACAGTTATGAAGTAGCAATGAAAATATTTTTATAATTGGAGTTCACCACAACAAGAGTCACAGCATTAGGAAGGTTGAACACCACTGCACTAAAGCATATAGCTTGATTCCGTGGTTTATAAAAATGAGTTTCTAGTTTGCTTGGAAATTTTTCGTATAGGAAAATGGTGAGGAAATTATATTTTAGTCAATTGCTATTTAGGCATAGACTCATAGTAAAGGAACTTGAGAGTCTTAAATGTTTTATGACATCAGGTTCTCAATGTATCCATCTCTAAGGTAGAATTTCATCTGCGGAGTATGTTTCTTTAGCAGGTTTTCTTTTCTAAAAATAGTGTTAAATGGTCACTTCATTTTTTATAAGTTCTTGTCAGTAGAACTTTTTCTTCCCTCTCAATTTCTATAGTAAATATGTATTGTTATTTTAGGGGTCATTTTTTTGAGATAGAATTTCTCTGTGTAACAAAGCCCTGGCTGTCCTGGAACTCACTTTGGTGACAAGGATGGCTTTGTGCTCACAGAGATCTACCTGCCTCTGTCTCCTAAGTGCTGGAATTAAAGATATGTGCCTCTATGCCATGCTAAATGTATTGTTTTTAAATAGTGATCCATCACTAGCTCTTCACTAACTTAAGAAACATTTCTAAGATGGTAGTCTATTTTTCTACTGATCCATGAATTGATATGATAATTACCTTTGGATAGAAAAATGTTATTTCTTTAAGTCCTTAGGAACTTCTTGTCACTACTGACTCAATTATACATCTTTCTATTCTCGAATTTTAAGACAGATAGCAAATTATTTTCTCATGATTTGCCAGATATAAAGCCTACAAAAGATGCCTGAAGTTGAATGTAATGAAAAACTAGACATTAACGCATAAACAAATCAGTTAAAAAGACACAGAATAAGGTTGATAAAATTTCAAGGTCATGACCGACTCATTAATTTATCAGAGAGGAATGAAACCATGCAACAAATTTTATTTCTCAGCTCTTAATCTCGTAAAATGTTTAATACATAGTGAATAGCAAAAAGAGGAAAATAAAGTCTAACATTCAGTACTTGGATTATTAGGAAAACATTGTTCTTTAATTAAATTGTTAATTGCCTTTATGCTGTGCTTCACTTATTAGAAATAAGTGAAACATTCTCAGGAAGTAAAATGTTTGAAACACAAATGCTAAATTCTCAGCTAAGAATTCCAATTGAATGCCTGGGGATTGTCTTTTTAAAAAACAGTATGCAAATAATGATTTAACCAAGTAATTGAAACTTGGTAAATAGGAGAAAATATTGTTCAGCCATCACAAATTTTTTATTACTCAACAGGGCAAATAAAAATTTTCATAAAACTTGCATTCAAACTCATTTTCTAAATGGAATGAATTGGGTCTGCCGAAGAGAATGTAAATGGAGAGAGGTGTAGCTGGGGTTGATTCCAGAACTTTCATTGTATCTGAGACAGTGATGTGTTCTTTGTGCAGAGGTTCTCCGTCTCTTTGGGCCTAAGGATGACTAAACCGAGATGGCTAGATTTTCAGAACTCATTTCCTGTGTTATTCTTGCTTTCAAACCTTTCCAACGGCTGCCTTTTAGCAGTGGAACCAAACTGGGTCAGCTATTGTGTCCCCTCACAGATTGCATTGAGTGTTCCCTTGGGAGCTGTCACTTTCCTTCTTCTTGAAATAAATTCACCTAAAGAGTCAAAGCCATTTGTCTCAGTCAATTTCTCATCATTCTCTCTGGAGTCTTCAGCACTCACCATTACTCTGTCAAAAGTGTGCCATCCATGCATTCACTAAAACACAACTATTGAAAGCCTAATAATAATAATAGTGGTTACTATTTACTGAACTCCTCAAATGTGCCTTGCCAGTCATGCTGGGAATTCAGTGGTAAACAAAGCATTCTTTTGTCCTTGAGAAGCTCCCAGTCATTCAGTAGAGGCAAGGGAGTGTCTTTGTTACAGGGAGAGCTATGAGTTATTGGAGCTTAAAGGGAGAACACCTCACTCCAGGAAGTGGGGTGGGTGTCTCACTTTCTCTATTCATGGTGTCAACACCATCTAGTCTTCATCACTTCAAAGTCATTTTTCTACTGACTTGTACCTTTTCACATCCAGTGGTGATCTCTCCTTTAGACACATCTCTGCTACCTTTTCTTACACCTAGTGAATTACGTTGTAAGCATCTCTGATATAGATATGATAGGAAGCTTTTAGTCAGTACAGCTGTTCATCCCCAAATCATTACTATTCTGAGCCGCACTGCTTCAAAAAGATGGCACTGGAACAGACATGTCCACAGGGCCACTGACCTTTTCTTGTTTCACTGTGCATGGCATGTTCTTTAAACTGCCTGAAGTTTAAAGCAGGTCCTTTCTCTATCAAGGATAAATTTACTTTCTTTCTAAATTTAATTTTCTTGCCAATATTATCATCAAGTCAATAAAAAAACAAATTATACCAATTGTTTTTTTTTTTTTTTTTAGCATTCCATTCTTAAAGGGCAACCAGACGTCTACTCAGAATGTCTACTCAACAATGCAGGAAACGCCATAAAAAAGAGACTAAACTTGAATCTAGAGAGATGACTAGGCAGCTAGGACCACGGATTGTGTTCCACGGACTCCTGTTGAGTTCAATTTTAAGCACCCACACAACTGCCTGTAAGTTGAAATCAAGGGCATCCAGTGTCCTCTCCTAGTCTCTGTATCACAGCACTTATTCACAAACGCACACATGGACACACAAACATATGCATAATTAAAAATAATTTAAAAGGAAGACACAACTTTGGTTTTTAAATAATAGTTGAAGACTACACTAGTATTAAGTGCATAACAGTCACATATGATAAAAATAACAAGAGAACTTCCAGAAATACACTCAGATATTTTTAAGAATTATTGCATAACTATATCATTTTCTGTTTCTGTTTTCGTCTTCCAAACACTCTCATGTAATCACTCTTTCTTCTAAATTCATGGCCTTTTTTTGTCTTTAATTTTTGTTAGTACATGTGTATGTGTCAATACAATCTGATTAGTGTGTATAATAATGCATACAATTGAACAACTGTTTACAACAAAGACCATTACAGAAAACCACAACTAACATTTTGAGTTACAGAGCAAAATTGTGGAGCCTAGCACCAACTGAATACACACACACACACACACACACACACACACACACACATATGTATATGTACACACACCTATATATGTATGTATATATATATATATATATATATATATATATATATATATATATAATCTCTAAACTTAAGTCTCAAAGATCACCATAGAATAGGTTGTGGAAAGATTGTTCCAGATAAACAGTGAGTTTGCTGTGAGTTTGTGTTTCCTGGAAATCTCAGAACCTACACCCAGAAAGTCTTATCAACATGGTTGCTTAATATGACCTGAACAATTATGATGATACACCAATGTGGAGGAAGAAAAGCCCATGGAGACCTCGATTCCTTACAGGCAACTAAGGAACACTTAGAGTAGGAGCTATAGTCTTCCCCAGGGAAGAGCGCACTGACTAGTTATCCAAATATCAAAATACGTAGCTTTTGTGAAGACAAAGTTTCCAAGGGACAGAAATTGTATTACATGTTAAAACTCCACATTTCCAATCACTCTATATTGCTATTTCCTAACTTTCCTTAAAAATCTATGTTTCTTGGTTCTTAACCGAGATATTTTTCATTTTCCTTTCAGAATCTGTTTCCTTTCCAGCATTGTGCCTTTCCCAATTAATTATTATGGTTTGTTGATATTTTTACCATTTTTTCTGTCCAAGTTTGGAACCCTGATAACGATAGAGACCGCCTCTGTCCAGTCTTTATACAGGAGGAAGAGTATGGTCCTGCCATAAATTGATGTGTCATGTTTTGTTGACTCCCATGGAAAGCCGTCACTTTCTGAAGGGAGGTTGGGGGAGGAAACAGGAGAAGCATAGGTGGTAGATAGTTTGTTTATAAGGGTTTTAGTCTAGAACTTATAAATCAATTATTGATGAAGATCCCATTCAGGGTAGCTACATTGGTCTATTTTTCTTACTATAACAAGATCAAATAAACTTTCAAAGAGGGAAAGTTTATTTGGTTCATGTTTTCAGTCCATGATCAGTTGGACCATTGCTTTTGAGCCTCGGGAAAGAAGCACACCATAATGGGAAGTGTAATGTTGGGGCAAATATTTGTGTCTCATTTCAGCTAAAAAAAAAATACAAGAAAGAGGATTAGTCTCCAAGGACATTCTCCCACTGATGTGGGGTGGAGTGGGTAGGTGACAAAGACCATTACAGAAAACCACATGAGTATATAGGAATTATGGTCATCAAGTAGTAATATGGACTTTAGTTAATTATTAACTTATTTGCCAAGGTAGAAAATAGGTGGTCCTAGACCAAGCCCAATGGGAATGTGTTGGAAGCTCAATTGTCCTGTAGCGTCTCCAAGTCAAAGTCTCATAATCCTTCCTTTTCTTTTTCTTTCTTTTCTTTCCTTCTCTTTTTTGGTTAGAGATGCCTGCCTCTGCCTCCCAAGTGCTGAAATTAAAGGCATGCACCATCACTTCCCAACTCATAAATCTTCTTTATAAATCGGTTAATTAATCATCAATCAGTCTTTCAGCTGTATTTACCTAGTGTTTGCTAACACAGAGTGAGACTTCATAACTACCTATGCATTGAATGAATCAATTTGTTTCTGCATTATATTAGATGCCAGGAAAGTATAGAAAAAGCAGTCAACAGGCTGTGGCTGCCTGTGCCCCTTATGCATAAATCATAGACTACTATATCTTGGTGAACAAGATTAAAAAGTCATGTCATCGGAGAAAATGAAGAAACAATAAACATGGGGAAATAATTTGTGCTCAATTACACGTTTCAATAGCAGGTTCTATAGTTACTTTGAGATGAGAGAAAGAACAGTCAGAAAAGCATGGGCCACAAATATCTGCTCTTCTGAAATTCCTCATTGTGTGAGTTGGCCAAGGATAAATTTAACATTTCTCTCAATTACCCTGTCTCTGAGAATTTTTTATCCCATAAAAACACCAACTTCATAAAATTACAGCACTAGCTTGTCTTGCTCTCATGTGTTCTCTTGCTTTTATTTTATTCTCTTATCAATTAAAAGATATAATTCTGAATTCTGACAGCATGTCTTTTCACTGAGCATTCCGCTGAGCTTTCTCTCTACATATCATATAAATTTATTTATATTTATTTGCCCTAATATAGATTATATTAAGAAATAACATATATTAATATATATTTCAATTATTTTCTATTGTGCAACATACTACAGGGAGAGAAGCTGGCATTAAAATCACACCGTGTGATTTAATTTCACTTCAGCGGCATGACTCTGATGTTAATCAACTTATTTTAGTCACAGAATAATTCTCAGCAGTCATCCACTGGTATCAGACAAGTCATAAGCTGAAGGTAATCAAATGAGTCTTACAACCCTGTTCCTCTCCCTGCCATGTGGAATAGCACATTTCTTCCACTCCACATAGACTGAAACTAAAGCCAAGTTCTAAATTGTTCTGGTAAAACTATAACAGACTTTCTATTATTCCTACAAGTAATGCGAATCAATGTAGTGGATAATCCAAAATAATGGATAGTCCCAAATCAGTGATACTTGATAGAATGACAATCAATGTTCCTACTGTCCTGAAGCTTTACCTTTCTTTTAAATTATGTTTTTTTGTATCTCATTAATGGGCAATGAAAGATAGGCAGACAGAGAGAAAGAAAGAAACAAAAAAGAAAGAAAGCAAGAAAGAAATAAAGAAAGAAAGAAAGAGGAAGACAGACAGACAGAGAAGATTAACATCATTTTAAATATAATGCTTTCTTCGGGGTCCTTCATACACACCCATGTGCCATCATTCCACAGAAAACACCTTACTCTAGTTCACAAAGTAGGAAAATCATAGGTAATAGAGCATTGTTGGAAAATATAATTTGTTCTGAGTTAGAGAGTGTTCAAGTTGGATCATTACCTACTTACTAAAAATTGAGGATATATATCAATATATATATATATATATAATATTGATTAAGCTAAGTTAGAGATAGTTTTTAGACATTTGTTTCATTGAAGGGTTCCATGACAATGTGGGATCTGAAGAACATTTTGTATAGAATTTGGAAGGCAAGAAGTGAGCTGAAATACCGGTCTTTTCATATGGTCAAGATAAGGACAAAATACAACACACTGTTATAACTCACATATTGTTGGTTTTTTTTTCTTTGGCTAACTCTCATTTAGATGTGGGGCTATATCTGAATTTGCAAGAGTGTTGACTCTTTGGGAATGTTCTTCACATCACCATATGCAAGATCTGGGTATCTGGTATGTGTTTAACTCCTTAACGAAAGGTATCTGCTTTCTTTGAAGAACATTGTTAAGTTGGGCTTAGGGGTGGTGAAAGTCTCATCTGGACGTAAACTGTGCTTAGTTTTAGCCCAATTATTTTGTTTTTGCTTCCCTTTCTTCATATCCTTCTGTTCTCTACAACCTCACATGGGAACTTCATGCTGTAGGGACAGATGTCCAAGAATTTGCCTCATACAGGCTCTCTACCCAGTGTCCACAAATGTCAGTTTCTAAACTTTTCCTTGTGATAATTCTTCTTTCTTTGGAGCTCCTATCAGGCATTGTGATTGTTTGGGATTGAATATAGACATAGAGAAATTCTAGGAAATTTTCCTTCTCTCTGGACCATCGTTTATTAGTCAGAAATATATCTCTCTGACTTTGTGGTGAAAGTAATGAGTATATATATATATATATATATATATATATATATATATATATGTAAAGTTACTATAAATAGTATATATATATAGAATTACACTATGCAGTTTTACATTTTGCTCACATACAATTCACAAACTTTAATTTACATGTAGATAATCATGAGTGACATTAATAGGTAATGAAATGTTATCACTGAAAACTAGGCCTTATATATTGTGATATGAGCAACAGTTCAAAAAGTCTCCAGTCCAGAAGTCACTAGTGTGATGAAGGCAAAAGTTGCAAGCAAACTTTGTGATTGTAGTGTCCTTCTCTAATACAGAGTGAAATCAAGGATCCATCAATCTCATACATGTATCTGATAATCAGACTTTGTAATTACTTAAAATTTCTCAAAGTCTTGTCTAAAGGAGTTGCTATGAGAAATGAACACATTGATAACAGATGTAGAGACTTCAAGACGAAGCTTAGAATTTGAGAGTGAGTTAATGGTGATTATTTCTTCTATTTGTGTTTCTTTGTGAATTTTTTTGCTGTCTTTAGTAGATATTTAAAGTAACCTTGAAATGCTATTAATACGTATTCTACTTAACAAGAAATGAGCATGGATTATGTGAATGACTTGCCTAAAGTCATTGGGAAGTGGTAAAGAAGGATTGAGAATCTAATCTTTTGAAATTATATTGATAAAGCCAGTATGCATGGAGCATAGACTATGGCCCATACATATTAGTCTTTAAACTCTCAGAAAAACTGAAAATTTTATGCAAAATTATTTTTACAGAATTTTGAACTGATGCCTAAAGGTTAAGAAATTACAAATTATCTGTATAAGATTATTATTCCTTCAGAAATAAGAAGAGATTGGCACAGATATCAGGGGTGCTATCTTCAAGTCTCCTGTTCTTTCTTTCATGTGTGCATATTCTTCTTGTTATTCTTTTTTGTAATTTATTTTTTGTTGAAAATAATTTTTATAGGATATAGTCTGATCACAATATCCCCTCTCCAACTCCTCTCAGATTCTCCCCTACCTTCTCCCACCACCCAAATTCAAGTACTTTCTCTTTATTTCTCCTTAGAGAACAAACAGGAAACTCAACAAGCCAGAAAAGGACAAAACAAACAATTAGAAATAAAAAGAGTCAAAGAAAAAGTACAAGAACCACATAAAGGCTCAGAGATTCACACAGAAATCCCATAAAAACAAAATTGGAAACCATGGAATATAAGTAAAAGACCTGTAAGTTTAAAAATAAAACGTCAAAGACAAACACTCCCACTCACTGTGTGCAAAATACTGCTGAGTTCATATTGTGTCAGCTGTCTACAACAGGCACAGGACCTGTCTTTAAGTGTCCTGTGTATACCCAGGAAGACCCCGTTGGAGAAAACTATTTTTTTTCTTTGTGACTGTTTGTCAGCTGGAGATGGGTTCTTATTCTTTCTTGAAACCAAGCTGCTCCCATGGTACTCTTCAGGACACATTCTGTACCTTCCATCAGACCGACGTCCTCATCCATCTCTAAATACACTGCCTTTTGACTAAGGATAATGAGCATTATTTTGCACTTAACATCTCTCAAGTAAAACTTAAGCACAAAATTTTCTTAGAAGTCTTCCTTGTTGCCTTTTTCACCATGTGTAGAACCCTGGTCCTCCAAGGAGTCTCTTTAGCATAGATACCTGTACTATGGCTATGCATGGCTCTTATATTCTCAACCAAGTATGTACCACACTACATGTGGTAGCCAGTCTGCATATTTCTTAGGTACTCTTCAATGGGACCTTAAAGGCAATGACTGTGCCTTGTTCAGTCTGTCCAGAAGCTGTAGCATTGTTTCTTACCTACAAGCCTTCAGTTAATATCTGTTTTAAGGAATTAAAATCTTATTCTTTTTGGGTGGAGGTGTGGCAATTTATAGGTTGTAGATTTAGATATAAGCTGATGAAGAAAACACATGACTATTCATTATTCTATATCCTTTCAATAGTATCAATGTAGAAGATGCTTAAGACAGTGTGACTTACTTAGGGTTTTATTGCTTTAAAGAAATACCATGACTACAGCAATTCATGAAAAGGAAAATACTTAATTGGGACTGTTTTACAGTTTAGAGATTTATTCTGCTATTATCATGGTGAGAAACATGACAACATGCAGAAAGACATGGTGCTGGGGAAGGAGCTGAGAATTCCACATCTTGACCCACAGACAGCAGAAGCAGACTGGGTGCCACACCGGGAATAACTCAAGTATAGCATATAAGACCTCAAAGCCCACCCACAATGACATTCTTCCTTTAACATGGTCACTCCTCCTAATAGTGCCACTACCTATAGGCCAACCATTCAAGCACATTAGTATATGGGGATCATTTCTACTCAAGCCACAACATTCCACTTCCTGGCCCCTTAGGCTTGTAAGCATAACATAATGCAGAAATAAATTCAGCTCAACTTCAAAAGTTCCCATGGTCTATAACAGTATCAAACTTGTTTAAAAGTTCAAAATGCAATGTCTCTTCTGAGACTCATGCAATCTCTTAACTGTAATTCCTGTGAAATCAAAATCAAAACACAGATCACATACTTCCAACATATAATGGCATAGGATATACATCACCAATCTAAAATGGAGAGGAGTGGGTTTAGTAAGGAAATGTTGGACCAAAGCAAGACTGAAAACTAGCTGAGCAAACTCCACATACTATGTATTCATGTCTGATGTCAAAGAGCTCTTCAATTCCTTTCATCTTTGTTGACAACAGCAAACCTTTTTCTTTTGAGCTGGTTCCACTCCCTGTTAGCAGCATTTCTTAGCAGGTATTCAATGACTCCGACTTCTCCAAAATTTGGGGGTTTCCAGAGTAATACAGGCTTCACCTTCACAGCTTCACACAATAGCCTGACTGGGCCTCAATGCAGGGATACCCCTGCTACACACCTGATCTCAGCATCTTTCCTTAGTCTTGGAGGGAGATTCCATAATCCCTTTCTTATATCCTTGACTCTGGAGCCAGAAGCACATGGTCAAAGCTGTTAAGTTTTAATGCTTGTTGGGGATGGAACATGCCCCCCCCCATTTACATTTTCGCCACCTTTCTGTTTTCAATGATTTCCTTCCCTGCTTAATCTTGACTGTCCTAGAACTTGCTCTGTTGACCAGGCTGGCCGTGAACACAGAGATCTTCCTGCCTCTGTCTCCCGAGTACTGGGATTAAGGGCATGTACCACCACTCTTGAACCTACGATGTTCTTTAATTCCTTTTTATATGTTGGAAACTTAGTGGGTTGAAATCATAGTTGCCCTGAGATCACCACCCCCTTTATTCCATTTCTTAATCAGTTTATCTCCTTGAATATAAGACTTATTCCACTTCCTGTTTTCTCTTTTCTCCACAATCTGTATAGTTCATATTTTTTCTTGCTCAGCTTACTCCATTTTATTATAGATCTTCATAAGAGTGAGCACTAATAACCCTACAACAGATTCTATATTAGGCTGATTTGAGATTTCTTTTGCCAATAGAATTAATTCAAAACCCTTTACTTTAGCCTCAAGCTAAAGACAAATGCTTTTCAGACAAGGGCAGAAAGTAGACACATTCTTCCCCAAAATATTACAAGAATGATCACTAGGCCACACATTAATAATCTTTTGCTCTGAAACCTCTTGATCCAGGCCTGTACCATTCAAATCATCTTCAGCACCACTGTCTTCCATACTTCTACTAGTATGACCCATTAATTCCTCACTTTAAGTCTTAAAGTGGTATGGGAGAATTGTCTGTAGTCTGTCAATCATATTTTAATAAAATGCTGATTGACCAGGCAGGCAGTATAGGCGGGAAAGCCAGACAGGAAGTAGGGGTGGAGCAAAGAGACTGGGAGTATTCTGGAAGCAGAAGCTCCCTCTGCCAGTTCTGCCCAGACCACCGGAGAGGAAAGATGTAAGCTGCCCCACTGGAAAAGGTACTGAGCCATGTGCTAATGTAGATAAGGATAATGGGATAACATAAGTTGGGCTCATAAGAAGCCTGACCTAATGGGCCAATCAGTTTATAATCTTATGAAGTCTTGTGTGTGATTTTCTTTGTTGCTTGCCGGTTGTGGGGTACTGGGTAGAACAGATACCCCAACAAGTTTGTCCTCATGTTACATATGGCGCCCAACGTGGAGAACTGCATCCACAGAAAGCCTGAGAAAGTTTGGGAAAGAATAGAGAAAAGCATGTTTTCTTGGTAGCAGCAATTTCTCAGGTCTGCTCTGCTTAAACAGTGTTGATGAAAAACTGAAGGCATGCTTTTCGGTTTTCAGCCGTAGCAGGAAAAAAGCTGCACTGTTTTAAAAAGCTGGCTTTCTGGGCCGTCCTGTCAGGGCAAACTCTGACTCTTTCAGGCAGGCTGGCCGACTGAGTGTGGTCTGTGAGCAGAATGCTGCTGCTTGTTTGCTGGCAAGGACCTTGAAACGTCATAGAGTTGTGGCAAGAAAAATGGCTGTAGCTGGTACCTCAGCCACGAGGCTGGAAAGCTAAGAAATGGGATGGATCTAGCTGTCAAAGCCACGGCTTTAGTCCTACCAATAATACTTAGTAAATTAAAGGCTCATGTGATCAGAAAAAGAGAGATATACAGTAAAGAGAGATTCAAAAAGTAAGAAAACCTCTAAATGGTTTACAATGTGTTAAAAATATATACAGGATAAAAGTTAAAGTTCTTAAAGTAAAAAGAAAGAGAGTAGTTGGGTGTGGTGGTACACACCTTTAATCCCAACACTTGGGAGGCAGAGGTACATTGACCTCTGTGACTTCAAGGGGCAGAGGTAGATTGACCTCTGTGACCTCAAGGTGTGGTAGTACACGCCTTCAATCCAGATGCCTGGGAGGCAGAGACAGATCTCTGTGAGTTCAAGGTGTGGTAGCACATGCCTTTAATTCCAGCACTGGGGAGGTAGAGACAGGCAGATCTTTGTGAGTTCAAGGACAGCCTGGTTTACAGAGTTATTCCAGGACAAAGATACACAGAGAACCTGTTTCAAAAAGTAAAAGTAAAAATAAAAGAAATAGAGGTTAAAATAAAGATGGAAAATATACAGAGAATCTTGATACTGTGTGTTATTATGCTCTCTTTAAATTGTTTGAATGCTGAGGAAGGAGCAACAGCTGCTAAAAGATATCTGTTTATAAATGCTGCTGAACTAACCCAAGATAGGTATTTTGAAAATACCCTGGCTTCAAAACTGAAGTCAAAAGGTATATTACTTTGGAGAAGAGATTTTGCTTTTGTTTCCACAGAAAATGAGAGGTTGTGGATTCATTCTGAGTTAAGAAAAATCCAGTATGATCAAGGAAGACCACCTGAGAAATCTTCAGTAGGAACAGGTGGCCCAGATGTCTTAGTTCTACATCCAGAACGGATTCAAGATGCTGCCTGAGATGATCAGGTCTCACAGGATACTCCAGACAGGACTTGATTATAACTCTAAATTTTCTTTAGGTCCCCATAAAATCATCAGTGCCCCCAACCAGCAGGAAGTAGCCTGAAATACTACGCCCACATTCCCAACAAATGGACTATGGGTAGTTCCCTTTGTTTAAAAAAAAAGAGGCAAATGGTGTGGGAGAATTGTCTGTATTCTC
The DNA here is from genome assembly GCF_982192425.1 of Myodes glareolus. NCBI lineage: Eukaryota > Metazoa > Chordata > Mammalia > Rodentia > Cricetidae > Myodes > Myodes glareolus. The sequence goes on from NC_142034.1 coordinate 29,412,549, forward strand.
TCAATCATATTTTAATAAAATGCTGATTGGCCAGGTAGGCAGTATAGGCGGGAAAGCTAGACAGGAAGTAGGGGTGGAGCAAAGAGACTGGGAGTATTCTGGAAGCAGAAGCTCCCTCTGCCATTCCTGCCCAGATCACCGAAGTAGCAGGATGTGAGCTGCCCCACTGAAAAAGGTACTGAGCCACATGGCTAAAATAGATCAGAAAAATGGGTTAATCAAGATGTGAAAGTTAGCCAGTAAGAAGCCTGATCTAACGGGCCAATCAGCTTTGTAATGTATAGAGATCTATGTGTGATTTTCTCTGGGTCTAAACAGCTGGGGGGCCAGGCAGGACAAAAACCCCAACAAGGCAGCCCCCATCATGTTACATTAAAGTCCAACTTCAACTGTTTTTATAGTTGAAAGTGGCAAAGTCCACATTCTTCCAAACAAAAGCATACTCAGGCCTATCATAGTAATACCCTAATCCCTGATACCAACTTCTGTCTAAGTTAGGGTTTTTTTTTGCTGTGTAGAGACATCACGTCCATGACAATTTTTATATTTTTATCTATCTATTTATCTATCTATCTATCTATCTATCTTTATTTTTGAGACTGGATTTCTCTGTGAAATAGTCCTAGCTGTTCTGGAACTTGTTTTGTAGACAAGACTGGCTTTGAACTCACCAATCTGCCTGTTTGTGCCTACCAAGTGCATTTTGGGATTAAAGGCATGTGCCACCATGCCCATTCCACATCAGTTCTTACAATGGAAAATATTTAACTCGGGAGCTGACTTACAGTTCGGATGTTCAGTCCATTATCATTGTGGAGAGAAACTTGGCATCATGCAGGCAGACATGGTGCTGGAGAAGGACCTGAGAGTTCTACGTCTTGACCTTCAGGCAGCAGAAGACTGTGTGCCACACTGGGCATAGCTTGAGCATATGAGACCTCAAAGGCCACCCCAACAGTGACACACCTTTTCCAACATAACCACATCTCCTAAAAGTGTCATTCCTTATGGGCCAAGCATTCAAATACATAGAATGGATCTATGTGTATCATTCCTGTTCAAACCACCACACAGACGGATTTAAGAAGAAACTTTGCAACTTGAGTGGACAAAAACTACCCAGAGTTTACTTTAAGGGATATGAGTACAGGTAGTTTCAATGTTATTTAGGCAAAAGGCAGAGAAAGACCTCCCAACTGCCCTGCTGAGTTTTTATCAACTTTTAACTGTGTTTTGGTACTGAGCAAATCAAATTAACTTCTATTTTTACTTTCATGTCAAGGAGGTTTCTTTCTAAAGGGATGAGACTTTCCCTAAAAATATTCAGAGTAGTTGCTTGTATGGGAGAAAAATACAACGTAATACTACACATAAATAAGTTATCTCTCTTCTATCAGGACAACCACTGAAAATAACAGGCACATCCCAAGAGGCTGCTTCTAAGTTATATTAATAAATCAAAAATATCTACTTATGATGATTTATTTGTAGATCTTGATGTTGAAAGCTCATTTATCATTTGCAATGCAATTTGCCCATCTCTACAGATCATAAAAATTCATTGAATTATACTTGTTCTCATGGTGTAATTTAATATCTTGTTTTTCAGCACCAGAATAAATCCCCCTGATAAGTATATAATTTCCCTATGTTCTCCTTTAGCAGTCAATCACAAATAATGCAATTGATATACTTATATGCACACATATATTTAAGAGTTAATGAAACAAATTTCTCATAGCATCATTTCTTAACTGAAACTCAAACCAAAAGATAAGAGAAAAACAACATAATCTATTTAGGAATCAAAACAACAAAATTTCTCAGCTAATAAGAAAGCTTGTTCTTTATTTCTGAAGTAAATATAGTATCTCGCTGATCCAACCCAAACCATAATTTATAACCAACACTGTGGAAGAGATGTGTGCATGTATTTCTTGGAGGTTAGCAACATAGATTCTTAGCCCAGCCATTCTGTACCTCAAACAGTAACAGACTTATAAAATAACATGACATTCAATATCTGGAATAAATGTACAGATTTTATATTAAGCAATACACTACTAGCTTATATTACTGTTGTAGCACTTCTATTCACATGGTCACATAACTTTTACGTCAACAAGCCTATTTTATTGTTGACAAATATAATAGACAAATCACAGTCTATAACAGAAACTTTCTTTTAGTATAAAATTATTAAAATAATAAATTAGCTTTATTTTATATTATATTTCTTTAATTGAGCTATATATTTTTCCCCGTTCCCCTTTCTTTTTCCCTCTCACTTTTCACCCTCCTCCTCTGCCCCCTATGCTCCCAAGTTACTTAGGAGATCTTGTCTTTTTCTCCTTCCTAGGCAGATAAATTAGTTTTATTTTAAATTTACATTTAAATATATATAAATGTATATTTTAGTTAAAAAAGTAAAATAACAGTTATATCATTTCCCCTCTTCTCTTACCTCCCTCCAACTTCTCTCAGGTACCCCCCTTGGTCCCCTCCAAAATTATGCACTGTAATTCTTTAATTGTTATTGTTTAACATAACACACACACACACACACACACACACACACACACACTAAATATATGAATACAAACTGATCACTCAATCTGCTTAGTTTGGCTTATTGTTATGGAAGACTATTTTTCTTTCAGCATTCCTTAGTTGTGTGTAGTTTTTTGTCAAGCGATGCATCCCTATAATATTTCTTCCTTTCAATTTAGTCTCTGAAGATATTTGTTAACTCTCCTTAGATATTTCAAAGTAAGCTACTACAAGACAAGATTTTTACTTATATTATTTAAATACTCAGTCTGGCAAAGCAAAACAAAGGCTTTAAAAGACCAACAGTTTAAAATTATTAAATTTGTTTTATCTTTATGACATGTTAGTCAGTTATCATGAAACAAGTAACTAAGAATCATTAGGACCTGAACTACAATAACCCCATATTGTGTTGCCTCTAGCAACATGTCATCCATCCCATAAAATGTAGTGAAGCATAAAAACAATATATATTTGGTCTGTCAGAATCCTAATAATTTTACAAAAACTCTAAGAGAATTGTATATAAAACTCATAAAACTATACTATGTGTCCAAAATAAATGCCACTCTTTGTTATGTTTATACACTACGTTTAGAGCACTGGCTGTGAATTTACTGGAACCTTTCTTTCTTTTTTTTTTTTACATATATTAGGCATTTACCTATAGTAAAGAAGTCTCTAAGCAATGAGTAAATGGACAATTTTCAAGGCTCACTGAGATTTAAAAATAAAAAAAAGAAAAAAAGACAGAAGGACCATTAGAAACAGAAAGGGATTTGCTTCCCAACCAGTTCACTATGAATTTCCAGGCCATACCTTAGAGTTAGCTCAGTCATTGAGCACTGTGACTCTAGGGAACTTTGTTGACAGCACACATCCAGTTTGTTTGCCTAATCTGGACTACACTGAAGAACTTTGACTGATTGACAGCAGCTGTCAAGGACACGTCACTGATGAACAATTCTGCATCAGATTTTCTAATACAGAATAGGTAAAACATAGGCTGTTGATTTATTCTGCTGTCAAGACAATGATTAACTTTCCAGAAAGATTCTCTTATATCCCTGCAAACCCTTGGTTTAAGAGAAATCATTTTAAAATACCTTGATCTCTTAGCTTTACTTTGGCAAGCTCGTTAGACACATGAGAGAGAATCACCAGCTAGGGGAAGAAATATTATAAACCAGACTAACAGACATGTGGTGGTGGCACATGCCTTTAACCTGGCACTGCAGAGGCAGGCAGATCTCTGTGAGTTCGAGGCAATGCTAGTCTACAGAGTGAGTTCCAGAACAACAGGGTTACACAGTAAAACCCTGTCTCAAAAGAAAAAAAAAAACAAACCAGACTGACTTTGACTTTTACATCATAACATGAGAGATGGTTAGACAATGAGGTAGAAAAGGTAAGAGCAAATAAAATTAAATGGTCAAGTAGAAGAAAGATTCAAGTTAATTTCTACAATGGGCAGGTTTTTCATGCTATGCAGAATATCTTGGGTCTTAGAACTGATGTCAAACCTTTCATTCACTGTCGCCTGTAAAATTAGGAGAGGACGTCTGAAGAGCACCTTGTCATTTCTTTTAAATAACCAATTCCATGTAAATTTGATAGACATTGTTGCTAAGGGCCTTTTACACATATCCCCATAGTTATAGGTTCTCTGCAGTATTGTTACTAAAAGTATTTCAATTCATTTCCAGTTTTGTTAGGTTTGGCATTTAAAAACATCGTCAAGTCTTCCTATTGATTTTATATGCAATAAACATATTGAGCATTGTTCTAACAGTTGACTGGAGATGATCCCTCAAATTTTTCTATAGAGAGTGATAACATATTCAAATAGTGACAAACTTTTCTTATTTTCTAGTCATTTTACAATTTTATTTCTTTTTCTTGCTATTCCACAGCTGGAATCACTAATTAAACACCCACATAGTCACTGTACCACTGAACATTTTATCAAATATCTTTAATGGACGTGTTTTATATATTTCATCCATTAACAAAGTTTCTGAAAAAACTATTCAATCAATTAGGATTATTTTATGTAGTAGCTACATTCATAAGAATTTCATTATGAATAGAGTAATGCTAAAATTTTAATATTTTTATTCTTCTATTGAAACTACCAAGGTATTATTTCTTTTATAACCAATATAGAGAAATCCGCTGTGGTATTTTTATGTTGAATGGTCCATTTTTCCTGGGTGAAAATCTCTTCTAAAAATAATGCATTTCATTTTTATTATTTTTTGCACTTAATTTATTGATATTTTATTCAAGATTTACATACATAGTTTACATCATTGCTTACTCTTCTTTCTTTTATTTTAATCTTATGTGGTGTCATGATTATATCAACCCCAATAAGTCAGTTGAGCAGTATTCCTAATAGTTTAATAATAGTTCATAAAGATTATTAAATATAACTCCATTTAAATACATATTTCATAAAAAATATTTCCATAACACTTATTGATTCATTTTTGATAATTAGTATTTTAAGAAAATTGAATCATTTTTTCTATTTTTCTAGGAAGTTATTCACATCCCAAAGTTTAGATTTTTGGCTTAATTAATATGTCGAAACAAGATCACTTTCTTTAATCTCTATCTGATTTATTTTGCACACGACTGCTTTTGGTTTTATTGGCAATCTCCTTCATGTTTGTTTTCTATTTTCACTACTGTTTCTTTCTAGAAGGTTTCAAAGGAAGTCAATAAAATCAATGGTTAAAACTGAATATACTGTGGATGGGACCAAAAACACAGAGGAAACTCAAAATAAATTTAAAATGAGAATGTTCTGAATCCATAAGTAGATAAAAATATTATAAAAATTATTTTTTATTGAAGAGATAAGACTTTAGACAATAATTCCCAGGGAGTCAGGGCACAAGAAGAATCTAATGCATACTTGTCTTTGGTGGGAACAGAGAAAGACACTAAATAATTTACACATTGGTTAAGTAAGTGTGTTAATAATTCAGAGGAGTGCTCTGTGTGAGTCTTTCTAATTTCTTTTTTTATATTTTTTCCTGCTATTGCAATGTGTCTGAGGCAGAAGATGGGCTTAAAATATGAACTTGCAGTGTCATCCTGACTAGAATTCTGTAGCAGACTTACTGAGGGTCTCACCCTTAAGTACCTCCTTTGCACTTAATGAAATTTGGAATGATAATTTCAGTCTCAAGTGCCAAGTAGACCTTACAGATACACAATAGCTCTTTGAACTTGCTGAACTACCGCAATGATGCATCTATATTTAAATGTGAACTCAATGACTTTCCAAGATGAGCTAATTTCTTGTTGCTGATTCCTAGAATTCCTTGCCTTCCCCTAAGCAGGTGTCTTCCTGAATACCCAGGATGCTTCTACTTTATTGTGGTTTGTACATTCTTTCCTCCCCCTGCACTCTCCTGGAATCCTCACCTGAACACTATGCTATGAGCTAGAGACAATGGGAAGTATTTATGTCCCTATTACAGTGCCAATAAAGAAACAAACATTTATTTGTTTATTTTTATTTGAGATAAATGCTCTCTGTGTAGCCTTGGCTGCCCTGAATCTGACTCTGTAGAACAGGAAGATCTTGAACTCAGAGATCTGCCTGCCTCTGCCTCCAAAGTGATGGGGTTAAAACCATGTGCCACCTCTGTCTATATTTTTAAATATAATTTGACAATGATTTCAAGCTATTTTCTTTTATAGGAGGAGTGTAAGCTCTCTTACATCAGAAGCAACTTAGTTTTGAGGTATGCAGTGGTGTGGGAGAATTATCTGTATTCTGTCAATAATGTATTTTAATAAAACGCTGATTGGCCAGGCAGGAAGTATAGGCAGGTCAACCAGACAGGAAGTAGAGGCGGAGTAACGAGAATAGGATAAGGCTAGGGAGGAGAAAGGTTCCTCAGCCATTCCTGAGCAGACCACCGAAGAGGCAACATGTAACCTGCCCTGCTGAGAAAGGTACGGAGTCATGTGCTAACATAGATAAGGATAATGGGGTAACATAAGTTATAAGAGCTAATAAGTAGCCTGACCTAATGGGCCAGTCAGTTTATAATCTTATGGAGTCCTGTGTGTGATTTTCCTTGGGACTTGCCGGCTGTGGAGTACTAGGTGGGACAGATACCCCAACAAGCCAGCCCTCGTGTTACAATGCAGTGTGAATCAGATTATAAATGTCTACTGAATTAGTGTAAAGAATGACTTTTATTGAATGACTTTTACTTTTGAATGAATTTTATTGGCTATTTTTGACAAATTAAAGTAGGATAAGTATTGCATACATTCAGATTACTGTAAACCTTACTCTCCCTAACCTTCCTCTCATTCCTATCATCTCCCATCTAGTTTCCTTTTTATATTCTCAACCTTTTTCTTTTGAGACACGCTGACTTTAACTTGGATCATTTGTGTCACTATTGATTTGCAAGCACTCATGAGAGCCCCTTGGGCTCCTCAGTGGGTATACAACTGAAAATAATTATTGTTCCTACTCTAGAATTTACCAGTAGCCAATGATTATTCACTACTTCATTGATCATTATGTCTATCAGGGTATTATGAAGAAAATCACATGCATAGGCCAGGCATGGTGGCACATGTCTTTAATTCCAGTACTTGAGAGGCAGCGGTAGTTGGATTTGAGTTTGAGGCTAGACTGATCTACAGTGAGTTCTAGGACAACCAGGGCTACACAGAGAAATCCTGTCTTGAAAAACAAAACAAAGATAAAATCACAGGCATAGATGTCCAATAGGCATGAAATATTGTATTTTTTCTAGTGATAGACGACCCTTGGTTGTGAATTTTGTAGCATAGTTTGTGTAATCCTCAAGCTTCTGCAATTCTCTAAAGCAATGTTTGATTATAACTTCTAAGATTATTTCTCTTCTGCATTTATAATTTGGAGATTCCAAAGTTTAGAGAGATAAGAAAAAATTTTGACTCAAATTCATATTTAAATTAATGTTAACATAGCTGGAAAGTTTTTGTTTCTTATGTCGTACTTACTAATATATTTTAATGTTAGAAAAAAAGGCAAGCAATTACAGTTTCAATTATATTAGTTAAAGCTTAAACAGAGTCCTAAATGCAAAGTCCAAAATTCATCCTGTCATAAGATATGTTATTAATAGTTATGTCTAATGGTCAAAGCATCACAATAAGTTTCAGTGAATTTTCTGGGGAACGATGGCTAACAGAGCATAGAGTGAGTGAATTTTTCCCACTCTGGATAGGCAGCATCCAGTTCCTTGGCATTTTGAGATCAACAACCACTTGGTGGAGGGTAAAATAAACAAGGCAACTAAAATCAGTTAGTGGCAGAAGCACAGTGTGGGTTAACTTGTCCTTGAAGTGATCTACAGGGAAACAGACATATGTGTGATGTGTGTATATGTGTTTAATAATATGAGATGTACAACTCTGCTCATGTAGATTGTCCAAAACTACTTAATAGTCAACCTGTCAATGAGGCTAAGATCTGCCTCCCATTCCTACCTCGAGTGTGGCTCCTCTCTCTGCCTAAACTCAAAAAATGAAGTAAGGACTCTTGGATCACATACTTGTTCAGCCTGTTCCCTTTCTGTGGAGTGTATTTTATTCATTTACCCTCTCTTAAATATATATATATATATATATATATATATATATATATATATATATTCATTACTCCTAGAGTGTGCCTTGACCTACTCATTGTTCAAGACACAAAGAGCCTGGACAGCCTGTCATGGTACACCTCCTTCTGGTAACAGGGCCATAGAGATCAAATTTCTCATTCTCATCTGACTGACCAACTAATGACCTACAAACATCACTAAACCATCTAGGCTGTGCTGTGTTTGATGGAAATGTGAATGAATATGGTCATTCTGACCTTGGTGAGTAGTGGTGAGAAATACAGAGACTATATACATGACTCCTAACAACATATTCTACAGCTGTCATTTATGGGATATCTATGACCAGTTATCACAATTATTCATCATGGAATTAGTTGTGATGATAATATGTTTTTAAAATATGGGCAATATCTCGTGGTATCAAAGGCTCTAGGACCAGCCACGACCATAACAACTTGTGCTTCTGCAGTGTGTCCTCAGGTTCACAAGCATGACAGTATTCTCTGTTGCAAATACTTTGGGCAATTTCAAAAATTATATTCTCAAAGGCTTAGACATTAATCTTTTATATATAATCATGATAAAGTGGACTATTCCATCATAAAAAGGAGATAATGCTAAATAATTCTATGCAGTTATATTAACCAATATATAAAACATGAGATTCTTTATTAAAGCAAATGAGAAAAATATATTTAATTTGCCAAAAGTACATTTCCCCTCCTTTTTGACTTTACCATATATCAATGATCTGTAATGTGAAATAGCTATTTTTCAACTTTATAATGGAAAAAGAGTGATATGCAGTATAAATGAATCACAGGGCCCGTGTTTTAAGTGGCATGACCCATGACAACTTACAGGATACCATGAGAAGTGTCTACTCCTTTGTGAAGAAGAGAAACCACCTAGATAATGGAGAACACAGTGATGGAGGAACAACTGCAGCATCCTGGAGGGAAAGACCAGAGCCTCAAAAGGCAATGGGTAACTTTCCCCCAGAGGACACCTTACCATATTCTACTTCAGTTCAGTATATTGAAATATACTATATACATACATACATATATATAGAAATATACTATATATTAAATAAATATATATACTAAATATATAAACTTGATATATATATTTAGTATATGATATATTTAGTATATCTTACCATATTCTACTTCCATGGACAAGAAGACAGAACCACCTTGAGAACACTCAGTACAGAAGGTGAACATACAGCCGTGGAGAGGAAGAGACTGCACCAGGTTGAGAAAAACACCTGGCCAGGTAGTCATTTTGTCTCCCAGCCTTGACATAACACGACAGAAGCAGCAATCATTTCATACTAAAGTAATGCTATCTTCATTAATTGCAGTTTCTCTACTAAAAATAGGATTCTATCTCAATTTTTTAGGTGAGAAAAACCAAAAAAAAAACCAGAAAATGGTGCTTGTATCCTTTCCCATAAACCTAGTTGTCACAAGTTCAATGGGATTTATTTTCAGGTAATGGAACTGAAATTTGTAAAGAAATGATTTAACAGTCACCACATGGATAATAGGTAGAAAACCCAAAATTTAAATATATATATTTATGAATCCAGAGTTTCAAGCACAGAATCAGTTGTGTGTGTGTGTGTGTGTGTGTGTGTGTGTGTGTGTGTGTGATGTAGGAGGGTCATCTGTCTATGTGTTACTTTCATTGGTTAATAAAGAAACTGCCTTGGCTTTTTGATAGGGCAGGATTTAGATAGGTGGAGTAGACAGAACAGAATGCTGGGAGAAAGAAGCAGAGTCAGGCAGACACCACGCCTTTCCTCTCCGAGACGGACACTGATTAGACTCATCCTGGTAAGCCGCAGTCAAGTGTAGATACAGATTATTAGAAATGGGTTAATTAAGATGTGAGAGTTAGCCAAGAAGAGGCTAGATATAATGGACCAGGCAGTGTTTAAAAGAATACAGTTTCCATGTAATTATTTCGGGTGTAAACTAGCCGGAGAGCTGGGATCCTGGCGGGAACACAGCCCACTGCTCCTTTTGCAACATGTGTGAGTGTGTGTGCATGTAAGTGTATGTGCGTGTTTATGTGTTTATCCGTGTGTGTACATGTGCGTGCATGTGTGTATGTGTATGCATGTGTGTATGTGTGTGGGTGTGTATGCGTGTATATGTGTGTGCATGCGTGCATGCATATGTATATGTGTATGCATGTATGCGCGTGTATACATGTGTGTATGTCTGTACGTGCATGTGTGTATGTGTGTGTGCGTGCGTGCATGCATGTGTGTGTGCATGTGTGTGTGTGTGTGTGTGTGTACTTGAAAAACCACACTGCCTCCTACTATACAAAAAGCTCCAAAATGGTGAGGGCTATCTCTAGATCATTTAGTCATGTGTGAAGTCCAACATTTAATTCAACTTTAGAAACAACAACAACAACAACAACAACCCTTTGGATGTCCTTTATTCCAACTGACCTATGGTACATATGGGAAAAGTACTCCATAAGTTTATCATTCAAAATTGCACTAAATTCAACATGTTTGGTAATTACTTGTTAAAACAAAGTATGGAGATAAAGGTCGTCTAAAAAGGAGATTTATAGCTATGAAAACTGACATTAAAAAAAATCATGGAGATGTCAAATTGAGAGTCTAACAATATATTTCAAGGTCTTAGAAAACAAAAATGAACCAAACCCCAAAGCAACAAATGGGGCAAAAAAGATTCAGTCATATTAGAAATATTGAAACAGAAACTAAAAAAAAAAAAACATGTAAAAACTAGTGAACCAAAGAATTGGTTTTGATTAAAAAAAAAACAAGTGATATTAACAAACCATTAATCAAAACTAAGCAAAAGAAAGAGAAGAGACACAGATTTCTAAAATTGGACAAAAAGGAAATTCTAGTGAAATACAAAGGATAACTATTATATATTTTGAGAACCTGTATTCCCCAAATATGGAAAATCTATTAAAAAAAATCTATGGGCAATTTTCAGATATATATGACCTGCCAATACAGCATCTAGGGGATGAAACAAATTAAACAGATCCGTAGCAAGCAAAATGATAGAAGCAGCCATCTTCTCAAACTAAAGAAAAGTACAGGATTAGACAAAGTCACTGTCAAGTTCTACCAACTCCTTAAAGACAAATAACACCAATGCTCTTCAAAAAGTTTCATAAGATAGAACGTGAGCAATATTAATAATCTCATTGTATGAAGTCAATATTACATCAATGACAAAGTCAGAAGAGAAAATAACCAAAAACCTCTTGACTCATTTCCATAATAAATACAGACACAAACACTTCTGGTAAGATATACTTGTAACCCAAATTCACAAACAGATTAAATTATACAACGTGACTAATCTGGTTTCATCTCACTACTTTGGATAACTAATCAGAGATAAGATTTTTATAATCCACACCTCACCAGCCATGGAATTAAAGCTATTAGGGTCAGAATACTTTTTGAAAATCTAACGGCTACTTAACAGATCTTCTCCTAGACATGGCATGTATGTGAAAATTTTTTAAATACTATATAAAGCCCAGAACCTGAAACATGAGATATCTTTTATTCACTGAATCTATGATGACCCACACAGTCCCAGCTACATGTGATTGGACCATGACACAACTTGAAATGCTAACTTTTTGTTGAAACAAAACAGTGATATTAGACATGAAGAGGGAGAGATTTAGCATAGAAGTATCTCAGTGGTAGTGTACAACAACAGATAAATGGGGGCAGACCTTGGATAGACAACAAGTGAGAATTTGGAGAGCAGAAGGAGGAAGTCAATGTTACTGAGAGAAACATTGACACACTCATTACCATGACCCAGACTGAGCAATACAGCAGACTGGGGCTTTCAGATATCAAGATACAAAGGTATTCAGATAGTATCCATGCAGAACATTTTCTGATTAAGCCTTCTCAAAATACAGAAACTCCTTCTGACATCCTACAGGGCATTTAAGATATGGTCGCCAGACCTGCCTTCTGCTCTTTCTCCTACCTTCCTCAGAATCACCTGGGAGTTGCTTCACTCTGCTTTGTTCTGATTATCAAATCTGGATTTATTAATTTGGCTGATTTAGCTTATTGCATTGGCAGAGGAACTCAATAACTGGGGATCCAACACTTACCATAATTAGGAGTCAAAAAGAAAAGTTTACCATTATGGAAGAAGGCTAGCCATCTGGAGAAGAACCATCTACCATTTTTAAATTCTATCTTATAAATGCCTAATAAGGTTTAATATTACAGTGACCATAGACAGTACATCAATTAAAAATAGCTATTTCTAGCTCCCACACTCAGATTCAGGTATTTTGGTGAATTTGAAAATGAGGGTCAATTTTCTCATTGTCTTTATTCTCTTTCATAATGAAAGTAATCTTGATTTTAAAAATTATTACTCTTCCCTAAGAATTCAGTGTAGCTATTTAAGATCAATTGATAAATAGTTTTTCAAGTTAAAAGGCTCCTTTTCCCTGTGTTAACCATCCTGTATACCAAGAGATACTTGTTTTATCTTAAGAAGTCAATCTCCATAAACAACTATGAGCAAGTAAAAGGAATTTGAGGATTTTTTTTCTGGGAAAAATTGGAGCACATATGTCATAGTGTAGTCTGCTTAAATTGATGTAGAGCGTGCTTACAGGAGATGGCACAGATGGCAAGAACAAAGTCTGATAGATTTTCAAAGCTAGTCCCCTTGTGTACTTACTCTAAAAATCTAGGTCCTAAATCAAGACATTGGTCACTACCAACACCCAGAAGTCCCAGGTTAAATCAGGATATGCTAGAGATATTTCATCATTCTAAAAGTATGGCTTGATTTTCCAACACTGGAAGGTTCTCCCATAGTGTTTCTGTTGTGTATTAGCAACGTAATATCACTATGGGGAGAATAGACGTTCCATTTTCTAAAACATTTGTTTTTGTGTTGTTAATGGCTGTGGTCTCCCATCTCCCACTGTAACTGTAGACTTCTCTAGCTTTAGTTTTGTCAGGCTTTCCATATTAACTGTGAGACTTTGTCCTCAGACAAGCACAACTCTAAAACTACTGTAACTTCTCAGCAGAACCACAATTTTACGAAGTTATCATTTTATCCCTAGTAATAATTGCTGCCTTAATACATAATTATTGGGTATTAAACTACTTTGGTGGTATATGTTACATAATTTTGTGTTCAGTCTTCTTAACTTTTTGAATAAAATTTGAACATCATTCTTCTTTTATTTGTTGACTACATAATGGCAATAATTGGTTTCTTAATGCTTTATCCAATGTAGCTTTTTCTTGTCACTTTCTGAATGTACTTGACTCTGAATATTCTGAATTTCCAACAATGTTCTTCTCCCATTTTACAGCATTGTTTCAAAGGTATGAAGGTGTTTTTAATTTTGCATATACTTTAATTTAAAATCCCTGGAACAAGCTGCTTAGCTAGACTAGTTAAACTTTTAAATTCTGGATTCAAGTGAGAGTTCCTGTGATGTGGGAGGCCCCTCTGTGTGCTGTGATTACCATTAATGAGTAAAGAAATTGCTTTGGACCTATAGCAAGGCAGAACTTAGGTAGGCAGGGAAAGCTAGGCTGAATGCTGGGAGGAAGGGCAGAGTCAGGGAGATGCCATGAAGCTGCCACCAGAGTCAGACACGCCAAAACTTTGCCCGTAAGCCACTGTCATGTGGCAATACACAGATTAATGGAGATGGGTTAAATTAATATGCAAGAGTTAGTCAATAAGAAGCTAGAGCTAACGGGCCAAGCAATGATTTAAATAATACAATTTCTATGTGATTACTTCAGGTCTAAGATAGAAGATCGGCTGTGAATCAACAAGTAGTCTCTCCTCCTACATCCCTGCTGCAAAATGTAAAATGTAAAGTGATCCAGGATGACACTCAATTCAATACATGGCTTCCAAATACATGGATGACGAAACACATGGGAACACGAATATGCACCAGCATGCATACATCACACACACACACACACACACACACACGAGAGAGAGAGAGAGAGAGAGAGAGAGAGAGAGAGAGAGAGAGAATTTGTTCAGTTTGTTATTTAAAAATGTCTTTACTTTGTCATTATAACTAGTGTTTTCTCTTGGCATAGAATACCAGGATTTCTGTGATTCTGAACTTATAGCAGTTATGGTTGCCTACACAAGACCTACATGAAGTCTTGTCAGTTATCTTTCCATCATGGATTGGAAAAGGGGCTCACAAGATTCAACCTTAGCAGTGGAGTTATTGGCAGTTGATGGCTACCAGGGGTGGAAGACTCCATTTTCTTCAGAAATGTGTCCATGGTAATACAACTATATTCTGTTGTTGGTCCTTCACCTATTCCTGCCTGGAATATTTTGGGCGCCATTCTGTAACATGAAGAGCCGGTTTGTTTGTGTTTTCTGTCCCACCCGACACCCCAGCTGTTTAATCCTAGAGAAAATCATACAGAGATCTCTATAAGTTATGAAGCTGATTGGTCCATTAGGTCATGTTTCTTATTAGGTCTTGTAACTTATATTAACCCATTATTCTGATCTATTTTAGCCATGTGGCTCAGTACCTTTTTCAGTGGGGCAGATCACATCCTGCTACTTCGGTGATCTGGGAAGGAGTGGGAGGAATCAGCTTGCTCCTTCCCAGAATTCTCCTGCTCCCCTTGCATCATTTCCACTTTCTGTCTGGTTTTCCTGCCTATACCTCCTGCCTGGTCAATCAGCTTTTATTTAAAACATAATTGACAGATTACAGACAATTCTCCTGCACCAGATATGATCAAAATTCATTATTTCATAGAATATGAAAATTCACTATTTCAAAAAATAAACAAAATATATTTTAAAATGTCATTCCACTTATTCTCCCTTCCATAATTTCCATTTTATTTTATTTTTCTTTGAGATCCCCGACTCCCTTTTGCTCTGTTGAATTGGCATTTTTACTTTGTATTTGTTCAGTTAGGCAGTGATATCTATAGGTGGGGTTTTCCACATTCTTATTCTGACTGGGGCTTCTGCATTTCTTGGATCTGCAGGTTGTAAACTTTCTAGTTTTAGAAAATTCTTGGCCTTTGTCTCACTCACTATTACTTCTACAGTATGCATAGCTTTTCTTCCTGGGCTCATGGCTGCTTAGGGCTTTGCAAGCTTACTCTTCTATGATCCTTTCCGAGCTACTCCCAGACTCTTTTATGCATGCTATTTTCAGCAAAGGGATCATCCTCATAAGAGCTCTTCCCCCACAGACAGGAGGAGAACAGCCCTTCAGAGCTGATAATTATTAACATCCTACCATCCTCAGTCAGGGACTAAAAACACAATTGTTTATATTTTTACTTATTTGTAGTCATATATATAAAGTATAATTTATAGAAGAAAGAAATAATCTCGGGTCTGATGGCATAGCTCAAGGCTCAATGGTAAGAACCTTCCAAACACATCCCCAGGCCCTGGGTTTAACCTGAGATCTGTCAAAGAAAACAGCAAATCTTTCTAATAAAATTAAGAACTCTTTATGTCCGAGTGCCTAGATTCCTTAAGAAAGAGCAACAGGCCAATGTGACCTTACTGAAAACACATGAGTGTTAAAGGAGCTACCGTGGAATATCATAAACTGGGGTCAGAGAAGGCAAAGAAACGAGACAAAGAGAGGCTGAGAAAGGAGCCTGGGTCACCAAGAAGCAAAAGGAACATCAAAACATATATAGCCACTTCCTCACCCACAGAGGACTCTCAGACTTCCTGCTGAAACAGATGACTTCCTGTCTCCAGCTTTCTTAAAATGACAATAATCATGAACAATTATCTACAGGAGGGAGTGATTGGAAACTATAAATATGCAAAGTGCTTAGAATAGCATCGAGCTCATAGCAATTGCTTAATAAGTCAGAGCTGTGGTAATGGTGATGGTGATAATGATGATGACTGTGGTAGAGACACTGATGATCACAACGATGATCATGAAAGAAAATAATGTTCATTATTATCAGGAGGAAGACAAGAGGATGTCAGAGTGTGTGGCTTAGCATGTCACAGGGCTCACAATCCCTCCCTTCACCCTCTCCCCTGTATCTCTCTCTGTCTCTGTACCTTCACTGTATGTGTGTGGGGTGGTGTAAAGGAAAATTCTATATCCGTTGCTTTTCTAAAATTTATTTTTATGTGTATGGGTGTTTTGCCGACTTGTATTTGCACCACACGCATTCAGTGCCGTCAGAGGCCAGGAGAGGGTGGAGGTTTCCCTGACACTGGAGTTACAGGAGGTCATGTGCTGCCACGTGTGTGCTAGAAGTTTGATTTAGGTACTCTACTGCTTTATCCCAAGATTTTAACTACCGGGCAATCTCTCCAGTCCCAATGTTCACCATTTTTAAAATATTTTTT
This sequence comes from Myodes glareolus, assembly GCF_982192425.1. NCBI lineage: Eukaryota > Metazoa > Chordata > Mammalia > Rodentia > Cricetidae > Myodes > Myodes glareolus. The sequence goes on from NC_142034.1 coordinate 29,429,158, forward strand.
TCCAGTTTAAAGTGATTAAGCTCTTGGGCTCCCTTCGATTACACTGGATAAGGTCTACATCAAGGAGCCAGAACTCCAGACAGAATTTTTGCTATAGTTTTGAGCCGTTGTCCCTGACAACTAACAGCGTCAGGGGAAGACTATAAGTAAGTCACTCATTGTCATAGAGCTTGAAGAAGGACTTCATGCTTGTGTTTATGGCTCAGAATGTTGGGATGATTAATAAAAACGGTGTCTCCAAAAAGAAACAGCACACTTCAGGAGGGACATATTTCTCATTGTGGCTGGTGGTAGAAAACATTGATAACAGAAAACAATTTTCCAGAGGCTCGTTCACCGGAATTGAACTTTTCTCTTTTGCTTCAAATGTACTACATTTTTAAGAGTATATTTTAAAAACTTCTAGTGAGGACTTAAACCAAATGGATACAGCACCTTGGTGGGAATAGCTTTAATCAAACGACTGCCTATTCTGTTCACCTACGCTTTTCTGTTCCTTGTTTATTTTGAAATAGCTTTGATTGTAGGGAAGTGAAACGCACATAATCTACTAGCCTTTGCAGCGTACGATAGACAACTGTTTCAAAACAATGGGTTCAAAGGGTGCTTTCGAGCTGTGGGTACAGAGACTGGTGACGCTAACAGAGAAAATGTGGACTCCATACCTTGAGAGTTGACAATACGTTAAAGCGGAAAAACAACAAACCTGCCTAGAGCATATGTGTTTTATGCTGCTTCATGTAGCAAGAAAATACATGGTTACAGAAGTAGGTATGCATGCATTGTGCAGAAAACTATATTTTAAACTGAGGGAACAGTAGCCACTTTTGATTTGTTTTGTTTTCTTGTGCTGACTGAGGCTATGAATCTGGAAAATATGGGCTCCAGTATCGGTTCACCCTCTTCATGAGTGAACTTGTCCCAGGGAAAGCTGAGGAATGTCCTAGAAATCCAAAAGTGGTGTTTGGCTGGGTGGAGCAGAGAGACAGAGGTTAGAAAGTCGAATGCCAATGAGGATCCTGTTCCATCATAAGGTATTCCAGCACACACTTAGGGCAAATGACATTGGTCTTCGAGTCACCTCTAAACCCTGTTGTTTCTCCTGATGTGGGAAATCATATTCTCCGGTTCCACACCAATCCTGCCACTTTCTGCCCTATGGCATCTACCATTGTCCCCGTTTGCTAGGGGGATTATCTCCGTGATGTCATGCTTTGAAGCATTTTGGATCAACAAATCCAACCACATTCTGGACAGCTTTTTAGTGCTATTCTTAATTTTAAAACACCACCTGACCTTGACAGTAATCCTGCTATGACTGACACACAGTACTGTCATAGACATAGGATTCAGAGTTCAAAATTCCAAACCTGCTAGGGTTGTTGTTCAGTGGTAGAGTGCTTACCTAGTAAATAGGAGACACTGTGTTTGATTCTACATAGCCACTGTCCAAGTTGCTTAACATATCAGGGCTGTTTATCATCTGTGAAATACCAGAGATCTAACCCTCCCACTTTATTGCTTTGGGAGATCAGTACGGAACAGTATTCATATGGCCTGTATAAAATATCAATCACTGTGAACCCCAGTCTTCAAAGGAAAGTAAACTGAACCCCTATCACAGATATTCTAAGAAACCTGTAATTTTGCAACCATTGCAAATCCAAGTATAAAAGACATGTGACTGAACTAAAAAGCAGATCTATTCTATAATTCATTAGATCATAAATAATGTGTATGTATCTCATACTACATATTCATACTTTTACAGAAAAAGACTTCTTGATAAGTCTAGATATTCCAAGTCAAGTGAAGGTACCTACTCATTTGTGTGGAGTGCATTCAGTTTTGTTAGAGAACAGAGGAAGGGCTTGCTCTTTACACCCTAAAATTGAGGGTCCCAGGGCTCTGGGTCGAAGAAGCTTTTGTCGACTTGAGCAAGAAATCCTGGTTGGCCCCAGTGATCACAGGGACAGGGTTTTGGTAATAATTTTGATGTCATTATCCGCCTCCCAAAATGCATGGATGATTCTGGCCTTTAAAAACTGATTTAAGAGGCTGCATTCGTCTTGACATTCCCAACCTTTTAAAGATCATTCAGTGGGGCCTGCTGACCTTTCACTCTTAACGATGTGTTGCAAAACAGTTGGATAACATTAATGGAATGAAATGAGAAAGAGAGCAGACAGAGAAGCAGCCATTGGAGAGGAGAGGCAAGCACATTAAAGGGTCTTCCATTGATAAAGGATACCTGCTTTACTCCTATGGGAATTGAGGAGCTGCAGGCAAAAGGAAGCAAAGAAACTACAGATTCAGTCCCGTCTCTGCGATCCAAATATGTGGGTGCACATTAAGGCATGGGTCAAGACGGAGAAATAAATATTTTGTTTCTGAGCAATAATGACTCTAACTCTCAGACCTGTCAACTCGTTAGTACATTTACCTAATTATTCCCAATAATGTAAGTTCTATACTTTATAAAACATATATCCTCCATTACCATGTATTGCCATATACTGAGAATGGTACTAGAGTCTGTTATGAATCATATGAATGACTCACAGTGAGAATCTCTGCACTTTACTGGTTTCCTCCACTATATAACATTTGAAATGTTTCCCATGCCTTAAAGATTAATGACTAACATCATGGTAGCATGCCACAGACAATGCCCTGGCCCTATCATTTGCCCACTGAACAATAGTATCTGCCTTTCACCCTTGTCATTGTCCCAACCTTTCCTTTGGTACTAGCTTGTGCAATTCATAAGTCAAATGGTAGAAGGCATTAATAGAACAAAGAAAAACAATGAAAGTAGAGAATGTCTGGATCCTTTCGGTCTTTGGGATACAGTAGCCCAGTTCACATTTTCAACATAACTGAGGAACCAGAATTAAAATTGGAAATCACTCTGGAAAAATGCAGGAGCTACTACATGCACAGCAAACATATATAATCTTTCACTCAAATTACATGAGTTAATTTAAAAACACTGAGTGTTCTGCCTTCTAAAGCACATGGTAGGTCCTATCCATGCTCAAACTGAGATGTATAATTCCATGATGACCCGTGACCACTGCAGCTCACTGTATGCTTTAAAATGCAGACATGACTGAAAAATTATCACAGGGTATGTGATTTTTCTTTTAAGTCTAATACAATGAAAAGAACCACAACACTTGTCAGGAAAGGTGAGTTCATATTGCCATGGCAATCAAAGACTATCACTATAACTTTATTATTATTATTTTCATTCTACAAGGCATCTTTCTTGAAGAGCAATTCCTTTTATGCATGGGTATACTTGATAGCTCCCTGAACACTTCTAATCCACAAGGCTGTGCACCATATTCTCATGATGGAAACACGATGGCTTATTGTAATTATCTCATGAAATTCAACTCACACCTAAAACTGGAAGTGAAAATAGTAATCAGCTTCCTTCTGTTACTTCGGCCACTATTTCATGGTGCCGTCCTCTAGGCAGAAGTGCTCATAAGAAAATGGGATAGACTGTTGCAGAAAATGGTTCTTTTAATTTTCCTCTGCCATGGAAGGTTTGGGTCCCAGTCAATCCAGGTCCCATAAAAAGAGAATAAAATTTCCTGCTGGAGGAAAAACAGTGGCTGGCTTGAAATAAGTTATAACTGAGTAACGATGGATGTCAAACCCTTTGAATGAGGAAGTCAGTGGTCTAGGAGATGACAGATTTGCATGGGGGAAAAGGGGTGAACATGAGTTGTCAATAAGCTAAAAAAATATTAATGTAGAGTTAGCATCAGGGTAAGCAGTAATTCATTATCCAAACCGGATTGGAAAAGGAATCATAAATAATTAGCAAGAAAATAAACATAAAATACACCCCAGTTAGGACCAAAATGGCTTGAGGGAGTATCAAAATGCGTCTGCCAGCAAGGTGGGCTAAGAAATACAGAGGAATTTGGTGGGTGAGTCACAAAGAAAAAAAAATAAACTTCGTATGTTCTGGAGTGGAGAAATAAGAGAATATTCTGTATATAATGAAACCGCGAGTACAAAGATACAAAGGGGTGAACATATGAACTGAAGTTCATATGCTACATAGTCCTCAAACAAACAGAGATACCAGTCTTATAAAATACCACAGCTTTATCATATCAAGCACTGCTAAGGATATGAATTAAATCCCATAGACAGATATGTACAACCAAAGTGAAGAACAATACATGGCTGCTTATGAAAACTAAAGATGCCTGTACTCTGTGTAGAAATAAACTACCTGATGTTAACTATCATGCATACATGAAGACATGCAGAAGAATACTCAGGACATGTTGTTTTTCACGGTGAAAATTTAGAAGTAATGCAAGTACCCATGAAGAACTGAGAAGAATGGTAAACTGCAGAAAATCCATTTAGTGGGCTAGGATTCTACAGTCCTAGCTACTCAGACCCAATGTATGAATCAAAGGTAATAAATCTCACATTTATAGCAGTAAAATAAAATAAGTTGCAGATTGATATGATTTACAGGTATAATACCAACATCATGGATATAGAACCATAGATTGGTGTGTGTGTGTGTGTGTGTGTGTGTGTGCATATTGTAAAATTATGTGATAAAACACTTACATAAGGTATTTTAAGTGATGTTGCAATGAATGTAATGTGTAAGACATTATTTATATATCATATAAACACAACATATATTATTAAGCTTTGAAAAAACAGCTGCTGTTCTTCACAGCACTGATTAAATTGCCAGACCCTATACTGTGTGAAACACTCTGTAAATAGAGAAACGAATACCACAGTATCTGACAGTACTATGTGAAATCCATGCAGTAGCATGTTCTCATCATATGGAATATGAAAGAGCACAGGTCAGCCAGGCATCGTGGCACACGCCATTGTTCTGGTTCTCGAGAGACTGAGGCAGGAACATTGTTTGACTCCAGCAGTTAGAGCCATCCTAGACAATGTATGAGATCTTACCTCAAAAAACAAAACTGCAATGATTAAAAAAAAGTGACTAAAGCTGCAGAATCACAGGGTGAAATGGTGGCTGTTGGAAGCTAGGGCTGGAGATTAAAGGGAAGATGTCTATTGAACATACACATCTGACTTTCATCAAGATGAGCAGTTTCTAGAGATCCACTGCATAGAGTAACAATCGGTTATAGCATTCTACTAGGTACTTGATTAGTCATTTAGAAGATAGATCTGGTGTTGCGCTCTTATTCTACATACAAAATCCATCACGATAAGAAACGAAGCAGGGAGAAACTTTGGATGTGGTAGTCATCACAGATTGTGGTGGCGGCAGCACTGACGTGTATCTCATATCAATAAATATTTTTAAATTATATTCATGTATATTTGTGGGTATGTGAACTTGTATGTAGGTCATGGAGGTCAGAAAAGGGTGTTGGTTCTAGATTTTCCAACTAGATAGAGCTAGATTTACAGGTCGCGTGGGTACTGAGAACTGAACTCTGGTCCTTTGACCAGTCATATTCATCCCCAATATAGTTCTTTGGTGGGCATTTTGGGACTGAGGTAAAAATTCTAGTGCAATGGAAACTTCCAGAAATCTATGAGTGTGACCCTAGTGAAAACTCCTAGTAATGGGGGATTCTAAACCTGAATAGGCTATCTTCTGTAACCAGACAAGCCTTCCAGTGGCGTGATTGCGATACTTACCCAGGTAGCCACTAAATTGTTGATCTACAATTCATCCTGCCTGCAAGATGTTCTGAGATCAAGGCAGCAGAGAACTTGTGGAAGTGGCCAACCACTCTCCAACTTGAGACCCATATCACAAAAGGGAGCCCATGCCTGACACTGCCTGAAGGATCAGGAATCCAAGTCTGGACAGCCCAGAGACTTAGGATAGAACCAAACATGACTGGCAGCAGGAAGGGGGAGTGGGTGTCAATGAAATAATTCCTGATGATACTCCGCTATCCCCATAGATCAGAGCCTAGAATGATTGTCATCAGAGAGGCTTAATACAACTAAGTGGAATGATTGTCATCAAAGAGCCTTAATACAACAACTGAGTGGAGCAGATGCAGAGACTCACAGTCAAACATTAGGCTGAACACAGGTAATTCTGCAGATGAGGAGGAAGGATTGTACCAGCTAGAAGGGTCAAGGATAACACAAGGAAATCCACAGAATCAACTAACCTAAGCTCATAGGGGCTCACAGAGACTGAACCAACAATTAGGGAGCCTGCGTGGGTCTAGGTCCTCTGCATATATGTTACAGTTATATCGCTTGGTGATCTTGTGGGGCCCCTAAAAGTGGTAGAGGGGGCTGTCTCTGGCTCTTTTGCTTGCTTTTGGGACCTTTTTTCTCTTACTGGGTTGCCTTATCTATTCTTAATATAAATGGGGGTTCCTAGTCTTATTGTACCTTGTTATGTCACATTTGGTTGCTACCCCGGCAGGCCTGCTCTTTTCTGAAGGGAAAATGAAGGAGAGGAGGAGCAGATTTGGAGGAGGGAGAGGTGTCGGGGAGGGACTTGAAGGAGAGGAGGGAAGGGAACCTGTGGAATGTAATATATGAGAGAAGAATAAAGAAAAACGAAAGAAAAGGGAAAATCATAGGTATTCCAAACAGACAATATCCCACAGTGGCTTGTTCTAGGTAGAAAAGGGGGAGAATTGAGGAACACAGAGAAACTTTTAATCTCTGGAAACTGAAGTTTCAGGAGTAGAACTATGTTCACTACAGGGTACAAGCAGATTGTGACGAATCCACGCCCACCTGATTGGCAAGGCACTGTCAGTGGGGACACTCACGTGGGGGGCTTCACATCAGAGGGGGCTTTACATGTTTGTCATTTAGTGGGAAGTTAACAAAAATTTCTATATAATACCAGGACTTAAGTAGAACTGGGTCAGTGAGCCCTCAGGCCTGTCTGTAAACTCACTGTTCCGTGTTTCTCAAATGTGCCTTGCGTCAGACCAGTATGGGGAATCCTTGCCCAGGCAGATTTCTGTGTTTCTCCCCAAGAGTTCCTGGTTTAGGAGCTCTGGATTTACATTTCTAACAAGTCCCCAGGTGCTGGAAAGGGGCTAAGTTTGGAGACACCTTTGCTGTAATCCAATTTTCATATTTTATGCTCCAAGAGAATGAAGACTGAGATATTTCAGTTTTGCAATGTGAGGTCACATAGCAGGTGAGAGAATTGGAGTTTCATTCAAAATCCTATTTATTCTACAACTGCATATGGAGTTTCAATTGCACCCTGGCTTCTGGGCTAGGCACTGGGCATGAAAAGATGAATGTGACATGGTCCTCGCCTTCCAGGAGATTGTAACCTGGTGAGCAAAACAGATATTACAGTGTGTAGGACGCCTGAGGGGATGGGGAACGATGTGAACACGGAAAAGTACCTGGCTTCTTGACCGAGGCGATCTAAGATGTCTTAAAAGCAAACCCATCATCAGGAAGAAAAACAAACAACTGGGGGGAAATATTCCAGGCAGGGAAAACAGCTTGTGAGGAACATGAGCAAAGCAAAATAGTCAGCATCATGCCAAGCTGGTGGGATTCCTGCCTGTGTCCCTAGCCTGAAGCCTGAGCAATCATGTCACTGCCAGACCTCATTGTTTTCTTCCAAAAAGAAGGGCACCGAAAAACATGTGATTAATATATGGGTTGTATGAAATAAAGAAGGTACAGAGATTTTCTATAGTGCCAGAAACACGGTTTGCCCCTAATACATATTGGCAGTATTTATTGTTATTAATGTTATTATAGCAGAGTGGCTCATCAGAGCAGGATACACTCAGTTATTAATGAACTGGAGTGTTAGGTACTGGTGTCTGTCTGAATTAGATGACAAGGCCAGATGGTAAAGGAATCTGTCTGTGATACCTCTTTCCTCCCTCCCCTCCCCTCCTCTCCCCTCCTCTTCCCTCCCCTCCTCTCCCCTCCTCTTCCCTCCCCTCCTCTCTCCTCCCTTCCTCTCCCTTCCTCTCCCCTCCCTTCCTCTCTCCTCCCTCCCCCTCCCCTCCCCTCCTCTCCTCTCCCCTCCCCTCTTCTCCTCTCCCCTCCCCTCCCCTCCTCTCCTCTCTCCTGCCCTCCCCTCCCCTCCCCTCCCCTCCCCTCCCCTCCCCTCCCCTCCTCTCCTCTCCTCTCCTCTCCTCTCCTCTCCTCTCCTCTCCTCTCCTCTCCTCTCCTCTCCTCTCCTCTCCTCTTCTCCCCTTCCCTCTCCCCTCCTCTCCACTCCATTTCCCTCCTATTTTCTTTTCTCTTAGTTCTTTTCTTCCTTCATTCCTTTCTTGCATTCTCCCTCCCTCCCTCCCTCCCTCCCTCTCCCCTCCCTACTTCTCTTCCTTCCTTCCTTCCTTCCTTCCTTCCTTCCTTCCTTCCTTTCTTCCTTCCTTCTTCCCTCCCTCCCTCCCTCCCTCCCTCCCTCCCTCCCTCCCTCCCTCCCTCCCTCTGTCTCTCTCATTCTTTGTTTTGTGAGGCACAGTCACTATGTGGCCAAAGGAAAATGACCTTGAACTTCTGACCTTCCAGCTCCTATATCTGAAGTGCTGAGATGATCAACATGCTTCACTTACTGGGTGCTGAAGCTCCAACTCAGGACTTTTTCCTCCGTGGTTGGCAAGCACACGCAACTGAGACACATTCACTGAGCAGCCCCAATAGTACCTTTCAACGACAATTTTAGACAGAAGAATACTATTCCAGTGTGCATTGCAAGGAAGGAAGATAGAAAAGCTGAGCAGGGGAAGGGCAGGCATCAAAGGAAAAAAAAATGATGGTGTCAATTTTGGAAATAGGTTATGCGTCCATAAACAAACATTCGCCTGAGCAAATTTTGAATCCTCTAGTTGGAAGCTGAATATAAAGGAACAAGAGAAATGACCCAGTGACATCTCATGGAGATAACAGATCTCTAAGGGAGAGGGGAGGAAGGAGATGTGAGAAACTGTCCCAGTAGCTGAAAGAGAACTCCAGTTAGCAGATGAGGTCAACAATGCAGAATACTCCAGAGATCACATGGGTTAAGAAACACAGAATGACGTGTTTGTAACCAGGAGATTCAAGGACAAACTGCTCTTGATTTGGCGCCATGCATTCCATCTATTTCACACTGAAACTGAGATTTTCATATAAGGAGGTGTAGGAAATAGGAGTTAGGTCAAGGAGCAACTGCCCCCTATCCCCACCCCCATAATCAAATACAAAACTCCTCTTTTGAAAGCGTCAACAGCAATAGAGTTTTCCAGGTTCTATCCTAACCTCCCTCCAGGCTTGAGTAGTATCACTGGTACCCTACAGTCTGCCCTGGGCATTCTTCAGCGAAGACGGCAACGACCATGGGCATAGTTGGTGTTTCCCAATATACACGGTGGTTTCATTGATTTTGGTCATTCTCTCCCCAATGGACTAGTTATTCCTCCCTTAAAGTGATGATATAAATAATAGGAACATTCTACTCACACTCTACAGTTTGATTCTTTAGTCAAGCCAGACACTCTCACCTTGCACACCCTCCACTCTCCTCTACCCAAGACCCCTCACAGCTCTGCTTGGAAACTATGCTTATTATAGCTTATTTACCTCTTCAATAACTGAAGGTGTATATGTGTCTCATTTGGTCCGGATTCTATCGGTGTTATTGTATCCAAGTGCTTGACACATAAAAGTCTAATACAGTTACTGGAAGAAGGATGGGGAAAAAGGTATGAGACCAATAATATTCAAAAGTCATTTAGGGAAAGTATGAGAATGCTCATGATGAGGTAACGCATATAGACTCAAGAGTCCCACGAGAGAGACTGAAATGTGAGGTTAGCAGGTGGTGGGGGCAGGTAGTCACGGGATCCTCTTAAACACACTGGCACCGGTAATGTTATCATTACTGAGCTGCTGAAAGAGTGTTGCTTCTCTTTCACGAATGAGGGCTCAGCAGCTTTGAGAGACAACTAATTTGTTGTGCAAATCAGACAGCATGTATGAGCCAGTGTTGAAGTGAATTGGATTTTTGTCGTACCCAGCTACTCTGTGCAACCACGTTGACCTTCATGTATAAAGTGAAAACATTAGGCCAAGGAGGACTTTGAAGGGAGAAAGAGAACAAAGACTCTGCATCCTTCCATTGATTTTGGAACAAGAGGGAAACACACAGTAGTTAAGAGAGTGCATCAGAATTCATTACTGTGTAGATATGCGGGTGTAATACGATCGTACTCTAGGTTTAATAGCCCAGATGTTGACCATGACAGATCATCTTGTGCAAGTCACTCACACACTTTGAGCCTTCAAGAAGGATCACTGATGGAGGAGAAAAGACCAGACATGTCTTGTCTTTCCCCAGAATTGCGAAGAGAAGTAAAACAATACCAATTTTTAAGTATTTTTCAGAACAGCAAATTCTTCTTTCCTATAGTTTTCTCACAAAATTGTTGCTTCTCATTTTCTTTCTGCCTTAATTGTAGTAATGTGACTGCAATTAAGTCCAGGGTATTCTTTCAAGCCATAGAGAGACTTAATTTAAACGAGTTAATCTCCTTTATGATGTACCAAATAGTGGAGGGCCAGAAAGATGATACAGTGAATTGGGAGCTTGCCATTTAACCTGAGACACTGTGGAAGGAGAAAACTGACTGTCTTTTGACTTCCACACCAAAAGCCTAGCATACATTATACCCCTGCTCCCATATAAATAACGTACAAATAAATAAATAAATAACAAATGGAAATATTAAATAGTGTAGTAATGGATAGTTTTTGGCGAAAGGACCAAATGGCTTGCTTTACCATAAATCAACTCTGTGAACATATTAGTAATAGTTCTTTTCTTAGTCTCAGATTTTTCTAAATTAAAAGATAAAAGAATGAAATTAAATGATTTTTACATCTTTTGCGATTCATGCCTTTAGTAATTATTTACTATTTAGAAGTTGTCACGAAGCAGGAACTATACCTTAATTCTTTTGCTTTCTTTCAATTTCTTTCTTAAGAATCTGGATGTGTCTTTATTTTCTTGTTCCAGGGTTGATTCTTGGAAAGAAAACAGTGTTAGACAGGGTCCTCTGTGGACAAAGTCATGAAGTCCAGAATGAATTACTCCCCTCAGTGTGTTGATAGCCTCTGCTCTCCCCCTGTAGACAGGGATTATTTCAAAAAGCACTTCCTTTTGCCATAGCACCTTTTCATCAGCCGGAATTGATGGGGAATTTCAGGTGGGAAGTGACCATCATAACAACAGGTATTTGCTTTAATTTTGAAAAATGAAACATACATATATTTGTTAAAAGAAAATCATCTGAAACCAGCAAGAATCCTTCCCCAATACCCAGATAGCTAGGTGAGCCAGAGCTTGTGTCTGCTACCCCTGTATAAGTGAAGCGGAAAACAAATGTGGTTTAAATTACCTAGAAATTAAATCTCTCCACATTGGGGGAAAAAAACTTAATGCAACCATGAGCTACATTGATAGAATAAACCTGGTTTTCTATCATGGAAAATAATTGACTCAGTTTGTATTTAAATTAGAGTATTCATCTCTGGCAATGACATGCTAAGTGTAAAAGCAACACAATAGTTTATCAGAAGAATAATGGCGAACTTGGTGAGAGAGCTTGGAAGTCGTGTGCTCTGTGAGGATTTAAATCCAGATAAACATGACTTAAGTGGTCGTCATTTATTTTCAGGAGTGTGTGTGTGTGTGTGTGTGTACGAGGAGGGAGGTATACTGGGTTGAATGGTTCCAGGATAATTTCAAACGGTGAAGTACTCTTGGACTGGAAACAGTGCTGAGTGGGTCTAGTATGTGAGAGGAGAGAGTAAGCAGCCACCATTCAGAGATGATATGGTTATGTGATTAGTAAGGGTGTTTATTGTATTAGATTCATGAGTTTAAAATTGTTGGAATCATTCTTGGAATTTGTAATACAGAAAACCACTGCCTCCACTACAGGAAGTATGGTTTTCAGCTCTTATCTGTAACTAATGCCAAACCCAACCAAGTCCTACTCTAATGGCTAGTACTTGTTCTGGACATTTTTCAAAATGCTATTGAGAACTTTTCCCTAAAAGGTTCTTAGACCCTGGTTCCTTTCATTTAATAGAGATATACTTTCTTTCTGTCTTCTATTGAAAAATTTGCATGCTACTTCTCAAACACAGGGAACGACTGAAGAAACCTTCACCAACACAGAATTACTGGGTCAAGATTACCCTTCTGCCTTAAGCAGTTAGAACAGTTGTAGAGAAGAAACTGTGCTTCTAGACGTGGGACAGAAGCTGTACAGGGCAGGGAGCTCCGAAAGAAAGACAGTTAACAAAAGGGCCAAGCGAGTAACCCTGACCACTGCCTGAGCAATGTTTCCAGGCTGGGCACAAACAAGGGAACCTAAACTAGAGACCATTTCAAAGCCATGAGAAAAATGGTGGAAAGTGACGCTTACAATTCCCGAGGCTCGCCAATGGCTGGGAGCTGTTTGGATGCCGAGCAGGCTAATTAGAAGTGACAAGTGCACAAAACACAGAACATCAGGTAGAATCCTTGGAGGAGAGTGAGCTCAAGAGCAAAGCTACATTAGCCTCAGGATTGAAACTTGTCTTGGTCTATATTAATGAAGAAAGACCTCAAACCATAAAGCCATATTGAACAATTAGAATAAGATCTAGTCATACGCAGGCATATAACATAATTCATCAATCAAAAAAACATTTCATAATATCTGATAATACTTAATTTTTTTTTTCGAGACAAGGTTTTTCTACGTAACAGCTCTCGCTGTTCTGGAATTCACTCTGTAGACCAGGCTGACCTTGAACTCAGAGATCCACCTGCTTCTGCCTCCTGAGTGCTGGGATTAAAGGTGTGTGCCACCACTGATCGGCAAAACCTAAATACTTAAAAGCGACAAGGCACACAAAAAGTGAAAGAAAACCTAGGTCCAGGGGGAAAAACTCGATCAATGGAAACAAAGAAATAGATTGAATGAACAGACTCTAAAACAAAGATGGTGACTATTTTCTACTCGTTCAAAGAAGGGGATGGGAGACAAGCAAGAAACTAAGAAAAATGGAGGCGTTCTCCCACAGCTTTTAATAGGTACAGTGACAAAAATCTGTATGTGTTAAAGGGCACACTGATTTGATATGCATATGTAGCAGGCTGTAAAATAACTGCCACAGCTCAGCCTGTACTATCGCAATGTCTGCAATCTACTCCTAGTGAACCTCCCGTGTGTGAGACTACATAGCCTCTACATTCACGCACTGTGTGTTATCTATGCAGAACTTATTCACTTTATAGCTGACCATTTATTTGCTTTGACCAGCATGTTGCTGTTTTCCCTGTTTCCCCTACAATCCCCATTCCCTCTCTGCTTCTATGTGCTTGGCTTTCTTAGCTATCACATAAAAGCAAATATAAAAGAGAATTTGTCTGTCTGTGCCTGTTCTATTCTCATAGCAAAATGCCTTTATTTTTTATTCATTGCAAATGGAGACATTTTGTTTATTCCTGAACAGCATCGCACTGTATGCATACATAGTATACATACATTCATACTTTTCACACATACATAGGTACACACATTTTCATCATTCGTCTATGCCATCTTCTATATCGCTTGGAATTTATTCGGAAAAGTGGAACTGGGAAAACTTTATGGAAAGATCTAGATATGGAAAAATGAGTGATATAAAAAAATTGCTTCAGAGATTGATATGATGCACAAGCTAGTACTCTCAGGATTTAGGAGATGGAGGAAGGTGAATCAAAAGTTTAGGAAAGGTTGGGCTTAATAGAAAGATCCTATCTCAAAGAGATGATTTCAGAAGAAAAAAAACCATGAACTTAAAGAAATTTCAGAAGAAGCCATCAAAATTTAACCTCACAGGGGAAACAAAGGAGGTTAAAAATGAAAGAGCTTTGAACACTGAGGTCACATTAGAAAGTAGCCTAAGACATATGTCACAAGAAATTCTGGGAGCTAACGCAGGCGAGCAGGTAGAGTGTGGAAAAACAAGTACAGAAGATGTATTTATTTATAGAAGATTTGTCCAAAATGTTTCTCAAGTTTTACAAAAATATACATCTCTAAGAAGGTCCGTTACCACCAAACTTATGAAAAACAGAGATAAAGAAGAAAGTCTTACAAGTGACCAGAGGGAGAAAGAAGGACACATGAAAATCTACAAAAAATGGAAGACATTTTTCTTAAGTCTGTGAAAACCAGCACCACAGAGACCGTGGCATTGCCATACTACCACACTATCCACAGATATGTTACAGAAACAGCCCTAAGGGTTTCTCAGTAGCTGAACGGGTTAAAGAAAACGTGGTGTACGTACACAGTGGAAGTTTATTCAGTCTTAAAGGAGAATGAGATCGTGTGATTTTTCAAGAAATGAAAGATCATCATGCTGAGGAAATAAGACAGTTCCAAGTAAATAGATAAATAGATAGATAAATAAATAAATAAATAAATAAATAAATAAATAAATAAATAAATAAATAAATACTGTATGTTTGCTCTCAAATGCAGTAGGGAAGTCCATGAAAGTAAAGCAGGGAACTACGAGGAATGCCAGAGTGGGGGAAGATGGAGGGACAGTGAGAAAGGGTGCAAAGGAAGTGAATGTGATCAAAATACATTGTATCCATGTTTGGCAACATCATAACAAAACTCTTCCTTTATCCAGTTAGCATGAGCTAATAAAATTAGAACCAATAGGTTTAGTACTAACAAGATGATGTAAGTTAAAATTATATGTAAAAGAAAATTAAAACCTAAGGAGAAAAAAACCCAGCCATTCAATCTACATTTTATTACCAAGTAAAAATAAAGTTTATGGGTAAAGACTGGCTAAGGAGAATCTTCTGTAGAAAGGCCAAGGCGGAAATATTCATTGCCATTGAAGGCATTTAAGAATCCTCTTCAGCCAGGTGAAAGAGATTAGTTAGAGAAATTTACCTCAACACAGAGGGAAGAATAGAAGAAATGTTAAATGTGTAGGTAAATATGAGAGATGATTTTTCTTATTTTAGAGAGTTTATCCCCCCCCCACTTCGTTTTTTTTTTTAAAACAACAAAATCTCCTCATGTAGATGAGACTGGCCTGAAACTTCCTGTGTGGTGCTGGGATTACAGTCTTGAGCCACCAAGCCTGGCTCATTCATTTTTAATTTCCCTGAAAGGCAACTGGCAAGTTACTGTGAAGAGGAGCAAGAGGTTTGCCGTCAATATTCGCAGCCAAGAGGAGGGAGATGAAATCATGCTTTTCCAGTTCTCACTAACTGCACGGCCTTGAAATTACATCAAGAAAAACAAAAGAAAATTGAGAGACAATGGACAGGAATCCAGAATTTTAATTGGAAGAGGTTTCAACACGTGTCTTCCGATGAGTGACATATAATTAAGGAGAAAACCTAGTAATATATGGAATATTTCAGTAGCACTTGCAACTAACGGAATCTAAAATGATGTTTGAAAAAAATGATTGCATTGAAAAAGAGCAGGGCATACATTCTCCGAACACACTAGGCACACTTTCTAAGTATAGCGTTTGGAGACAAAACAAGCCGCACCAAGTTCCCGTAGATTAAAAGCTCCCAACGGTGACTTTTTATCTGTCAGAAGTGTGTTAGAAATCAGTAACAGAAATATACCCAGAACAGTTCCAAAAGATTTTGAACTTTAACAGCATTCTTCTGATAATCTACAAGTTGAAGAGGGGCTAATAAATAAATTGACAACTTGGCCGATTGAGTGAAAATTAAATGAAAATGCATTAAAGTAGGTAAACTGCTTAGTACGCAGAGAAAATGTGTGGCTTTCTGTTCTTATATTTTTTTTAAAAAAAGACTATTAAAATATTTCTAGCTTCTATTCAACATAAGTCTATCCCAAAGGAAAGAGAAGATGGATCATAATAAAGATGGGAAGTGCTAAGATACAGATCAGCGGTAGAGCATGATTTGTTCATATGAGATTGGGGTTTTTAACCCAGAACCAGCCCCCAAAAAATCTGGAAGAGGAACTAATGAACTAGAAAACAGAAGATAAAAAAAACCAATGATTCTAAGAATTTATTCTGTGAGAAGGAAGTAAAATTGGTAAACCTCTAGCAGACAGACAGATAGGCAGACTAATAGAGAGATATAATTTGCATTAATTATCAATTGCACAAGAAGAAGTTGAGTCTGTAAATACTATAAATATAGTGAATGACAATTCTTAAATTTTCTTTTCATTTTATGTTTGTGGGAATATGAATGAGTTTTCTTGATGTAAATACATTTAACAACTTGGTTGGAAAAGGCAACTCCATGGAAATGCACCGAACCAAAGTTTGCTATAGAAGAACATAATCTTGTTAATCAGCTACTGGAATTAGTTGTCAATAGTCTTGCTAAAGAAAGTATCTAGGTTTAAGTGTGAAATGTTACTTTTAAATCCTGTGCTTGAACACTGGTCACATGCATTAGTTTGGAAAATTGTAGGACATTTAGGAGCTAGAGCGTTTTCAATGGGACCAGGTCTTGAGGATTTATAGTATAGAATCATTTACTGTTCTCTAGACTGCCAGGCTTGCCTCATGTTCCTGGTGCCAAGTCTTCTCTGCCTGGTGGACTCTCTCCTTCTGGAACTGTAAGACAAAATAACCTTTTTCTCCTCCAAACTGTTTTTTGTTGGGGTGTTTCATCATAGCAGCAGAATAGTAACTAACACAGCTTGGCTGGAGTTATTAATGATTATCTATTTATTTTCCCATAAAAACAGCAGAGAATTCCTCTCTTCAGTCTCTAAGTCTAAACTCAACATCACCTGATAGCAAAACCAGACAAACACATTATATATAAAACAATATGTCTCTAAAACATAATTAATTCTTAACAGAAATATCAACAAATCCAATACACAATATCTTGAGTCATATTTCCCAATCAAGAGTTTATACCAGAAGTACAAGGTAGATTAACATGTATAATTCAGCCATTAGAATTAGAAAAAAAATCACCCTCAGTGAGGTAATCCAGACCCAGAAAGATGAACACGGTGTGGACTCACTTATAAGTGAATATTAGGAGTGATGCAAAGGATGACAAGCCTATAGTCCATGACCCCAGAGAAGCTAGGTAACAAGGAAAACCCTAAGAGAAACATACATGGATCTGCCTGGGAAGGGGAAATAGACAAGATCTCCCGAGAAATTGGGAACATAGGGGTTGAGGAAGAATGAAGGGCAGAAGGGGAGGGGGGAGAACATGAATGGATAAGAGGGTGGAAAGGACAGAGAGGTAGAGCCAAGAGTTATCTTGAGTGAGAAAGTCATTACGGAGCTAGCAAGAAACCAGATATTAGGGAAATTCCCAGGAATTCACAAGCACTACCCAAGCCAAAACCCTAAGCAATCGTGGAGAGGGTGCCTGAACTAGCCTTCCCCTGGAATCAGATTGATGACTTCCTTAATGACCATCAGAGAATCTTTATCCAGGAACTGATGGAAGCAGATGCAGAGATCTACAGTGAAACACTGGGCTGAGCTTCCAAAGTCCAGTCAAAGAGAGGGAGGAGTGATATATGAGCAAAGGAGACAAGGAGTGGGGATACCCACTGAAACAGCTTACCTGCATTAGTGGGAGCTCACTGACTCCTGACTGACACTGGGAAAACCTGCATTGGACCAAACTAGGCCCTCTGAATGTGGGTGACAGTTGTATGGCTGGGGCAGACTGTAGGGCCACTGGCAGTGGGACCAGGATTTATCCCTACTGCTTGAACTGGCTTTTCAGAACTCAATCCCTTTGGAGGGATACCTTGTTCAGTCTAGATATATAGTGGTGAGGGCTTTGGTCCTGCCTCAGACCAATGTGTTAGACTTTGTTGATTCCCCATGGGAAGCCTTACCCTCTCTGAGGAGTGGGTGGGGGTTGGGGAGGAAGGTGGAGGGAGCTCGGGGAGGGGAGGGAGTGGAAACTTGGATTGGTATGTAAAATGAGAAAAGATTGTTTTCTTTTAATAAACAAATTGATTTAAAAAACTTATCACAATAATGAACTCAAAAAATTACTATACAAGTCTCTTAATAGATGTAACAGTTCATTTCTTAGTGATTAATCAAGAGAAACAAATGTGCACTACAATGGAAACTTTTTATATTGGTGTTCACAGTAACTTTGTTTCAGATGGGCAAAAATCAAGTCAAAATAGATCGGCAGCTCAAACATCCATCCGTAATTAACTATGGTATTGATATAGTCACTGTATGGCTATATAAGGAAATTAATTGTTGATATAGTCAGCAATATGGTATGAATGAACTTTGAAGACATCATCATCCTAAGGGGAAAATGCCCCCCCAATGCTATATACATCTGGTCTTACAGATATAAATCTGTAAAAAATGCAAATCATGTTGACAGAAAGCAGACTAGTGATTTTCAGAAGTCAAGGGTGGGGCTATTTCATCAACTATAACTGGGTCCAGATAAACTAGGAATTTTTACTTTATGAAATTATATAAAAATGAAAGAGAGCTTACAAAATTGAGATTTTTTTTACATGGTACATTTTATATAGGCCCACTAAGACTCTCAGCAATACCTTTTCTGAAAATTTTTATTTTAAAATAAAATCCATATTTTAATAATACTTCCAAGGCATCATGACTATTAAAATATTCAGAAATATACAGAAAAAGAAAATTATCCCATCATCCAGAGATAAACACACTTCATATTTTGCAGTTTTCCTCCTAGGGCTTTGCTCATATAGTTATGAGAACATATAAAAGAAAATTGAATCATACTGTACATTTGATTTAATATCTTGCTTTTATTACTAAAACTATAAAGATAAAATATACAATGTTTATTTTTCTGGTCAAAGAACTCAAACTATCTTCGTTTATAAGTATTGTAACCCTCTAGTTAATAATTCTCTTTCCAACTTCACAAATTCCAGTTGTAAAATATGTGTTGTGTGTAGAAAGGGTAAAATGCATGTGTAAGGGTCTAATAGTGCATGCATACTCAATACATGCAGTTATGTTTGGAGGACATACATTGACATCTGGTGTCTTCATTTCTTTCCACCTTATTTACTTACATACTTATTTAGTAATTGAGCAGTTGAGTGTTTGCATGTGTGGGCCACAAGTGCCTTTCCCTATGAGCCCTCTTGCTATTTGTCTCTGCTTTATCTTTTGAGGCAGATTCTCTCCCTGACTGCGCTGACCGTAGAGCTCACCAAACCAGTCTACATGACAATGTATTGTACCGTCTCTACCTCCCCAGTTGTGCAAAACTACTTATGTGTGTAGCCCTGTGCCAAGCTACATCTGTGGGTACTTGCATTTCAACTTCAACCATCATGCTTGAGCAGCAATCTTTTTACATGCTAAACCATCTCCCTAGACCAGAAAATATGATTTATGGTGAGTTAAAACAACAGTAAAATAAAAGGCTGAAAAGGTCCTATTAATTTCTATGTAGATAAAAGCAAGTCAATTTTCAGATCATGATTCTCACATATAAGCTGATAACTCTTCCCAGTATCACATGACATAAAAATTAGAGGGTGGTGCATTAAATGTCCTGAAGCATCTGAAAGAGTTCACTGAGAACCACTCTGGGAAGAATGTCTGGTTCTAAGACCATCCTATCTGCAGAAGATTTAGCCCTGCAGCCAGTTTCTGGGCATCCTTGCTTTTAGGATATGTTTCGGCAACAGATGTAATCAACCACTCCACCATGGGAATGCATTTGGGACACAGAATCACTCCATTGCAAAGACGAGAGACGGAGCAGTGCTCTGCAGGTAGTGATGAGGTCAGAAAGGAGCTGAGAGAAAAGCCTTCGTCTGTATCTGGGGTGTGTAAACAATTTAACCATCAACTGTTAGTTCGTCTTAGAGGGAGTAAAACAGTATAGGTAGCTTTCCCTCTAGAGCTTGGCAGTCTGAACTCACATTACTGAATCATGGCAGCTAATGTGAAGACCGCACCAGGTGTGATTTCAGAGGAATGCTGTTGGTTTCAGTGAAAACAAACCAAGGAATCATGAAAGTGAGTGGAGTCTGGACTCTTAATGTTCTTTGGGGGGATCAGTCAGATTCCAGCAGAGAAAGGAGCCCCAAGGGTCAGGTCATGTAGGAAAAAGATCCAAATATGCTGAAAGGTCCAACAAAGTTCCTAATCTGATGATACTGAGAACGCATTGTTAATAGTTAATTAGCCTGGGTTGGAGGTAGTAGCTCCAAAATGGGGAATTGTGATTTATGAGCTTGGAAGCTGAACCCGAATTTCAAACTGCTTTGGATACCAGGAGGGAAGCACTGTGTAAGGAATGAGGGGCCACTGAAGGGTTTTAATCAATAAAGTAATAGGATGCTGTTGTGATTTGAAAGTTGGCTGTAATGGAGAAAATGGGAAAAAAAGGAGAACCATAAAAACTAGGTAGGACATATCCTAACTGTCTCTAAGTTGGAAATGAGGACAGTAAAGTGACAGAACAGCAGAAAGACGCATTCTGGGGTTGAAACCTGCAGGAGTCAGCAGTGCGGAGTGTGTCTGAAGGTAGAAAGAATCAAGGTGTAGACATGATTCCACCCCTTCTTCCCGCAGCCACTCGTCATTGAGTCCTGCGGAGCCCTAGAGATGCCAGAGTGCACGCAGCGGTATCATGCTGACATCCTTACTGTGAATTCTAGGGCTCTGATGCTAGGTTTGAGTTCCAACTCTGCCATTTACTGACCTTGGGTAACTTACTAATCCACATACCTCAATAGAAAAATGGACCTAATAACCATTAATAATTTGTGGGATGACTGAGAGGAATACATTAACAGTTTGGGGTCACATCTGGTATAAAGATTCATAAAGGTTTGTTAACCAAAGCCTCCTCATGCTGATGCAGGCCTGTATTAACAAGAATTGTCACACTGAGTCTACACATGTCCTACTATGTCCTAAATGTTGCCTTTTGTATGTTACTCATTTCACCATGTAATCCGATTCACTCTGTGGCTTAGTCTATCAATGACACACGAGTAGAAGATAAATGTCAACATCTTCTCAGACTTGTCCTGCCAATGTGATGGCAAGATTAACAAAGTTAAAAAAGAAGGTTGACTCTCCTTACACCTAACTCCAGTCTTCCATAATGGTGTTTCCAGATGAAACACCAACTTGCCTGTGTGGAGATATGTGTAGAGGCTAAAGACAACTCTGGAATGTCTTCCTCAATCACTTCTTCACCTTAGTTTTGGAGACAACATCTTCCATGGAACCTGAAGTACTCCTTTCAGTTAGACAGGCTGGGCATCTCTGCTGCCCAGCACTGGGGTAAAAAACACTCATTAATACGTTTGGCTTTGATGTGGGTTCTGGGGATACAAACTCAGGTCCTCATTTTGATCTGCAGGCACATTTGCCCAGCTCCTCAACAGGTATTCTTACAGTCATTTGGGGAAAATAGCATGTCTATACAATAAGGAAATTATCGTTTAAAAGACAAAGCAAAGCAAAACAAGAATGAATATATATATATATGAAAATGAAGTAGACCAGACTGGCCTCAAACTAACAGAAGTCCACCTGTTTCTGCCTCAGAGTGCTGGGATTAAAGGTATGTTACACCGTGCAAAACAAACAAACAAGAAAACAACAACAAAAAGGAATCATACTAAAAGAATAACAGAAATCCGTCAAAAAAGAATGGCTATTGGTGAAAGTCAGAATACACGTGTGTGTGTGTGTGTGTGTGTGTGTGTGTGTGTGTAGTAAGATATTTCCTAAAACTCAGTAGGAAAAGACTCCGAAGTTTAAAGAGGAAGGGAAGACTGCTGAACTGTGGGTAGAAACAAACAACAAAAGGAAAGATAAGAAGATAGAGACATGTATTCCAAAACCTGTCCAGAATGACAGGGTAGAAGGACACAGAAAACAAATAAATAATAGAAGAAAGTTTTCCAATATCTAGGAGGATAACTATATGTTTTTCTTTGAGTTTGCCTTCTTATTTAGCTTCTCTAGGATCACGAATTATAGGCTCAATGTCCTCTAATTATGGCTAGAATCCACTTATGAGTGAGTACATACCGTATTTATCTTTTTGGGTCTGGGTTACCTCACCCAGGATAGTGTTTCTATTTCCACCCATTTGCATGCAAAATTCAAGATGTCATTGCTTTTTACCGCTGAGTAGTACTCTAATACATATATATTCCACACTTTCTTTATCCATTCTTCAATTGAGGGACATCTAGGTTGCTTCCAGGTTCTGGCTATTACAAATAAAGGAGCTATGAACATAGTTGAACAAATGCTTTTGTAGTATGATAGGGCATCTCTTGGGTATATTCCCAAGAGTGGTATTGCTGGATCCTGGGGTAGGTTGATCCAGAATTTCCTGAGAAAACCACCATACTGCTTTCCAAAGTGGTTGCACAAGTTTGCATTCCCACCAGCAATGGATGATGAGTGTTCCCCTTACTCCACATCCTCTCCAGCAAAGGCTATCATTGGTGTTTTTTATTTTAGCCATTCTGACAGGTCTAAGACAGTATCTCAAAGTTGTTTTGATTTGCATTTCCCTGATTGCTAAGGAGGTTGATCATGACCTTAAGTGTCTTTTGGCCATTTTAACTTCTTCTGTTGAGAATTCTCTCTTCAGTTCAGTGCCCCATTCTTTAAGTGGGTTAATTAGCATTTTAAAGTCTAGTTTCTTGAGTTCTTTATATATTTTGGAGATCAGACCTTTGTCTGTTGCAGGGTTGGTGAAGATCTTCTCCCAATCAGTAGGTTGCTGATTTGCCAGGCAAAAACCGAGAGATTGGGGGTGAGGGCGGGGTGGGGGGTAAGGGGAGAGGGGGAGAGAGAAGTGAGAAGGGGAGGATGGGAAGAGTTTGGGGGTATGGGATGGTTGAGATGGAGGAAGGGTGGATATGGGAGCAGGGAAGTATATATCTTAATTAAGGGAGCTATTTTAGGGTTGGCAAGAGACCTGACTCTAGAGGGGGTTCCCAGGTGTCCAAGGAGATGTCCCCAGCTTGTTCCTTGGGCTGCTGAGGAGAGGACACCTGATCTGGCCCTATCCTATAGCCACACTGATGAATATCTTGCATATCACCATAGAACCTTCATCTGGCGATGGATGGAGATAGTGACAGAGACCCACATTGGAACACTGGACTGAGCTCCAAAGGTTCAAATGAGGAGCAGAAGAAGGGAGAACATGAGCAAGGAAGTCAGGACGCGAGGGGTGTGCCCACCCACTGAGACGGCAGGGCTGATCTAATGGAAACTCACCAAGTCCAGCTGGACTGGGACTGATGGAGCATGTGATCAAACTGGACTCTCTGAACAAGGCTGACAATGAGAGCTGACTGAGAAGCCAAGGACAATGGCACTGGGTTTTGATTCTACTGCATGTACTGGCTTTGTGGGAGCCTAGTCTGGAAACTCACCTTCCTAGACCTGGATGGAGTGAGGAGGACCTTGAACTTCCCACAGGGCAGGGAACCCTGACTGCTCTTTGGACTGGAGAGGAAGGGTGAGGGGGGTTGGAGGGAGGGAGAGAGAAATGGGAGGAGGTGGAAATTTTTAATAAAAAATTTGAAAAAAAGAAAGCTTTCCTAGGATAAATATGTAAAATATGGTGCTTACATTTTTTTCTGTCCATTTATTTCTTACCATTATAGACCTGTGGACCAATAAGGAAAAAAAATTGGCATTTTTAAAACCTGGGATATAAACATTCTAAACACAAATAATAATAGCAAAATATTTATACATTTAGGCACATCCCAGTGGCATTTCTAAACTCCCAGGGTAAAGGTAATATCTTAAGTCAGCTAATTTAAAAATTAAAATAAAATATCATCTTAAAAACTAATTTTTTGTATTAATATTTATTTTCAAAAGCATAGTATTTCTTGTTTGGGATGCTTTTTCATGTGGACTGTAGAACACTGACAAGAAAAATCTTTAAAATGGGTAATTTTGAAGCTAGAATTTTGTTACCAGACAAACTGTCATTTCAGTATAATATCAAGTAAAATGTTCTTACTCAATATTTCTACATCCCAGAAATTTGATCTCCCACACACATACCCTTTTTGTAAAAACAAAATAAAACAACAAAAACCAAAATAAACAAAAACAAAAAAATTAACTGTGGAGTTTCAAAAATTTTAAAGTAGGTTTAAGAGTATACTACAATAAGTCAGAAAAATAAAAATTATCCAGGAGACAACACAAAAAATAAAAGCCAATGTGATCAATTGGTAACAACTTAGAAACTCATTTGTCTGCACAGGACAAGAGACGTTAAGCATGCCTCCAAGAAAACATAGCTGCTATAAAAATTCAGGATTGAAAATAGAGTTTAAATGTACTACAGTACTGATTATTGATACCCCACAGAACAACATATATGAAAAAGTTATAAGTTATAAGACGTTATAGGTATAGTTTTATACTGATGAGGTGAAGACATATTTTCTCCTGAATTAACCATAGAAATAATATTTTCCTCCAGGTAAAACAAATATAAGAAATACATGTTCTAATTATAAAATGATTTAAAGGGAGCCTGCATCTAGGCTATTGATGTGGTGGGAGAGGATTCTGGGAGGAAAAGCAGTCTTCAAGAGTAAGGCAGCAACCTCAGAGGCATGTCCACAGGGTTTGTAAGTGGCTTGGCTATACCTGTGAAACTGAGGTGTTCAGGTGGGAGGTCAAACAGTCCACAGGTCTGGAATACAAAGCTGTAACTGAAAAGCTCCCACAACGAGTGTGGGAGATTTTCCAGTCACGTAAACCGAGTGAGCCTGGGTCTGCTTGTGGTCACAGGAAGAAGTGCTGGAAAACCTTTTTTGTTGTTGTTGTTTAAAATGAGAAGAGATAAGAAACACAGACACTGCAGGCGATAAAGGGTCCCTGCATCTAGAAATGGAAGGCCTAGGAATGCGCACTATTTTAGAAAGGGAAAAGGAATGTCCAGAAAAGAATCTCAGGGGATGGAAGCTGGGACTGAGGAAGGACCAGAGGCTGATACCAGTTCTTAGTTAGGATGAAAAGAGCAAGGCCAACATAAATGTGGGAGGGTCTCTATAGTAGGCTGTCAAGTCTGCTGGTTCTTTGTATAGTAGGCAGAGCTGGGTTATACCTCAGGTCAGTTTTCGGATTTCTGTGAGGCCTCTGCACTGATTTCCATAGTGACTGAACTAGTTTTACAATCCCAACAACAGAGGAGAAAAACTCACTTTCGCCACACCATCGATAGCGTTTGTTGATGGTAGCCTTTCTGATAGAACCACAAGGCAGTTTTAATTTGAATTTGTCTGACAGCTAGAGATGATGGATAATTTTAAAAATGATTTATTGCCCAGTTGTATTTCTTCTTTTGAGGACCATTTGCTCAGATCATTAACCTATTTATAGAATGGCAGTTTGGGGGAGAGTGGGTGGATTTTTATCACTACAGCCCCTCAAATATTCTAGATGTTAACTCTGTGTCTGAATTAGAGATGACAAGGATATTCTCCACCCTAGAGGTTGTCTTTCTATTCTGTTGATGGTTTATTTTGCTGCGAGGGAACTTTTAAATTTCATGTGCTCTTATTTGCCAGTTCTTGGGTCTGATTGCCATAGTACCGGGGTTCAGCTCAGAAATTTAGTGCCTAGACTTACATCCTAGAGTATTTTCTCTGTGTTTACCTTGAGAAGTTTCAGTATTTCTGGTTTTAGTTTAAAGGCTTTAATCCAGTTCAAGTTGCTTATTTATTTTCACACATATTTTGCTAATTCTTTGAACATGTCATAGATGTATTCAAAGTAGCTTGATTATATCCATCACATCCAGTACTCACTCTTCCTGTTCCAGTTTCCCTAAGTCCCCTTAACATATCTGCATCCAAACTTCAAGTATTTTCCTTTTATTCCTTTTTTTCTCCATATAACTCACTAATAATGAGTCGAGCTAGTATTGACCCTCTAAGCCTGGTTGTGGGACCAACCCCTGGGGAATAGGGAACCTACCAGTGGCCACACCCTCAGGGAAACAGGACTCTCTTCCCTCAACCAACCCTCAAGGCTTGGTGGCTCCCGAGCCTAGGGAGTCCTTCTCCTGACCATGCTGCTGTTAAAACTGACTTCATACTGTGCAGGTTGAATTAACTCTTGTTCAAGGTGGGAAATTTTGCAACTATTATTTTTTTATAGAATATTCAGTTTTGCCAACAATTGTTTGTTAAAACTGTAGTCTTTTATTTCAGTACATGCTTTTGACAATTCTGTCAAAAATTAGGTGTACATAGCTGTTTTTATTTATCTCTAGACATTGTATTACAACCCACTGTTCTACGCCTCTGTTTTGCTTCTGGTGTCATGCTGTCTTTATCAGTGGGGATCTGCAGTAGGGTTTGAGGGAAAATGATGTGATGCCTGCCACAGGTTTGCTCTTTCTGCTTCAAATGGCTTCGCCTATCCAGGATCCTTTGTGTTTCTGCATGAAATTTAGAGTTGTTTTGTATAGTTCCATGAAGATCGTCATTGGGATTTTTATGGTGATTGCATTGATTCTGTAGATGGCTTTTAGTGCAGATGAATGGCAGATAAAAGCATAGTGCATATACTCAAGGAAAAATGAAATTTGCCAGAAAATGGATTTGATTGCAAAACATACGAAGCAAGGTAACTCAGGCTCAGAAAGACACAAGCGTTTGTTCTCTTTCACACTGGATCCTAGCCTCTAAACTGTTCAATATGCATGTCCAGGTGAGAGTAACTTGGCTAAATCCCAGGAAACTAGAAAAGGGTTCATGAAACTTAACATAAAGAGGACTCCAGTGGGGACATGGGAGGTGATAAGGACAATGGAACAAAGTAGAAAGGCGAAATACGACAGTGAAATGGGTCCAGTATGGAAAGGGAGCAAGGGGATGAGATGGAATTTAGATGCATTGCCGGCAACAGAAAGGAACTAAAACCCCACATGGAAAGATAATACTTTGTGAGCTAATCTTTAAAAACTGCAGAGAAGGGAAAAGATCTGACACTTGGCAAGAACTAGAGACCCACTTCTGTCTAGTGAGGGAGATGAGAACTGGCAGAATAATTTGCGCATGGCACGTAAAACTCATCAGTCACCACAGGCCTTACAATGGGTTGCTGAGGAGAAAGAAAGCCTCCAGTCCCAGCCATTATCACACAACTGTGACGTCGCAAGCCAGTCTAGATAGAGAAAGCGAAGTCGACTTACTCATATTGTTGAATGTCCAAGTCAGGATTAGATACTTGATGCATAGAAGCTAGTGTTGCACAATTTGCCTCTTTGAGAATGTTATAGAATGCTGGATTACAGAATACGAAACATTGTCCAGCCATGCTTTTGTAAAAGAAGTAAGATTTCTGGCTGGAGGTTACAGTCTTGCTGACTTTGATTATCTTTCACCTGACATAAAGGCAAACCCATGGTTAAAGCATCCTGCTGAGTGCTCTGTAAACAATCACATTGTCACACAATGACTCAGTGGGCACTATTTACTATCAGGGCACCACAGTGCAGCTCAGTGAAGCTATGCCTTTGGCTTGTGGAGCCAACTAGGGCATGTCTTTCAAACGGGCTTTGCAAAAAGAGGGCTGATGGATTTTCATGTAACTGGAAAGCCAGGGTTTGGGGGCCACACCATGGTTATGAACCCATTAAACTTGATCTGCAGAAAGTAGCCACATTTATTCAGTGGTCATTAAACCCCCATAGCTCTACTTTGGGGGATTTAGTGAGGGGAAAGTTGCTGAGCCCATGAATGTATAATGCCACACCTAAAATATTTGACCTCAGAATAGATACGTCAAATATACTCCCATCAAGCAACACAGTTATTTTCTATAGTAACCACACAATCAACAGTCACAATAAAATAATCAACGCTCTTGATCTTTCCTCAGATCAATTTAAAAACAGATAGTTAAGGTATCATTCACAATAAGATATTCTGGATAGGAATGGAAAGTTACCAAAGAAAAATACACATTGCTTTGTGCTTTAAGAGAGAAGTACAATAGAGAATCGAACTAGTCAGATGGGATCACACCCTGAAATAATAAAAATATTCTCACTTTCTGTGTTTATAACTATCATAGTATTTTTGTTTAGCTCGAATCAAACCATTTAATTTCTGGAATATAGAAGACAAAAGATGTGGAAATGGAAGCTTCCTTTCAGCCAGCCACCATAGTAGATCCTTTAGGACTATGCTCTTGGAACAAACACAGGTAGCTGTGTCTCTATGTGTTAGAGACTGGTGACTGAGGGTTCCTCCAATTAGCTTCCAAAAACGAAACATGACCACTTAAGGAATAAGTAACAAAACATGCACTAATTCGAAGACTATACACATATTACTTGAACTCCGCAGGGTATACAGCAACTACTTAGAGTTTAGACTCAAAAAAGACTTTGAAGAGGAGATTTTTATTACTGGAGAGTTTAGAATCTCCAGCACCTAAGGATACCAAAATAGCAGTCAAACTTTAATCAGTCTTCATATTTTTACTCTATTTTGCACAGACAGTGAACAGCCCTACTGCCTATACCCAGAATGCACCACTCTTACTGTGCGTGTCTTGGCATACCAGAGTTATAGGTCCTAAAGCTCCAGAAGTATGCACATCTCAAGGAGTTGAGTAGTTAGAACCACTTGTATTAATCAGTCAGACATTGCCTTGTGACATCAGAAAAGTCGTATGTCTCAGAATAACAGGTGTAAAAGCCACTGTACTGGCTGCCTTTGTCATTGCTGTGACAAAACACCTGTTCAAAGTAGTGGAAGCAAGAGTTTATCATTTAAAGGACATGTTCGTCACAGCAGGAAAGGCTGAGTGCCAAGGTGCACGAAGCAAGTGGTCTCACTGCATCTACAGCCAGAAAGCAAAGAGCAATGAACACTGGTGCACAGCTGGCTTTCTCCTTTTTATTTGGTCTAGGACCCAAGACCACGAGTGGTAGTGCCCACATTTGGAGAGGATCTTTGAACCTCTCTGAACTCAGTCTAGAAACTGTTTCACAAACATGATCAGAGGTTTGACTCTCAGGCGATTCCTGATTTTGTCAAGATGACAATCAATATTAACCACCAGAACCACTACATAGGAGTACTCATTTAAAGCTAGGAAGGGATTTAAACAAACTAGCTAATGTAAGTACAGAGATGTCCACTGAAGTTGTATCTCTATATGCAATGTTCTGTCTTTAGAATGCATATTTTAGAAGCTCTCCTGAGTAGGGAGATGCATTAGTAACTCAATATGGTGGTAAAACTGAGCAAGACACTTCCATTTGTGTGCACGTTGCTAAGACTTAGATTTGAACTATGTCTACAAAGGCTCATGCATGGAAGCATTGATCCCCAAGCCAGTACTGGCATAGAGGGGTGATTGGATTATAAAGACACTAAGTTCATCAATAGATTAATTTATTGATAAATAGGATGGTGACTGGTAAACTCTTTTGTAAGAACTTGGTCAATGTAAATGTACTTTTGAAAGGTATACCGGTCCTTGGTTCTTTTATCTCTCCCTCTCTTCCTCCCCCCTCTTTCTTTCTCTAATTTTTGGCCACCATGAGATGAACAGCTCTTCCCCTCTCTCCTCCCCCCCTCTCTTTATCTACTCTCTGTTCCCCTCTCTTTCTCTTTTTCATCCCTCTCCATTCTCTCCCTCTTTCCCTCTCTTTTCCCCTCTTGCCCTCCCTCCTCTTTCTTTCCTCTGGTCACCATGAGGTGAACAGCAGCCTCCTTTGTTACAAGTTTTTAGTGCCATAAAGCTCTGCCCAGTCACAGACCTGAGGCAAGTTCAGGAGACCATGAAGCATAACCTTCTAAACCAGGACTCAAAATAGATCCTTTCAAAATTGTTACTGTATTTTGTCACAACAACGACAGTTGATTAAAGTCAGATGTTAATAATTCAAGGAATAGTTAGCTCCAACATTTCACTTTGCATCTTACAAAAACATCTGAAATACAACTCCCACTGTCTTTATTTTATATTTGAGTGACGTGAGGCTATGAGTGGGTTGGTGATCCCCAAATGTTAAGGAGTTGTTACTTGATATACTGGGACTTGGAGCTCAATTTAAGAATGCAATGCACTTTCTGTGATTCAGTTCTGAAGTGAGGTAATAACAGGGCCGGTCTTAGATGGGGTGATGAAAAGAAGTGCTTATGACTTGCAGGGAGGTTTCATCTGTTATTCAGTAGTAGTTCAGATCCCATTATGTTTCATACACCAGTCTTGCTCATTTTCACCTTGTCTACCTGGCAGATGCCTTCACATTTGAAAAATCCTGTCTCAGGAGAATTGTTCATCTATGAAACCTTCTCAAAGACAGAATTAGTTGTTTTTTCCTTTATGTGCCCAGTGGATCTCATCACACATACTGCCTGCCTCCCATCCCTTATCAGGCTAAATCATATATCTCTAAATCCGACTGTGAACTCCTGAGACCAGAAGCTGAGTTTTTCCAATTTGTATTCCTGGTGTCTAGAAAGGTGTGTGGCACGTAGCAGACTCACAGTACATCTTGAACAATAGACATCCAATTTCTGGGGAAAAAAACAAGACTGAAATTATTTGTGATTGAGACCCAGTCAAGGCAGCATCCCCTTTCCAGACAGGGAAGACAGTGCCCATTCAGTTCTTGCTTCCTCTTAGAGATGAGAGATCAGAAACTGAGACAATTACATCACCGACTCCACTTCCAAACGCCAATATATGCAAAATGCAAAATTACCGTGTAATGAAATCGATATTCGATTTCTTAGTGTTGCTAATACCTTCCAAGCTAATCATATATCATATCAGCAAACAGAAAATATTAACGATAGAATGAGTCTGTGGAAGTCATGTTGCTTAACGACCTAATTTTATATGTGAGAAAATCAAGATCCCTAGAGACAATCCCACTTGGGTTTCATGTCTGGTCAGTGGGAAAACCAAAGCAGTGAGGACTTTCTAACAGCCTTTGGCCTTCCTATGATCTAAAGGGGACGGATAGAAGAACAAACAGAGGAATCACCTTGGGTAGAGCGTACTTATATGCCTACCCACCCAGTCCATGCTCAGGAACATACGGTGGGTAAAACAAGAGTTCAGTTCTTACACCGACCACTTGCACAGATGTGTCATGCCTTTGACCAGACACTGCACCCTAGATTGTTCTTTCCTTTTGTTACTTCCAGATACTGTCCTGGAAAGAAAGTACAACACAATTCTCCTCTTAAACAGTAAACACCACAAATAGTTTTGCAGCAAGGAAGGATTTCCTGAAGCCCCGTGTCAGGAGGGGCTTTAGAGTAGTGCAGCTGGAGAGACACTGTAGCCCAACTCAAAGAGCCCAGTGCCACCCCTCACCTACTCTATCACCATGGGCAAACCTCTCATTTGTTGAATCTTTCTTTTCTGTGCATTAATGAGGATATGTGGATGAAGCACAAGCATGAAATGACCACGTACCACTAAGAGAATGCAATGGAAATGGAAGTCTACCTGTATGAAACTTTCCACCCCAAACTACAATTCCAGTTTATTCATGAGAAAACCATCAAACTCATACTGAAGAATGTTCTGTCAAGTAACTATGCAACACATGGCCAAACTAACAGTAAGGAACATTGAAGAAGCAGCGAGAGACTTTCATCGCCCAGATGGGACTAAGGAAGCATTATGGCTATTCAAAGGCATACTCCAAATTGGATAGGAAAGATATTTTGTTGAAATATTGGGAAATCTAAAACAACCCATAAATCGGTTGGAAGTTACATACTGAAGTTGGTGTCTATGTTGTGATAAAGGCAAAGCATATAGTAATGGAAGACATATAGGCTTCCTGGAAAGTCCCAGCATTATCTTCGTAACATTTTGTGAGCCAAAACTTTTCCAACATAAAAAATTTTTAAGATGACAATTATAGTGGTACTAAACAGTGTACCACTCTCTAGGCCTGCTTCTACCACTGCAAACTTAGTGTGAAATGTCACTTGTCTTATGTTGTCTTCTTATGGATTACCTTAGATGGCAAAAGAGATTTCAGGGGTATGATTAGATTAAGATTTTGTAATTCACAGATTATTCCAAGGTTATGTAGATGAACTAGATACAATCACAACTTTTATTTTAAAATTCCCTTTGACTTGTTTTGTAGTTCACCTAGTCTTGAACTCATAGTTACCCTGTCACAGTGTCCTCAGTGCTGGGGTTATAGGTACATGTCACCATGTCTAGCAAGCATTACTACATGAGAGACAAGACTTTCAGAATCTAAGAAGGAATATGAGAGCAGAGGCTAGGGCATTGTTATGGAAAAAGGGATGTAGGGGTCCAGAAGGTGGGAAATGCTATTGCTTTCCTTCTTCTACTACTTTACTTCTTCAGATAGTCTTTAGTAAAAGAAAAGAAAGCAATATCCTTTTCAAAGGATATTAATTCTCTGTTCAAGACATGAAGATGCTGTGTCAGAACAATGTCCTCTCCTTCATTTTCAAATGTCATGCTATGATCAATACAGGCTCTTTTTAATTTTGTTGTTTTTGATAAATTCATTTGACCATATCCACCTCAATTCTCCTTCAACTTCTTCTGTGTCCCCACAAATCCCCCTCTCAAATTCATAATTCTCTCTGTTCCTTTCTCTGCCTCTCTATCTGCTTTGTTTTTCGTTCACTACGTCCAATTAGCGTTGCCTGTATGTACATGCGTATAAGACTGAACATTGGTGGTGAGGGCAACTCATCAGGGGGCTCATTTTTGGAAAAAAATGATTGATTTGTCCTCCCTCAGAAACTGACAACTGCCTGCAACTGCTTGACTAAGGGTGGGATCTGTGAGTCCCTCCCCACCAATGCTGAGGTATTGGCTGGTGTGGTTTGTGCAGGTAGCTGTAGCCATTGAGAATTAATGGGTGCAACATCCCTGTAATTTCGGCAGGCACCAGTTTTTAGTAGTTCTCCAATATGGGTGGTCTCTCCACTGTTCACTATGCTGAGCATTTTAGAAGCAGGCTTTGTGGCCTCTGCACAAAGAAATGAGAACCACTGTGTTTGGTCAAATTCTAAGATGACCCAAGGATTCTTAATTTCAATAGTAAACAACTTTAGAATGAAAAGCATCTTTTTATCTGATGGAATTCCACCCTTCCCATTACTGTTCATGGTAAAAATGAAGAAAGTTTGCAGATATGAATAAACACTGTCTACCAATCGACTGTGAGTTATCCAAATGACCATTACTCTGAATGGGTCTGATCTTTAATGAAAGAGAACATAGAACTTCCCAAAGTCCCCAAGCAGAGATTTAAGGTGAGAGAAATACCTTCTTGATATCGTTGAAGCAATAGCCAATATGAAGAAGAAACCCTCCTGAGCCTAAGCCCTCAGCCCTAGAGAGGAAGCAAACTCTTCCAAGTCCATTAGGAGCACAGCATCAGACAAACATAAGTTAAAATGATGCTTTTGACAGAGTGATCATTGAGAACCCAGCTAAGTCATGTTCAGATTCTGACCCAGGGAATCTTGGAGACAGTAAATATGTGTTGATTACGGTAAGTGGGGATGGTTAACACAGCAACATCAACCACTGCGGGTTCTGTTTACTAAAGGAGAGATACTGGGTATTTATGATCCCCGAAGCATCCTAGATCAGCAAGAACCTTGTCTTCTTGTTTGTTTTCTTGCCTAGGATTGTTGGGGAGAGCTATTTGTATCACTGGTGTCAAGCCTGAGACTTTTTTTTTCTAAACAAAAGGAACAGGCCTTTGGCAAAACACAGCTAATTAGACTTCCGTATGCCACCACAGGTGGTTGGAGATAATTACATTCATCTAATAGTCTTGAGATTTAAAGACTACCCAGCAAGGAAATGCTGAAAAATAGTGTTCAGGGAGGGTTTACTGTCCAAGATGAGCCACTTGTACTTGACTTTAGAGAAAGCAGCATCGGATGCCATGGTGAGCTAATGAAGCTCCTTAGTTCCAGTCCTGATCATAAATATTAGCAGTTGTGGCAAGTTCTTCTGTTGATTGTTCTGACGGCCAAGGACTCAGCTTCAGGATATTGTGGTTATTTCCGTATCTTCAGGGAGAAGTAATGGCTCCTAACTCTTTCTCTGTCCTCCTGTTACTCCCAGAACCTCTATTCAAATATTAAGTATGGTCTATGAGCCTTTCCATGAGTCAGTGTCTGACCATACTCACCTGGCCTCTGTCACTTTGCACTCACCAGAATGACCTTTGCTCTGTTCCTCATGTATATCTTGCCCCTGCCTGCCATCACACAGACCTTACTACCTGGAACCCATCTCTGAGTCCATTTATTAGACTAGTGGGTAGTGTCCTGTCTAATCTCTGGTTCTAACTTGCTGTGGCTTTATAGGTAGGGACTCCCTGAATTTAGATGATTCCTACTAGACTTTAAAACAGTAGTTCTCAACCTCCTTAGTGCTGTAACCTACTAATACAGTTCTTGGTGTTGTGGTGACCCCCCAACCATAAAATTATTTGCTGCTACTTCGTAACTGTAATTTTTGCAACGGTTATGACTTGTAATGTAAATTTCTGATATGCAGGATATCTGATATGTGGCCGCCAAAAGGGTTGTGACCCACAGGTTGAGAAGTACGGCCCTAAAGCATGCAGTGTTGGGTCAGCAAGACAGCTTCTCAGGTAAAGTGCTTATTATGCAGGCCTAATGATCCCAATTTGATACCCACAACCTACAAAAAAGTGAAAGGCAAGAACTGGCTCCACACAATTGTTTGTTGACTTCAACACATGTCTAGTAACACACACATGCCTGTGTTCATGCTTCTTAGACACAAAATAAAATTGAGAATAACAATGATTTCCCTTTGCATGCATTGGAGTTCATACTGTTATCATTACCATCATCATCATCATCATCATCATCATCATTATCATTACTTCAAGGGCTGAGGATCATGTCTGTAGAATCAGGCCTTTCTTTTATCTTATTCTTTCTTTTGTGCTTGTTCTGACCCAAGTCAATTAAGCAGATATGCAGTGACTGTTGTAGGGAAGGCCTGTGCTATATCCTGATGGTGCAGGAGATAAGAAGAGAGGAGGACCCCTGTCTTTGAAATCTTCACTCTTTCTGTCTTAGTTCAAATCATTTCTTTTTACTTGAATTTTGCAATATTGTCAACCTCTTCCTTGTTTCTTCAGAGTCTTCGGCGTCTGGACTATCAACTGTTACATCACTTCATGATTAGACCCCTGTTGCTCTCTAGTGTAAATGCCCAGAGCTCCCCTTACTCTACTGAGCCATGCACCTTTCCAGGTTTCTAAGCCTTTGCCTATCTTGCTTTTCTTTCTGAAATTCCATTTCTCTTCCTCCCCTGTAGAGGGCTGCTGATCCTCAGGGCTGTGCCTCCCCTTCTGAGGGTTAGTAACTCCCAAAGACTTCTGAGAGGCGTCCTGGAAATATTGTACGATAGCAGCCATTTATCTGTCTTTCTCCCATTGCCTCCTGAGATTGAGGCCAGGGAAAGATCTTTAGAATTGTGTCTCAGGGCCAAATATAACTTTTTCTAGGGAGGTCAAAGGAGAGCATCCTGGGTCACTGTGCTGAGGGGCTTGGGTCTAGGCACCTGGGATGAGCCTCAGCAGCTCATAGAATCTAAGAGGGGTTTTCACCTTCTCCAGAGCTTCATAAGATTGAGAAAATACATAATCCATGGGTGTAATGCAGAGTGTTAGAAGGAAAGCAAGCACAGATCATTTTGTTTTAGGATTAAAAAGAGACTTCCCTTGCGAACCTTACCACACAAAGCACATATTGGGATGTCCAGGGGTTGCATATTATTTCTAACAAGTGACTCCCTTATATATTGCAAGCCCTAGAAGTTAAACATCATCACTTTATGCCATAACATTCCACAGCATACTGTCTCCTCCTAAGGGAAGATGCTCATTTTGTAACAAGTAGAACATGGATAGACAGTGTTTGGCACATACTCCAGAAGTGTGTTAAAGACATGTGTGTATTTACACTAAATTAAAAAATGTGTTTTATATATATGCGATATGTTTATAACACACATTTTTATTATTTAATAAATATAATTTAAATGGTACTAAACAAACTTTCTGCTAACTCCTCAACAGCATAATTAGCCTAATACTGTTTTTTTGTGTGAACATATATATGTTATTTATTTTGCTCTTGTTACTTAACAGTTTCACACATTTCTGCGATGAAATCTAGTCATTTCATCCCCACCTCCTCTCCTCGCCACTCCCCCTCTCACTGGAGTCCTTCTTTTCAACAAGTCCCTTGCGCACTGAACGTTTTAATCCTCTTTTCCTGTGTGGTTCACAGAGGGTGGGTGGGGGGTTACTGACTGGAATTGTGCAACTTATCTGTGGCCACTCCATTGAGGAAAGTAGCATCCTCTTCCCCCAACAACCTTTAACTGCCTATAGTTGGAGCCCAGAGACATATTGTGTGTGTGTGTGTGTGTGTGTGTGTGTTCTCCACCATCTCTCTCTCTCACACACACACACTGCACACAGCATAATAAGAAAACGGCTTAAATAATAAGAGTGATCTTCCTTTATTTCCATTCTGCTGTCTTCAGTGTGGCTTGTGGCTTTAGTACTCAAGCTTATTTGGCCGACTTCCTTTCACACTACAGCACGGACGGAACCAGTAATCATTTGTGTGTGTTGGTCAGTTGTCCAGAGAAAAGGAACTAATGAAATAAGGGAAGGAAGGATATGGGAGGACACAAGCATGCACGCACGTGCACACACACACACACTCACACATACAGGGGCAGTGTAGGGGAGAGGCAGGAAGACAAACAGACACCAGAGCATTTCTTATTAAATGTCTGGTAGCATGCTCTATGCTCTAATCGTTACATAAATTAGTCATTGCAGTGTTGCTGGCCAAAAGAAGAGAAGGAGGAGGAGGAAGAAGGGAGAATATTAAGTAGGAAAATTAAGAAGAGGAAGAAGAAGGAAATCACTACTGTTGTTGTAGATATTAGTTGTGTGGAGGGCGAGAACACATTTGGGCTTTGCTTGCAAAGCAGAGCCTGCTGAGGGGAGGTTAGTGAAAGGCCTATACTGAGCTGGTCAGCAAGAAATTCTGATAGATACCACACAGGCTAAATCAGGCCATTCTACACCATTATCAGCCTTGTGACTGAACTGGTTCTCTGGAGCCATGCCTTTCTGGTCTACCTAGCCCTTTAGACAGTGAGTTCAGTGTGAATAAGAGCTATGTGCCACCTCCTCTTCATTATTCCCAAACAAGGGGCTCTGCATCACGGAGGTGTTGCATAACCACCACCCAAA
Organism: Myodes glareolus; assembly: GCF_982192425.1. Taxonomy (NCBI): domain Eukaryota; kingdom Metazoa; phylum Chordata; class Mammalia; order Rodentia; family Cricetidae; genus Myodes; species Myodes glareolus. Next base: position 29,466,509 of record NC_142034.1, read on the forward strand.
CCGACCAAAGTAGGGCATTCTGGCACCAAATTAACCTTTCTCTTGCCAGTGCTGTGGCTTTGTGTGTTTCTCTCCAACACAAGTCCTCTAGCCACAACTTGTATGCATACCAGGCTGGAAATAAAGAAAAGTAAAACTCCTGAGTCAGCATCAAAGGAAAGATAAAAATTGATACCCAAGGTTGTCTCGAAAGCATAAAACTAGTCATACTAGAACTTTGGACATATATAAAGAGAATATTAAAAAAAACAAAACAAATAGTATAAGTCAGGCAAAATGCTACAGAACCATATGTTACCTAAGGGTTTGTCAATCACTGCAGGTGCTCTCTACAGAGGCATAAGAAGAAACAACGGACTCTCCTCAGTCGCTCTAATCCCATATTCACAGGTATACAGAATATAGTGGTTAATATAACTACTGCACTGTAATGAGTATAAAAACAGTTTCTCTTGACAAAATACATGTCTTTAAGTCTTTTATATCATAGAGATGGATCCCACCAGCTGTAAATATCAAGTGACAGGTATCTATGCCAACTTAAGAAGACATAGTGCATGCAACTTACACAACTGCTATTAGAAACCTGGCCACTTGTGGGTGAATTAAATTCAGTCTCTGTGCACTCTGGGCTACAGAACAATGTGCCATGTGCCGCGGCATATTTGTGAAGTTACAACCGTAGAGCGCTGAGGCTCACTAGCAGGCAGCTGGCTTTTTCCTGAGTCACCCACTCTCCTTTACCATGCATGTCTTCCTCCGAAGAACCAACCCCAGCAAGATTTATTGTTGTCCCACGACAGAAATGGTTAAAGGAATTTTGCAAGCTCCTTCTCTTTGCCCAGCTTATATGAAAAGCTCTACGGAAGCAATAGACAGGTAAAAAGACAGAGCAGTCAAGAATGAATGGATGACCTGGGACAGCACACATTTTACCTGTCCCCAAGTTTGGAACCCTCAGCCAGTTCTTTTGATCTTTTGTTCCGAGCACGAAGGGTGAGTGCGGACCACACATTGAAGCTCTGGAGAGCTGCCTTTCTGTCTCTCTCACATTTAGCAAGCTAAAAATACCAGGAGATATGTCGCCCTTCCATGTCTTTTTCCCTTTTAACTCTCATTCTTTCCTTTGCTTTCCTCCTTTTCTGATGTCTTGCAGGATAGTCTATGGTTTTTATGGTTAATACCAAGTTATTAATTCCACCTATTATGTTGAGAATAGGATCATTATGAGTAAGGGACGTGGTAGAGAAAGGACCCTCTGCTTTCCTTTTCAACTGAAGTCACAGTGTGCTTCTGGCTGTCGCCTGCCTTTGGTGCTCAGTTCACTGCCTGCATGCTGACAGCATCCACACATGACCTGTTATTTTTAGATGGTGCTTGGCTTGATCTGCTGAGTCTTCAGCATGGATTCTGATGCAGTGACATCAGTGACAGCATGTATCCCAGCAAGCTTCATTGCTGTGGTCAGTCTGTTCATGTTTCCTGTTTCATTAGTGTTAAGAACGGTCCTTCCTCTCTTGACCAAGGGCAGGCAGACAGTCTCTGCTCTCAGGTTTCTATTCTCCCTTTCTTTAGAGGAGGCTCCTATTGATGGAATAACCTGAGACTTACAGGCTTACACAGAAAAATAATGTGTCGCGTATAAGTTAGGGCTCACAAAACAAACCTTCTCTTAATGTACACAATACTCTTCTGGAGCTTTAGTTGTAAACTCTTCTGACTTTCACAATACATTTCAGGCCATGTAGCCAATGTGACATTGTAGAAATAACACTGATGTTCATCTAAATTCTGTTTTATAATTTACAAGTACAGAGAAGTATGAGATATGATTGATAAACTGATAAACGGGGTGTTGAGCATTTCCAACTCCTTAAAACTGTTTAAGGAACAAAATGAGCTGAAATAAATAGGTAAAAATATATGTGTGTTTACCTGGAACAAAGCTTCCCTGGACCACCTCCTTGTATGCCCACCAGCCTTCATGGATTTTTGGTGAATTCTGTTGAGCTAAAGGAGAAACAAACAAGAAGGTAGATTAAGATATAGCATAGGAACCGTGTTCTGGCTGTTAAATAAAAATAGTAAATAGCCATGAGATCACCTTTTACTACTCCAAAGCCAGAATCCTTAAGAATTCGCTCCCTTTTTTCTTTCAAATGTACCATTAGCATATAAATTTCTTGTCATAGATTTTTATAGCTATTTGGATATTTTAAAATTTTTATTTAAAAGAAGTTTCCAGATAATACAATTTGATGATATTCTTTCTTCTTCCCCAACTCCTCCCATATCCTCTACACCTCCCTACGCATCCAACTGGATGTTCTCTGTCTCTCAAAAATAAATATAAAAAATCAACAAGAAATATAATAACAGCAACAAAAATTCCCCAAACACAGTATGGTTCCTAAAGCAGCACACTCAGATGAAGAAGATGACATCCCCCAAAACAGAGGAGGACTTGTCTTTTTAGGTCAAGGGTACAGGAGGTCTAGGACCTCCAGACAAGCTCATAAGGTATTTAGATATTTTATGGCAGTAAAGACACAGTGATTATGTATTAGCTTATTTACCTGTTAGCTTCTTTACTTCTACACACAGACACACACAGAAACACACCACTTGTTGGACTCACATGCATACAAATCTCAAAGAGTGTGTAAAACTGTGTCCTTGTTTGTTTAGACTCTATTTATATTTTAGTTCTCAGCTATGCTGAAGACGACTCAGGAGATGCAACCAAACTTGCAATCTGTTTTGACTAAACCAAACATTAAACCTTTATTTATTATGTTAGTTTTGTTCAACCTCCCTTTTCTTAATCCTATCTTGGAGATGCACCATTTTGTGTTTCAGAGGGTGGACACAGGATGTCAGGCTTGAAAACAAGGCTTTGCGTAGACAAGGGACTTGCTAAATCCCCCTGCATTCCAGATGCACTTGTAATGTTCTTCTGTGCCTATGAGACTGGAACATTGCAGCTAGTGACACCATGGTTGAAAGGTAGCTGTTGACACACGACAAATAAAAGAGAAGTCCAACCTGAAACTGAGAGTGGAGCTTGAGACTTTGGGGACATACAGAAGAGTGACAAAGAACTGCTTGGAAGGTCGGGAATGTCATCAGCTACAAGTGGCTCAGCATGAGTCTAGGGAGTAGATGCAGCAACAGGCACCAGATTTTTAGGCCCTCTGGATTCCTATGTGTTGTATAGTCCAGATGTTTGCATTGCACTTGAAGTTCCTGAAGGCATGGCCAGCTCCAGAAAACAGATGGAGAAATCTCTGAGTGGATGGACAAAGACCACCCGTCTGGGCCAGAAAAGATGCGTTAGAATTCAGAAAGCATTTTGATAGTTTTATCTCTGAGCACTGGCACTGCATGATAGATACTGCTTCATTCTCCTCCTCAATACATTGATGGGTCACTGCCACAGGACCAAGAGGAGATTCCAAAGGCTTAGTAATTCATGACATGGGTATAGATTAGACATACTGCAGTCAAGCCGAATACCCCCACCTCCCATTTTGGAAACACTGTGTAACACTTAGCTGGGTTCAGATTAAATGTAATTCAAAGATAATACAAATGAACAAAACAGATCAAAACTAAACTTTAATATTTTACTAAATGAAACTCGATCTGGACCCTTCTGGTTCTCTAGGTAGTTTGGAAAGGACTTGTATTTCTGCAACCTTGAAAGCATTGGACTTGAACTTCATCTACCAGTGAATACGTTAGAGATACTTCAGGAAAGTTGTTATTATCTCAGACAGGAACCTTTCAGTCTTATCAAGACTCACGTGTGCTTTATCATGTCAAGACTGTTGAGAATGTAAGTAAAAACCATAGCCTTCTTTATTTACTATGACTGCCAGTTCTTGGGGATTGTCTTGATTATGTTTATGTTTCATCATTTAAATGAGGATCCATGGGGTGGACTCAACAATCTGTGTTTATACACCTTTTTACCAAGCCATTTTACAAATCTATTTTTAATTTATATTTAGCTGTATAAATGTTTGACACCTGTGTGTTTGACCATAGAGGCCAAAAGAAGGCATCAGAGTCCATGGAGCTGGAGTTATAGGTGGCTGTGAGCTACCTGATGTGTGTACTGGGAACTGAACTCATATATTTTGAAAAAACAGTCTTAACCACCAAGTCATCTCTCCAGCTTCTAGCTGAAATATATATAAATGATATATCAACAAAAATTGTTTTAAATTATATATTTTGATCATGTCCTTGTCTCTCTCTCAGATCCTCTGAGATCGTTTCCACTATCTTACCCACCCAACTTTATGTCTTCTATCTCTCATAAACAAACATAAAAAAGTTAAAACAAAAGCAAAACAGATAAAAACAAGTAAGACCCCCCCACACACACACACACAGAGAGAGAGAGAGAGAGAGAGAGAGAGAGAGAGAGAGAGAGAGAGAGAGAACAGGACAATGTGTAGAGAGTGAAAGACTTTGGAACACTCAGTCCTAAATGAGATGTCTTTATCAAACCCCTCCCCTCAAGGTTCAGGGATCTATGATGAAGAGGAGTAGGAAAGTCTGTAAAAGCCAGAAGTTACCAATGACTTCATGGAAACAGTGTCTTTGGAATAATATAGGACTGATGCATGTACAAATAAACAAACAAACAACAACAACAAAATACTTCCCAATAAACAAAAGCAAAACCATGGAGTTAATTTGATATTGGTCAGTTACTGAGCATGGGGTCTGCCGTGGCATGCATTTGATAACTCCAGTGACACTCCATTTGAGAAAAAAAAAACAGATTTTCCCTTTGCCAACAGGTATCAATTGCAAATCACTTCTTATCGGGGTGGAATCCTGTGTCCACCTCCCCACCTCAGTGCTGGGACCCCATCTGCCTTAAACCTGTGCAGTCTTGTGCATGCTGTAACAGTCTCTGTCAGTTCATATGTGCATCACTACTGTTGTGTTGTGTGCGGGAGGCACCCTTTCCATGGAGTCACCCATAACTTCTGGCTTTTTCTACCTCCTCTTTCTCATAGACCCCTGAGCTTGAGGGTAGGGATTTGATAAAGAATCTCATTTAGGACCAAGTGCTCCAAAGTCTCTCTTTTCATGCTATACAGCGCTGTGTCTCTGTTTTAATTCCTATCTATTGCAAGAAGAAACTTCTTTGAGAAGGGTTGCCTGAGGTACTGATGTGGGTTCCATCTTAATGTAGTAACCCCGACGTTTTATTAGAGTATTTGCATATATTTAAGAAGTTCACCATAAAGCTTTAATTATATCGTAACCAAGAAATTAAAAAATACCATTTTTCATAATATTGTTTCTATACACAAAACTTGTATGTAATACACTATGAAGAATCAATTAGCAAACTAGCTCTTACTGGGAAGACATGTGTAGGGCCCAAGAGCCAAGAATGGTTTTGCACTTTTAAATGCTTGAAAAAAATCAAACAGTAACAATAACTTATGATATGAAAATTATATAAAATTTAAACTTCAGTGTTCAGTGGGATTATTTATCATTTAGGCTCACTATGCTTATTTGCTTACACATTACCAACCACTGGAAGGACAGTGTCTAAAAAGCTGTAAGAGAAGTCATTTGGCTTGCAAACCCTGACATGTTTCCTCTGTTAGTCTTTACTAAAAAAGAAAGTGGTAGCAGCTAATTTATGCACAAAAAATTCAAAATAGAAAATCAACGTACTGAATGTAACAGTTTAATTGCAATTGTAATTCCATAAGAGAATTGCAAGGAACACAATTTATAATAAAACATTGTATGTTTCAACATGTACATGGTGGGGCATGACATGCCTGAACATAGAGTGAAGAAATTGGATGCTGGCTGGAAACATGTACACATAATCTCGATGTGTTGTGTAGGAGGTTTCTGAATCATGGCCTCACTGACAGACCTGATTTTCCAAAATAAGGAAAAACACACCTCTTTATGAGCATTTATTTTGTTAAAGAACAGGAGTTAATAAAAGTCTGTAAGAGATACTTTGTGTTCACATGCAACGTGGAGCTTGTTGGTTCAGAAAAATAAAACATTTTCCACTCACTTGAATATTTGCTGGGACGTGGGATCATTTATCATTGTTCGGAACTGTCTAATGTACTAGAGAACACATAGTGTCTATGCCAACCCCCCTTTGTTGGAGTTAATTGCACCTTTTTCATTATATCACTCTCAAGAGCCCTCATTAATTTCCAAAATATTTCTCTAGGAATGGTGACACCCTGTTGACAAGTCTTTGACCTATGGGACTATTTATAACATTATTTGTGTCTTCTAAATGAGCTCGAGTGAAGTATTATATTGAATGCTAAGCAGAGGACGATGTTTTATCTCAGTAGATGAAGGAGACACATCTTACAAAGGGAGAGGATGGCAGCCAATCCCCATGCACATCCTGACTCAGGCAGCTGGAAATTTTAAGAAGTAACATGAGGATAGTGGAACAGTAGTCATCCCCTGACGTGGGTGACTGGAGAGGGGAACTAAAATTTCAGCAGAAGAGAAAATAAAACACATGCACCGACAAAGAAAGTAGGAAACAAACCGGAGTCCAGAAGTTCAGCACAAATTGGGAGTGCTTAGCTCCAACACAGAATGCCACTGCAGTGGCCTGAGATGATAGCTAAGGAAAGAGAGAGGGCCTATATGGATTATGTTTTGAGCATTATACAATCTAGCAAGAAAATTGAAGAGGAGAGAGTAGTGCATGTGAGCGAGAACAAAAGGGGGGCGATGGGGGAAGCCACTCAAGACTATAGTTGATAATGGAGTCATCACTACACAGAATTTCAGTGTAACCAGAAATGAATCTTGAAAACCACATACTACATAGGTGCCAGGAAGAGCCTCTTCTCTTCTTGGCACCCAGCTAAAGCAGTGTCAAGAAGTCAAATGAAAAACGCACTGAGTGAGTGGCTAAGCAGCTTTAGAGACAAAGGCCCTTTCCCGCATATCCCATCCACCCTGGTGAACCAAGGGCAGGTGTCAGGGAACTGTATTCTGAGGTCTGACTTGCAGAATCTCTCTGGCTACACGGGAGAGTGATGGCATCAGAACTCCACTGAAGGTCCCATGAAGTAGAAGTCTGATCTGAGTCAGAGTGAATCTCATGGAGCTACACCAGTGGAGAGAAACAACATCTCATCCCTACCACAACTGAGTTCTACTAGAGCATCGTAAATATTCTCAATGAAAGAACACAGTGAGTTAAAACAAAATCTAATCAATGACCCAATGACCTCAGGACTCATTTCCTCCTATTGGGTTGCCTTGTCCAGCCTTAATAGGAGTGCTTTTGTCCTTTCGTATCCTGTTTTATCCTCTTTAGCTGTTATTTCTTTGGAGGCCTGCTCTTTTCTGAGAGGAAATGGAAGTGAGGTGAAGCTGGAGGAGAAGGGAAGTGGTGGGGAGTTGGGAGGAGTGGAGGGAGGGGAAATTGGTTGGGATGTATTGTATGAGAAAAGAAATCTATTTTCAATCAATAAACAAACTCACAAGTCCTATGTAGACATACAAGAAACATGGCAGGGCGGTGGTTGCAAATGAAGTAGTAACACTTAAAAACTATACAGTCTTTTGGAAAATGAAGAAGTCACTTTTTTGTGGGTCTTGCATGCCCAGTTCATACAGCATATCATCAAGCAGTCCAGGCAAGAGCAGTTTCTTGCCCAAATGGCTAGCCTTGTCACATTGAAGGCAAATTTCATAATGAGTTTCTTCAGTGCCCATCAACTTCTCTGAAGTAATTGGTTCTGCCAGAAGCAGACATGCCTCACTGTTAAGAAAAGTCTAATTTCTAAGTGTTGAAGATTACCTTACTAACTGAAATATAGCTCTATATATCTAGAAATCCTAACTAGCGTGAGTACAAGTTTTACTATTACAAATGACTATCTATTAATTTTTAATTATGCATTATGCTTTTAAATGAGCTCCACAAACACAATACCTTAAACAAGAGTAGAAATACACATATAATAAAATTGATCTTAAATTTGTATCAATAGATCAACATCCTTACCAATGCAAAGTATTCATCTCTATATCATATGCCCCTTATTTCTTTCTTTGAAAAGACTTTGGTTGTGACCATTCACTATTTATAATCACAGTACTAGGGAAGCAGAGATGGGTGAATCTCTGAGTTTGAGTTCATCCAGTCTACAGATGGAGTTCCAGAATATCCAAAACTACATAGAGACCCTGTTTTGAAAACACACACACACACACACACACACACACACACACACACACACACACACACACAATCTATCAATTCCACAGTAATAGATGTGAGTGAATTAGATGGGATATCAGATAAAGCATTCAGAAAAATATTCATTGAGAACATAAACATTTTTTGAATGAACTCACAGAATGCAAAAGGTAAATTTAGTAAAGAGAGAGAAATATTGTAAAAAATCAAACTGAAGTTTTGAAACTGAAACTTTTAATATGGGATTGAAGTTATGCCTCAGTAGGCAAGCATGAGGAACTGAGTTCAGATCCCAGAATTCACATAAAAAGCAGGGTATGGGTGCACATACACCTATACCCTTTGTGACGTATGGGGCAGACATAGAAGAATAGCTGGGGCTTGCTGAGTAACATAGAGACTCTGTCTCAAAAGATAGAGAATCATGTATTTCTTTAGTTAACTAGAAAGAATCTGACATACTGAAAAAACAGATAAACACTTCTACCAGGGCATGGGGAAAATCAACTAAGACAGTCAACTACAGAAGATTAGGAAGGAATTAAATATTACAAAAACAAAATGACGGGATTAACACAAACCTTTCAGCAGTAAGTCTGAACATCAACGGCCTCGATTCTCTGATTAAAAGACAGACAAGCAGATTGCATTGAGATACATGTGCCATCTGTTTGTCACATGTTAAGAGCACATGACAAATACAAGACAAAGACAACTTTCAGGGGAAAGGATGGAAAATGAAACACACCAAGTAAACAGAGTTTGAAAGCAATTAGGTAGAGCTATCCTCTACTATCTGAGAAAGTGGACTTCAAACAAAAATTAATCAGAAGAGATAATGAAGGTCACTTTTTTTTGATTAAAGGAACAATTCCCCCAGGAAGATGTAGTAGAACTGGGGAGATGGCTCAGTCATTAAAGGCTAAGGCTCACATCCCCGCAGACAGAAAGATATAGCAGGCTAGTAAGATGGTGATTGCCAACAAACATAATGACCTGAGTTCGATTCCTGGGACCCCTATACTAGAGCGAGAGAACTGACTCTCACTGTCACCTCATCTCTACATGTAAGTCATGGTGCCCATGTGCACACACCCACACCCATACATGCATGGGACCATGCCCTAGAAGATTTACATATACACACACAACTACGTAAAGACTCATCAGCCCAACTGTGAGAAATATTGTAACAGAAAATAAGCGTGATGTGAGCATCATGAAGATCAGAGTACTATTTCCACGAGTGGTTTCTCTTCTTCCACCATTTGGGTTCCAGAGATCAAACAGATTGCCAGGCTTAGAGGCATGCGCCTTCATCTCCGGAGTCATTATGCAAGCTTGGAGCTCTATTTGACATGCATTTTGAGGGACCAAATTTACCCTTCAAAAATCAACTGTCAAGTATAGTGGTTTCTTATTTGTGTTTTAATAAATAAAGTTTGCATAAAGATCAGAGGGCAATGCACACTAGTCAAACATACAGACCAGGTAGTGGCGGCACAGACCTTTAATGCCAGCAGCCATACTAGTTAGCCATAGAGGCCAGGCGGTGGTGGTGTATGCCTTTGATTCCCGCACTAGAGGGGAATATAAGACAGGAAGTGGCAGGTCTCAGTCTCTGTCCCAGTCTGAGCATTCGTGGAGGCAAGAATGTCCATTTCAGTCTGAGGCAGAAGTAAGAGCCAGTAGCTGGCCGCTTTGCTTTTCTTATCTTCAGCTTGAACCCCAATATCTGTCTCTGGATTTTTGTTATCATATATAAATTATATATATAATTATATAAACATTATATATATGTATATATATATAATGCTTTAAAATGCTCTTGGATGTTGAGTGTAGACGCATGTAGACTCATTTTGAGTGTTGGCTATTTAGAAAGATGGGGTGCACATTTAAAATGCACCCCATTTAAAGTTCTACTCTCTGCCACAAGGATTGATTTTAGATGAAACACCTAGAGCAGCGCAGGATTCCCATTTAACGCCTCCTGCCAGATGCTGGCAGTCATCTTGTTTGCATCTGATTTCCAGCCGGTGTGGGCTGATTGAGAATTCCTCCGAGCAAACAGGTGAGCAGAGAACAACCTGGGCTCTCCCAGGCTCCTCCGCTCCTCTTTGCTGAGGGATTGCAATCTCATCACTTAATGCACAGCCAACCCCTGGGACACATCCAGGTGTCTAATAAGAAAAGAAAAAAGTTCTCCTGACAATAAAAGCTGCAGCCACTGTCAGATGAGATATTCATAGTCGGGAAAATACATTCCATTTTTGTTCCCTTATTTTTTTTTTCATTCCTTGTGGCAGTTTTAACTTGAGGGTTTCAAAGAAAACCAGAATATCAGAATTTTAGGAGAGATGGGGTGATCACTAATATTACTCCTTTATGACAGATTGAAGGCATTGGGATACAAAGACTTCTAAAGACTAAAATTTTATATAAAAGGTCACCAAAGAGATGCTATAAGATGCTTTAGGCTTTGAAAACAAGTACTGAATTTGCCCCTATAATACAAGATCAGGGCAGGTAATATGTAAATACAGGCTCATAGCCCTGTGCCAATAACAAAAACCACAGGGTATAGTTTCCACCACTTGTTTTACACTTAGATATTTTCTTGTTTTTGTTTTTGTGCTGCTTTGTTTTGGTCATGTGCTTTTACTCCTTACTCAAATATTTACAAGTCACTTATAAAAAGAAAGACAGAATTACTTTTGAAAACTATAGATTTATAACCAAGGCATACGGTATTTGATTATCATGTACTGAAGGCTTTATGTACAAAATTAAATATTTTCCAGACTTTTGAAATTTGTCACCTGATCTGTGCCAGATTCAGTGTGTCATTGTCCTACTTTACTTCTGCTGGAATAAAACCATCACGTTGGAAATACTTCATACGAGTGGCCGAATCATCCCACACGGTGTTTTTGATGCCAGTCAAGAGGAAACTGGAATTCCTTCTTCACCCTTTTTGATTCCTTCCACAAATGTACAGAGCATGTTTCTGGATGACTCTAGGGAATCTCACACGTCCCCATGGAAAAAGTAATTCTATTTTCACATGTCAAAGTTTTCGTATCATCTTTCGAGATTCACTCTTGCAATCCCTCTCTTTTGTTAGCTGTATAATAACACAAACACCTTAGTTGGCTTAAATTCAGGATTTAAAAAAGAAGAAAAATGGAAAATACTTCCATGTAAAAATTAAAGTACACTCTTGGTGATATTCAAGACCCAAAGGGCAGCATCAGATACTGGATAGGCAATGTGGTCCACAAGAGAATAGAATAGGAGCAATGTTCTTAGCATGGGAAGAGAGATGCTAAAAAAAAAAAAAAAGTCGGTCAATACCCCACATACACTAAGCATGCACACTTTGGAAATCAGTAGATCACATTGCCCTGGATGGTCCATGTTGAAAACGGATGGAACCTAACATATGGGGGAGGCATTAGAACACATGCTACCATGACTATTTGGTTTTAATAATAGCATGAACCACAAGCACTTGTTTGTCTGAGAAACTTCTTCATCCAAGGAGCTTAATTAAGGAATCATGGTTACTCTTGACCAGAACAACACTTAGTGTTGGAAATAAAAAATCATTCTGACATTGTATGCTTGGTACAAAGTTCCATTTTCCAGCACATCACTGCTTTCTTTTTAATGGGCATTCTACCTTCTGTGTGGGAATCAGGGATGCTGAGAAAGGCATAGCTCACCCCAGGAAACAGTTAGCTATTGGAGCACACTTCAGGGTTCCCTATGGACTAACAGGAATAATTTTCTTTCTCTAGAGCAGTGGTCCTCAACCTGTGGGTTGTGATGCCTTTGTGTCGTGTATTAGGTATCTTGCATATCAGGTATTTACATTAGGATTCCTAACAGTGGTAAAATTACAGCTCTGGAATATCAATGAAAATAATTGTATGGCCGGGGTCAGCACAACAGGAGGATCTGTCCTGAAGGGTCACAGCATTAGGAAGGTCGAGAACTGCTACTCTAGAGCTTCATCTCTAGACTGCCCAGCAGGTCTCACTCTTCTTTACATATATTCAGTATTATATGCCATTCTACATTCAGCATTACTACCTTACTCCATATCTCATCTACTTCCGTATCAGTCTTTCACATTAAATTATAACTTCCTTAAGCACACCAATATACCTGATTACAGAGTCCAGTTAGTAATACAAAGCTTGGCACATTACACATAAAAGGTGAATTCATATTAAATACTAGAGCAAAATTGTGTATTATACAATCTTAGAGTCCAATCTGCATGGTCCCTGAGTGATTTTAGTCTAACCAAAGACTTGTTGGTGTGATGCCTATATTTGTACAGGAGAGAATGTAGACAAAAGTGTTTTCAAATTGGTTGACAGGCCCACACCCTCTTGACAGATGGCAAAGCACCAGGAGCTGACACCCTGCCTGGGGAAATGAAAGCCAGAGCAAACCCACTTTTATTTTACACTGCATGTTTCATTTAAAAGTGAAGGAGGAAATGCCATATCTGGACTGTTTACATTTTTACCATTCCTTATTTTTCTTGAATTTGAAAGACAAGTATAAAAGTTATTTTTTTTTCTCTTCACATTCAGAGACCTCACCTCTGACCATAAAAATGAGAGAGAACACTTGGAGTCTCAAAGGTTACTCCAGGGAGGGACAATGCAACTGCTCCAAGCAGAGAGAAAAGGCATGACCTAGAATCGCCTTCCATGCTGGGTAAGTCTCAAGCCAGGTGATGTCAAAATTATATTTGTGTTGGGTGAATAAGGAAAAAAGGACTCAGTGTGGAACAGTCTGCATGAGATCATGGTTAGCAGGTCCAAAGGTAGCCAGAGTTGAAAACCAACGTGGAAATCTCTAACATAGCTGATTATTAGTTTGACGTCTAAAATGTATTTGTTTGTTTTTTAATAAAAATAAACGTTTAAAGTATGAGTAGGTCATAAAGATGAAAAGAGAGATTCTATTTGAGAACTGAAGATATGGGGTAGAGCTAGCAAAATCGTGATGGCAATTTTCACATGGGTGATGGTGAAGATAGTGACTATGACCTGCTCATAAGATGAATGAAGGAAAATAAGGGCACTCCTCAAAGAAAACTGTTATTCAACTTTTTTATTTTATGTCTGGGTGAGTATATGATGATAGTTGTTACAGCAACCAAGGAGAAAGGAGTCACAGACTTTAAGTATGAAGTGAAGTTGAGTGTTCCATTCAAGAAGGCAGTGAACACTCACAAGAAGATTCCAAGTCAGCTGTGGAGTGAGATGAGCTCTCATAAAAGCTAAGACGAGACTCAGCCATGCTTCTTTGACGCACAGATGGTATTTAATGCCAAAAGTCTCAATAAGGTCACCTAGAAGGATGTAAAAATCTGTTCAGGGTCCAAAAGGGCACTCAGACTGGAACTCTGAAATGTCCAAGATTTAGAGGTTGTGTAGAGGGAAAAAAATCTACAAAATGAGACAGAGAAAGATGCCAGTAATATGAGGGGGAAAGTAAATGCGAGGAAAAAGTCATTGTGGAGTTTCACTTCTTGTGACTATTTTTCTTTCTCTCTCTCTTCCATCTCTGTATTTTTGCATCTATCTTTTTCTTTGTTTTTCTCTCTTAGTCTCTGTTTCTCTGTGTATGTATATTCACATTTTATTCTATGACAGTTTTATGTTTATAGAAAACTACAGTTGTAGTACATATGTAATATATTTCATAAATAACCCTCCCCTGCTTTTCTTAATCTTGTGTTAATATGGTATGCTTTCTGCATCAATGAACTAGTATTAATTCATTTTTACTAGCTAAGATGCATATTTTCTTTGTAACCCAAGTGTTTGTAACCTACTGTCCTTTCTTTTATTCCAGGATCCCCTATTGTATTATCTGGCATATCTTTTAAGCTGTCTAATGGCTGCAACAATCTAATTACTTTAAGTATTTTAAATTTGTATTACTTGCCTGTTGGTCTAACTGAATTAGAGTCTTTTCAAGAGTAAATGTTATGCCTTGTTTACCACAATAATAGGTATAATAGGCATACTGATGTCAAATAAAAATTGTTTAGGAAGCTCAAGAAAGAGAAAAACACAGAGGAAAAGCATTTAACAATGTTCTACAGTATTTAGAGAAACACCCACACTTTAGCCTTTCTCCACTCCCCCATTTTCTGAGTTAATTTTCATGATAGACTATCCTTGTAAGTTAATACCAACATAATTCAAACAATAGTATTTTAGAACAAAAATGAAAATGTACAAAATGATTATCTATAATCAATTTAATTTTAGGAGGATGGATATAATTTTCTTTTCCATGTCTTTTAGAAACATCTCTTCTTCAGTAGTGAACCTATTCTTATTTAATACATGTCATAATAGCTCTTTTGTCATTGGCCAATTTCCTTTTCTTATTGGCCATTACAATGCTCTAGTTACATAACTGACTTCATCAAACTTAGGATTCATTTCCCTTGTTCTTCTTGTTTCAGAATCTTCCTTTAAACTATTGGGGCCCACATAAGGGCTGGGGACATAAGTCTCTATCACCTAAAATCTCAGTCAACGAACTTGTGGGAAGACGAGTATAACCCTGATTGACTAAAGAAGAGTTTAGGAACCTCAGAGGACATTTGTGACATTTATGAATTCACATATAGTTGCTAAGGAAACTTCAGAAATGACACTTAAGCTTAGAAATAAGAACATAGCTGAGTTCATGAAATTCATGCAACAGGGCTGTGCCATTTCTGGAACAAAGTCTGAAAAGACCCAGTGCCAAACGGAAAAATAGACATCATGACTTACTTGAATCAGTCAGCCCAGGTGAGACATGAGGTTATTCACAAGCCTTATGTAGTTATTATTACTATTAAATATTGATGTTTTATCTTTACATGTTCTGCCTGCCCAACACTTCTTTGGCATTTCTGCAGGTTATGATCCACTTAGACATGCTGTGCCTGCATTGCCCAGCAGTTGCCATCACACTCGTCTACACAGTAAAGGCAGTGAATTGGGAGAATATCTGGACATGGCAAAGCAGGATTCCAAAGCATACATAAGCAATATTTTAAGAAAAGGAAGAACTTGAGTTATCTACAGAACTGAGCCTATGACTTGAATGTTCTACTGTTTCTATGAGGATGACTTATATTTATATTCCTCACCTGTGGTGTTTTGGTCCAGTTCTCTTCAATCTTACCAGCAACTCACTAACTAGAATATTACCCTACAGGACTTCTTGTGAAAAGAATTGTATTTTGGATCTATGTTACATCCCTCAATATCAATTTTCTCCTTCTTTAGACTTTTAGTAAGTCACTTGACTTCTCAGAATAAAGAATGTATTTTTTTTTCCCTCTGAAGTTTGTTAGAGACAAATGACAAAATTCTGGCCAATGAGATAGTAGAGACATGTATTAAGGTTCTAGCAAATGTTAAAAGGAGTTTCTCTGCCTCTCTTCCTCCTTTTAACAAATTGAAATCTAGAACAGCTGGACATTAAGTAGCCATCTCCAACCATGAAACAGCAGCCTTAATTCCAGGAATAAGTTAGGAGGAGCCAGGATCTCTCTTCTATATTTACTTACCTCAGTGTCCATGAACTTAAGATTCCACTGCTACATTCAGAAACTTTTCGATCCCATGCATTTACACTGTCTACACAACAGCTCTTAAATATAGGCTCTAAGTAATTGAATAATTAAGTCAATTGGAAATTATAACTACCTAATAACTGGGCTCTTTGCTTCTCCTATGATCTCCTATATCACTTTCACACCTACCCCACTGTAGAAGTCTTTGTTGAAAGCAGAATTCTGCTCATGCCATTCACTGTCTTTTCAAAAATCCCCAATGATCTCCAACTATGTGCAGCTCAATTTTTAAACTTATTTGCCATTTTTAAGTCTATCCACCACATCCCTTCAATCAATGGCTCCCTGTTGATCATGCAATATGATGGAAGTTCCTGGAATAGGGCTTTGACCACCTGTAGAGAGTGGTTATTTTGCCTGGTTTTTAAAACCCACTCTTAGAGCTGAGGGTACAGTTCAGTAGAAGGTGTGGGAGCCCCAGCTCTACAAAGACAAAGCAAGATCAAAATCTCAACCTAGTCTGTCAGGGAACATTGTCTTTCCATGCTCTTGTAACATGTTTTTAAATCAACGTTTCTGTTTTATCACATTCTTAATCACCTCATCATGGGTTTTTCTCTTACCACAACAGGTGCATAATTAATATGTCACTGATTCTCACTGTTCTGCCACAGTCTGTTCACACCAAACTCCAGATACTCATATTGTCTGTTTCTCTAGAAATAGCATCCCACTCAATTTATATCCAAACGAAAGCCAGTCCTTTAAGTATCAGCTCAAACACCACCTTTCCTAAAGCTCCTGTGGACTCTGCAGCTGGAAGGCTGACTTATCTTCCTTGGAGTTTCTTTTCATTTTTAAACAGCTTATTTCTTCTCAAGCCAATTCAGTGTAATTTCAACCAAATCTAGAGAATATTTAGAATATTACTATGCCATTTGAAGATACACTGTGAGTTTCAGTTCTGAAGAAGTTCATGTTTCAATGAGAAATACACGTTTTTTTGTTTTTGTTTTTGTTTTTGTTTTGCCAGGGTCTTACATCCTTTCACCTCAAGATGCCAGCAACATTTGACATTAAATCTACCATCAAGTCAGAACAAAGAAGAGAAGGGAAGATCTCTCATCAATTAGTTTTCTGGCATAATCATATAAGTCCTACCCATTACTACATTCCTTTTTAAAAACTAGATCTTACATTCACGAATATACCTACTGTAAACAAAACAAAAACGGACATAACACTTGTCAGACCCACAGCCCGTGCCATGCTTGACAACATTTGGAGACCGGCCCTTGATTCTTTAGAGATGAGCACAGGAGAGGTGCAAGTATATTTTGGATAGTAAATACAACTTCTGATTTGCTTATTACCAGTAATAACAAGTTTACAATTGCTGCCCAATTAAATATTAAAATAACCAAATGGATTCCAAGTTAGATGATACATTTTTCAGACTTCTCTACATAATAGCATCCATTGTTACAAGTTTTATCCATTTCGAAGATCTGTGCACGGTAATTACACTCATATCAAATACTGGCCTTTACCTTGCTTTGTGTATCTGTTGTCTAAGTTGCTCCAGGAATGTAAACTGCTCCCTCTGTTCCTGCTTTCATGATTATCTCTTGACAGCTGATATGTCGATAATACCAATTTAGTTAGCAGTAGAAATAATACAGTTACTAAAAACTTGATGATCCAGATACACTTCCTTGCTATTTAAAAATCAGACAAAAAGATGTAAATGGCAAGGGGATGGGTTTATTGAAGGTATTGGAGGCCAGGGTTGGACTGGGTGGCTGGAAGTAAGTTCTTAGAGTAACTGACTCCGTCAATGAGCATTCAACGTGAGTCCCGATGCTTTCCTCAGCACATATTCTACACAGAGATTGCTGCTAGCATGAGTTACATTATAAGATACTAAAAATTAAAGTATAATCATCTTATAAATAAGTTATTTAATTCCATTTTACAAAAATTCTAATTTGAGCCAGTATAATCAGTTGAATGAAAATATAACACTATCCATGAGAAATGAAGCTTTGATATTCTGTTTTCTCTCATTATCCGACGAGGAAACTGAGAGCTTGAGGAAGTAATGTGGCTCAGAGTTCCGATGTGATTCATCTTCTGCTCTTTTAACTGTATGTAGGAGACTTTTAGAATAGAAGTTGTGAGTGGAAACATTTTCAGTTAACCAGCATACTCAGCTTTACATATTATGACTAAAACTAGTCAACAATGTCTAAAATGTTCTAATAGCACAAGCATTAATTTCAAACAAGAAGCTGATAGCAACTAGAGTTTTGTATGTTTGGCACATGTGAATGGAATCTTCAACCACGATGTGTCTTGTCTGTCTAGGAAAACACAGTGGAAGAGGAGAGTTTGGAAAGTTGCAGAATCTTAAGGCATACGGCTTGCCTTTTATTTTTCCATCATCTGACTCCAGAATTCAGTGATCTCGAGTTTAGTAATTGCATCATTTCTACAGTAGTGCCCTAATTTTCATGAGATTATTGATTTCTCAATTGCCAAGTGGCAAGGGGAAAAACAGGAAGGGAGATAGCAGGGGAAAGTTACATAACAGATACACAAGAAAAAAATTAAATACAAATAATTATTAAAGAATATGGTCTCACTTTCTGAGACTTCATCCAAATAATCTCTAAGGGAACAAAAACAAAGGTATTTTAAATGCCAGTTTCCTCCAAGCAAAAATTTTTTCTGAGAATGTAGAACACTATATTTCTGTCATAAATGTTTTATACATATGCATGATTATAAAACCAAGAAATAAAAAAGAAAACATTCCTTCTACACCAATATAATTTTATTTCACAGGTGGAGTATATATCACTCTGGAGGGCCATGGTACTTTAGTTTAAAAAAAAGACTTTTGATTTTTGAGAGAGAACTTAAAATTTTTGAGGTAGAGAATCTTTAAGGACTTGGGGAAGGAGAAGATATGATGAAAATATATTTAAATTTAAAAATTGTTTAAGTAATAAAAACATAATAAAAAGAAAAAATTACCAAGCATAACACTTTACTATAAAATACATCAAGGATTAGACAGAACTTAGTCAAAATAACGCTTTCATCTCCAAGCCAGATTTCTCTAGACCATATTTTGTTTGGAAAGTAAGCAAATACTCTTTCATCATTAAGTTAATATCCTGTAATTCTACAAATCAACTTCTTTTGAAACATCCAGGATCATCTGATCGTGAATTTCAAAGGATGGACAGAACCAGAAACAGAAAGTTCTGCATTTACTGAGGCATATTTGGTGCTCTAATTTTCAAGATCACAAATACAGGAAAATTGGAGGGGTTTGCACAAAATATATGAATATGGAGCATATCTAACTTTGTGTGACACTAGGGTACTACAATACCAAGATGCTGAGCTTGGTGAGTGTAGGACACTGGTGGTGTCAATACTGTGGCCAAACACAGCTGGCATTATTTGGGGCTTGAGCTGAATTTAAGGATATTCTTAGCAGTCAATAACAATAATTTCTCACAGTGAAGACACATACAGATCAGAACTCATTTAACTCATATCAACTCTTCCTCATGTGCTATTTTACTTGTGAGGAAAGTGAAGATGTTTGATAACTGGGTCAATGTCACGATGTTTCTTATAGTAAATTGGTAGAGCTGAGACTTGTGATCAGGCCGCTTGGCTCCAAAATTTGTGTCTTTGAGTAATATGCATATTTACTGCCTCCACAAAAGAAAAAACGGGGGATCAGAGAGATAATCTAGCAATTAAGAGCATTTAGTGTTCTTACAGAAGACCTGGTGCTGGTTTTCAGCATCCATGTGATGGCTTGTAACACTTGTAACACTTCAATTCCAAGAAATCAAAGGTTCTCTTTTGATTTCTGAGGGCTCCTTATGCATGTGGTGCACATATATATACTCAGGCACATGCACACACACATAAAATATATTTTAAAAGATGAAGAGTGAAAATTCAAGGATTTCTTTAGAAAATTAAAGTCCTAGGGAATAAAATCAGACTAAAAGTAGCAATTGAGTTAAGAGGTCACCAAGACCAGATACAAAGTTTAAAATGGGGTACAGCTGGAAGCTGGAAATGTGTGGAAATTATTCTAGTCTATAGAATAGACCCAGGTGAACACTCAGAGAAAAGTCTAAACTATTACTCCTTAAACATAATCCTTCACTCTCTGGAGCATCTTATCACATATATTTAGAGAACTATAGAGATAGCCTTATGAACAAGGCTTCATGAATCTGTGATAATTTTTTGGAACACATTATGGAAGTAAAACTACCTCAGCCAAATGTGGGAAATAAGTTAAAGCAAACAGATTTCCCATGTGTCGCAACTAAGGCCAGAACTATTTGAAAGCTCATTCATGAGGAGGAACAAAGACACAAATAATATAGTTAGGAAATAAAATAAGATTAGAAGGAAGATAAAGATCTTTATTGGTTATTAGTAAAATATAAATGATCAGTATCAGTATATGCAGAATCTACTGGGGGATTAAAAAAGTAAATAGTCTATTTTGGATAGCTATGCCAAAGAACAAATGGCACAGAAGATGGTAAGTAAATGGTAGAGACAATCTAATACTAATTTGTGTAAGTATAGCACAATGAACTGTTACAATCATACATAATAGCAATGCTATATTGTAGTTCAAACAGAACAAGAATTAGATAAGTAGACTAAAATAAATTGGGTGCCAGAGTAAGTTGCAAAATGATCCTGACAACATAAAATATATAGTTTGGTTGTATGTGTGTGTATGTGTTATTGGATGTCTGGTAATGCACATGAAAATCAGCTGGGGACTCAAACAATCTTAGAGGAGATTAGAAAGAAAGAAAACTCAGTAAGATGGTGATCAAAAGGTTCCTCATGTTTCAGAAAGGTAAGGCAGAATGGTTGCCATCATCACTAAGTGAATATGGTTTCAAAGAAACTAGAATTCAGTATCATCAAGACATTCTTTAGTAATTTGAATTATTTCCAAAATTTATACGGAAAATTCCCCAAATATTTAAGAAATACAGAACCAAGTTTATGTGTAGGTAAATACTATGTTCTACTCTAATAATATGTGTAATTATCAAATATCAATAAAATGATGAATTAAAGAAAAAAGCATTAAAACAATGTATCTAGTTATACATTAATAAAATAGACTTTGTTAGTCTGAAAAAAGGAGCATTGTTTGGCTCTTTCCTGTACACATATCAAAAATCTTTATAAAGCTATAAAAAGTAATTGATAAATCATTGATGGGTAATGAGCAGGTAGAACAATATGACAGCATGAACAGCATTGGAACATTCCTTATTTGTTATCTAAACATAATTAAAATACTAAAATAATGACAAAGAAATGAGATATTTAGTAATTACTCAGAGGATTGGCTAAGAATAATACAGGAAAACTGTTAGATATCTTTGCCAAAATATAACTCTAGATTAATTTAAAAGTTAAATGTAAACTACATATTTAAAAGTAACGAAATGGAGGTACAGCAAATGATTAGATTTAATTTAGTTGTCCATCAACAGATGAATAATGAAAATTTGGTATATTATAAAATAGAATAGTATCAACTCTAAAGAAAAATGTAATCAGAAATTTTACAGGAAAGTGTATGGACTTAGAATGTATAATACTAATTGAGGTCATCCAGTCTCATAAAAAAACCCTCCGTGTTCCCCTTCATTTGCAGAATCTAGTCAATAATATATGTATGTATGTATTATGCAAATAAATGTACATTTGGGTTTTGCATACCATGTAAAAAAGTGAATAAGATAGGCAATGTATTGGTGGACAAGGAAGGACTGAGTGCAAGTAATAAACATGGCTTATGAAAGAGGAGATATAGCAAATTGTTCTTCTAGTTCTGATTCTGTGACAGACTTTTTTTGTTTTGTTTATGATGGTAGGTGAATGTGTAAGAATAATTTCAGAGTGAAAGTATAAAATCCAACATGGAGTTCCTGAGATTCCATTCCTAATGGCCACTCTAACTGTATAGAAATTCATTGAGTTATAGTCCTAGGACCCATTTAATTTCAGTGTTTGATTATTTTTTTTAATCTGCAACAGTTTTTATAATAAAGTTTTAAAAACAAAATTTAAAAAGTAAGGAAATAAAATAAAGGGACATTTTTCTCTGAGTCAGAAGAAAAGCAACTTGTGTTTAATATAATTTACCCTCTTCGTCTAAAGGTGATAATTTATACATTGAAGGTAGACCAATAGCCTATTTCTCATAGACCATTCAGAGACAGTGAAAGGAATACAGGTCACATCCCTATGTGACATTGTAATAAGTAGGGTTTCTATTGCTGTGACTAGATATCATTACCATGCTAACTGAAGGAGCAACAGCTGCTAAAAGACATTTGAGAAAATATTGAACAATGAACCGTTAGCTAAGTTCATCACTGTTAAGGTTTACAAGTCCTGCCTAGTCCCCCCCGCCCCCCCGGCCACTCTCCAGGGATGAATGCTCTCTGAGGTCTGGTAGTCAATGATGGGGAAGAGCTTGTTTAACAGCCCAGTCTGAGACAGGCACAGTCCAGTTGCTGAGCCCTCCTGAGTTGGTCTTAACAAGATCTGAGCAAAGACTCTGGCTCCTGCAGAACACCCATGTAATAAATAAAAAGAAGGGTGGATAGATAAAGCCAACCAGGCTGAGAGGAGCCAAATGGAAGACTGTCTGGTGCTGTCAGAGGTCATGATCATGCCTAGCCAATGAGGGGTGACCATGTCATAATGCCTGAGGGCCTAGCAACAAGCACTGTCAGAGATTCTGATTGTGCCTAGGCAATGAAGGGCAACCACGTGATGACAGCAAATCAGAACGTCTGGGTACTAGGAGGGTATATAAGTTTTTACCCTGTTGTTAAATAAATGAGTCCACTGTATCACTTTCAATGGACTCCCAGTGTTTGTATCCATTGACCTTATACCTTCTCACACATCATAAGATGCCGATATAAAGAGATATTAAATCAAGTTTTTGAAGATTAAATACTGAGAAAATTCTTTAAAAATTAAAATAAAAACATCTTGAAAAATATATAAGATGTAATGCTAATTTTGAGACATAGAAATACAGAAAGAAATATAACCACGTTTCATGAACCCCTCCCTTCCCAATTTTTAGTTTTGTAATGTTAACTTTCTCTAATGATTAGATAAACATGTTACACAAAGCAAAAAGTGACACAAAATTCCTGTTCTGTGCTGAATATCTCAGCAATCATGATCCATATTTCACCTAAGATTGCAACAATGACTTCTCTTCTATGTGGAGAAGTAACAAATTACTCCAACATAAATATTTAATTTTTAGACCTATGGTTGGAAACAATAAAACTGAAAAAAAACCCACCAATGGTCTCTGAATATAATTTTTTTCTCACACATTGGTGATTATGATGCTGAATGAAAACAATTCCCCTATTCTTATTTACCCCATTTTGATTCTTGCATTAATAGATGCATATCAAATCAATGAAATATCCTTAAGGGTTATTATTAAGGGGAGGGGCCTGGAGTGCTTCTTTAAGCCTGTCTCTCAGGAACCGTGGTAATACTTTGGAATCAATTTCACTTTCCCAAAATAAAGAACAGTGGACTCACAGTGAGGAACCCCTGTACTAGGTAGCTATTTTCTAGGAAATTTCAAATATTGCTAGGGAACCAAAGATCATCTTCATGATGTGGGGGGGGGCTCCCCAATATAGCATTCCAACACTTGTTGTATGCACACTGATGAGATTTCATGAGCCAAGTGGGGAATGGAGTAAAACTGGTTGGCAAGGTAAATGCTGCGCAGGGATTTCACAGACCCTCTCACTTCTGGAGCCTGGCACACAGTTCTCTGGCTGACCTATCACTGTAGTAGGTAGATTATATTCTCTTTCTTTCCCTGTGTCTTCTTTCTTCTCTGCTTGTCACTTTCTTAGAGTGTCTCTTGATTCTCATCTGGGTTTATCTGTCATTCTAGATCCTTTCTAGATCTCTCTCTAATGTTTCTTTTTTATTGTTGTTCGTGGAATATTTTAAAAGGGAAAATTCTGCTACAGAGCTTGGATTTCACAACACTGTATTTGTTGCTATTATACATTATTTAATTCATGACACTCAGCAGTCTTAAGAGAAGAAAACTGAGGCCCATAGAGGTATTCTAAGGGTTGTCTATTCACAAAAGACAGATGAGGGGCTGGAGAAATGGCTCAGCAGTTAAGAGCACTGACTGCTCTTCCAGAGATCCTGAGTTCAACTCCCAGAAACCACATGGTGGCTCACAGTCATCTATAATGGTATACATGGAAGGAATGCTTTGTATATAATAAATAAATAAATCTTTAAAACAAACAAACAAACAAAGACAAAAGACAGATGAGAGCTGTTTGGGAGGGAATACTAACTCCTTTCTTTAAAATGTGGACATGCTGGAAGAAAGTATCTTTTCTGTAATTCAAGGGCTGGTCTTCCCAATCCATAGCTGGGAATCGTAGGCATGAGCTGACTGACTAGTATCAGGAGTAACCAGCTCTGTATCATTTCTACCTCCACACCCTTCCTATTATCCTCATCTTAACTTCTTCCAAGCTTATTTTCATTCCCTAAACAATTTGAACTTTGCTTCCACCGCACAGAATCCATTGCCCACTTAGTCCTTCCTCTGCCTTCTCTCTGAGAACTAAGCAGCATGACGATGAGAGTTCTTAACCTGACTTTCATTCATTTGTTTTCCTTAGCTTGTGTGATGTATTACATTCAAATTCTCTCCCTTTATTACATTTAAAGTAATTAAATATATTTAGAAAAATTTTGAAATAAATAATGCTAAAGTTGTCATGTATGTGTGTTTTAATGCATATGTGCACATCCTTCGAATGATGGAACATAGCAGAGAAAAGAAGGACCAAGCTGGAAAATGTGGCTCCTGCTTGTAATCACAGAAATCAGGAGGCTGAGGCAATACTGCGGTTCAGAGTAAGCTTCCCAAACCACTGAGTTCCAGGACAACCCGAGTTATGAAGTGAGACTCTTATTACAAAGAGTGGAGCGATAGATGTTTTTATAGCAATAGGTGTTAAAGACATATTTCTGAATCAATAAATTAGCCTACTCACAATACTATCTCCACATCTTCACGTTAACAAATCTTTCAGAGCAGTCACCTAGAATAAAGTGCTTCCTGACCATGCCATTTGTTAACTGTTACTGTCAGATGATATCATCCGGAGAGTTTCTCCTCCACAAATGTTATTTACTTCCTTCTGCAACCATCACCGGTCCAGGAAAGCCCTCTTTTATTACTATGGTCTGGGACCATCTCTCTCTCTCTCTTTGTGAAAGACTTCATCCATCAGTTCATCCTTAACTTGTCTGTGAATACTTTGTAATTGGTGTTTTGATTATAACTTAATTTTCTTTTCGTTACTTCATTCTCCCTTGTTGCCAACGGCTACTGAGTAATGAAGAGCTTTGTGTCGTGTTGGAATCTTTCTAACTGTAGATGATTAATTTGTTAATATTTTGAGTGCAAGAGATGAGTGCTCCTAATTGTGGCTAACTTTTATTGACAGAGTGGGGAAGGGAGAGAGTTAATTACCTTTCTAAATATCCGCTGCACACTTCGTGCTTTACCTGAATGCTGTGGTGGTTGGTTATACCATCAACTTCCCACAAATTAGAATCACCGAAATGGAAAACCTCACCTGAAAAACTGTCCTGATTGCCTTAACTGATGTGGGAAGAGCTACCCGCATTGTGGGAAGCTCCTTTTGGTAGCAGACCAGATGAAAACGGGCAATGCAGGAAAAAGATTATTTGCCTTTTGTCCGCTTGTCCTTCCCTCTTGCCTCTGAGTTGATTGACACTTTCTTTGCTGTTGCGCATCCTTACAGACATCAGAGCTGTTTCCAGGTTGCCATCATTGACTGAGGACCAGCGGCACTCCAGGGAACCTTTAGCTTTGTGGTGCCGGAGTGGGGCTGCAGAGGCGTTCAACCTTCTAGACTAACCAGCTATTGGACTCTCAGCACTCCCAAACAGGAGACAACTGCCGTGACCATTTTAACATAAGCTGATTTAATAAATTATTTTAATATATGTATATATTCATCCTACCAGTTCTGTTCCTCAAGAGACCCCTGACTGATATGTGTGCCTCCTTTATCCTCATTACAAATTCATTAGGTGTGTTTCATCTTACTTACACATGAACAAACTGAACTTCAAAACTACTTAAGATTTATTTTTCTGGCAAGTAGAGAAGACGAAACAAAGATTTAACTCTTGGTTTACCTGTTTATGAAGCATAAACATTTTAAAACATCTTTGGCATATATTGAATAAAAATAAGAAATACCGATGATCTCTAAGCATGTAAGTGAATCTCACAGATTGTTGAAAGAGCATATTCATCAGTGGCTGTTTTTTATTTGTTTGAGACAAAGTATCATGTGGTTGAGGTTTGCCTAGAAGTCACTATGTTCTCAAGATCAACTTGAACTTCTGATTCTCCAACCTCAAGCTTTGGGATTACAGGGGTGCTCTTCTGAGCCTTAATTATGCAATGTTAGGGATCAATCCAAGAGTTTTGTGCACTCTACTAACTGAGCTACACTTCCAGTCCAATTCCCAAAAAAAACAAATTCTCTATAGTAACATTTATAGTCTCTATCTATCTATCTATCTATCTATCTATCTATCTATCTATCTATCTATCTATCTATCTATCTATCCATCCATCCATCCATCCATCCATCCATCCATCCATCCATCCATCCATCTATCTATCTATCTATCTATCTATCTATCTATCTATCTATCTATCTATCACATATATACACTGGTATGATTATGATGTGTACATTTTAAATGTTAAGATTGATGAAAATCAACCAGTCAGAGAAATTGTTGTACCTATGAGGACAGCATGGTTAAAAAAAATAATAATAATTATAACTATTCTGCTTCGTGATACAAGTTAATATGATCCCTCCTTTGTACAATTAGGTCCAAGGAGATGCTACTTTTCCTCATTGGAGACTCTGGTAAACTTGTTTGATGAGACAATTAGACTATGTATCCTGTCATATTTCACATTAATTTAATACTGGTCTCTCTCCTGGCCCTGGGCTTGGTATATTTGCTTCTTTGTATTTCTTATACTATAATCCCATTTCAATTCTTATAACTGTCTTTGTTATCATTTTAAAACCGTGTTGGATATATGTACAAGCACGATACAACATTGCCATAGATAAGGAAAGTACTCAGGCTATTAGCTGAAAGGTAGTGTAAAAACAGTAATATCTGCTATTCAGATACAATCATCAGACTAGGACCAGGCATGTCTGATAGTCCTAGTGTCTTATTTAGGGTTACTATTGCTGTGATGGAATGCCATAACTAAAAGCAAATTGAAGAAGAAAGGGTTTATTTGACTTACACTTCCACATCACTGCTATTGGGGCAAATCAGGACAGGAACTCAAGTAGGGCAGGAACCTGGAGACAGGAGCCAATGTAGAAGACATGGAGGACTGCTGTTTGTTTACTGACTTGCTTAAAATGGCTTGCTTAGTCTGCTTTCTTATAGAACTCAGAACCAGCAGCCCAAGCATGGCCTCACCCACAATGGGTTAGGGTCCTCCCCCATCAATTGTTAACAAAAAAAAAAACATTTACAGCTGAATCTGATGGAGGCATTTTCTGAATTGAGATTTCCTCTCTTCAGATAACTCTAGCTTGTGTCAAGTTGACATAAAAGTAGCCACCAGCATACCCAGTAATCATGTAGTTGAGGCAGGAGGATTACAATTTCTAGACTAGAATTTGGCTACAGAAAGAGACAGAGAGGGAGAAGGAAAGAAAGAAGAGGGAGATGGGGAGGGAGAAGGGGAGGGAGAGAAAGGAAGATGGGGACAGGGAGAGAGAGGAGGAGGAGGAAGAGGAGGAGGAGGAGGAGGAGGAGGAGGAGGAGGAGGAGGAGGAGGAGAGAGAGAGAGAGAGAGAGAGAGAGAGAGAGAGAGAGAGAGAGAGAGAGAGAGAGAGAGAACAGGTTCATGTCTTTTATTACCCACAAGCCCAAAGCCCTAAATTTGTTAAATCCTTGCCCCACTGCTTCTGAAATCCAGGACACCTTTGCTAATGTCTTGGGTGTTGTAGGTATCTCATGAGATAATACACATGGGCATCCTCTGAGTTAGAACATGGTAGAGGAACTCACCCTGATGCTATTGTTGGGGTAAAGAAGCAAACCTGAGTCTCCACCACAGCCCCAGGACCTCAGGGCTCTCCATCTGCCACTTTTCCCCTGACCTACTTTTCCTTTCTGGAGCATGGCAGGTGTTCCCATTTAGGAAACAAGGCCTTCTGCTGTCAGGAAGGTGAGCTTAACAAGAACCTGTGAACATGTCTTAGAGGCTTGCCCAGAGAATGACCAGAGGGCTCAGATCCCCGGCTCTGCTCCTACCAACCTATAGAGATAAAAAAAAAAATCCTTGATTACTCTTACATGTTTGACCACAGATGAAACAGATGGGAACTGACTCAGAGGACAGAGTGAGCAATCTTCTACTACCCACCCCATCAGCTACCATGGGAATTGGTTTTCTTACTTATTTTTTTCAAAGCAGGTGACCTAACATAGGGTCTTATATTTGCTACACAAGCACTGAATCACTGTTTCCAGCCATCTTCCAATTTTTAAAAGTATTGCTGAGCTTGGAAGCCCATGCCTTTAATTTCAGCACTCAGGAGGTAGATAGAGGTAGGCAGATTTATCTTTGTGAGTTTCTAGGCACCTGGTCTACAAAGTGAGTCCAAGATAGCCAGGGCTCTATTGCACAGAAAAACCCGTCTCAAAAAAAAATATTACTTAAGACTCTTAACATTCAGGCAATAACAAAATAGAGACTAATGTCACCAACACCTGCTTAGAATAGAAGTTAACATTTTGCTAAGTATGGTGATAGTTCCACCTTTAAACAATGTTTTTAAAGGTTAGATTGATGTTCACCTCTCCATCCCTTCTCATAATGTCTCCCTTCTGATGAGGTACTGCATTTCTAAATTTCATGCAAATGATTTGCATTCATGCCTTATTTTTTTTCTGTCCACATCCTCAGACTGACGTTTGGGGTACTCTTAAAGTTACACAACGCACGTACTAGCTCTTTTCTGTAATTTGTTTTTCTCACTTACTAGTTACATACATTTCAACTGTTGTGAAGCATCCACTGAGTAAAGGACCACTGATTTGTCCATTGCTCCACTCAGAATTTCATTCTCTCCATTTTAATCTATTTTATGTTGTGCTACATTAGATGTCTGTGTTTTGACCTCATTGTTTACATGCTAGGTTATCTTATATTGAAGAAATTTAGGATTAAGAATGAGAAGTCGACTTGTTGAATTATAAGGTATGCCTATCCTCAAATAAATCAGATATTTCTAATGTGGTTGCAACATTTTAAACCACCACATCTTTTGCCTACTTCCTTTGGTACAATAGGTTTTAAAATGTGTGCTAATAGGATGGGTTTAAAATGTGATGCTCCCGCAGTTTTAAATTCTGTAGAATCTCAGTGAGACTGAACAATTTATTCATGTATTTATGGCTGTTGGAATTTCTTCATCTTCAGTTTTTATGAAAGTCCACTAAATTGTATGCTAAGTGGACTCATCTGGTTCCAGAGAACTGAACCTTTTTTAGCAATACTCAATGCATCTATCTTTTGTTTCGAGAAGTTTCCTCTTTAAGGTGAACTCAAATGTACATTGGTGATAATTCCTGCCAGTACACTGGTTGTGCCTTAATAGAACAGCAGGACAACTGACCTCTCTTTCTAATGATTACTTTGAACATCTATGTGTTGACTGATTTATTCCTCACTGAAGTCGTGAATGACACAGGTTACATCATAAAGGAGTCATAGACTGTACAATGTACCATCTATCCTTTAAACAAGACATATTTGAGTACTTGCATGGACATAAATCATTACTCTAAGCTAATGGTAAAAGCAGAAGCAACATCCACTTGACATTACAAAGCACTGATGGCAGTGACCCTAGTGATAAGATAGGGAAGCGAGCCTAATTAGACAGGTGAAGAGAAGAATGCCTGTGAGGACAGAGTCATTGTGGATAGGACATTCAAGATGTTTCATGAAGGGAATAAAGAAAGCAATTTTTCATGGCCGGTCTAAGAGCAAATCTGTATACTAACAGAGATGAACTAGTAGAAAAGGAAACATGAGGATTCAGGCTTGTAATTTCAGAAGGAGAGACATTGAAAAACTGAAAGAGTCTGGGACTTGTTCTCAAAGATTTAGGTCTGGAATTTCATAGCTGCAGCCACACCATCCCCATATAAACAGAATGAAGCAAAGAGAAAGAATAAAGATGCAGAAAGGTTGTTCAGGCCATGAGGAGATATAATAATTCCAATCTACCTCAAGTTTGTCTTTGTTTCCAGTTAAAAAGGCAAAACTAATCCCCCCAAAAAAGCAAATTCATGACTGGTGCAATTCACTAGTTACTAATGAAAAATGGCAGAATTCTACATGAATATGGTCAGGCAACTTCTAAACCCATAGAATCCAGTTACAATTTCTGAATCACATCCCATGCCCTGGCCCCCACTTTCCTACTATTATTTCTAACACTTAATAAAGGGCCAGTCTTCTTTTTATATTTTGGTGGTTTGGATAAGAATGGTCCCTATGAGCTCATATGTTGGAATACTTGATTCTCAGTTGAACTGTTTGAAAAAGATTAGGAGGTGTAGACTTGTTGGAGGAGGTGTGTCAGTGGGAGTTGAATTTGACAATTCAAAGGCCTAAGCTAGACCAGCTATCTCCCCTGTTCCATCTCTTTCTCTGCTGCCTGCAGATCAGGATGTAAAGTTCTCAACTGCTCCAGCACCACGCCATGATGATCAAGGACTAAGCCTCTAAAAGTATAAACAATCCCCAAATTAAATGCTTTCTTTTATGAGTTGCCTTGGTCATGGTGTTTTTACAGCAACACAACAGTGGCTCCGACACTGCCTTGGTAGTGTTGAGGTTTTGCTCATTCTCTAAGGTCTATGTAGAAGACATCCCCAACCAGTCTTTTTCCTAAGAGCCACCAATGTCTTCATCACTAATACCTGTCATGCCTACTTTGATTTATCATTTTCACTAAATTGCTTAGAACATTCATCTCTGCAATAAAAAGTTTTGAAAAAATATAATGACATATTGATTATGTAAAGTACTTCCTATATTTTATTTTGTGTTCTGTTATGGTCCACACATTAGCTTACCCTTTATCCAGGACTTTTTTCTTTTGTTTCCTAAGCCAATATAGTTTCAAATTCCAGACCTTTAATACATTCCCCCAAGATATTTGTCTCAACAAGGCTGATAAGAGTGTGAACTAAGGCCACCCTTCCCATTTGCCAAGATCTTTTGTGTACAAATCAGTCATTTGGAATAGTGATATGCAGTTGAGACCTGAGTCATCTTGACAATCAACCACTATGTTGATTCACTGCAGTGAAATATATCTCTGATCGATTTCTGCATTACAGATAAAATTTTATTAATAGGCATGCACATTATATTTACTATTTTTACTAACAGGTAGGAAAGCATCATCCCTGTTACTTTTTTAAATGTTCTTGTGTATGTCTGTATGTGTGTATTCACATACATGAGTGTAGGTGCTCACTTGTCATGCATGCTTGTGGAAGTCAGAGAACAACCTTAAGTGTCAACCTTCACCTTCTACTTTGAGACAGTATCTCTTGTTCACTGCTTTGTACTCCATACCAGCAAGATTCTCTGTCTTTGTCTCTTTACCTCACCGTAGAATGACTGGATGCGTGTGCACTATGGAGACCTGAATTACCTACAGAGACCTGTTCCTAGGATCCAAACTCCAGTCCTCATGCTTATGTGGTAAGTGCCGCATACACTGAACCATCTTCCTATCCCTCATAGCTATTCTTTAAGGCGCGCGCGCGCGCACATGCACGCGCACACC
This sequence comes from Myodes glareolus, assembly GCF_982192425.1. Taxonomy (NCBI): domain Eukaryota; kingdom Metazoa; phylum Chordata; class Mammalia; order Rodentia; family Cricetidae; genus Myodes; species Myodes glareolus. The sequence goes on from NC_142034.1 coordinate 29,498,442, forward strand.
CACACACACACACCCACACACACACACCAAAAACCCTTATAAAAGAGTTACTTGAAGGAAATGTGGTGAAAGTACCACGTAGCCCATCTTCCTGTTGAAATCAGACAGTTCATCTAATAAGTTATAGGAGTTACAATTTGAATATATTTCTAAGATGAGGGCTCTAACTAACTCCTTGTGCCTCATTTATGAATGCGAAGGCATAGTGACTTCTGCCTAGGCAAGTATCTTCAATGGCATCCATTTCACCAGCAAAGAAATTGTTTTCAGTATCTCCTGCACTGATCAACAAATTGCTTACATGCTCTTTGAGATACAGTGAGTTGACCATTTGTCATGCTTTGATCTCTTTACACCTAATTAGTGTTTCTCAAATAGTACCCTCTGAAGTGTGCATTCTTTCCCACTGTTCTTAAATCTTATCTGTTCTTAGGATACATATTAACATTAACCTAAACATGTAATGTATAACACAGGGTTCAAACTCATTGTTCTCAACCTTCATAATTCTGCGACCCTTTAATACAGTTCCTCATGTTGTGGTGACCCCAAACCATAAAATTATTTACATTGCTACTTCATAACTGTAATTTTGATAATTCTATGAATCATAACGTAAATATCTGACATGCAGATGCTCTTAGGTGACCCCTGTGAAAGAGTTATTTGACACCCCAAAGGGTGACAACCACTGGTTTAAACATTGACATTCTCATGTAGGTCTTAAGCGGGTAAGGGCATCTGCTATGAGTTTATATGTTCAACGACGATGTCATGTCCAGAGGACAGTATTTCATAGCACCCCTCCCCATCTACTGCCTCTTCCATTTTTATGGTCCCTCTTCTTTGATATTTCATGGTCCCTGGGGAGTAGTGGGATGATATAAATATACTTGGATTGCAAGATCACAACTTCCCAAGTACTTGATGAATATTTTCATTTTGATTTAGCCTGCCTTTGGCCCCATAGCTCTACATCCTCACCACTCTATCATCTACCTGAATACTTCTGCTCGCAGTAGTCCCCCTCTACTATCATTTTACTTATGTTCCAGTATCCTCTTTTCTAAAGGCATCCTTGCTTAGGTCATTCAATGGTCCCTTTATAGTTTCCTAGATACTGTATAATGTGAATTAAAAATTCTAACAAGGAGAGAGGAAGGGCTCCAAAGGTCCCACCCCTAACTGAGGAGTTATTGACAAATGATGGCTACAGGGTAGCACCGGAGAGTCACTTTTCTTTAGGAATTTGGCCCTTGGTAGGTTTCCCCTGTTCCAGTGAATGACTTGACACCCATACACATAAGAACAGCATTAATTGAACTCAGTGAATTAAACATTAACTAATTGTTTCAAAATTATAAAAGGAAGACTTAAAATTCAAAGGGAGTTTTGATGAGAGTCCTGGAGAGGTTAAGGGGAAAATGAAGATGGATAGCATCAGGATACATTTATGAGAATTTATCTATCCTCTCTCTCTCTTTCTCTTTCTCTCTTTCTCTCTCTCTCTCTCGCTCTCCTATCTATCTATCTATCTATCTATCTATCTATCTATCTATCTACCTACCTACCTACCTACCTACCATTAATGAAGTTGTTTATCATCAAGATACACTGTGTGAGATTTTATGTGTGAAACAACAATTAATGGAAAAGGAGGCCATAAATTTGAAGGAGAGAAAGGAAGAGTATATGGGAGGGTTCGAATGGATGAAAGGAAACATCTCATAACACATAATATATAAAATTTAAAACACAATTAATTTTTTAGTTTAAAATAATTTTTCAAAGAATAAATAAAAAGTAAAGGAAAACAGGAATGCCCAAGGTAATTTGGTGACATGCAAATGAACAACTTCCTTATGCCCCCTTTACTTTCCCTCCTTCCTGTTACTCATTTCTCCTCCTGTTTCTTCTCTGTTCTCCTCCTTCTCCCCTTAACTTCCTGCTTCCCTTGCTTTTCTGCATCCTTTATCCTGCTATCTTTCCTCTCTGGATGGTCTGATGGAAGAGACTGGCACTCAGGAATTGCACTGAAGCCAAGCCACAGCTCATCCTGCTCTCACGGGGCATGGCAGTTCTTTCTGGAAACCGTCCCCTCATTTGTGGAATTTCAAATGGCTTTCTATTCTTTTTTGCATCCTGATCCAGCAATTTCTCATCTCC